>NC_092429.1:20341796-21049296 GCF_036169615.1 Heliangelus exortis | reverse complement strand
AGTGCAATGTGTTTTACACAGGTACATATTGAATTTATGAGATCCTATTTTCTTTAGTGTCCTAGCACTTGATTGTTTACTAATGCTTGAAACAAAGATAACTGAACTAAGTGATTTCCTGTATATTACAGCAAATTTAAAAAGCGCTGAAAAGCTAACTTGAGTGACAAACTTTTTTTAACTCACCCAAGTTGAAGAAGGTTAACTGGGATGAAGAATGAGAAATAATACTTAAACTGCAAGTGGCTGTGCCTACTAGACTGGTGAGAATGGCTCTTCTTATCTGTTAAAATTGGTGGATCTGGAAAAAACAAAACTTCCCCAGATCCCACCCCAGCAGCCTGCCAGTGCTCCCTGGATCAGCCTTAGTAGTTTCTGACCATGTATGAGAATTTACTCCCCAAAGAGATGGTTTGTGCTTAGAGGTGGGGTCAGCACAGGGTGCTCTTACTCATTTTCAAGGGTGACATCCTCGTTATACTGAAGAAAACTGGCTTTGTCATGGATCCTACCAGTTAAATAAACTACCCACACTGTCTTTCACTTCTTTTAGATCTAATGTTCAAGTAAGTGCACATAGGCTTTCAGTATTTTCTTTCAGCCCAGTAATGGTTTAATATAATGGAAAATTTGATTGTCAAAGAGAAATATTCTGAGTGCTTCGAAGTATTAAAGGAGGGAAAACAAATACGGTTACTGGGTTGGTATTATAATCAATTACTTAGGTAAGGTGATAGCTTTAAACTAAGAGCCTGATTAACTGCATTATTTACTAAAAAGTAGGATCTGCATAAAATCGAATTGAAATCAGAATATTTTGATAGTATGTAAAAAATAATATATATAATCTGAAGAAAATATTTAAATGTTCTAAAGAGATACACATCTTAATAGTCTCTCAACAGTACAGCTTGGTCTGTAAAACTCAAATAACAGAAAAGTAATGTAAAACCAAGTTATGGATATTGATATCCTACTGATGTGTGGTGTTGTGCATATACTCTAGTCCAGAGCTTTGCACTGTAAGGGATTTGATCCCATCACTGTATATTTAACAAGAGAATTTCTCAGTACCCGCAAGGGGGCAAAATCAGATCCAAAATACGTTGCGTTATTATAAAAAAGAAAAGAAAAAACCCACCCACAAGTACTTGCTTTCACAACCTCTTAAGATATATATTTACCACATTAAAATTTCATAACATATAAGTAAAACAAATAAAGCTACTGATCCTGACACTATTTTAGTTCCAGAAAAACACCTACTACATCTTTCAAGGTTAAGAAAACGATAAAATAAAAGAGTGCCCATACAGCTTTTATTTTTACTTTTGTGTCTTGCATTCATCATAATTATTAAAAAAAAAAAAAAAAAAAAAAAGTTATCTTAATCTGAAATTGGCTGTAAAGAAGAACAAAAAGCACGGAAAACAAAGCAGAAAATACCATCTGATTATCATGATTGTTATCTTGCACTGGGGTGCACTCTCTGTCTCTAAACTCTGACTCATCTGCCACCAGCAGGCTTTAAGGTGATAATCACCCACACAGAGCTATTTGCACATCATGTCTATCCTATCCTGTAGCTAATTATACCCTTCATAAGAACCTGTTTAGCATAATTAGTGGAGTTATGTTTTACAGGAATAAAGATAGAACTTATAGTTTAGAAAATTCCACTTTTTGAAGGCATATATGGACAGATTAATAATTTGGTATTTCGTCACCATAATGAACATTTTGATGCATTGGTCTATGTAAAACCATACAATCATTTATTTAGCAAGTAAAATAAAGCAGTTTTCAGAATATTTACATACTGTATGTAAGCATTGCTTAAAATTTTGAAATGGTTTTGGGACTCATTAATTGCTAACACTTTCACCATGTATTTTTCCAGACATGATTGAAAAATGCTGAAAGCACTGGAATCAAGAATGCTGCATATGAGCAGAGAACCTATTATTCAACTGATAGACACCAGCAGGTACAAATGACCTTAATGGGAATGCTCTGATTTTGATTTTTTTTTTTCTTCTAGATGATCAGGAAGGATGTTTACTTAATGACCAATCTTTCTTTGTGTTCTAACTTCTTGATGAGCTGCTTTAATAAAAGATCCTTCGAGGTAAAAAAGGATTAGAGGATGATACATATATGTGCACACAGGTAAAGATACTTTATCTTTCCTTGATTGCTTTCACTGCAGTCTTAAATGTGTTAAAAGAACATCGCTTGCAGTAGTACCTTCCCTGTGTGCTGGCAGTTTAGTCTTCATAACCCTCCCCACCTCAACTCCATCGTTCTTATATATTAGGAAAAGGCTGAATTACACAAAAGCCAATACCCCCGTTAGTGCTTGCAAAATAAAACCCAAGCTGTATCTCCCGAGAGCAACTTCATGTCCCCAGACAGGGAAAACTCTGCTGAGCTGAACATAAACATGGCATTAGCATAGACAAAAGAAGAAATTGTGCAGAATCCATTAAAGCAGCCACAACTAATTAATCTTGTTTGGTTTTGTGTTAATTGTACTTCTGTTAAATTCTCTAAGAGATCAGGATAAATTTATGTGTTCTATCCTTGTTTAACAACAATTCTGCTAATTCTGTTTTATAGGAAAAATGTTCAGAACACTGTGCAAGTAGAACTATTTTCTTGTTGAGCTATTTAAGAAAAAAACACATGAAAAAAACCAAGCAATGTATCAACATTTACTTGTGCTCATGAAGAGAGGCTGATGCTTCATCCATTCCAGGGAGGAAAAGAAATTGGGTGAATTCTACCACATAATATTCCAAGACATTTACAGCAGATTAAAGATAATGCATAGACTTGCAGAAACACTTGCATTTCCTATGGAATGTTAAACAGCATTTTCTCCATTTGTAATAGATAAACTGTACTAATCAACCCAGTGTAAAATATGAAGAGGTCACCATTGTTTAAAAGGTATTTTGAGTTTCCCTGTTAAGTTTTCAAAGGCCAACATCTGCTGATGCTCAGAAATGGTAGATGTGGTGACGAAGGCTGTATGGAGTGTGAGTGAAAACACAACCACATAGTCCATGCAACAAAATACTAAGAAACTATGGCGTAACCAAACTCCAAAAATCTATTTTCCCACTCATCCCATTTCTGTTATTAATGGCAGGAATATTCCCTGAGAACAGGGATGTTAAACTTCTCTTTGACTTATTTTTTTTAGTTATAAAATACATGTATAAATACAAGGTTTTGAAACTGGCAAATCACTCTGCATTTGTAGCTATGCAAGTGCTAAAGGAGATACTACATTAGGAAAATATCATTATTAAGACTGAAGGCCTCCATTTGAATGTTATTAGCATTGATGTTGTTTACTTAAAACTGCAAAACAGATGCTATAGCATTCAGCTGCTAACGCTGCTCTCGTTTGCAAGGGGCCTATCTTTGGTGGTGTTTGACTTGCTGTCTAGAAGTTAACAAATCAGCACCATTCATGAGCCTAAGTAAACTGAGCTGATTTATGAATTCACAGACCTGACCCTGCATCATAAGAAGCGAGGCAGTTCTACCGAAATTATTAGAAGCTTTTCAGCTGGGTATTGGGTATGGCAAATTGCATTTTACTGCTGTGATATTTTACCATTTTGATCACAGGAGCTGTGTCTAAAACCTCTGCAAAGCTGAGGCTGTGGGGAATATTATTCCAGTGAACCGCAGCAGGATCCCATTTCTACCTGCCTGCTTTATTTGTTATCAGCTAACACGTTGTGATGGTGTGTGCTGCTCAGCTGGGGAGCTCAGCTCAACTCTCAGCTAAGCTACTGCGCGCTGAGTCCCTTCAAGTGTTTTATTTAATTAATCATCTATTTCACTGAAATACACAACGAGGTCTTTACACAACAGTGATACGGTTTTGTTATAGTTTAAGCGTAATCTTTTGGTGCTCTAATTACATATAGGACAGCTGGTTTTTGTGAAGGAACACAATTCAGTTTAGTTTTGTGGAATAAAGCCCAGTTCAAAGGCTGCTGGAGATAAAGATTCCAGCAGATGAACTGCGTTTGCCAAGCTAATTCAAACCAAAAAGTCTTCCATTTATATACACTCCATTTGCTCTTCAAATTTATGCACACACATACCTGCATGAAAATTAATGGTTTTATTCTCTGTTATTAGCGAACACTTTTTTGGGGAAAAGATGTAATACAGTTTCATGTTAATGCAACAGAGGGAGGCCAATACATAACCCCTGCACTAACGAGCACATTTTGAGAGTAATATTATCTACAACAGAAAGGGATGTTGGGAAATCAGATCCGAGAAGCTGAATGACAATGCAAAACAATACTGGTTTTATTACTTACTACCAATACTGGAAATACTCGGTATACCTGTAGAGAAAGAAAACAGAAAAAAGTATTGTTAGCTGCTTACCGTAGTTGGCTGAGCTGTCACATCTTAGATTCCTAGAACAATTTTCTCCTAATTTTCAGAATATTGTATCAATACATAGCTAAACCCAAGCAACTGCCAGTATGTACCCAGCTCTTTTTAAATGCAGCGTCTTTAGATTTTTCAGTACGAGGCTGCAGGGACCACTAAAATGTATCGACAGATGGGTATTTCTGGGACCTACATCAGCTCTCTGAACTTTGAGAATTTGTTCAGAACAGTTTTGTATTTCAACTAACCAGCCATTAAGTTTAATGCTCTGGATAAAAATATCAGTCATGCATGTATTATGCAGATCTAGGAGAATAATTTAACCAAGGGATAGATACACTGCTAATGGCTTTGGCCAGCTGCTTAAATCAGTTGATAGTTTCTGTCACATTAACTGTATATAGCTATTTTTTCCTCTTCTACCTCATGGTTATCTGAATTAAGCTATGGAAAAGAAAGGTAATTAAGTGAAACAATCTAATGCATTAGATTAGTCTCCTGTTGATTTTTTTTTTCCCTTCTCTGCCTTTTCCTGTTTTCATTTCAATTCCTAAGCTGAATTAATGCAAGGAAATAATTCCACAGGCAAGTGAGATTTACCAGAAGAGGTGGGGCTACTGAGGAGTAAAACTCCTCTGATGGATTAGCAATCCAGGATCTCATGTTGCATGATGCAGTCCCCAAAATTGTACCTTGTTGTCAGGTCTGCCCTTAGAGGTGTGTAGCACAAAAATCAGGACATGAAATCTTTCCTGAAATGCCATTTTCTTTAGTTTAGATGACATTGCTAATGTCACTATTGCTAGTTTCTTGGGTTGAAGTCACAAGTTGCAGATTGGTATTTAAATCCTGGCTATTTGCATCCTCTTAGTTAAACACAGTTTGCCTTTTGGAAGTTTTATTGACTTTAGATGGCATCCATTTTACTGCAGAAATCTGTCTGTTTCTCCATTAAACATCTGCTATAGTTCTTTTACCATCTATCTTGAAGTTCCATCTTGCTCTGAGATGGTATGGACCTCATTCTGCAATTAAGCAAACTGGAATGAAGGAATGTCTTGAGGGTAAATGATATTCACTGTAAGCAAGGTTGCAGAGCCAACTTGGGAACATTTCTAACTCAAGGCACACCTAAGACAATGCTGAAGTAACTGCATTTGCAGAATGGCACCATAAACAGTTCTGTTGTGTTTCACTACATCACTTCTGGGCCACACATAAGAATTGCAGCTTGCTGGTTTCATACCCCATGGAACCTGTGGTGTGGCACAGTGCTGGGCACCACCCTGGAGACAGCACCTGCTGCTAACTGAGTCCCACACTCAGGTGTTGTTTGCAAACTTATTTCTACTTCTGCTGAGATTACCATGTATTTTCCAAAGTTTTAGAATCATGGTGTATTAAAAGCTAAATAATAAAAATAAAAACTTAATAAGAGAACAATGTTGTTGCAGTTCTAGAAGTAGCAAAAAGTGCTTTTTTCCAGTTAGGATAATGTAAGAGAACTTCTATCCCTGTGTCTTAAACGTCAGAAAGGCAATTAAATTTCAAATAATATCACCCAAAGTTTAAGTAGCAGCTTGCTTTCATTTTTTGCAAGTCATTGTAGCTGTTTTAAATTAGCAGGATTTGTTTTCTTTTTATACACTGATGGAAACTGCACAAATATTAGATAAAATACAGACACTGCGTTCTCACACTCACCCTTTCACTGTGAAATGGTATTTGTAGTTTCTCTGGGTATACTCCCCCACCTCAAACTTCTTTCTCTCCTACACACATATACAAATATCCTTTCCTTTCTCCTGAACAGATTGTAGCAAAAGGAGAGGTTTTCCTGCAAGTCTGCTCTCCTCGTTTTACTGTATTTCAAAATTTTCAATGAAGTTCATAGTGATAAAAGCTTCCTGGGCAGAGAATAATGAAAACAAGATGCCTGCTAGCCTGAAAGCTCTGTATTAACCTTGTGAAGTTGTCTTTGGGTTCTGTTTGAAAAGCTGCTTTTCTGTTTCCATACTGAGTTTCTGGGTTGGTGTGATCTTCTGTAACCAGGTTGTTTTCTGTAAAGCATACCACCAGGTATCCCTGTGTGTGGTGACTGCCCTTGCTAGTGCTCTACTTTTTGTGCTTTGTGCTAAAGAGACTGAGAACAGAACATCTAAGTTTGCCTGGAACAGAGGTGGTTATGTAGGGCCATGATGCGGGGTCTGTTAACGCTTTGTGAGAACTGCACACGATGGAAAAATTATTCTGAGTGTTTTCATGAGCTCTACAGTTACAAGTTCAAGAGGCAAGCTCTTGAATTCAGCTGAGCTATATTTGGTGCTAGTCCTTAGGTAAGGAGGTCCAGGAGGTTGATTCTGCCTCTCCCTCTTTCTCTGCAGGGACCTGACCACACAGCTTCTCCCGTGGCACCACTGCAGGGACACCAGTGGCCCCTGGTCAGCCACCCCCCTGCTGCCTGCCCTTTCCATGGAAACCACTACAGAATATGATGGGGATTGCTGCAAGTCAGCCTCCTGTGGGTATCAGCAGCCATGTGAGTACTCTGCAGCCATGAAATCAATGAGGAATCAGGCCCATTACTTCCCTTGATGGACACCTCCGCCCAGCTAGACGTAAAGAATAAATAAAACCGAGTGACTGCATTTATGTACATTCAGTTGTTAAACCAAAGCAATATTCAGTCTAAATTATCTTCCAGTTGAAATAACTGTGATGGTAATTGTTTTATACTGAGGAAACAGCAAGTGAAGTGTGCAAAGGAAGTTCAGGGGTAGCTACTGCTCTTGAAATGGCAAACATTGCAGAAGAAAGTCTCTAGTACCGTTTATTTTTAATTTGATCTGAGGGTAGTGGTTTGGTATATTACATGGTTGCTGTAAGTGCATCTAAATATGTATGTATTACTTGAGAGAGAAAAAATCTGGTGTTTTCCTACCATATGATCTTCTGCATCTGCCCTGTAATTTTCTCATTTCTTCTTTTTCCAGAAAAGGGTTGTTTTAGCTATTAGCTACCATGGAGCTGACTATTGAGATGGAGATAAAAAGCAAATCAGATGCTAGGACAGAAAGGAAGTTTTTTATTTCTTCAGTAGTTTGCGTTAGAGTGAAATCTGTAACAAAGGAGCAGTGTCAAGCTTTTGGTGAGAGAGGCCACACTGCTGCTTCCAATCTTAGGACAGGTCACACCCCGCGGTCTCTCTTATCACCTCCATCATCAATGCCCACGTGTGCTTCCTGCCAGCAGCACAATTAATGTGGCCAGGCTGCATCTCTTTCTGGTCAGGGAGCATGTGCAGAATGAACGAATTACTCCGTCAACTTGGTCTTGGCTACCATCTTTCCCATGGGCTTCTCTGCCTCTTCTCCACTGCAAGTTGAATGTGTGCATGCTGTATGACAGTGAGCCCGGGAGGGACTCCTGCTGCCATCAAAACAATACACCCAGCTCGCTCACATTCAGGGGAAAAGTGTCACCAAGATCTCAGTGAATTATGCAGGTGAGGTGAATACAGCCCAGAGACAGAGAATTAAGATTGCCTCCTATGAAGACATGGCAGGATACAATAGTAAATAATGCAGTGCAAGCTCTTCTGACAAAAGAGACATCCTTATAACTGCACTCTACACCACACTTTTTAACTTATGAATAGGAACAAAATACAGAGCTGTATTCCATAGCAAGGAGTCAGGGTAAGGTTGTTAATGCCGCATCTGATCTTTTTGCTAGAACATCTGTGCTGCAGCATGACAGCACTCCCTCCCTGCAGTGAGTCTTTTTTCCTTTGCAACTCCTCCACTGAGGCATGATTGCAGTATCAGATCCTCAGCATCAATTTCAGAAGGTCTGAATTCTCTAGTAATTTAAGTCCTGAGAAGATGGAGGAACCTAGCATCTTGTAATCCCTCCAAGGGAGTGATTGTTATAATCACAATAGTAAACTTTTTGTGTATTGCCAAGCCTGTATTCAGCCAAAGGAGGACTAGACACAGAGAAAGGCAGAATTCTTAGGAAATTTCATGTTTTTCATTGCAAGAGTCCTAGAGTTCTTGCTACTGTTAATTATGCAGTTGCTTGCTCTGTAAAAATCAACAGTTTTTCAATTCTCAGGAAAAGAACTGCTTAGATGAAGTTTGTTATCCTCCAACTCTGCTTTCCCAAGCAATATCACCACAAATAAATGGGACAGATAAAATACTTAGTTACTTGGTTTATTGGGTAATACCTTTTAAAATTTGGAACTTTTCTTATGATGTTTTAGTGACTCCAAACCAGTTGGCAAAACTCTCTGTTTAGGAAACTCCCAGTGAGATCAAATGATTCTTTTCAAGTAATCATAACTGATAGAATAGACATCAGAAGCTTCCAAAAGCCCAAAACTCAGACCATTTCAAGAATTTTGAGTATTTTAGACACTTTGCCTTCTCATACTGCTGCCTAAGGACTAGAACCTGCTTTCATCACTCTTCTTCACTGTATACAGCAAAATAGACTTGTTTGAAACCAGTGATGGATGGAAGCAATTCATTTCCCAGCAACAGATGCCTACATAAACAGCACAAACAACCAACTCAGCAGGGTCATGCACGAGGACATAGTGCTGAGGAATAATTTTTCAAGACCCAGTTTTAAAAAACACAGCACAGTCTTCCTGAATGCTCTTGTTACACTACAGTTTTGCCTCTACCACCGAGTTTCCCAGCCTGACACAGCTTTTGTGTGACATGTTCCTGTGGCTCTACGTTTTCTGTAAGCTTCATGAATCAAAATTAATATGTAATATAAAATAGGAAGAATAAGAGGATTTACTGTTTTGTAACTTACTATTGAATTAATTTTTTTTCTCTATGAAACATGTTATTAAAATCACCAAGGAGCAGCATTTTACCTCTTAGGCAGGAGTGTCACATTCCTCCAAACTGACATCAGATGGGTTCATCTCCTCTACCTCAGTCATGAAAGTAGGCACTGGAAAGTTCCTTCCAGTTGTCTGGGAGACTGCAGCCCTGAGAAAATGGGACCCTTCCTACTTTACAGGTCTGATTTGACAGGAGGTGTGATCTTTTCAGTTGCAGGGATACATGCTATTTAGATTCCTGAAAAGCCATCACACAACCTCTTGGTCAACCTGTCCTTCAAGATGGCTTTGTGTCGGCAAAAATTCATGGGTAAAACTACAAAAAGAGATGAGTGTAAGCAGTGCAATTAGTGCTGTATTTTTTTGTCAGAAACTGTTTCTGTGGCAGCCATGCTGCCTCATAAGTCTTTTCCCATTCAGGGAGGATTAAAACTGTGCTGCTGAGACAGAGGCTTCACTATCAGAGGGGGAAGGTGAAACTGAGTAAACTGATAGAGACCATCTGCCTAACTGTTGAGCAAAAAGCACCACCAATGTTCCCCCTGTTCTGATCAATCCTTTGTTTCACGTTGAACTGTGAATTAGAAAAGTCATGCAACAGCTGGGCTGTGTTTTTTGCCCAGTGTCAAACACTCCTGGTACAGGCTATTGGTTGTGGAGGGACTGACAAAAACAGAGCAGGCTTTGATGGATGGAAGCCCAGCACACTCTGTCTAATGGAGCAAAGAACATAAGTGCCAACGATGATCTAACCAACAGGAGGAAGGAAAGGGCTAGTGCTGTCAGACACACAACTGCTGAGGAGAAAAGCTATTTTGTAATACCAACTACAGAAAAACTCAGTAAGTTCACTTTGAGTGTCAAAACATATTGCAGAACAAACCATCCATAGAATGCGGTAGCACAAGGAATAGAGTGAAAATATAAAATAAATGCAATGCAGGAGACAAGGGTGGAAACACTGTTAGTGCCAGTAAACAACAGAGGATTTGATGTCTTTCATAAGCAGAGCATGAAGAAAACATTTTCTGTTTTCCTGAGAAACTTACGTTGACTTAAAATGAAAAGGATACAGAAAACATCTTTGTATCAATGCTTAGGCTGCAGCTGGAGTATAATATAGAATGATCTTTTGTGTCTTGAGTTTGAAAAGGTAAGAAAAGGTCTTATTTGCCACAAAAAGAAAAAGAAAGGCAGATGCAGAACAGTGAAAACAACAGAAGCCCCAGCTGGGAAAGATCTGAAAACGGACATTAGGATTCTTGAATCTGAGCAAATTTTCTCAAATCAGAGAATCTCAAGAAAAAGTATCTTTTATTTTCTAAAAAGGATTCCAGAATATTTCATTTATACAACTGTTTTTAGCTGTACCTTATTTCAGCACACTCAGATAAAAAACCACTTCAAATCCATTTAAGATTTGGAATATTTTCGTCTCAAATGTAAAAGACTCTGAAAACTGAAAGAAGGAAGAGTAGCAGAGGGACATTGTATTACTGGATTATACAGAGTGTCCTCAGGGAATCAGAGTAATGTATTAAGGAAAGTTTAGGGTCAAATCAATAAGTTGATTCTATCAAAATGTTCCAGCAACTATATACAAAATTCACATCTCACTATGGAGAGTATAATATTAGGGCTGCATTAGTGACCATACAATGGGGATGCTGACAGAAATGCAACAGGGTACATGAAATTACATTGGCCGTGCTGAGAGTTTACACAATAATGTAAAATAATTTAATACAACCAGCTTGGAGGCAGGCTAGAGAGAAGGTGTATAAGAGACTCAGATTAACCACCTCTAACGTGTTTGTTTGGTTTTTTTTTAATGTATTTAAACTTCAACTGTTTTTCAAACAAGCAAATAAACAAAAAAAGCCTTCAACGCTCAACCCAAAAGGACAGAATGATTTTACAAAGATATTGATCAAATGTGTAAGTCATCTCAATGGAGAAAGAGAGGGAAAAAAGTATAAAAACTGTCAAGTTTTTATATATATATATATATATAGCACAGTATTTTGAAAATCAACTTGCTACAGACATAAAAGTTAATAATTCTTTTTTGTTAAAAAATACACTAGAAGCAGGAGGCCTCCCAGAGAGATAACTGGGTAGACAGGCAATTAAGGTATCAGAGTACTGAATACTAATTTAATTGTTTTCACTGACATTTTCAACAAAGAAGGTTACAGGGATTCTCACAATTAGAGGAAGCTTCTCAATGTCTATCATCATCTGAGGGTGTTTTAGAAGATACAAATCATACTAAACAATAAGAATTGCTATAAGGTTATGTTCAACCAAAAAGTGCTTTAAAAGAACTCAAATATGACATTTCTGAACTAACTGCTGTAACATATAATCTGTCACTTATGTCAGCCTTGATGCCAATAGAAATTTTGTAACTGTGGCACAGTCTTTTAAAAGGACTCGAGGGCTGATCCCTGTAATAACAAAATATAAAGCAGAAACATTTTTGCACCACTGTATAAGATCCACATTGTTCTCCTGTCTGTAGTATCACACACAGTTTTAGCCTCACCAAATAAAAAAATATCATCATAGAACCGGGAGAGAGCAAACAAGCACAGATGACCAGAGATATGGAATGGTTTTATATATGAAAAGATTAAGTAAATTAGGATTCATAATTTAGAAAATAGTTTGGAGGAGTGGACATTTCACGTCTTTCTAGTCATAAAGGATGTAACAGATGCAAACAGGGATGCATTGTTCTCTGTTTCTTCCTAGGGAGATATTGGCTTAGCCATATAAAATCTTTTAAAGCAAACAAAAAGAAATACCATTCACTCATTGTGTCATTAAAGTGTCCAATGTATTGCCATAAGATGTCACTGGGATCAAGCTGTGTGTCTCTCTCCACTGAGCATCTAGCAACCACTGTGGGTATTATGAGGGGTCCAGCTCAGAAAGCATGTTATTGCTGGCAGCAGGGAAGACAAAGATGAAATATTTCATACTTCTTCCTGTTTGCCATATATATTCCTACTGCTGATCACTGCTGAAGTCAGGATTTGAAGGTAAGTGCAGCACTTGTCAGCTCAAACAAGGCTTCCATGATCCTATTATAATAATACTGATACTAATAATAAAAAGCTGAAAAGATTGCCTATAATTTGCAAGATGTTTTGACTTTTGATGGAACTTTATATCAGGTGGAATTCAATCATCTTGAAAGTTGTTTTAACAAGCTTTAGGTATCCTTTGGTGGGGACTAATTCCACTGTTCTTCTGGTATGTGCTCTACTGATGGAAAAGATGTATCTGACATAACAAGCTGCATTTAGGAAGATCTCCTAGGTAGGGGATCCATCTATCTTGTAATTAGTTTAAATGTTTGCTGGGGTAGTTTGTTTTTATATATATATATATATATACATATTGGAATGTATATATATGCATACATACTTAAGTATGTGTGTATATACATAAAATATGTAATATAAATAAAATAAATACAAAAAATACATAAATAAAACCAACCTAGTAAATCTCAGCAATTTTATGAACATAGCTTGAAAGTATTAATTCTGTGTGCCACACACAGTTTTTATATAACATACAAAAAAGTGAATACTCTTACAAAATGTTTTCCTCTGCTTTTTGGAAGTTATTTTTTTTTCAGCTCAGTAAGAATTTTATCATCATTTTATGCCCCCACACTTCATAGTTTGTCACTCAATCTATTACTCTCACATTTAACTTGATATGGTCCTGTTTCCTATGATACTAATTTTTGTGTTTTGATTCTTCACAGCTGCTGCTTTGAAGTCTTAGATAACATTCTGAGCCTTGCACGTTGCTTCTGGTTTTAAACTTTTCATTCAGCTGCAGTACATAGCTCTGTTTTTCCCAAATAACTTTTCAGTAAATTGTTATATTCTAATATTCTAAGATGAATGCTTTGCTTTTAATCGGGGAAAAGCTGTGGACTCTTTTCTTAAAAGAACTAGTAACTTCTGTCAAAAGATTTGGTGACTTATCCTCATCTTCAATCCTTTCTTCAAAGGAATTTAAGTCTGCTAAGTCTGGTCAGGAGGATTCTGAATCATTATTTATTTCATACATCCATGAAAGGAAGAACTGATGCTTGTACTTGTACTTGTGCCCTCACTTTCAGCACCATGTTCTTTTTGACCCACGCCTGCCAAGAACCAGGAAATGCAGCTGTCAATAACTTCCTTTGAATAATATGAGAGTGTGTATGAGTTTTGTTGAACGACTGTTCACTGGAAACAAGCAGAGGAAAAGGCCTCCAGTTTTGGCTTTGATTTCCCACTTCAGCACTTTCAGTGATTGGAAAGAGTTCATGTGAATCTGGACTCAGCAGGTCAACATCTGGTAAAAACTTCCTTTACCAGCCTTTAGATCTTTAGATATTAATTGAAAAAAATTAATCTGACATTTTAAAGCTTTCTGAAACAGAAGAAATGAACAGAGGCCTCATCTCCCATGCTAAGCTGAGGTTGTTTTTAACCTCGAGGCAATAAGTATGTGTGGATGGAGAGCTGAGGGTGCCACAGCTGGAGCACTACTGCAGGTATTCCCACATGGTTTCTCTCCTGTGTGTCTGCTTTTTGTGTCAAGGGTCCTAATTTTTTCATTCTTTATGCCTTTCTGTGCAGTGTCCAGGGATTTCTCAATGGATAAAAACATGCAGTTCTCATGCAATTTACTTACAACCATGTAAGAGTGCAGATTATACATGATTACAATTAACACAGTGTGACACCTTGTCAAATTATATGCACTTGGTCATAAAGAAATGCCAAACTTTGCCAGCATTCATCTTTCTTCAGAGTCACGATACAGGACAGAATTCTAATAAAGAAATATTGTTATTACACAGAGCTACTTACAGATATTAGCAGTGCCCTTAGGTATAGGCAGATAAGAACCAGGGCTCCATGGTCGGCCCTGGTAATTCTTCTTGCATTTTCCACAGTCTGGGCCAGTTGTGTTATGCTCACATTCACAAAGTAGTCTTTTGTTTTCTTCTTTACAGCCAGTAGCATGAAGGTTGCACTTACACCTGTTATTAACGGGCAAACATATAAAAAAAAAAAAAAGAAAGGGATTATTATTTAGAGGTGAGTTTCAGTTCAGATTAAATCTTAGTAAGGCAAGTCCTATGGCAACCACTCTGTTTCTGTCTGCTGTGTTTGTATCAACATGCTTTAACATGCTTTACAGGCCATCACTCACATCAAATAGGATGTAACTATTCATAATTTTTACTACAGATGGGCCTATAATCTTGCAAAAATTCAGGAGTTACTACTCCCAGGAACAAAACAAGTCCTCTGCTTATGTCCTTTGAGAACTTTGCCCAAATTAACATCCAAATTAGGCCTTGGGAGTTTGAGAAAACAGATTTCAATTAAATATCCTCTGCAATGCCACACTGAAGCAGAAGCGAAGCTCACACACTGAACACAATGGTGCTTCTCCATTCTTGCTCAGCAGGTACTCTCTTGCTCAGAAAGTAAAATATTTTTGGCTGCTTTAATTTGATGTGGTTATAGTGGCTGAAGGTCAGAGGAAAGGACACCTAACCAGACCTCATGACAAAATCAGTAGATAAACCATATTCTGCATCTGATCTTAGAACAACTTTATTTTCTTTAAATTCCTCTCTTTTGCTATAATGAGGCCATTTACAGAATGGGAACCTAGTTCCATAAACAGTAAGGTATTGTTCACCTCTTTCCATCCCTTTCCAATAAATGTCACAACCAGCTACAATCCATTTCTGTGGGAGGGAAAACCATTTTCTGTGGAGAGAAAACCACCCTTGAAAATCCTATCTGTTTTAGTAATGATTGTACATTGAGTGATATAAAGGGTTCTCATGTGGATTTTTGTCACCTGTTCCATACAGTGACCAATAATTAGAGCAAAACAACACATGGCATGGCCAAGTGCAAATTAACAGCTGTCAGGATGACTTCCATTTGTAAGGAATATGACCTGAAGCAGCTGGCCACATACATTTATACCCCCCGGGGTAAAACCAAACTTGCACTTGTAATAAGTGACTGCTGGAGAAAATCCACAAGAATCAATTACACAGCAGATAGTGAAGCATTCTCCTCAATGCATTATGGCAGATGAAACTGCTGTTACTTGAGCAATTCTCATTCAAAAGAAAAATGGGTTCAGCGCCTTTTAAACTGAAATTATCGAAATGTACTGAATATGCCAGACAAAAGACACCCTGCTTCATTTTTATAAATTTTCCAAAATATTGATACTTAAAGACTACATCAATTGCACAGTAAATTTTCAATGACTCACCACTGCAGAATGGAAGATGCCTGTCTGGGTGTCAGTGGATGAGATAAGTCTGTTCATGGAGAGACTGAAGATTTTGGTAAATGGCAGTGCCATTAAGAAAAGTGACAGGTGGTTTTACTGTCCACAGAAAGAGGAAAACAGAAGGCTCTCAAATAGGAGAGACACGCAATAATGACAATACCAAAAAAAAGAGAGAGTCACAGGAGATAGATGCAGGGGAGACTGTGGAGTCACTAGAATAAATCAGAGAGAGGAAATTATTTGCTTTCTTTCTAAGGGAAATTTCTGTGTTATTGGAGGGACTCGTCAGTGTCAAGAGCAGCAAACTAATCCAGGCAGGAAGACAAAGACAGCTGATTCTGAGGAAAAATTCCTTGGGCTCTGAAAGGGTGCTGCAGACTGGTAGGGGAACTGAGGTGGGGGGAAATGAAACTGCTAATTGGTGTAAATGTGCACAGCTTTTCAAATAAGCACCTGAAAGTAAAGAACAGTTGTGCCAGAAAACCTTGTGTGAAGTCTGGGCTTCTTAGATGCCCTACTTGTTAAATGTTCCTGTAGAGATAAACTGACCCTTCCTCAATTTTGATTGCATGGCTAGAAGTCTTGAGTGGACTCTAGCCTCTTCCATCTCCCTCTGCTTCTATTCAGCCCTGCTTCATGCCTCCTTATATCTATATGAAAAATATGCAAATATTTTTATGTATAGTTATATACATTCATACACTTACAATTCCCATAAAATCTCATGCATATTGATTTCTTTTTATTTCCCACATTCTCTATCTCCACTGTGATCCACCTCTCCATAGATTACCTTTTCCTTTTTCTTATTTCCTGAGCAAGAGAGCACAGATAGCACAGAATAGCTCTGCTGCCCATTCTGGTTCCCAGTTTTTTCATTTCTTGGGGCAAACTTGCTGCAGAGGATGCACATCTCTGCCCAGAGCTGTGGCATCATGCCATGGCAGCTGTTCTGTGCTCCCCATAGCAGGGCCCACACAGTACAGCAATGGGAAGGGCTTCTGCAGAGAAATTCTTCTGTGATTTTAGCCACCAAGCTCCAACAGACAAAGGAAAACTACAAATTTTGGAGGTCTGTGTTTGTACCGAATACAGAAAGGTTTTTGCAAAACAAAGAAAACCAATTTTCTTGTGGAAGTGGTTGGGTGCTTTCTGTCAAATGTTATTACTCTGTTAACTGAGACTTAAAACAATCAGCCTGCACACAGGCATTCAGAACAAACATATACAAGCCAGACAATTCAGAGACATCTTAGCCACTTAGCTTCCTAAATGGAGGAACTGCAATGTGGCTCTTCCTGCCCTAAACCAGCAGAATAATTGCAGATTAATTAAATCAATGCCTCTTTGCAAATTAACTCATTTGGATGTTTTCTATATATATTTGAAAGTCTTTGCAGGACAATCTCCCAGAATGTTGCATCCAGCCTTAAGATAATATTCAAAAAATGACCATATTTAAGAGAAAGGAGAACAAACTTTCTATTCCTCCCAATTCAGAACCCCCCCAAAACTATACTTCCCCACCAAAAAACACAAAAACCCCAAACAACACAAAACTAAACAGCAATGAGGAGAGAGATGTAGCCTTCTAGGAATATGATTTCAAGTGAACGAGAGAAAACAACAAATTTGATCCTGAAAAAATAAAGGACTGATCTAAAACCTCTGTGGGCAAAGAACAGACAGTTAAAACTTAACGTTAACAACTGAGAAAAAAAAAGAGCTGACAATTCTGAATAATCCCAAAACCCCTCTGAGTAATTAAAACTTAGCTGTGTACAATTTCTAAGAAGAAAGTGAGGAACAAATGAGACCATTGTGGTTTTCTACAAGACTAGCCCAGGATCAAAGATCCATGTAAAAAAACTACATTTATATTAAAAATGTCAAATGTAGAATTAACGAGATCTAGTTAAACAAAAATAAATGTTTAAACAAACTGCAAACAACCAAACCACAAAAGGTGAGAAAATGTATGGTAAAAAACATTACTTTTGCCTTCCTAGTGTATAGGCAAGGTAAAAGCTGGGTTTGATTAATGCTCATTAGTGCTATACAAGTATGAACAAATCTGTACATTAATGAAAATGGAAGAGATTACACTGGAGTTCTTGTTGGTATCAGTAATTACACGTAAGGAGTAAAAGAGCAGAAGCATAAGCAGAAAAAAGACATTCAGAGGACTGAACCACAGGGGCTCTGATTCCCCTTTCACTTGCACCAATTTTTTGCAGAGGTCACTTCACAGATCTCAGAAAGATTAATCATGATTTCCTCAGTAAATCAAGGATGGAGCTGAATACTGAATGAGCACAAAATGCAGACAGTGCTAGACTGAAAGAACAAAAAAGCATCTGCAGAAAGCAAATTGAACATAAGTTGGAGGATATTGTGTCTGGGGAACAAGACAATACAAAATTCTGTGCTGTATTTGGAGAGACTTTTTTACTGAAACAGAAAAAATAGACTCCTCTGGATGAAGAGGTAAATATGGGAGATTACTTAAGTACAATAAAAACTACTTTTGTTTGCTGTATAAACAATAAGGAAAATGGAAACATTTAAGGTTACACAAATTAGACTATTTAGGTAATAGTACCAGTCAGACATACCATGAGAGAATCACTTTTGTGATGAGCAAAGAAGCAGAGCCTGGACCTTAGGTATTTCATATGACCAAATCAGTGGAGCTGCACTGATCTGGTAGCTGATTCAGGCTCCTATCAGCTCACCCTCAGGATATGGACATCAATTTCCTATGGAAGGCTGCCCAAGTTTAGAGTCTTTCATGTGTCTTGTATCTTTTTTAAGGATGATTGCCTGCCTTTTCTACTCCAGAAGTAAGGAAATACTTTGTTACCTTATGTGAATATCCATGATGTTAAATAATTACTGAAAATCATAGTCACCATTTGTAATTTATTTAAACATTTGCTTTGAGGGGATGGACTTAGCTGTTATTGCTTTAAATCTGAGACAGTAACAAAAGGCTTAATTAGATTTATATGCAAAGCACATTAAACACAATTTCATATAGCCCTTATAGATTCTTCTGTTAGAAGGATGTGGTCACTTTGGCTGCATCCAAAAGAATGAAGACATTCTGGACACCTGAAAAATGTCTTCCACAACCTGTGTACTGAGTTTTGGATGACAATATTTCATGCATATATAGTTTCTTAAAATTCAAAGAAAAATGTCTGTGTGCTTTACAAGGTATTAAGTATGTGTGCCCAGAAATGCAAAGTAATTGCATTTAGCAGTGGGTAGGTAACAGGTGCTTGGCATGTCAAGTGGGTTTGCATGAGTACTGAGAAGGTCTGACTGAGGGAGTTGTAATAAGTAACACAGTAACACAGGTTTCAGAATATGGGTTAAGGTATGGCAAATGTTACAGGCTGTATGCTGCATCCTTCCCACTGCACTGGCAAACAGCCTGAGGGGAAAATTTCATGTAAGGATAAAACAAATGTTAAGGGTAAAGTGTAGTGCTGAGATACAGTATATGCCCACCATAAATAGCATTGCTGAGGTCTAATGTTTTGTAATGCTTTGTTCAGACATCTTTACAAGGATGTCTGAATTCCTTTATTATAAATATCAGCAACTCCATAAGCAATAAGGTTATGTACAGGGAAACGCAGGCCTTGAAATCACTTTCTACCTGAAGGGAACAGCTGTCTGCCTGTTATATCTGGTTACAGTTTTTCAATACTTTTTTTTTGTTGATACTTCTGGGAGCAGCTCTTGCCAGTGCTGAGCTTGTGCAAGTGAATCCCATGTCCCCACAACACTGCTCTGCATTTGGAATCCTGATGTTTTCAAAGCTAAGCTGATACCCATTTTTCCAGTTCAGCCTGCAAGGATGTTTCCTGCTATGCAGCCTGGTTACAGCACACACAGGAACACATATCCCTCCAACGTGCAAATTCAATTTTGAATTGCTGGAGATTGATATACGCTATAAACTCTAATTGTGTGGGAGAACAAATTTGTTTTTCTGACCACTCATCTATGACAGACTCATTATTTTGTCATAAAGCAATTGAAATTATATTTTTGGTAGTTACAGAGGCCACAGGACACACTCTGCTGTGTTGAAGGGGCAATGCTGTTTTAGTGGGAGCGGGAGCCCTGGGTACTCTGCATTCCCTACAGCAGAGTACATCAATGTACATCTATGTACATACAGACAAC
The DNA here is from genome assembly GCF_036169615.1 of Heliangelus exortis. Taxonomy (NCBI): domain Eukaryota; kingdom Metazoa; phylum Chordata; class Aves; order Apodiformes; family Trochilidae; genus Heliangelus; species Heliangelus exortis. The sequence continues at coordinate 21,029,456 of NC_092429.1, read as the reverse complement.
TAACTTTAAAATGCTGTAAATATCACTAAGGTAATTGCTAATTGCATGCTGATGCTCTTGCCTATGAGTGGCAGCCACCAGACTGGGGGTCATATGACGGGATCATTTCTGTTGAAGAGATCAGTCATGAGAAAGAAGGGCAAGAAAAGTTCTTTGATACATTTTTAATACTAGGCATATGTTCCTCACCTAAGATACGCCTTTGGATCATTCTAAGTCATTGCTGAAATTTAGGGAATCAACTTAAAACAGCTTCTAAGCCCTCTGCATGGACTCTTCACTTTTTTTCTGTCACAGGTCAGCTTTCTGCTTCCAGGTTATCAAAGCACAGGAGTTGGCACGTTTGATCTTCAAATTACTGCCCACACAAAGTGTGGGCATTTTGTGAACCCACACAATGTAAAATACCATCATGCACAGTTTTAAGTAAGCATTTTAAAACCCTGTTAGCAATGTTAGAGTCTTAGTCAGCTCCTCAGTGCTAGCAACTACTCCCAACACCTTGTTACAGTTGTCCTAAAGGACTTACTTGGTGGTGTTTAGCACAGCATCAGATGTGTAAAGGCTGTCATCTACATTATGCCTCTCAAACTTACTAGTGACCTTGAGGCTGCTTCACTAGTGAGATTTAATTTTCTGTTAAAGTGTAGAAAAAGATTAGGATTCCACACTGCAAATATATTTTAAGTGATACCTCAGCCGTGAAGGAGGAAGAGATGTAGTTTGAGAAAGTGGAAGCTAAAATAGAAATACCTTCAAAACATACAATTAAATATTTGAGATAAAACCAGCTTTGCATCTGAATCATTACTTTTTTGAGGTTTTATATATTTCTTCTTTTTAAAGTCTTTAAACACCTTGAGAAGAATTCATCATAATTTGAGAAACTGTCCGTAGTAAGTGACAAAACTCTTAAACCATTAAGTGTCAGAAAAATCATAGATCCGCCGAGTATTGCTATTCATTGTATCATAGGCTTTTTCCATGTCATGTTAACAAAAAAACAAAGTATGCTGGTCCTTATCCTAATTTCTAAAGCTTAGTAGATGTCTACACAGCTTTACTATCAAAGCAGATTTTGATGATAAAAAGTATAAAGCACTATTGTGAAGAAATAAAATGATCGCTGGCCAATTTATTTCTGAGAGGATGGAACAGACAGTGAGACCACACACATGAAAAAGGTAACAAGGTAATTACTGCAATCTAGGCTACCAGTGCTCACTGCAGGGACTACCTATCCGAGGAAGTTCTGAGCTAGAAGGGTCAAAAAAACCAAGGACAGTTGAAAAATCAGAAAATGACATGGGTAGCTGACTGCAAGCAGGTTTGCTGAACAAATGTTCCAGCTCATGTCAAGCAGAAATGTAATTTTGCTTTTTATTTGGTATTTTTTTAGACATATGAATATCTCGAGTCCATGTTTGCTGTATGGAATCCAAGTCCATAATAGATATTATGTCTTATTCTGAAAACTATGAAAAAGAGTCCTGGGATCGTGCTGTTAAAATGTAGCTACTGTAGGGAGAGTAACGAAATGTGAGTCCTTTCTTACACTGCTTTTTTTTTCTGGGAACACAGTTGGTCACCAGTCTTTTTCCCTATGCCTTTCCCTGAATTTATCCAATATAACATGATCTCCTCTTCCCCTTCACCTCTTGTCTCCCTCCACCACGCCTCCCCCCCCCCAGAAAAAAAAAATAAATTCTTGCTTGGAATGGGGCTACATCAATAATAGAGGATAAAAAAATTCAATAATAACAAATATAATTTTGTATAGGTAGATATATTATTCTTTCATTTGCAAAGCAGCGACTAATGTTGGATCAGGTTTTTAAGCTTCTTAAATCTGTAAGTAGCTTTGTGGCTAGAAAAGGAGTTTAACCTGATCTCAGTAATCCTGCTGCACCTTAGTACCTTGGAATCCAGAGATTTACAGAAGCCTCTTCAACTTGATTCTTCACTGTTTAGTTTTTCCTGCTAAATTTGGGAGGAAATTGAATTATGATTCCCACAGGCAGTATGGAAAATTGGGGAAAATAGCTGCTTATTCTCCCACAACTGAATAGAATATATCTAGTGAGGAACAGCAAATTTGATAGCACAGAGAACCTGTTTGCTTTGCTTTCTCAGTGGCCTACTTCCAAGCTGTTTGGAGAGCTTGAAATTAAAAAAGAAAACAAAATCCAAAAGGGCAGCATAATTCCCTTTCCCACAGGAGCAAGGACTTTCCAAAGCTAATAGAAAAAATGCAGGGTATGGCATTCCCCCCTGTTTGCAGTAAGCAAACCCAACAATAAGAGTACCCAAGCACTAACTTGAAATATTAACATGTTTATAAGATTTGCTGTGTTCATCTACTAAACATTTCTATATACTCTGATTATTTAAATGAGAACTACTGTCAAGTTAAATGGTGGTCAATATGAACAAGAACTGCAGGACCACTACTGGCCTGATTTATCTCTCAACCTGTGTCTGATCACTGAGAGAGGCACAGAGTTTTCCCTTGGAAGACAAATGTTAGCAGGGCAGGTTTTTTTGGCCTTGCCACTCCCTTCCACCTGCCCCTTTGATACAGAGGGCCACAAGCAACCCTACCTTGCCAAATAAGCTGTCAGTGTTTCTGAAATGCAGTAGTATACTGGATGACATCCTTTCAGAGCCCAGTGCAAATGTTTACAGGCTAGAGCAGCAACTCTGGGAAGTCAAACATACGAAGGAGGATGCAGTAACCTATTAAACCTCTCACAAACACCTCAGTATTTAAGCATTTGCATCTGTTCTGATTCCTTAGCTAGATAAAAAATGCTAGAGACCAACAGATCTGATAATTTTAAGACTGAGTTCAGTCTTCTAGGTCCAAAATCTACAGCTAATTCTGAATCTGAGTTATTTCAGTTTGCCACATAAAAATACCTACCCTTAATATTACATACTGAGATATACCTAGCCAAGTGGATTGGCCAAATGCTTTTTCTAATTTTAATTTCACATTCTCTAAGTGTTAAAGCTGGAATAAATCTGTCTGAAAATATGGCTGCTGTTAGCTCCTATAGAGATCTTCCAGACCCTTCCCAAATACTCATTTTTGCTTTTTCTTCAGAGATACCAGTTTTCATGGAAATGTGTCAATAGAGAGAGTGGCTATAAAATCTGTTAGAGTTTGCCAGCAGCATGTTCTGCAAATAATTTCAGCTGTGAACACAGTTTGCCAGATTCTTAGCTGATGTAAATCCATCTGGCTCCACTAGAATCAATGAAATTATGTTCGTTCACACTGCTTGAAATGTGGCCTAATTTGTTTCCAGCTTTCATTCATTTTATTCTAAGTTTGGTGGCTGTATTTTTTATAACGGCAGATAATCTTTTTATCATTTTAAATGGCAGGTCTGTGATCTTGAATAAGCACAGGATAGAAATTGTGCATCAGTGGCAGACAAAGAGCCCAGGAGTGATGTGCTTTTGAGGACGTGACTGCTGAGAAGGTCGGATGCTGATATTTCACATTGTTCACATGCATCTGTTTTTCTTCCATGTTGAACCTCAGAAATAAGAAGCTTTTATTATCTACTTGAAGGACGTCAAAACTGGGACCACGACAGTCATGTCCCTCCCAGAAAGGAAAATCTCTTGCTAAAGTGAACAATGACAGCTTCTTGCAGCACTATGAATTGGTCATTTAATTCTAGTGTTTGTTTTGGTGGGTTCCCAGACTACCACTGAAGAATGGAGAAAAAGCAGCAGACATAAATCCTAAGTATATCAGTATTACAATTAGTCCACTTTTTCTCTCCCACTAGAACTTTTCTTTCTTTTTTTACTGGAATCAATTGGTCTAACCTACTAAGTTGCTGCACTTCACATAACAATCCATTTGTTGAGTACATTGATGGAGCGGGGGAGTGGGAAGGTTGTGCGTGCTACATATCTTAAGTGTTCTTAACTGTCATGATATATCATTTATTTTAATTGGTTGCAAACATCAAGAAAAAATAGGAGTAGGTAAAAAACAAAACATCTCTTCAGCTGCTTATACATCAGAGAGAAAGCTACTGGGTTAAGAAAGCAGCTCCTCCACTAGCTGAAATTATGTAATTTGTTTGGCAGTACCTTATCCTTGTCTGTCTGATGGTGTAAAAAAGTTAAGGAGCATGCTCACTGCTCGTTGCCACCAGGATATTAAATAAGCAAAGTTTTCATTATTTTAAATTTTTTTGCTGCTGTCCAACATCCTGTTTAGCGAGCCTTAGTTTGCCATCCAGCAATTGGGCAGTAAGTCATTATCAGCAAGTCAGATGCCCTAGACACATCTTCTATTTTAATCACTATAATACCACCAGGCAGATTTTAACCACTATATCACAGCAGTTGTAAAAGTCTGTTCCACAGCCTGCTAGATTGTTAAGAACATGACACAGAAACCTCAGATGAAAGGTGCAGTGATATATCACTGCAAAGTTTCAGAGCTTACAAATTTAAAAATGAAAGATCACAAGTCTTCAGAAGTCACTGTTTCTTCTCTTTTCTCCAAATACAAATCTGAATGCTATATTTGAAACTCCTGGCGTTGTGTTAATACGCATCACCACTTTCAAGTGTACTGAGAGACCAATTTTTCTGGGTTTAATTTAATTAATACCAGTCTTATGTCTGCTCAGCAGAAATCCCAAGAAAGCTGCTCTAAGATGCGAGCGATTACGCCACACTTCCTGTCTTTATTTGTAAGTAGCATTGCAGAGTATCAGCTGCCAGCTGGTACCTGAATCCTTTTTGCCAGCACAACACTGAAAAGAAATGATTTCTTGTGTGGTCATTAAATTACCATCCAAGTAGAGACACTTACAATACCATTCAAAAATTTACTTCACTCTCTGAAATGGGGAAAAAAAATATTCTACAGTGGCAACAGCCTGAGTGAACTGTTATAAATTTGTGTCCATGATTAATGTTGGACAGACCTGGCCAAAGCAGAAATATCTTTAAGCATAGAAAAAGACTCAGGATGTAGCACCTATTCTCTCACACTAGGGAATAAAGTATTTTCATGAGCTATTGTCAGAAGAGATGAATTTCTGATACATGAGAAACAAGCAAGGTTAATTTCATACTGATTTCAATAACTGTTTGAGGGCTATAATAGAGAAAAGCAGCATAAAAGTATCCACCGTGTGCGCACAATTCAACACCAGGGAAACCAGTTCTGTGACGCAGTACATCTTGCTCTTTTCAAAAGATTTTAAAGCATTTCTGTTTAAAAAAGCTTGAACATGCCACTAGTAGTTACTGCTGTAAGGACAATATATACAGAAAGGCAGGGTATGGGTTCTAACAGGTTGCCTCCAAGGGAGAGAAAATATGCCTTTTGTGCTACTCTGAGTAATACTCCTGGGAGAAGCAGGTGATGTAAGCCCTACCTCATGCAGGAGCATACCACCACCTTCTGTCCTCACTGGGTGTCCTTTGTACTCAGCAAGGACAGGACCCCAAGCAGCCACAGCATCTGTGGGGGTGGCAGGATCCCTTCACACAGACTCAGAAGATGTACAGAATAGCCCACCCCACATATGTCTACTCTGGGACATATGTCTCAGACTTAAAAATGTGAGACAACTCTGATATCTTTAATGTAATGAATAGCTGGGTCCTGTTCCTACTGCAGTCAGTAACAGGGAAGGCCTTTCCATGGGGCCTGGTATCAGGATTTAGAGAGGAACCTTCTCCCCTGCTCATCCTCTGATAGGTATCTGCTGTAACCATCTCTGCCTTTAATCTCTTGTTAAGTTTATGTTTGTAGGTGAGAGGATTTTACACATCAAACAAAGCCCTGAGGACACTTCCTCCCTTCTAGGGAAAGATTTGTTTTCAAGAAGAAAATGATTCATAATTCAGAGAAAAGAAAATGCAAAGCAGAATAATTTACAGACATTGTTTAACCCTGTTGGAGTGGCTGGTTCCATCCAGCTCATGGTGGCTCCTACAAAACAGCCAGATGGGCAGTGTCCTGCAGTGACATGCAGGATGTGCCAGGGAAGTGGAGTCCAAGCAAGGGGTAGGAGACAGCAGGAATGCTTTGTGCAGTTTATCAGGAGGCCAAACTTACCTTTCTTTGAAAACTGCCAGAAAGAAGTCTGAAGTCTCCAAAGAGAAAAGAAATAGAATCATAGAATTTCTCACGCTGGAAAAGACCTTCAATATCATTGAGTTCAGCCTTGTCCTAATCCTATTACCCTATTCCTGATGTGCCCAGGCACCACATCCAGACAATTTTTAAACACATTCAGGGATTTCAGTATCTCCATGAGATGTCTAGGCAGTGACTGGACATTTAAGAATGTGCTAAGTGAGAGCACAGCAGAAATGTAATTCAGGTTGTTCTCTTTTGAGAATCCTGAGAATCCAGACACAAAACAGGGATATGATTTAGTGGCCTCTCCTCTTGATAGATATCTTTAAGTTATTAACATGTAGGATATTTTTGAATTGTGAATACACAGCCTAACCCAAAGCTAACACTTTATTCTGAGAACTACCTTAATACCTTAACTACCTTAAAACTACCTTTTCAGGCTTACCCCGTGCTCCTCATCTGCACAGAAGCCACCACCCAAGAATCATGGCTGCAGCCACTCTGAAAGGCACTTTATTAGACAGGTAAACTGTGTCCTGCTCTTCCCTTTGTCTTCTGCTGTTCTGCTCATTACTGCTGGTATTACTTCCAGGTGTTAACTGAGTTTCATCACCCCTCTCTCTGCAGTGCTGCCACTGCTACCAGAGAGGAGCACTGGGCAGGGTGCAAGTGCTGGCATCCCAGCTCTTGTTCTCTGCCAGGTCCTGCTGATGCCTCCATTTGATGCTTCTCATAAAGGCTAAGAAGAAGAACACATTTACTATGAGGGTAAGTTAATTGATCATGCTGCTGAACTTGAACTTTAAGGATAATTATAAGGCATGAGGAAGCTATAAACTTTTCTGCAGTGTGTTCTGAGGTACTCATGATCAAGCTATCAAAGTTCAGGGTGCATAATGAACTCTTCTGAGCATAAGAAGCTGACTATTTAGATTTCAAATATAAAGCTGAAATATTTCTATTTCAAAAGCAGTTTTGTTCTGTTGTTTTCTTGCATTTTGGGATTTTCAAAATCGAGGGTTGATTTTCAAAATGCTTAGGCCTCAAGGAGCCATCTAAAATAATTGGGAGTTGGCAGTTTCTTATTCGCAAAACAGACACTCCAAATCCCCTTTAAAATAGATGTCTTTTTCCTTTTTCTCTTTACTTTTTCATATCATTTGGAGGTCATAATTTGAAAGAGAAAACCAAACAGAACATTTCTCATTGTTTATCATGCTAGCCTCGATTTTTTAACTTTTAAATTCCATACAATATAAGCTCCTTGACACAGAGTAATTCCCTCTGGAATTATTATGATAAGAATTATTTGCTAGTAGAGCTGTGCAAATAATTTATTTTTCCCTTCATCAACTGAACTGGAAAAAAAATGGGTGGGAGGAATAATTTGTGTCAAATGAAATGTGTAGGCTTATTTTCAGATTTTAAATCTCGTTTTAGAAATTATTTTTGATAATTTTTTGAACAAAAATATTTCCAAAAGGAAAAATCACGCCTTTTCTGAGTTTTCAAAAAAATTACTCAAAAGTATTTATTATTTATTATTGAATTCTGAAAATGCTCCCAGCCATCCCTGACAAGTTTCTTCTGTGAATACTTCATACTTCAGAAATACTAGTCCTTTCTCCTACTGAAGAAAGCTAGGTGAAAAGTGAATGCTTTTTGTCTGTGCATGGTGTTTGAAGTATGTCAAAAGCAACTTAGCATCCTATAGCTAGAATAGATACTGAAAAAGAGGTACTGGATTATCTTGTCTCCAGCCCTACTGATATAACAGCACAAAGAAATTATGTGCTGGAAATAAAGTTCTAACTGTATCTTTTTAATTTGGGAAAACACTTCTTCCTTTACCTACTGTATTTCAGTTGCTAATTTCACATAAAGAAAGCTTGTTTTCTTTTTCAAAAATATCACGAGTACTGTTTAATTATAGACTGCTTTACTATTTCTTGTTACTTTGAAGCCATTAAACTGACTAGATTCTGCCAACATTTTATTATGTTTGATTAAATCAGTGGAATTATATAAAGATGAGAAAATTAAAAAAGCCTTTAAGTATTAGAAAGCTTGAGATAGATGGTATAAAGGGTCAAATTTACTGGCTTTTTACCAAAGAAAAATTGGTAAACTAATGGGTGGTCTGTGGCTATATCTCCTAAAGGATGACCTTCTCAGAGGTCAGTCTGTCCTTATCACTTAGCAGATGCAGCTTGAAAGGAACTTAGACCTCAGATGGGGAAAAGTAGAGGAGACCTGGCTTCTGGCACTGACCATGGAGCAGCAATCAGGAGATGTGTGGACACATGTGTACTCCTGCCAGTTGTGGTACCAACACTGACTGGTTTCCCCCAGTGCCTAAACAGCTCTGCTACTGAGTTCAGTTCTTCACCTAGCCCCAAACTCACATTACACAGAAAAAGAGACTTCATGGATGTCTTTGTGAAATGAGGCTGATGATACTTCTTTGATATTATTCTGAAAGTTTAAGTGACTGATAGCTTCAAAGCAAAATCTTATGATTCTGACCTAATGTAAGGATAGAATAAAATAGAGATTGCTTTTAGTCTTCAAGTGCACTGAAACATTTATTATTCATGGTTGTTTTTAACAAATATTGGGTAAATGAAGGAATGTTCGAGCAGAGGATAGAGCTGAACTGCACTGTCCACTGAAGGGTTGGTAACATGTTTTTGTTGTCTAGGAAAAGTCATGCTGCTAGGTCGAACTTGATCCAATTATTATAATATTCCACATACCAGAAGAACAAAACAACTTCATTTATATTTCAAATGATTCAAATCAATACTTCCCTTCATATTCTGCAACCCCCAGCAAGCAACTCTTATAACTGAAAAATTTAAGGAGTAGATTGCAAGTTATGAATAATGTAGAACTGTCATAGGGGAAAGCAAATTGTGAAATACTGCTGACAAAAGCAATCAGTGTATTTTATACTGAAGAACAAACCTTTGCCATTCCATCTTGCACAGCATAGCTTTTAAAATCCTATACAAACTTTTTAGTTTTCCTTGAAAGTCAAGCAGAATTCCTCAGCTTCAAACTGTACAATGGAAAATGTACAGTTTCTGTTCTAAAAGAATGTTTGAGCTAATCTGGAAGTAAAATACATGCATACACATATACATATATATATATAAAGTGAAATATATAGCTCTAAGAAAAATACTATAGAACTATTCGATGCGGGTAAAGAAAGAACCTAGAAAAAAATTTGAAAAAAAAAAAAAAAAAGAAAAAGAGAAATTAAAACAAGAATATCTAGCAGCATCTATTTCTCTAGCAGCAGCTTATTATAGGGAATAGATCTAGCAATATTGGACAGGATCCTGTTTGGGACAGTTGGATGGTGAACAACAGCATCCTTGCACTAAAGCTTTCTTCTGGGCATGGAATTAAGGAGGCTGCTGTTTAAAATGAATTGGTCTGTGTATATATTTCTTGGGATGAAAGAGTCTGTTTTTACATTGGTTATGTTTTAGTGCTATATTTTCTCCTTCAAATAGAAAGAGAGTTGCAGAGAAGAAGAAAGGAGTCGGCACCCCTGGGATTTAGCATGGTGCCCATAGCAGCCATGACCTTGTGAACCCACCATTATTGCTCATCTTTCCTCGTTTATTCTCATGCCTGCCCAGCATCTCCTCCTGACCTACACAAGCCAGGAGGGAAGCGCTACACAAAACTCAGAAGTGCCCCCAGATTCTTTTAAAAGCTATTCTGTACTTTCATGTTGAGCAGAAAACCTCAGGAGAGGAAAAGGGCAGAACTCTGTAGATTTTCTGCTATATACAGATTTATCATGATATACAGAAAATTGACTGAAATGACTTAGTGGCCATGTAGTTGTATCATGAAGGCAACAAGCCTCTGGCACGTATCCAAGGCTCTTGTATCAGAAGTGAAACGTAGCTTTTAGAATACATTATTTTTATTCCCCTTTTTCCTATGCAAATGACTCCTGTTTGGTCTCAGTTTTACCCCTTCATGATAATCTCTGGGTAGTCAGACCTACCTCTGAAGATAAAGAACTTGATAAAATAAGGAGAAAATTCTTGGTTCATAACAGGCTTCTCTTGAGATGCATACACTGCAAACTCCAAAGTCTGGTAACACCCATGACAACACAGCTGCCCCCTCTTGGTGCTACTGGCACCTACTGCTGCAGCCCCGAGGCAGGACAAGTACTTTGGGCTGCTGCCTTCAAGTCTGTTAGGGTGAAGTCTTTCCTATACCTCATGGCAATTCTTTCCCTTTCCTATTTGTCTAATGCTGTTATAGCACATAAATTTCAAACCTGGTTTCTTTTGAAATGTGCTGAGCTTATGAGGATGTAAAAAAGTATATGTTTTATGTGTTAGGAATGAGGGGAAAGCTCCCGTATAAACATCATTGAGACTGGACTTTGTGTTTTATTAATTGCGCTTGCATTGTAACAGTATTTGCACAACACTCCAAAAGGTCTCTCTCCTGTTATGGCATACAACTCAGCCCATTTTAAATTGCAGAACCTTTTTTTTTTTTTTTGTAATCCTAGTATGTGCAAGAGATTTTTCAAAAGTCCTAGTATAATAGAACAAAGTCAAAATTTACAAAATCCCCAATCTTTTCCAAGAGCCAGCATTAAACCACCTTTAGACAATTTCATTTTAAATACCAAATGCTTCTAAAAATCTAATGTGATGCCCTTTGTATAAAGCCTTGAGAGTATATGTATCTCCTCTTCACAGTTCACAGGCAAGCTCAATGTCAGCCACACACTAATAGTGCATTTATTAGTCAGAACCTGAATCTAACTGTGCAGTGGGGAAACCAATGAACTATGTTAGAAGTATATACTTCACCTGCTTTTGGAATCAAAATGCAATAACCTTTTTTCATTCTGTTGGTACTGCTCTCCTGCATCTCTTCTATTTAAACATTGTGTATTTTATGAAACATTAATAGACAAGCAAACAAACATATAGGCCACAAAATCTGAAGTCTGCATTAGAATGAAGAGAGATTTCAGAATCTGACTCTCCAGAGTTATTATTCTGTATCTGTAAAAAGCAAAACTCCATATGTAAATTTTAAAAAATCAAGTCTAAAAATGAGGTATTAGTACATTCCAGAACTGAGGCTGTTGCTGTCATTCACCTGAAAGGATGAATCTTGGAAACAATCAGCATGTTGAGGGTTACTTCTTCAGTGCCTAACTGAGCTAAAGGGTGAGAAGGTAGTAAGATGATGCGGATTGGTTTGGATATATAAGGAATCCTTTTAAGGATTGGGTGTTTAAGGATTCCTTTTGTGATATGTGCAGTTGAGGAGAAATTAAATTATTCCCTATTCCTTTCATCCAACTGTTTCTCCACTCCCATTGACAATAAAACAAATGAAAAAGGGGAATGAAACCTTTTTTTTTTTTTTTTTTTGGTCTCTTTTTCCAAATCTAGCTTGCACATGGGGTTAAATATTTTCAGTGGCAGAATATTAGCAGTTAATGACACTCAGACTGTTTAATCTTTAGCTCATTAATAACTGTAACACACCATTCTGGAACCACAGCTTCCCATCTTTTAATTCTTCTCCTGTGTTGCAGACGGGAAGGATCTGCCCTTGCTGGCAGACTGCAATTCCTATGGGACACGAGTGATTAAAAATGTAACTGGCTTCTTGCTGTTTTGCTATCCTGCTGGAAAAATTATTTCAGGGCCATTCAAAGGAAGGTTCCATAAGCACAGTATATTTAATGAAGCTTGTTAAATCATAAGCAATTTTCTGCATTGACAAAGTATAATAGGTTTATTTTTTCATTGTAAATTGAGTTGTTCCTGCTCAAGGTTTCTCTATTTTTTCTTTCAGTCACACATGCAGTGACACCCCGTGGGATACAACTGAAGGAGGGATGATCTCCAGAGAAGCAAAGACAGTGAGAAATGAGCAGCTGGAGGTATTCAGGGTGTGAGAGGAGGAAAGGAGGATTTCCCAAAGTGGGTCACTGACAAAACAGATGCTGACTTCTACTGCAGCTCTGTCCCCTGTCACCATTTCCATTGCTGCACCTACTTCCTGACAGCTCTTCTCCCGCAGAGGTGCAGAAGGTCACAGGACCCACAGTGCTCTGACTGCAGGGAAGGAATGGCAATTTTTAGAATTTTTTTTTAAAGTCAATTCCTGGTTGTGCTTACATGGTAAAATCAACAGCCCTAGCTCTAAGTAAGGGAAGAAGTAGTACACAGTTCAATAAATACAATGAGAAGACCTAGAGTCAATATAAAAATAAAGCCAAGCTAAGTAAGGTTGCAAACCCCCAAACCTCTCTAATGACCCTCTGCCCCCCAAACAACAGATGGGAAACAGCCAATGACCAGGTTATTTGTGTCACAGTCAACATTAGCACAATACATTAACTAAAGCCTAAAGGATCACCTTCCATAGAGAAGGAGTTTCTTGTTCCCTCCCCTGTAAAAAAGGCTTCCAGAGCTTCCTGGAATCCAGTTCATATTCATGTAGCTTGGCCTGTTTTTTCTGAACTGGCCAAAAGAAATGCACTTGTGAAACATTACCAAATCAAAGAAGTTAAAAATTGCTGTGTTTATGCTGACTTCAGAAACACCATCCCAAAGTCTAAACATTCTTAATGCACTAGAGAGTTACGTAGAAAAATGAGTAAAATCAGTTTTACCAAATATAAAAGTCAGAATCAATAAACTGTCCTGCAACTGTTCTGTCTCTGGTAACTTGCATTAAAATATATATAAAGTGTTCTGGGAACTGAAGCAGTGCTTCAGTTCAATAAAACTAATGCAATTAAAGAGGAAGAATCCTGTTTTTCTCCTGCTTGCAATTTCAAATGAGAGCTTCCTAAAACTTGTGACCATTGCTGGAATCCAATTCAGGACCCTGGCTTATCAAATTCCCAGCTCTGGCAGCAAGCCTTTGAGATATTATAAAGTACTGCTCATCACACCAGCTCTGTCTATAAATGCTCCAGATAACTTTAAAGTTCACACCCCCCATTTTGTAATGGGCAAGTGTTCACTTTGATTCAAAATGGAGTCACCAAATGTGTGCAGCCCTCAGCCAGCGCTTCTTTTCTTGCAAGGAAACAAAGGAAAACGTGTTAGCACAAAAACGTCTCCCTGTAACATTTTTTTTAAACTTGGAAAGCTTTGCAGGACATCACACCTACACAAAGCTGCAGGTTCCTGAGACCCTGTAGAGCGAGAATCTTATTCTGTAATTCATTCTGGAATGAGAAACTGCCAGGCTAATGAGCTCTCCTGCAGCCACTTCCCCTGCAGATGCTTCCCTGGAAGCACAATCTTAAATCAGACACCACCATGCCAGATGTAACCCCCCCAACAAACACTAACCCCTCCCTCCCAATGTGGCTGAAGAAAGGCACAAGAGTACTAGAATCTGGCTTTAATGAAATCACAGACAACTTCTCAATTCAGACAGTGGGAGCCAAATTAATTCCTCAGCTTCTTTAATGCCGAGAGTCACGTCTTGGGAATTCAGTATGGGAACATATTAATCTCTCTGATGGGCAATAATGCAATACATTACTGACGGGGGAGCCAGCACATCAGCACTGTGATAGTGACCCTGACCAACAAATGACTGAATGGATAAGGACAGAAGGAACTGCTTTAGCTTGAAGGCAGATCCTCAACTTTGGCAGGCAGTCCTTCACTCATGTCCCACTACTAATTTTCCAATGCATTATTTTGACTCTTTGGGTATCCAGAAATGCTCATTATGAAGCTGTGAGACAGCGCCTGATAATACATGTCTGTGTCAAAATAACTTATCCCTCTTTGCAGTGGTGATTTTTAATGTTCATAGGGCATGGTAGGTTATTAGATGGAAGTTACCCTTTGATGGTCTCTAGTGTAATACGTTACCAGACAGCAGCGTCCCTGAAAAAGGGCCTGGTGGTAGGGGTTAGGGGAGGAGGAGAGTTTAATTATATTTGTGAATGAAAGTATGTCCCGAGAAGAGTGGGCAGCCTGGTTATTTATTGGCTATTCAAAAACACTCAACACAACCTATGAAAAAGATCAGGCTCTGAGATATGGTGGTTCACATTGCTGTTACAGACTCTAGCCTTGAAGTCAAGTTCATGCTGAAGAACAAAATTACCTCTCACAATATGTCGTTTACCCCTGAAAATGAAAAGGGTAAGAGATGTATTAGTAACGTTGGCATTAGTGGAGGCAGCTGTTTTTAGATACTTGGTATTTCAGGGATGTGAGTTTAGTGTCATTATTGGAAGTACAGCTTACTATATTCCTCTGCTAACTTTCCAACAGTGAGCAGATGGTTACCCTATTACCAACCATTTGCATTTAACATATTGTAATGATTTATGTACCACATGTCACCGAGCAAAGTGAAAACAGTCGATGGCATCTAATTAGTTGGGTGTGAAGATGCATATTTCAATGTATATCTCCTTATTGTGATCTAACTTTATCTTTTTGGTTGTGAATAGGTCTAATATACAGTCTAACAGAAATACTGATGGCTGTTAAACATGAACCACCATGTTCCCTCTGTCATTGGGACAGTATTGTCATCATTAACATTTGTACCAGTGCTCCTGTTACATGCCTGTTTTATAAGTGATGGTGCAGGGTAGACAGTTTATAGCAATCCACTGCACTTCTTTACCAGACTTCCTTAAGTGTATTTCAAAGTACTCCATAAATCTTAACATGTCACACACTGGCTCATATCACAGACCAACACACATTTAGAGAGGGTGAAAGTGCTCTGGTACTGTGTGGCTGAGAGGAAAAGGATTTAAGAGTGGAAATAAAAAAATCACAAGGTCTTCCAGGGAGTTTTCCTAAGAAGCCAACGACTACTGACATTTGCACAAACATCAAAGTCAGTAGACTCAAGGGTTCAAGAAGGAGAGTAACATTTCTAGAAAACTGCCCTCCAGCACTGGGATATGGGCATGTGTGTGTGTATGTCCCAAGGGCCGATCAGCCTTAACCCACAGTATGAAGCTATGGATTATCAGCCTCTTCATTAAATGTTTTTGGTTTTAGGCTTATTTTAAAACAGTGGTCATTGCTGCAGAAATGTCAAAATAATCATCAGTAAAGTATAGCTATGCTACTCCAGAGTATAGCAGCATTTAGAGCATAAAAGTCACACCAATCATTCAGTTTTATTAATTTTTACTTGCTTAGAAGTCTGGATGAATTCTTGTGTAAACAACAAGACACTGTTCACAGACAAACTCTAAGGCTCTAGGACTCAGTATGCTGCAAATATAAAAGGTAGTCTCATAAAGGAGTAGTAGCATATCAAGTTCTCCAGTTCCTGTTCCTGCCTAATGTCATTAGGATGCTTCTTGCTATTTATTATTCTTCCATTTCTAGCAAGTCCCACTAATCTTACCAGGACACAACCCAGCATCCTGCAAAGGGCTGCAGCTAACAATATGCTTTCCTGAATGCGTCAGCAGCCAGACTTTCTCTTGGGAATGCTACCTGAAGCATAACCCCTTGTCTCCCTTTCCCTGATCATATTACTGTCTGCTCAATTCATAATATTGCTGTTGCTCTCTGTAGCTCTGTTCTTACTTGCAGATGAGCAAGACTTTATTCTATGAAAACAGAATTAACAGCAACTTGCTCTGTTGTTCAGCTCAGTTGAGATGTTTTACTGAAGATCTTTGGTGCCAACTTATTTGCACTACAACTGACTGCAGGCAAGTAAGAACCAGGACAATTCTTTGAGCACTTATACTCCTGAGGCCTGTTAATCACAGAGAGAGACTCAAGAGTGAAGGAGAGAAAGGGTTCTCACAGACTCCACATAATGAGATTATTAGACCCTTGACCTTTAGTAATTCACTTTCCAGTTTTTGGAATGGGTGTCTATGTGTAACTGCATCACTGGAATTCAGAACTGTCCTGCTGCACACCAGCCCTATTACACAAAGATGAGAGGATGAAAACACTGCAAGGTGTTAACATCCTCTAAAGAGAAGCTGGGACAGCCTCCTTATTTCTGTCCTTCCTTCTTTATTTCCTTCCTTCTGTCCTCCCTTCCTCTCCATCATTTGTTTTCCCTCACTCCTCCTACATGAACAGATTTGAAACTCATTGGTTAAGTATGATTAACTTCAGAAAAATTAGTCCTGATTTACAGGATAGCATCTGAAACTGGTATCAGATCTGGACTCTTGTTTCAGTACTTCTAATAACATACATAGCATTAAATACAGGTCTACAGTAGAGGAAAATAGGAGGAAAGGCAGCAGTTCCCTCTCAGTTTCAAATATTTCCCTACATCACAGCTGAGCTCATTTATTACAACAGAAAAGATTAACAAAGAGAGAAAAACCACCTGCATCAAGGATATTCTGGGTTCAACTACTACCTGTGGAGGAGTATCCAGGAAAAATCAGCTCCTAAGCATATGCAATTAGGTACCAAGACGGACAAAACTAACAGCAGGCAATCTCACCATGCTTGTACCCATGGAAGGGATCAAAAAGTTAAATTAAAAAAGAAAAGGAAAAAAACCCCTACAAGTTGGTAGTTTCTGTTACTTGTGAAATAGTTGCAAATTTTTAAACTTTGAAGAGGATAATATGTTGTACCACTCCACCTCAACCCGAAGGACATACCTGTGCCAGGAATCATTTGTATATTTGATCCAGGAGTTCCTTAAGCTTATTTCGGTGTTTGCATTAACTTTTTTGAAATGAAAAGCTTAAAGGAAAGAGTATCTTCAAGACATTGGAATCATTGAATTTATTCAGAAAGGGTCTTTGGATAGCTTTTCGGCATACAAAGTACTATTGAAAGAAAAATTCTCATTTCTTTCATCAGGAGTTTCATCTCTACTCCTTTAATGTTCAATGGCAAAATGAATTATACTACAGAAAGGCTTGGTGCCTCTCCTCAAACACCCTGATCCTGCATGATACTGAGCTTCCTTGAAAGACAGCTGGGGGAGATTAATATGGAAACGAACTAAGAAAAGACGATCAAATGTTAATGAGCGAAAGGGTAAGTGAAACCTGGTGATTTAAATTCACTAGTTTCAAAAATGTATAGCATAATGAAACCTTGTCAGCCATCCAGCTCTAATACTCTGCTCTCTTTCCAGTCACTACAAAACTGAGACCACTGAGCTGATGGACAGGACTTGTGTCAGCAGGGTGGAAGATGGAATTATTTGAATATGAGCAGAAGTAAAACCCATGCAGGACACCCATAGTGAGTAAACCACTGGAAACTGCTCATGTGTGAATAAACACAGTGACCATTTAGTTATTTCAGTTCATGATGATCCTAGATTTGTTTGCAGAAAATGAAGCAGTATTTTCCTTAATGACACATTACAGCAGAATTATAAAAAAAAAGCTAATTGCACTTGGGAGATAAATTGACATACTCTTAAATACATATGTTTGTTTTTCTTTCCCGTTCTCTAATGAGTTCATAATTTAATTGGAGAAACTGCTAGATTCCCTCCAAATACTAGCAAAAACCTCAAAGGAGAACTAGCTGGTTATGCAAGTATTCTTGAAAAAAAGGAGTAGTCAAGTACAGTAAATAACCCTTAAAAGCTTAAGGCCTACACATCTCCATATTGATGGTCTGGTTCTGAGCTGAACATTAATGAAAACATTTTCTATTATAGATAAAACTAAACTATTCTATATATTACCCCTTCCCAAGGGCCAAGCTCTGCTTTTGGATACATTACAGAGAGATATTATTACAGCGTTGTCAAGTGTATGCCCGAGTAACATGCAGATTTAATCCATCCATAGAACGGTTCTGTAGAATCAGTCAGTGGATGGGACCCGGTACAACCAACCCAGATTTCCTGCTGGGACCGACTGGTGAAGGCTGCAGTGCGAACTCCAGACTCAGGGGGGCAGATCGGCTCTTTTGTACGAGGAAGGGCACTCACCTACCCCAAATCCACAGCAGAAATACTGAGGGGTTCAGGGTCACAGCTGGCAGGAGGGGCAGACTAATAAGGCAAAAGTGCTCCCTAGGTAGCAAATATGCTTTCCTCCAGAATAATTTATTCAGATCCTGAGACGGATTTAAATTTAGAAGAGAGAAAGTGAGAGCAAGAAACTGTTAAAACTGAGAATACTTTTCACTTGTGTACTGTTAGAGGCTTCTATTGCTGTTGAAACTGCAACTGAAGCTGAGACAGGGTCAGAAAACCCTGGGGCTTAAACACAGCAGCTTCAAGGCGAGAAGGATATAAAAATAAATTCCAAAGGGCTTAATAACATTGTACAGAGGCTGGATATTCTGGTGCCAGGATGAAACCAGTGGCTCTTAGATCAAAACCTATTCACCCACAAGCAGTTAGTTCCTTTGTTTTAGCTAGCTAGCCACTCTGTCACCCATTAGGGCAATGTTTTTTTTCAGTAGCATCCCAAATTACAGTTAATTGACAGTATAGCAATGTACATGTCACCGACAATGTAACAGTTAAAGCAATAATATTTTTGAATGAACACAGTAAAACCTTTAGCAGCTTGATCCAAAATCTGCTAGGAACCTTTTGCTTGACATCAAAGGAATTATAATCAGCATTTTCGTGAACTTCTCCTAGAAAAAAATGTTACAAAAGGGAGCTGTGCCTTGCAGCTTACTGCCAGGACTCTCCTTCCTGAGGAATGGAGGATAGGCAGAGCTTGCAGACAATCCAGGCCACCTCTGCAAGCAGCAAAGTGAGAGAAACCTTCCCGAGGTTACTATACATTACACCCTCTGATTCTCTGCAGCAAGGCCAGATGAGGGGAAAAAATGTCTTCTCTTTCTTAGTTTCCCATCCCAGAAGAATTTATTTATGCATTACTCAACCTTTCTAGCCGTTACGACCATCTTGCTTCAGCAGTTAATTAACACAAGTGCCATAATTTAATACAGTTAATGCTACTTGATGCCCTTTAATGTACCTTCCATTAGTGATATTATTGTAGTATTACCCTGTAAATTAAAATGAGATCAAAACTAAGAGAGGTTCTCTTTAATTAAGGTACTGGCACACTACATCATCCATTATTCACTAGAAAAAATCACCCTGATTTAGTGAAGCAGACCATCAGCAAGTCAGAATTAGTTCATGTGCATTATTAGGTTTCTCGAATAATGTGAGCTCAATGGGGTTGCTGAAATTGCTAACAGCCAGGTTTCCTTTTTTCCATCATCTTAATAAATACACAATGGAAATGGTAAATTGAAGATGAATAAACAGGTGGTAATAGAGGAGGTGAGGTGTTCATTGAGAATACACAGATTTTTATCTCTAATGCAACATGCATGCAGGCTTATTTCATGCCAAAATGGAAATCAATGACAAAACAAACCTTACAGTAAGTGTGCAAATCTCCTGTTTATAATTTTTTGTGAAGTACACGAACCATCCCCAAATATTGTACATAAAATATGGCAGATTTCAGATAGCTGCTTTTCACTGTTGGAGATCTTTAAAGTATAGTGTGAAACAAATTGTATTTTATGCTGCTTTTAGAAATACTCTATTATGAGCTTTGGTGATTTGAACCTAATTTAACCTATTATTTTTTTCAGTGAAAGGGCTGTCTTTAAAATGTCTGTTAGCGTCACTGATCCAACATCAAATCAAGGTAGCATATCCACAGGGAATAACCGAGTGTAGCTTTAGTAAATGTCTATAAATATGTATGTTGCGAAGCCCAGAATATGAAACATTGTAGCAAAAAAAAATAATTAGATCTTAATTTCCAGTTAACTTCCTAAATTAATATCCAAGGGCTGGAAAGCTCAGCTCAATCAGGAACAGAAGCACAAAATCCTTGGCAACCCTTTCTCCACTCCATGGTGTTCTGATGCTCAGGGCACCATGATCATAATGCTGATTGAGACTCTTTGGGGAGGGCCTACAAGGTTTCTGGTAGGGGACCAAAAATACCTAAAAGCATGTGAAAATAGGACTATAGCAAGTCACATCAGTGAGACTGAAAAATCAGGGCCTGTGTACTACAGCCCCCACAGCTACTTAGCAGTAGGCAAGCCTGTAACTTCACTAACAAGGAGGGCTCACTACATATTGAAGGAAAGGCCATCACATCCCTAAAGATCTGTTCTCATTAGCAGAAGAGCCGTAAGAATTCATGAGTCTAATCTAGTGAGATACTACTACACATCAGATATTTAAAGCATGTGTCCAATTACTGCATCATTTAGACAACAAGCATCAGCACCAGATAAGCTCTCTGTATAGTCACATTTCATTTCTACAGATAATTTTTCACAAGACTGCCATGCCCCAGATGTACTCATAAGGTTTCTACTTCTAATTTGCATGCAAAGCAAATCTCTTTTAATCCTTCAGATGCTTCCTTTGATAAAGTACTGATAGTCTAGTTGAAGAAAGCTCCAAATCAGTTTTCAGATGGGGAGCAGCTTTTTTCTTAAAGTGTCTACCTTCAAATCCTAAGTTTTGATATGATGCCTCTCACCTATGTGGAACCCACGGAGAACAGATGCACATTAAACAGAATGTGTTGGGTTTTTATATGCTGAGGCTAATTTTACCTAATTTAACTATTTCAAACAGTATCTTAAACTCTCCATAACTCACTTAGTCCTCCCAAGAGATTTGTGAAAAATAATTTACAATTTAACTAATGAAAATTGCAATAAGAATTCTTAAACTTTATCTTATACTTGCAAACATTCAACTAGTGTGTAGTGAAATGAGGCAACCAGGTGGCACTAATTGCCAGGTAGTGGGTATGACCTTGTGTTAAGCCCACCTGTGCCTGATTAGGGCAGGATGTAGCAAGACAAACCTCTTTTAGGGCAGGATGCTCCAAGGTCCAACGAGGTGTTCCAGGAGAAACTCACAAATAGTGCTCTGAGTCTGATGCTCTCAGGGCTGAGCAGCCTAGATCAGTGCTACTGCTCCAAAAGTGGCCTCCCCTCTGGCTTCCTCAGGTGTGAGCTTTATTGGCCCCCTAGTCCTGCTCATGCTCAGTAGGGGCCCACCCTAATCAGGCACAGGTGGGCTTAACACAAGCTCATGCCCACTACCTGGCAATTAGTGCCACCTGGTTGCCTCATTTCACTACATTAGTGACTCAGTATGTATATGCATTTGGTGTGGACATAGAAGATTGTAACTACATGTGAAATCTACTGTCATAAGAAATGCATTTTGATGTAATGTAAAAATACATATAAAATTATAGGGATATTTTTCAATAGATACATCACATTGATTATATTTTAGGTATCAGTTTTTGCTATGTCCAAATGCTTATGAACAGGAATAAAGGAGCTTGTATAAAGGAGCTAGAAAATAGCAAACTCATTATAGGAGTAATAAAGATACAGTCAGCAGTGTTTTATATAATTACTATCTCTATTTTTTCCACTCAGTTCTACGTCTGCAAAAATGCCTTGGCCTTCTATGACACATTAGCGTTCCTGTTAATTTTGATACTTAGCTTCTCTTACAAAAAAAAAAAAAAAAAAAAAAGATCTGAACTCTCTATAGAAAAATCAGAGAAGAAAAATGTGTATTAGAGTGGTGAGTGAATTGCTAATACAGAAGATCCCAATTATTTCTTCTGAACAAACTGGCATCCAAGACACATGTAAAGGGTATCACCCTCCTGCTTGAGGTCATCAGTCAATTGCTAGTTTGAGCTGGGAAGAAAATTTCTTGGCAGTAATATCATTGCACAGTTATTATTTTGGGAACTACAGCACCTGATGCAAGGCACTGCTTTCCCCAGGGAGACTATTTGTCTTGAACCTAGCTAAGTTTGTTACATTCAAATAAGTCTCTCTAAAACATTTTTTTTGTTTTTTTCCATTTTAGTTCAGCTTCCCTGCATTTCAGAGATAATTGTAATACTGAGAATGGACTTTAATCTCTGCTGCTTGTCTTGTTCACAGGTGGGTCATAGCTGGACCTAGTGGGAAGAGTCTGTAGAAGTGCTGCTGTTTCAATCAAAGCTTACATTAAAGGCCTGAAAAAGTCAAATGATAAAACAACATCTCTCTTTCTACTTAATTGCCATCAGATCAGGCTCCAACGGTATAAAAGCAGAAAGTGTTCTAAAGTCAGGGTGAATTCCTGAGGCAACATAAGAAACTGTTAATACTATCCTGATTGTGAGACCTAGGGCTCAAGTTCTTAGGATAGTGACAGAACCACACAGGACTTTGTACTGCTGAGTCAGAAACTTCTAGTGTGAAGTAAACAGACTTCAGCTGAGACATATTTCCAATGAACATGTCCCAGCAGAAAATGTTGTCATATTTCAGGAAATAACAGTTTAGAATAACCTTTGAAACCAAACACACACGCCTGTTTCTAGAGGTTTACATTCTCTTACCTTCCGTACACCCTTATGTCTGAAATGGCATAAAAGTAGCGTGCCAGGTGCTGCTCATCTACATATATTTCTCCAGTTGCTGGCCTAAGCAGTCTGATCCTCAGATCTGTGATGGTAAAGAAATCTCTTAACTTCTTGGTTGTGTCAAGCTGGCCATAAAGAGAAGCCATATTATGAAGCCGAGGTCCAGCAAAAAAAGCAAATCTATCTTTGATTTCGAAGTGGATTATTTTACTATTTGTCATGTACCCGGTAGAGTATTCTTCTGTGCAAATGATTTCTAGGACTGTGTGCTGTGATAAATCCCTCACTGATTTTGGATCCATATGAAAAGCATCTAAGCAGTCTGTGGCATAGTACTGGTAGGGCTGCCATGTTCGTCCATAGTCGAGTGATTTCTCCAGGATCATTTGGTCTGGACGGCCAGATTCAAAAGTGATAATGATGTTATCTGTCAGTTCAATGGTTTTGTTCCAAGAGAGTGTAATATTAACATGAAGAGGCTTTGGATAATCCTTCCAAGTCGTGGACTGCCAAAATGTGGAGGGATGTCTTCCTTCAAGGTCAAACATCAGTTCTGGAGGATGAGCCAGTTCTTGGGTACTCGCATCACATTCATTATTGCACATGTAGGGATTCCCCTGGAAAAGAGCAAATCTGTATTACAAGAGACATGGCATCATGACTGTGACATATAAAGTTATTTTTGTTCATCACATGAAAACTGTTGCTTTCTTTTCCAAAAGTGAAACCAGGGCAGGGAAAAATAAATGGTTGCAAAGAATAACTTTATCTTAACAAGATTTATCCTGAATGTTTCACATGTTAATGTACAAACACACACACATACAGCACCCTTGCTTGTGTAACAAAACCATTTTTCTTAGTCTGTTTCAGAGAAAGAAAATAATTTACCCTGAATGACTCAGACCAGTGATCGAGTAACAAAAGACTGGGAACAGTAAGCAAGTCTCTCAAAGCTCAGGAACTCCTAGAAAGAGGCATCATCCACAGAGAATTTATTTTTAAAAAAAGTATGTTCCGTAAGAACTCTGTAACAAAAGAAGTAATTTTTAGGGCAAGTGTTTTGAGGTCAGCGGTGTAGCCCAAATGTACTCAGTATGAACCAGTACCCAGTACACCTTCAGTTTTTTTTAACTTAGGAATTAAATTTATCCTGCTTATCTGTGCTCCTAGCTTAACAGTGGCTTGCCTTAAAACATTCACCCTTGCCATCAAAAGCCATCAGTGCTCTGCCAGCTCTGGGGCTTGATCAGACATCTGCCATCTTATTACAGGGTAGTGAAGTACTTCAGGAGAGACTTTTCATGAAGCACTGGCTGAGGTTACCAGGACAAGATAATCCAGCAGTTGATTAGGTGGGAGATGTCAGCTGCTCCAGCTGGAATGCTGCCGTGGTGGCTGAAGGTATGAAGGAGGGCTTGAGTTAAAAATAGCAACAAAAAAAGCTTGCCAATAGGGCACAGCTTTTGCTGTTGCTTGTCCTCTGTAGCAAGGTGAAAGTGAATTATTCTCTTCTTGGCCTTTTGATGCATTAACTTGCACACCACAATCTTCTGCTTTTTCACAGATCGGGGATATCTTGCAGCAGTTGCCAAGATATCAGACCCCATAGGTTGCACTGAATCACATCTATCTAATTTCAGCTTTCAACAGTACAGTAATATTATGCTACTTGTTCATTCTGCAACCACTGCTCTGTACCCTTGCCTCTGCCTTACACATAGGCTGTGGAAGGAGAAATGCCTCTTTTCACTGATGGTCAACACTGCCGGGGAAAAAGATGCACATGCTTATACCTATCAGAGCTTGGTATGGGCATCAGTGCAGGTGCTGTTGTCATTCATCAGATCCCCTCACCTACCCTGGAAATGGAAAAAGCCCTGGTATAATTATCAACCTTTTCTTATAATTAGTTAGACTTTTCTCCATATGAAAGCCTTAGAGCAATGCAGTGACTTGGTGCCATCCACTGTGACAAAGGGTTTCAAAGATAAGTTTCCACATCGGTCACTGCCCTGCTCCTTGATGTCCTCCCACAAAACGCAAGCAAAAGGACTTCTGCACTCACTCTGACCACCCCACCAGCAACTTCCAGGACAGGGAAATGCTATGTTCTTTCTCTCTCTCTTTTTCTCTCTCTCTTTCCCATTAATACAGCTGAATGCTAAAACTGACAACAATTCACCGGGACCTGAAGTTAGGAAAAAACCTACAAGACTACAAAAAGGTTTGGTTTTTTTCTGATAAGCAGCACACTGCTTGTTACACCGACAGCTTCAAAGCATGCAACTGTAACTGAAAATACCCTGTAAAATGTGTCTATAATAAGTCCCTGTTACAGCTCTGATTTCAAGCTCATGGTTGCTATTTCTATGCCTTCCTTTTGAATAAAACAGTGAAAATGAAAATACATTTCAAGCAGAATACAGAAAAGAACAGTTTTGTTATTATTTAAGCTCCATTTAATGTATTAGACACAAACACCAGGATTTGCCTAACTTAAGCTTTTTCTTTTCCTTAGGGAAAAAATATATACATATTGTGAAACCTGTAAGGTTACAGACCCTTTGACTGTATAAAAATATCTGTTTTGCAGAAAACGCTCAGTTAGGTAAATCCCACCTTTCTGAAGGCAAAAGCAACTTCACTGGGTCATGAGTATTGAAACACAGCAAATAAATGCTCCTGGGTAGCCAGACAGGTGCATTAAGCAGTGCTGAGGGATGGTTTTGTTTTCTTCCTCAACAAGCAACCACTAAGGCTGTTGCCATTCTTCATGTTAAAAACTAAAGCCACTCTGATTCACTACCCTGGATACCAGAGGAGGAGCGTTTCAAGACTTCCAGTGGGTAACCCAGGTTGCATGGGGTGCATTGTTTCTTTCTGTACATAAGGGTTGATTTCTGTTGCTTCCTTTTCCTTTCACCTTTTTCTTTTTAGCAAAAGCTGAGGTGCCAATATAATCAGAGAATGCTGGGAGATGGGGCTCTAACAAAACACAAGCTAGTGAGAATGCAGTATGGTCACAAGCAATAAGGTATCTAAAAGAATGATGCTGTGAATGCTAAAAATCAACCCTAGCTTGCTACTGAATAGTGGTCCACATATCAGAGGGTACAAAGTTTTTTGGGAAAGGTGAGGCTGTTCCAATTAATAGATTGTAGAAAGAAGCCCACCGCAGAAACCTTGGGATGAGGAGATGTCTGCAAATAGAGTCCTAATGAGAATCTTCAGGCATATCGTCTCCAATAAATTGAATTATTATTTTCATTTTATAGTTTGCAGTTCTCTTTTAAGAGGTGAATATTTTGATGACATCAAAATAACCTGTGTGGAATTCAGTATTCTAGAAAGGAAATTAGGAGAAAAAAAAATTAACCCAATATAAACTGATGTCCTGCATTATAATATGGAGAGTGAGAGAAAGAAATGATCAGTTTAGTTAAGTTCCCCTTTGCCTACTGACATGGCAGTCACTGACGTAATTTCGAAAGAGTTATCATGATTATTTCTTCAGTGGCTTGGAGTCAGATTCCCATTTTCTCTACCAGCAACTTGGCTTTAAACTGCTACTAAATAATCTTACATGTAATTTGCATATTAAGTCTTACATCACCAAAATAGTGATAAGAGGTCTTACCCTACATGAGCATCCCTTAATACACATTATTATGAAAACAATTAATTTAACTGGTATTAGTTACTTATTGTTATGTCTTGATCTCTGCAATAATCCTCTTTAAGACCACTGTCTTAGTTAAATGAATACAACAAAGAGACTCTTTCCTCACTTTGTGAAAATTAGGCCCATTCTGTGTCGGGGACATCTAAAAGACTGGAACATTAGCAGCTGCAAGTAATTTTGTGACCAGCAGGCTGCCATAAATAGATCTTCATTTAAGCCTTCCAAGCAGCAGCTTTTCGGCTGGATGATGTAGAAAATATTTATAACTATTCAAAATGTTATTTAAGCCATTCTGAGATATTTAAAAAAATAATTAAAGACTAATAAATACTTCTAAACACTTTATACTGTGATCTAGAGTAAAAGATAGCTGAAGGCTTTCCCAGCATCTAAAAGAAAACCACTATTTTCCTGTGCAGTATTGGAGACTGATATTAAACAGCTACTTGCAAGCAGGCAAATAATGTTGCTATTTTTTTTGGTTTAGGCTGCTCATTGAATTCAAAATATGACCAAAACTACTGACACAGTCTAAAAATTTTGGGTTTAGGAAGAGATACCTGATTTACAGGCATGATGAGGGCACATGGCTGTTCCACAAGGTTTGATGGCAGTCATCCCCAGCTGGGAAAACCAAGGTTACCTGAGGAGCTGCTGACTAGGGCTCACTGGCCCTGGTAGGGTTTCCCCTCAATTAGCTGGATTTCATTTGGTTTAACACACAGTGATGTCTGTTTGTTCCTTCCAGCCTGAACTTTATAGTGTTGCCTGAGGTGCTCTGAAAGTGTCCCTGCCTAGGAAGGGGCACAGGGGCTGCCCTTGCTTCCACTGGGCAGCAGCATGCCTTACCAAATGCATCTTTGGTAATGGACGTGACAGGTACCCTAAAGTGAGGATTCTGGCTATAGACAGAGGTCTAGCAGTAGTATGACCTTTGACCATCAGCAGGGGAGCCAGCAGAAGTACCGGAGCTGCTTTTAGAGGGTTAAAGTCCAAGTGCTGCTGATCAGGCGAAGCCTCTGTGTACAGACAGCTCCTCAGAGGCATCCACACAGGCTTAGGGCTTGATTGAAGATGTTGCTTCTTTCCATCTTCTTCTTGTCCACACTAACACCTCATGGACCTTTTTACTGAGGAACAAAGACGGGGGGGCTTAACCTCTCTGCAGCGTGAATATTGGAAGCTGTATCACAAGATTACGTGCTGTAATAGACATCTGGATAAATCCCTACAGAGGATTATAACTTGCATTTTCAAACTGGTGAAGGCTGCTGAGGTCAATCAGGCCAAGATTTTAAGAAGGAGCAAAATAAATTTTCAAGAAGTGAGTCATGGCAACCGATTTTTATACCACTGCCTCAAGGTAGTTAGCTCAGATGCACAAGACAAAAAATAAATACAGTCTGACTCACATTTAAGTGAGGCTGTGCAGTAAATCACTGCATTCAAGTCACACTCTTGGAAATAATAGAGTATTTCTATTTTCCTTTCCAAGAGATCATTATAAGTAGTTTGCTTGGTAGTGTGCTGTACATTGTAGATGACTAATTAGACAGTAACAGCTAATAGCAGCAATTGCCTTATGCTTACATTCTGCATGTGGTTTCTAACCAGGAATTACTTGTTTACTTGACAGAGCCAGATGATGAAAACCTTAATTGGGAGATACTTACTCATCAGGCATTGTCCTACTAAGGGTAAACAGTCGGTGTGGTGGAGGACTGGCAAGGCACAGAGTCTGTTGCTTCATAATTGATGTTATCAAACTCACTACATCCATTATTTGGTCTCAGAGCATCCCAGTCAATGTCTGCAGAATTATTGTTGTGATGAAAACAGAAATGGCTGTAGATGAACATTTAACCATGTTCATGTTCTGCAGTGGTATCATTTTAAGTTAAAATGATTTAAGTTAAGAAAGAGTGCTAAAATCTCAGCAGCAGATTTGATGCTCTTTCACAGAGCTCCCAAGTGAGAGGCATCTGGATGTCCACACAGGTACTTTGAGCTGTGGGCTAAACCATGTACATACTCCAAAGCCAGAAAAAAAAAGAAAAGCATGTTTAAATCAATAACTTCTGGGGACATGTAAGAAGATTAAACCAGAGAGGATCTGTCTTTACAAAAAATAATAATTCTTAAAAAACTTTGTACACATTTAAGTACATTTTGATGTACTGATCCTGCAATGAATTTGGTGCAAGTAGGCCCTTAAAATTCAGATTTAAAAAGATATTTAAGTGTCTAAAGATCTTGTACTTTGCCTTGTACATAGACCTAGCTAATTAATTTTCGTGACACCACCTCCATGAGGTATAAGCTCCTATCCTAAATTTACATATAGATGCAGAACTAGAGAGAAATGCTTTTGCATGATGAACTCTGTAATCCCTGATTATATTGTACTGTTTCTTCCAAAGTAGATCATGTGAAGGCATTCTTGGCACTCAAGGGTGGCTCTCAGATTATTCCATCATACCTCTCTTCAATACTACGAACTGAAAATGCACTATAGGAAAACATTTTAATATTTGCAGCACAAAATGCTTTGGTGCATTTAGCAAAGCCACTTAATTCTTAGAACATTCTCTCTTTTTAGTTACTTTAATTTTTTTTTTTTTTTAATGCTTTTCAATTTATGAGGGAAATGGAGTTTTGTTTCCTCTGAAATGCCTCAACCCTCTTTTGGAGAGCAAAAGCTTACTTATTCCTAGTTGGTAATTCTATGCTTCTGAGGCTATCTTTGACTTGGCAGATATTTTGACCACTAGTGACCACTAGATCATACTGGCATTAATGGTACCTTGAGGCAGATCTACTGGCACCAACCCAAGTGTGGTTTTGTTATTTCAGAAGCCCAATATCGGTGTTTTCCTCTTGTATCAGCAGGTATCTGGCAGCATAATCACTTTCCTATTTATAGTTTTTGCAGTGTCATGAGGTGCATAACACTGGGACTGCTGAGCTCTGGCTGAACAATAAAGCAAATGTTCCAAGAAAACTTGGGTTTCTTTAAACACTGGACACATATTTGGGTTTGGGAAACTGAAACGGAAATCCCAGGGGACACAGCATCTCTTCCTTTCAGCACATTGGCAATTGTCCTTGTGATGCCAGCCCATCTGTGAGAACACTCCTTGGACAAGGCTGTGTGACAAGGTATTGATCTCAGCATTGTGATCAGCTCATGTCAGTGCATTTTGTCAGAGCCACTTTTCCAGCTGCTCTGAAGGAGATCCAGCAAGGAAAACTGTGCAGGAGACACAGGGGGTCTCCCTGACAGGGTATAGCTTCTCAGGTGTCTCTGCCTTACATCTTTTAGTCTGACACATGTCTCCTCTTGCTCATTTTTCTGATTATTTTGGACTATCCATGAATTCAGAATGGCAGCCATTGTGGGAGGTGTGAAAAAATGAGATGTCTCAAACACTACAATTGAAAGGTGTCACCTGGGCAGGGGAAGAGCAGCACAAAGGGAGCTATTGCTAACAGCTGGTCTCAGTTACCATGGCCACCACAGGGAGAACATAAGCATCAACAAATGGAGCAACCACATCACCTTGGTGACATGGGGAACCAGGGTGCTGAAAACACTAAATATTTTTTTTTCCTTTTATTTTTTCGGGGGGGTGGGGTGAGCACGTTATAAAATAATGCAATTGGATTTTTGTTCCACAAAGGAAACCTGAGAATAGCAAGATGTCTGAGAAATGTGCTGTGAGAGTGGGAAGGGCTCTGACAGGCCCTTATGACCCTGACCAGCCCCACCTGGGCAGCAGGTATTGATGACTCTGACCACCTCCAGCTAGGTCCTCAGCTTTGGGCTCTATTTCAGGTCAGGCTGGGGCCTCACTGTGGCTTTTTCTTGTGGATGGGCTGCAGGTCTGTGTCGCAGCCTTATCTCTGCTGCTCCTGAGGAGGCTCCCTTAGTGACCCTGCTCTGTCCCTTGCTGCTGAGGGGCTGTCTGTGGCTCCTGGTTGTGCTCAGTCTGGGTGGGATGGAACCCATGGGTGAGAGCAGAGCTGGCGCCTTGCTGCAGGGTGGGCCTCTGCTCCTGCATGTGCCTCTGCATTGGGCAACTCTGGTCCTGCTGCTCCCAGGCCCTTGCTCAGGGATTTGCAATGCATGAGATGCAACAGAAAGATAAAGCTCCACAGCTTGCCCTAAGGTGAAGTGGAGCAGATTTATATTAGCTGAGCATGGAAAAATATTGTGGAATACCAAATCATGGAAGCATGAAAATTTTGTATGGGAAGGATTTCAGGAATACTCACGGTGTGAGGAAACTAGAACATGGCAACCTGGGTGGGCTTCTGCACCAGGCTGCTGAGCATGGGCCCTCAAACTCCCCCATGCAGGGCTGGGTGATCCCTGTGAGCTGCTCTTTGTTGGTGCTGCATCTTAATAGGTGAGATGTGTGTGAGTAGCAGAAGGTTCTCTTGTAGTAGATAACACAACTAAGTAAGTGTAACTAGTCCTCTGTTTTTATTGCCCACAGCCAAACTGAAGAAATGTGCAGAAGGTTGCTCTGAACTTTCTCACTGGTCCCCAAGGGAGTGCCATCTTCTGGTCCTGTGTCCCCCACTCCTGTGATAAGGGTTTCCTTGTCCTCCTGGAAGACAGCTCCACATCTGTGAAGGTTCATGTACTGTATTGATGCTGTGAGCTAAGATAGAGAGCAAGAATTTCAATTTGATTTCTGTGTAAATCAAATGAAGTGTGCAGCAGAGAGTGCTGATGTCGTGTTTAGCTGATGAGCTACAGTGGTGTTCAGTGCAACCTTATCCTCTGATAATTTCAGTTACCCAGACAGCTCTTTATGTAGCTCATTCATCACAGCCCTAGAATGCAGTAAGTTGTGCACATAGTAACTCCCACATGAGGTTAGAAATAAGCAGTGTAGAAACAATTAAAAATGTTGAAGCTATTAAAGATGAATGTACAGTTTTATAAGGACTTAAATGAAAACTAGAAAGAGAATTATGAAGACTTTTGTGTTTATAGTTGAAAGGGTGTTACAGTGAAAACTTTTTCTCTGAGCTCTTACTGGTTAGTTATAACTTTTTATAGTAAGATTTTGGATAGAACAGGATGGGCTTAAATTGCATCTTAGAAATTTTAAGTCCTTAGCACATCTGTAGGTCAACTTTCCATCACCAAATTGCCCCTTAAATAGTTTAATGATATTGTTGCATGTATTACTTGCTTACTGAAAAACAATGCACAGCCCCCCCATTTTTTTTCTTCTCTTTGCCAAGGTATTTTTCAACCTGGAAGGTTTCTAAAATACTGTATAGCTCATTAACATAGCTTCAGAAATTATTGGACTGTGTACCACAGCAGACTGATGTAGGTTTTGAATAGCATACAGCTGTTCTGCATTCACACTGTCCAGCTATTTACAGTGGAACTGAAGACTGCTGTACTTGACTTAAACCTCAAAAGTATTTTACATAAGAACAATACAAAAATGTATAGTGTAAAATGACAATTCCTAAAACATAAAAGCTTTTAGACTCCACCTCCTGTATCTAAGTATAGAGTAACAAGAAAAGTCTACATGGTACAGGCAGCTACTATAAACCAAATAATATGAAAAAACTTTAAAATATGACACTACTAACATCCATAGTAGTGTCTTCTGTGTAGGATCAAATTACGTTGTAAAAGCCTCTGTCCCTTTAGGAGTATGTAAAACAACTTCAACACCTATTCATGTGGTTCATACCACAGCTCAAGTTACACGTTAAGTTTGGCTGACTAAACAACACAAAAGGTAATATGCCTTATAATTAGGGCATAGTAATAAAAAAAATCCCAGATTCAGTGAAGCTCTGAATACTTACAGAGCAGTATCATGTAGTTTCAAACGGGCAGTTTGAAAATGTCACATTTGTAAGGTGTAAGGCTGCAATATGTGCAGAGGGGTCCTCTCCTGCCAGGGTCTTGCAGATGCTTGCTTGCCTGGGGCCCTCTGTTCCTCATCAGCAAAACAGACCAAGGGATTCCAGTCATTTATGTTAGTTTTACATTAAATTAGAATAAGTTTACTCTTTAAAATAGCACAAACTTAGCTCTTCTGGGTTTGAAGGAAGCATTGAGAAAATTTGAAAGTGTTTTTTAAACTCCCCAACTTCCGGTGGATCCACTGGAAAAATCTCTTTCCTTCAGAGCTGCACCTTCACTGTGGGCTCAACTTTGTCTTAAGCAAGCACCTAGCCCACAATCTTGCTTAGACCCTCTCCCTGCTGACCCTCCCTATGCTCCTGCTGGGGAGCTGACAGCCCCTGAACTGGCAACTTCTCTCTAGGGAAAAGTTTTATTCCAATTCAGCAGAATGCATCTTTGTGCCTAGCAGTTCTGCTGCCGAGTGGTAAGGTGGATAAGAGGACTGATGTGTCTGGAAAGCAAGCAGTTTTTTCCTGAGTCTTAGTTTTCCACTGAATCAACTCTCTGACCTGATATACTGCTTGGCCAGATGAGCATTGATACTGCCAGAAGGAATTCAGCAGCTTGGGACAGAAGTGAAGCTGTGCAGATAGATTGATTCCCTTAAGGGCAACATGACAATGCACCTTAAATTGCTAACAAAGAGCTAAATTATGCCTGTGCTGTCATAACCATACTTATCTGTTAAAAGGTCATTTACATATTCAAATAACTACTTGTATGTGCAAGTGTTATTTATGCTGTAAAATACTGTTCTGGGGATGTAAATGTGTCTTGGATCTTTTCTATCTGAAGAAAATTTCTTCCACTACGTATGTCACCCCAAAGCATCATTATGACTTTGTTCTTACAAAGGGCAGCAAATCTTAGGACAACAACAAATTCACATTATTTCCTTTCCTACAGATGTAAACATAACACGTGCAAATGCTACTGGAGCCCACACCAAGTGTATTTCAGCTGCAATCTCTACAATCTAAATTCAGCTATGAAGAATTCTGATTATTATACAGGCAGTATTTGTACAGACAGTACACATATATGTGAGCACACTTTAGGTTTTTTTGTTGCTTCATCTGCAAATTTTATTCTTTCCTAAAAGTGAAACTGTAGAATATGCTACACTTGAAAAGTACAGCTGAGTTTAATGGAAGACATGTTATGCTACCTCACTGAGACTGCATTTATTCCGAATACTGCAAAACTGCCACTGTGAAGGCTGATGCAGTGCATTTTGGTATCTAAAGCTAGTCTGAAACAAAGCAAAACAGTTTTCATGCACTGAAACATACAACTCCTGTACTAGAAAGTAAAAAAGGAAAATAACAAGACCAAACCCCAAACCTAACTGGCTTTGTAAAGACAAAGAGTCCCTGTTTAAGTATTCACCCTCCAGGAAATGGGTCTTACCATTTATTTCCCACTTGTAATTTCCACCAGCTTAAAAGCTGCTATCTGCTTGCCTACATATGCAGCTACACCAGACAGTCATTCTGCATAACCTGCAGGATACTGAGTATGAATTATGACAAGACAATGAGCAGAAGGATACCAAATCCTCCATGGTGTTCATTAATGGTTGCCTGTGACAAGCCACTGTCAATTTTAATAGTTTTCCTGCGGTGATTCCCGCTTCCTCCGTGGGAGGCTTTTAAGACTGCCAGAGAGGATTCTGAAGTAGTAACAATAGTTAAATAACTTTAGTCAAATGTGATGCAAAAAATGCAATGGTTAGAGAAAAAGTATCTACAATTTTGCTTTGCGTCATCCAAAATAAAGTTATCTTCTTAGAAGACATCAAATACTTGCACAGGCTACACCAAGTAATGTGTAAATTCATGAAGGCATCACCAAAATAATAAGCTGATGTTTTACTAATCATCACAACGAAACAAACTGAGTGCAATTCAAGAAACAGTTCATTCCCCAAATTATGAACAATCTTTCATCATCAAAAGCAGAGAGCTTTTGCTAAGTCAGGGCAAGTGGTCTTCCTCAACTAGGACAGTCCCTTATTTTGCATGGCATCACACCAGCTTCAATAGGCTGCCCATCTAACAGGATGTAGTAAGGTGTTGTACTCTCTGTGAATAACGATAGCAAAACTGTTTCACTTTTAGCTGTAAGAAAACCTTACTGATGCTATTTTATGCAGTGTTTTTCATATAGCTTTTTAGCTGTTAATCTCCAAATGACTTGCAGGCAGGTATGTTTAGCTGTCCACAAAGTTACATCTGGGAGAGATCAGACAGAGAGGTGAAGTAATTAGTGTTTAGCCAAGTGTTGGCTAAGGCAGGAATAGACCCTTTTCATTTGCTCCGCAGGCTTTTTTTTCCAAGATAATTTTTTTTTGTCTGTATTAATTCTATGGCTAATACCATAGAGAAAAGAAACTGCAGAGCCAGACAACAAATAAAAGGGACTAAAGAGATGGAAGAAATTCTTTTCTTGTTTGGGATGTCTCAGCTGTGCTTCTGGGACAGTCTGCATTGTTCATACAGCTCTGGAGTGTTATTGATTCTGTGCCAGTGCATCTCAAGCAAAACTGTATTTCTGCAACACCTCTAATTTTATTTCAGATTCTTAATATCAGTATTGTTTTTGACAATTTCCAGCCTACTCCTGTATTGCCAATGTGTCTACCGCAATTTTTAATAAGATTTAGAACCAAGGGATTAACACTGAATGTCAAACGCCACAATTAGAATTGCTGATGTTATGCAGAAATGCTGTTTATATATATATAGATAGATAGATAGATATATAAATCTGGCTTCCTGTTGCTACAGAATCTGCACTCATTTCTGTTTTATTTGATTATTTTTTGTTACAGAATTCCATGCTTGCATGTCTGCGAATGGACCCTTGCATGTCTGTGAACCACTTAAAGGAAGAATGAAAAGAAACATAAACAAAAATTACAATTGTAAGTGAAAACCAATTTCATCTCATTTCTCTTAAAAGGCAGGCTACACTGTTTTTCCTTCATTTGTATCCATCAGGAGGATAAAGTAGATATTTCTAATGAATTACAGTGTATACCTACACAAAACAGAATTGTTATAGAAACAGATTTGAATGTTGAATATAAAGTGAAAGGATGTCTTATTAGTATTCACAATAATTTGTGTGATGTCTCTGTACACTCAGATTATAGCACATAGTAGCTTGAAAGAGAAAAAAACACACTCATCAAATCCACAATAGGATATTCCACCAATTTAAGTCATTCAATAAAAAAAACCACAGTACCTTTGAAGCAGAATTGTAAACTTTGTGATAAACTGGTAATTTGTTCAGTTGTGTGCTGGAGATTGTATGTAATTTCCTTTATTACATACGTTCATAATAAAAAAGTCTGCATAGCTCTGAAAAAATACACAAACATTTCCTAAAATGATTTCCTAAAATGAAGACTGTTACCTGCAAACTTACAGTTCAGGTGTGGTGTATGGTTGCACTGACTCCCAACAACCCATCATTTTCAAAACTTATGTCATCACATGTTGAGATATGAAGAATCCCAACTTACTGGATGGCAGGGTAGGGGAAAGGAAAGCAGCTGCTGCTGTGTCCCATGCCTGCATCAGCCCTGCTGCCACCTCTTGGGCTTTGCTGCCTTGGATGGGAATCTCAGAGCAATGGAAACTGGGGACAAAACCAGTCATCAAAAATATTTCATGGCCTCCGTTACTGTCCCAAATGACCCAGAGTACCTCACACATCCAAATAAGAATATTCTACCCGAAATAAAGCAAGAGCATCTCTAAGTGCAAGAAAGGCTTATGATGGCATGTTTAACACTTCCAGTTAATGCAACAGCATTAATGCATCAGCATGCAAGCAGCTCCCTTGAAATGAGCCAAACTTGTTTATTGAGTTGACTGTAAAGTTATTAGAACCTGGATGTGAAGCAGCTTCTCACCACAGAGCTGTGGAAAGATATTCCACTTTGAACCTCTGCAGGCTTCCACTAGAACAAGGAGGAGTCATCAAGAGGTTACTTGGGCTAACTCAGGCAACCCCATCAGTAAAAACAGGGCATCTTAGGCTGTGTAGTGGGGCTTGGCATTGCAATGCTGTTTGCCTATGTGAATGTTGTGCTGCCAATTCTTTTATCTCTGCTGTTAACTCTCTAATGAGATTAAGCCTGCGTGTGTATGCCAGGGTGAGACATTTGTAACTCATGGACATGTTAGAATGAATACGCCCTAAAATATCTTTAATTTAAGTAAGCATTAGGTGGGGAAGTTTCTCACAAGGAGAGACTGAAGGTAATTTTTCTCTAGTGGAAAAAAATAGACTTTCTACAATTGCCTGCTGGGATGCCTGAAGGTAAAGTTTAAGGACAGGGATTCCTTTTATCCTAATACATTTCAATCTATTACAGAATAAGTTGATAAGAGAAGCTTTTAGTATGCTCCTTCCCACTGTACCACCCTGAGAAGTAATAAATTACAGCAGATTATATTCCAAATCAGTTCTACCTATCACAGGCTTGTCTTACAGAAGATGTGATAAAGAGAAACACCTTGGAAAAAGTAATGCAATTAACTGCTGCCATCTGAAATCTGAAAAATTACATTTCCTTATCCCAGCCTGTCCAGCTGTTCAAGCATTTTTGAGCTAAAAGTGCTGTTTAATGACTTGCCAATCGACTACAGGACTGCATCCCAGCAGATTCTGCTTCTTCCAGTAGTATAGGAAAGGTCAAAACCTTGCACCAGCTGCCATTATCCTCGCTGTGCAGCTCTGAGGTCAGGGATACCGAGGGGCAGGAGTCTCCTAGGGCAGCCCAGCTCCATCTTCAGATGCCTTCATGAGGGGCACAGTGGCAACATCAGCTCCTTAACACTTGGATGTGCCTCTGATATAAGACACTTCTGTGGCTGGATGAGGCAGCATGTAGGCCAGAGAGGATGAAGTTGCCTTGCCACAATGATAGATATGCCTCCATATATTCCTACAGTTACTCTGTAATTTAAACTATCTAATGCTGTTCAGCATTTATCTTTGAACGGAACTGCAGGTCCCAGTTTGTACTAAAGGAGTTTATATGAAGTGTGCTTCTAGAATGAGTAATAGCTGTCTATAAAATGGGTTGCTATTTGTAACGATGAAAGAATAAAAGACCTCAGAGAGGCAAGGTGTGCTTTCCTCTGACACAGGGCTTCACGATGCTACAAACTGAAGTCAGATGCCTCTTTCTACAAAGGTATGGATTATTTACATTTTTTATACAAAAAAAATTTGCATATAACATCTCAGTATTTTCAGGCCCTAATAGTGTTTTAAGGACGAGAAGCGGCATAGCTCTGCTTATAACAATTCTTCAGGCAGCATACAAAATCACTCTGTTCAGCAACACCATCTGTGATATATTCATGCAAAAATAAAAAAAGAAAAAGAGAAAGCAACTTAGCAACTTCAAATGATTTATCCTCTTAGTTTTAATATCTTCTGATTTTTGTTGGGCATTTAGTGAAAGTGCTGTACTGAAATCAATGGAAAACAGCACTGAATTTTAGCCGATAATGTAAGTCAACATAGGGCTCTAGATAATTTTAAACAGATTTGATATTATTTTTGTAAATTTTGGTATATAGCATTTGAACATATTAGTTAAATAGTACTTCCTGGGGACACTTGAATATTCAAAAAGTTGGCCAACAATTAAAATGCACATAAGAAAGCAAACGTGTAACTTATCTTCCATTTTAATAACTCATAGTTGCAGAGTAAGTTTATTTTAAAGGACTTATTAGTGTGATTTATTTGACAAACAAGCTGAGAGGTACTTGTCTCTGTCATAGAAGACATTAAAAAAAAATAATCTGCTATTAATCTCTTATTTCCTTGCAAACATTTGTGACTCTCACTATCTAGATTTCCATACTTATTTGTATATATTTTGGAACACAGTACTAAACAGCTTTAGAATATAAAATCAATTCATCCATCTGACATAATGGTCAGTAAAGCTCCTTTCTAAAGCTCCATATTTCTTAAACTGCTTTTCTACACTTAATTTTGTAAACGTAATTTTGCAGCTATAAAAGTTGGAAACTTAAAATTACAATATTATATTGTATCTGTAGAAGTCTGCAAACAGCATTAATTCTGACAGCATTTTCTTGTAGAGTCCCGTGCCCTCCAAAACTGGAGAAATTGCCTTTATATATGTGGACAACTGCTATATATATATATTCTATATATGCTATATATATATTTTTATATATATATATATATCTGTGGTCCCAGATCATCCTGCCACATCCTAGCAGCTTTCAGGTCCATGTACATTGTGCTTCTCTGAAGTTACTTTGCTTTGCTCTCCTCTGATGTCAGTGAAGGAAAGTAACTGGCACTTGTTTTTGAATGAGAAAAACTAAAAGTCACATTTCTCCTCCTAGAGCTTGGAGGTGGGGCAGGGCTGAGGTCCCTGTGGCACCCCGGGGCTGTGGGGAGGTGGTGGGGCAGGGAAGCAGCAGTCACAGCCCCCCCTTTAGGCAGATGAAAGGCAATAAAACAAGTGCATGACTCAAGTACATCTGTAGAGTAATTGTGTTTATTTGAGTGTGGGGCGAGTGTGTTTCATAAGGGCTTTCCTTCTCAGGTATCACCTTCTGTTAATTAAAGAAATGTTTTATAATAGAATAGCTGTCAGATGATTTAATTGCTATCACTTTGATATCATAATTAAATTACACTGTAGGCTGTAAGTCCTTCAGGGAACCTTTATTAAGATGCTTCATGTTTGTCAGTCACCATCATGAACGGGATTTTAGTTTTTTCAATGCCAGTTTTTTCAATACAAATGCATGGCTTTATTAGCTGAGTCCATGCTAGCAAGGCACAGCCAGGCACAGGCCAATGTAACTGCAAGAGAGAGACTGACAAGACTTTTCTGTGGATGTTCTGCAATTACAAAATATCATCCTCCAATAGAGTTGAGGGTAAGTTATGTAGTAATGTAATGGTGCTCAAATTCTGACTGTGTACTGAATAGCCAACATTTACCATTAAAAAAGCTTATTATATGTCAGAGATTGTAAACTCAGTGTTTCTCATCCTGCTGGTGATTCCTGTGTGCGACCGAGGAGACTGTCAACCAATTTTCAGCTTACCTTGAGGTCCAAGAGACACAACTGTGTTAAGTAAAAACAGGGCAACATTAGTATAAGTCAAGATTAAATCAAGTCAATAGTGAGAGGGTTGCATGAGGGATTTATCTGGGGGTTTGAGTCTGTAGTAGAGCAGATGAGTAAGAAGGGCTGGCGAAAGTTTAGTTAATTTGTGTAATGATCCCAAACAAACCAAGTTCTTGTGAGGACAATTCTTTCAGTACAGCTGATTTTTCAGTTGTAGAGGAAACTTACGTTTTTTTCCACTCTTACATGACATAATGCAGAAGTTGGTACATAGAAATAGATAGATTCTGTGCTACATCCTTAAACTTCTCTAGAGCTGGAGGGGAGATCATCTTTAGCTTTCTGGATGGAATCAACAGTGGCTGAATAAAATTGCTGCAAAAATACATATTTACTTTTTAGAGCTGTGAGAATCTAGTTAAAATCTGGACTATACTGCTTAGATTCTCATCTTTAATTAAA
The DNA here is from genome assembly GCF_036169615.1 of Heliangelus exortis. NCBI lineage: Eukaryota > Metazoa > Chordata > Aves > Apodiformes > Trochilidae > Heliangelus > Heliangelus exortis. The sequence goes on along the minus strand of NC_092429.1, from coordinate 20,989,658 downwards.
TGTTATGGCAAATCTGTATAAGTCGGGATAAAGTGAAAATAACTTTCTTGACTTCGCTGAAGCTGCAGTATACCAAAAAATTAGGAAATTAAATCCTCAAACATGTACTGAGTTTTCCTGCAGTGTCTTTATTTAAAATAAATTTTATCTGAAAAATGCATTAAGACCTCAGAAGCTGAAGATTTTGATACTCAAGTATGTGTAAACTAAATTATGTTTTGATTCCCTAACCAATCATAACTGATGCTGGTATGATTATTGAGATTTTTACTTGCTAAAGTGCAACAGAATGGTTAACTACTTCAGAAGTGGAAAGTGTCAGGGACAGAGGAGCAGTGCAAAGGCAACGTTCTTTATGGGAAACATTTACTGCCAGATGCTGTTGCAAACCTTCTGGCCAGAGAATAAAATGTGAATTCTTTATTCACAGCTGAGAGCATTTACTCCCCAGTGTAGTCTCCCTGAAGTCACTGCAACTGTATCTGAGAGCTGATTGTGTGAACCACGTCAGCTGCTGAATAAATGGGATCAGTGCTCACAGGAATCCAGCTCTAAGGCAATGCAGTCCTTACTCCTGCATTTCTACAGGTAGGCTTTGGGGTGTGATCTTGATCAAGAAAGTAATCTGAAAAGAAAGTCACTGGGGAACAAAAAAGAAATACAGCTAAATTTTGAACCAAGTTACTGATAACTGTCGGCAACACCAGATACAACTGAAATAGAGGTGATAATGGTATGAAACAGGAAAGGAAGAGTGAGAAAGAACTGAGGTCATTAGAAGAAAAAAGGCAAAACCCAATTAAATTTAAAAAAAGGTGACTTCTTATAGATACTGTTTTCCTCCTCCTTAATCCTCAACTGTTTCAGGTCATTCCTCTGAATACAAAAGCCAGGAAGCCACAGCTGGGTATTTCTGTCCTCAGCGGTAAGGTCATACTGTGAGTCCTGCTGGTTCCTCTTGAAAATTGACAGTGGAGAAGGTATGCTATTAAAGTATTAGCTTAAAGAAAGGTATACTGTTAAAGACCTACTTTTCTGCTATGAGTATGAAGAAGATCCTATTTAGCAGGCATAATGAGCAAACCTATGAGAGACAGTTTACTTAATCATGGGGCAAGGTTCAGGCTAAAAAGTACCTTTTTGCTGATTCTCCCTTTCAGCCTTCTTCCTGGTTTTCTCAGGTCTTTGGCTATAGTTCAGTTCCTTTTCTAAAACATGATATTACAGCAAAAAGTACTTGTACCAATCTCTCCTCATGTTTCTGACCAATCATACCTGTAGTCAGTATTTTAGTCACAGTCCCAATATCTTTATTCCAGGAGCCAACAGCCTCAGAAGGGCAAACATAATCATTGACAAAATGCACAGCATTTCACCCATCCTTAGCCCTGCTACAGTGGATATGCTTACATGGGAAAATCAGAGAATAACTACAACACAAAAATGCCCATCTAGGCAAATGATAATCTATCTGTGTTGGTAACATTAGCACTGAAAGCGTGGAGTAACAGAGTCAAAAGGTACTTGGAGTACCCAGAGGTCTTGGCTCCCCGTTGCTACCTTTTTTTAAAATAGGTGCTAACTCTATCCAAATAGCATAACCATATTCATGCACATAAAATCACACCTTCATTTTGCTGTGTATGAGGCAAAGAATTGAGTGCTTGGTCTAAAGGCAGCAGCCCATTTACAATGAAGAATTTTGCATGAGAAGGAAAGCAAAACAAAATAAAAGGTCACTCTCTTAACAGGGATTAAGAAAAGGGGATGGGAATGTGCTTGATTACAAAAAACTAATTACCCTTTTTTTACTGACTGCTTAATTTCCTCTCATTCTACATCTTAATGAACATTATGCCAAAAGACAAAACAAGCAGTAAAGACCAGGTATAATAGCCAGTTTACTTTATGAACTAGGAACTTTATAGCCAGGAACTTTATGAACTCCTCTTTTCCGCCCCTGTTTTCCTCAAAAGTCTGAAGATTCTCTTATACATAACATATGTTTAGCAACCCAGAACAGCCTTTCAATGGAACTCGACCCTAATTTAATTTTTCTACCTAGCAGTATTAAGGGTTTTTTTCCTAACATACCGTTTTTTAAACTAAAGACATGGGGATATAGAGAAGGAAATATATTTCCACTGAAATATACACTGGTGGCCTGGTTCACTGGTACTGTATTTCTCCAGCATTATGCAGCTCTAGGAGGTCAGGCTCCCTGCAGAGTTTGACAAATAAGTCTACATAGTACTTGTGAAATACTTTTTGCAAATGAGAGAAAGATACTATAATTTAATATCAGTTGCTTATTGGATGCACCCAGGTATGGCCATGCACTTATCATTGCATTAAGACAGGTATCATTATGCAGAATTTTGTTCACTGGATGCAAAGATTTAGTGGTAGGTCAAAATCTGCTTGGAGCTGTTGTGTCATATTCATCATAACATTTAGCTGACTGCAGTCTTTATGTGCTAAGGAATAAAACTTGAAAGTTTATCTCAGCCGAACTGCTAAGAAGGAAAAGGTCTTCATAAACTCAGGACCTCTAAAAAACTCTGACTTGAACTGCCCCTTGTTCCACTAGGAAAACTCAGGGGAAACAGAGCTCCTGTTGGTGATATCACCATCTTGGATGCCTGCTACGATCTTTTATCAGGCTCTTGTAACTATTTTGAATTTTAAAGCAAACTTTTTTTTTTTTAACCTCTAATAAAAGCAAAGAAAGCAAAGTGGGTTATACAGATAAACAAAGACAAACCTCATGTCTGTTGCAAAGTTACATACAGTCTTCTACCTTACTCCTATTATTATTTAAGCACTATATGATACGGAAATCTTTGGAATAGCTATGATTGCTATGATTTATTTGTTTTCTTTTTTTTTTTTTTTTTTTTCTTTTTCCCTGTTTTTCAGGACCTAAGATTATTTTGCTTTTGTTTTTGTTTTGCGTTGTTCAGACAAAAGATGAGGAACAGGTCAGGAATATGGACTTAGAAAATTAATCTGGTTAATTAATATATTTCACTAATGCTACAGGAGATGAAAATATTATGTTTATCATTTGCCCTTATCCTTCACCAAAGAGCAAGATGTTCCCTAATCAGACCAATACTTGAATGTATTCTCAAATTCCTTTAAAGCTAATGTGCCTAAAGATACCTGTAAACTCTTCCAGATACTCACTGGAACATTGTGCCACAGGAAGCTTAGCATTCCAGGTTCTGCACCAAACCAGCCAATTTCTAGGAGAAACATCGAACAATTCTTTGTGTTTGCCTGCAAAGCCAAGGCCACACTATTGTCAAATGACAGTATCTGAGGATTGAAAACTCATATTTTTGCAAATTGTGTGAGAGATACCGCAAGGATTCCAGTGGGCTCTTTTGTAAACCATTTTCCTTATCCACACAAATCTGCCAATTGGCATTTTTCTTTATGCTTTGTAATTTCTCTTCCCTTACTCTAATTCCTAGAGGCACCTCCGTGCCTAAGGCTACATTAATATCTCTAGACTCAGACACTTTAAAATAAATGTCCATTTTATGCATCCTCTATTTTCCAGCTTGGTATTAATTCAGATGTATGTCATGGCTTCTTGATGTGGCAGGTGTAGGTATGCTCACTTCACAGTGGCCCTGCCTGGCCTCAGCGTGTTTGCAAATGTTGAAGCCTAAAGATGTTTTCCCTACAGAAACCACAAGGTAAATATAACAAGTAATCAATCTTCTGAACAGCAATCAGGAAACCTCTTAATGAACATCCTACTCAAACACAATAATTAATCTAAGCTATGACCTGAATAGCAATTAATATAATCAGCTTCAAATGGTGCACCTATTATACTCCATTTTTGGCTGCCACAGTTGGGTTGTTACATGCAATATGAACATATTATTTTGTTTTGAAGGATACTGATTTCAGAAAGGAAAGGCAATACAAATGCTTTATGAAGATTCAGACTAAAGCAAAACACAATGTCAGAGTCAAAGCAGGAGGAAAAGGATATAGACACTCAGGAACTGAAAAAAAAACAAAAACCACCATACCAAATACAAAGCCCCAGCAAAACCAGTTCTCTAACCACAAAGCCTCAAGCAAGCTCTTGTGGTTTGTGAATATTAAGTTCACAAGAACTTAAGAGATATGAGACATGAGATATGTTTGGGCACAGGTTCAATTTAGGCAGTATAAACTTAGCTCTCCTTTATTAATTAGTCAGGCAAGTAATTTTGAAAACCACAAGCTGATCCTCAGCCACTGTAAGTCAGCCTAGTGCCATTTTACTCAGTCTATTTGAAGGCAGAAAACGCAATTTTTATTTAAAAAATACATTTCCTCCTCTGAATTAGTAAGTAACACTTAAAAATTTTTACAGGATTAGTGAATTTTGATAGTTTCATTCACTTTGCTTTTATGTTGAAACGAAAATAGACAGGAAGGTTTCACTGCCCTGTGGGCAGGCTGGAGACAGATGTGCCCAATGATGTTTATAGGAAGGCACTGAAGAAGTGGTTTTAAATAGGACCAAGAGCATTTGCCTAAGGATTAAAATAAAGCATGTATCTTCCACACACTTCTAACAATCTTTTCTTTTACACAGCTTTTCCTTTTAGAAATCTGAACCAGTAAAATTAATGTCAGAAAAGCTTAAAGAAATGCTGCCAAAAATAAGCTTTTATTGACTTTTAATACCAGATGTACAGAAGGATAGGATTTACATCATACTGTTTATTTATTTAGTTTGGCTGTCATTTAAAAATTATGGCAAAAAAAGGAGTTCCTTGTCTTTTTCCTTGTGGTGGCACAAGCTAGTTGAGATTGAGTGGATGCTCTCTAGGGACTGTCAAGGAATCCTCCCTGTGAGATTTTTCTCAAATGACACTGAAACTGTCTTGTGAGTGATTTAAGTGATCCATCACTTAAATTTAACTACATACTATGCACTTTATACTGGGTACATGAAAAGGTAGGGCTGGCCATAGGATGGAAATTCTAACAAGTAACTGTTGGACAGTTATACCTCAAGAAGAAAACTGTTAATAATAGCCTTGCTTACTCACAAAGAAAGAGGATGAGAAGCAATGGAAAAAGAAAGGAAAAAAATTAAGAAATTGAAATGGGCTAGAGGGAGAAGTGGAATACAAGCACATAAGCATGCTAATGGTGGTTCAAGAAACATCTTAGTACAACTAAGTCTGTTTTATTGAAGACTTTTCCACTTCTCTCTGCACTATCTCAACAGACAGCTCTTGTCTCCTTGTCTGCTACCATGCTTCAAAACACAGCTATGTTTTTCATATAGCATGAAAAAACAAAATTTCCTAATTTTCTCAGCTGTTGAAAGAGCACTTGTTGCTATTTCCACACTGGCCTATGCTTTCTTTCACTTTGCCAAAGAAGGAATCAGCTGCTCCCAAATAGATCTTTTTTGTTCTTCATTCCACAGAAAACACAATGTCTAGAAAGTGAGACTGCTCTTTCCCTCTGTCTTCCCCATCTATCAGTGCCCAGCCACCTCTTTTGAATTTCTTCGTGGCTGCTCTTTCCTGATAGTACCAGCAAGAGCTCCTTCTGACTCTAGCAGGCACTGTTCGGATCCAGGCCCTGCTGCCCCAGGGAGCCCAGCACTGCACTGTCCTCAGGCAGCCTCTGGGATCTTCTCCTTCACACTCAGAGGCATAAGGCAGGCAGATGGGCTCTCAGATGGTGACAGGGACAGCAAGGCACAGGATGTGCTGAAGCATCCCTTGTAGAGAGTGAACAGGAACAGACTGTGAAAGGGAGGTCAGGCAGCTTCCAGTCGTGTTTTGAAGAGGACAGAAATCACGGGTCATGAGGGTGTTTGAGATTTCATCAAAGCTGGACATCGAACTGAAAATTTTAAAAATTGTAATTGATAGAAAATTTACACTAATAATAATTTATGTATCTGGCTATAGGTTGTTAAAAATATTGAGACAAACCTCTAAATTTTTGTCAGGAGGAAGATAAAAAGAAAAGTGAGAAAAGTGAGATACACAGAATCATGGAATGGCAGTACTAGGCAGACCACAAGTTTCATTTGTGGGATTTTCCTAGTTGTGGAAAAATCAACCTGACTTTTTATTTCAACAGATAACATCTTCTATTAAGAAAAAAACAAACAAACAAAAAAAGGCAGAAACCTCTCAAGCAAACAATAAAAACCACTACAAAGAAACAGACTTACTGACTTTCTAGCCAGTTCAGTTGCTATGGAATAAAAGAGTAGATTAAGTATGTTAAATGTGAAATGGAAGTACTGAGAAGCTAGCCAAGCTGTATGAAAGAATACCAGCTGGGCTGGGACAGGAAAGGAGGAAGTTCAGGAACTCTGAAAAGAAAGAGGATTGATACAAAAATCTTGAGAGGAATTAATTCAAGCCCTATGGAGAAACAGAAAACTACCTGAGATGAACTGCCAGAAGCAGCTGCCTGTTCTAAAAATAATACTGCTTGCACTTTTGCTCAAGTTTCTTTTTCTTTCTTTTTTTTTTCTTTTTTTCCCCTTCTATATGGTATTGTACAGCTAGTGAAATCTGGCAAGAGCAAAAAAGCTGGAAAAATGAAAGATTAAAAACATTAAAGTTTATTCAGCAGCCAGGAAACTGACTGAAAACTTCATGTAACAAGTTCATGCAGATGTCAACTTAAAGTTCAGATGGATCAGCATTTCAAGCCAATTTTCTGCAGGGTTTTTAGAGAAAGGTAAGAAGGCAAGAAAACTGGGAGAATGCTTTCAAGCTCTGCAGCTCAGTTTAGCTGGAAGATATATTCAAATAGTATTTTTTCTTTCTGCAGCTTTCTCAGTTATAAATAGTTTATTAATTAAGGGAAAGTAGTGAGAAACCCCACTGAGTAATAGTCCCCCTCTGAAGAATGGCTTGCTTTCCCCAGACTTGGGTAATGTTCCAGTACCAACTGAAGGCTAGGTGCAAGGTGCAGAAGGAAGGAGAGGAAGCACAAAGCTCACCCTGTCTCATCCTCTGTTCCCTTGTCTCTCTGTCCTTTCTGAGGCTCAGGGTTTTTTAAAATGCTTTAGTAACCCATACTGTGGTGGGGCCTGGATCACTGGGACCACTAGCAGTTTCTGAAAAGCACTAACATTGATAGATTAAATGAGTGGAAACCTGTACTAATTCTGCTAAAGCCACTGATGTTACACCTGCATTTAACTTGAGCAAATCAGAGCAGAGTGTGGACCTGAACGGCTGGAAAATAGTAGTTGCTGCACAGAAGGCAGCATCATGTAAAACTATGATCCATAGAGTCTCTTTGTTCAAATCTTTAGCTCTAAGGAAACTTTGTATTTTCAACTTGGCTACAACTATGATGTGCAATGAGATATGATGCCTGCTAAAGACCACAGGTATCAATTAGAAATTAAGCTGCAATGAAAGATAAATATCTAATCTATGACTGATACGGTCTCCAGTGAGAATGGCTGGGTATTTTAAGTGCATGCCTGTGTTTTTGGGGAAGACACATCAAGCTGCTTAATGCCCACAGCAGTTGGCAGTGAACAGTTGGCAGCTTCTTCATCTCCCTCTCAAGGGAGTGCCCACTTTACACCAGGGTTTGGTTTCCTGTGTAAATCTTGCAGAGAACCTGTCATGGAGAATGACACTGACAGTCAGGGAAGAGCCACTTGGCAAAGGCACTCATGTCAGACGCAGTGAGAAGGAAATGCAGCCTGTATGGTTTAAGTGACTGCTCAGAAATAGGTTGAAACTCTGGTGATATGGTCAGGTGTGCAGGTGTGAGCTCCTGCTCTGCTGGTAGTGTAGGAACAGCAGGACTCCACTGCCCCAGCACAGGAGCACCAGGCATCAAAAGTGAGCAGGGCCACTCTCTGCCTCCTCCCTCCAGTGTTCCCCCTGACCTTTCTTACCAAGCATCTCTTTTCACAGATAAAGTTATATCTAAGCAGGCTTAATGCTCTGACCATGTGAATACAAGTGTGTACAGTACACTTGTTGATAATCTAAACCCTCAGGTATACAGACAATCTTTAAATGTTTACATAATGTTCAGAAACCTGAAAAGGAGACAAAAAAAGCTTTTCTATTAGAGAAATTATTTTTTATAAACACTTCATTACAGAAACCCAAAAGCCAGCAAGATTGTGTTCCTTATATGCATAATAGCAGTTAACACATGCAGAGCAGATCTATCTATTATTTAGCATCTACCTGAAGCTCTATCAGCACCAGCTGTGAACCAAACTAAATCTTATCAGCAAAGACTTTTCTGACACCAAACTGCTTTTCTCACAGATAAAGTTTTTGTGGATCCTGCCAGGGTCTGCAATTAGAAATGGAGAAATGTACAGGATGGTATACAAGCTCTCCACAAATAAGCACACAGAAGCAGCCTATGCTAATCATTGGAGCTTCTGGTACATTCTTAACCTTCTCACCAACAGCTGTGAAAATACTCTTTTTTTTCAGATCTGGAAAAAAAGAACCACAGTTGGTTTTTTTTCTCAGAAAGTTCCAGAAACAGTAATATGACATTTTAGGGAATGGTATAGAAAATGGGAGAGATAATGCGTCCTTTAAAACAATGAATCAATGGAGGGAACGGAAACAGAATTTGTCAGAGAAAAGTTCTCTGACGCAATCCATCATCCTGATCAGATTTGTGCTTGCTGTGCTAGGGAATAAATTGGCCATCGTTCTGCAGTGGGAGAGTGGCAGAAGTGTGTGCTGCAGTCTTTAATGGGGACGCATAACTTGGGATATTTTGAGCTCAGCAATTTACATAGCCCAAGAGCCTAATCCTGTGCACACAGGGCTCCAGAGCAGCAGGGAAAACAGGAGGATGAGGGAATGGTCTGACTTCCATGCATCCCCACAGCTCTGGCACAGAAAAGAAATGAATGGAAGGTAAACTGGCTGTGTGTGCCTCTGGTGCAGTGGCTGGCGTGGTGGGCTTACCAGGCTACTGCCACCTAACTTTTCTGCTTGCTGGTCAGGTTAGGGACTCTGATGTTGGTGAAGAAGAAAACCTGTGCTTGTTGTGAAAAAAACCTTGTTTTTTCCTCTCTGACAGCAAAACACACCTTTTGAGAGATGTTTCAGAAACTGTATCTCACACCTTTAAGGACTGTTAAGCACGATCTGTGGAATTAGGTTGCAGTTAACAGAAAGACCAAAGATAACCAGAGCTGGATTAATGTAGAGTGTCTTGGACTGAAAATATTAGTCATGCAATTGCACCAAAACCTTAGAAGTTAAATACCAAAATATTAGAGCTACAAAACATCTGCAGCAAAAGAAAAGGCATTATTTGAGTGTTGAGTCTGAGCCTCAACAACAAGGATGCAGCAAACACATCTCAGTGGAGCACCAACTTGAAAACCATTGCTCTGCCTTTGCCTCCTGAGCAACCCAAGCTTCACATAAGGCACTACCAGAGCCTCTCTTCATACAGCAATGAAGCTGCAACCACGCCACCTGGTTTGATGTTCCTCTTATCCCAGGGGCATAAAGGGGCTATTGCTCTCACCCTTTTGGTACTGAATTTATTTGAGAAAGAAGTGCTAGTGAGATGCAGGTGCATCACATATCAAAGGACTCAGTTAAAGCCCTTTGTCCTATACCTGGTGTGACTTATGCTCTTAATCTGCGATGAAAGCTGTTTAGAGTATCCTACTTGATGTTCCACCATACACAAGAAGAGATCCCTAGGCTCCCAGGAACCTTATCTTTCACAGAATCACAGAATCATCTGGATTGGAAAGGACCTCTGAGATCATCAAGTCCAACCCTTGATCCACTACCACTGTGATTACCAGACCATGGCACTGAGTGCCACATCAGTCTCTTCTAAAAACCTCCAGGGATGGAGAATCCACCACCATTCCAATGTCTGATCACCCTCTCTGTAAATAATTTCTTCCTAATATACAACCTAAACCTCCCCTGACAGAGCTTAAGTCCATGCCCTCTTGTCTTACTGGTAGCTATTTGGGAGAAGACAATGACTCCCACCAGACTCCACACTCCTTTCAGGGAGTTGTAGAGAGTGATGAGGTCTCCCCTGAGCCTCTTCTTCCCCAGACTGACCATCCCCAGCTCCCTCAGCCCTTTCTCACAGGACTTGTGCTGGATCCCTTCACAGCCTCCTTGCTCTTCTCTGAACCTGCTCCAGCACCTCAATCTCCTTCCTGAGCTGAGGGGCCCAGAACTGGACACAGGACTCAAGCTGTGGCCTCCCCAGGGCTGAATACAGGGGAAGAATCCCTTCCCTGAGCCTGTTGGCCACACTGTTCCTGATACAGGCCAGGATTCCATTGGCCTTCTTGGCCACCTGGGCACACTGCTGGCTTCTTGTCAATCCAGACTCCCAGGTCCCTTTCTGTCTGGCTGCTCTCAGCCACCGTGTGCCCAGCCTGGAGCTCCCCATGGGGTTGCTGTGGCCAGAGTCCTGGACTTGGCACTTGGCCTCATTGAACCATATCAGTGTAGCCCAGATCACTGCTTTTATCTCAAATGTATATGATTTACATATAGCTGATCATGGTTACTCTTATTCACAATTTCTGGTTTTCTGCTGGGAAGTCTCAATTGAGAGTAAAGTGTTATTATGTGAAACAGTGTATGGATCCATTTTGTACTGCAGAGCCATAAAGTAAGTGTGAGAAACCCACCAGAGGCACTCATAATGGGGAGATAGGTTTGCTGAAAGCAGGTCATAGTCTAGCAGTAACCAGAAAAAAAAAATAATTTACAGACAGCAAATGATAAGTAAGGTGTTACCTGAACCTATTGTCTTGTGAGTTGCTAACTTCTCCCTGTAAGCATACTATTCTACCTGGTGAGGTGTTTTTTGGGTTTTTTTGTTGGCTTTTTTTGGTTGGTTGGTTGGTTGGTTTGGTTTGGGTTTTTTGTGTGTTGTGGTGGGTTTTTTTGTCACAGCCATTCAGTAGCTCATCAGGAATAAAACATATTAACTGTAAAGTGCATATTTATTTAAAAATGCACAAAGCCAGAAAGTATGTTTCTATTTTAAAAATGCATATATTTATTTTTTCTCTTATTTTCTCTAAGTAATTGAAGCTTGATATTACTATAGTATCTGGCAAATAGCTAAGTCTAAATGGAGAGCTCAAAAAAAAGAACCAGTAAATATATATGGGGAAAAGTATTTGATTTTGATAAAAAGGACTATTAAGGTTTCAAATCTTTCCATATTGTGCCTGTTGAATATAGATGTATGTCCATGTTTATCAAATACAATGCAGAGCATTTGATTATTTTCATTAAGATGGTGAAAACAGTAAATTAAATAAGGAATTTATACTCTTTTCCAATCTCAAGATAAAAAGATGCATCTGCTGAAAATTACTGGAGCCCACACTAACACAAATTTTTCTGTACAGTCTTACAGCTGTCAAAGCCAGAGACCTTTGGGAATCAGAAATACTTCATGCTTTTTACATGTTTATGAATCCACTATGAAAAGAAATCATAGCACAGCAGTATGTTTAGGGAAAAAATCTCAAAACTAGTATTCTTTTTAAATGCTGTCAGTACTTTGGATAAAGTTCATTTCACTGGTGCAAGTAGAGCTCTGACTGCTGGTTAGTCAGGCTGCTTCTCTTGCATGGGGTGTCAGAAACGAACACGAGAGAAATGTACAGAGAGAAAAAATACTTTACAGTCAGAGTCATGGAAATTGCTGGGACAATAAGGCAGAAACTACAGCTGAAACCATTTTTGCCTTTTATAAAGATAATTATGTTTCAATTTGATCCTGTCACTTCAAAACAAACAGAGCACGATACTATTTCTGCAAAGGAAACAGCAATTTCTTAAAAGGCTGGTTTTAAAGTTTATTTAGATACTACTTTTTCAGAGCTGGAATAATTCAAAGCAGAGAGGTAACGTGTTGAAAGGTGGATGGTTTGTTAGCGGTAAATACAATCCCACTCTTCCTATTTCACCATTTATATAGTAGAGCTGGCTGGGGTGCCAGCTCTTCTGTCCAAGAATACATAAGCAATTCATCAAAAGAGCAAATGTCATTAGAGATGGGAAGCCCAGGGATTATTTTGCATTTGATTTCCAGCTCTGATAGCATTGTTATTGATTTAAGTATACTCCAGCATAACGTGTGCTAGACACAAAAGATCACTGTATTTTGGAACTGCCAATCCCAGTAGTCTTGAGTTGTCCAAATACTGATGGCTTTAATAGAACTGAGTACATAAACCCCTTAGGTCTAATTTCTAGCCTGTTAACTAATGAACTTCATCAGAAGCTCCCAGAATAATGCGAGATTTCTGAAATGTCTAAGAATGTAATCCTAAACTAGCTGTATTAGTATACTGTATACAAAAAATGCCAGGAATCCTTTACTGCAAAATCCATTTTAGGTAAATGTAGTGAAAATGAAGACGGAAACATTTCCTTGGGTTCCCTGCCTCAAGTAAGTAACAGCACAGTGAGGTCAGCACAGAGGTCAGGCATAATCACAGCTCAGCCTCGCTGAGGGAGTGAGACCAAGACTCCCTGGGACCACAAACCACTGCTAAAAAAAAAAAAAGAGGACCAGTCAGGTAGAGAAGAAACATTATCATTTTCTCTTAAAGTGAAAAGGCTTTTACTGTATTCCATAGAAGTGCAAGGCTGTGCTTTATTTAAAGCACAAAACTGTCTGGTTGTAGTGCTGGGTGCATAACTGGAAGGGAAGGTGCTGGGGCTTCTGGGCCAAGAGGAGATTCCAGGTATCTGTCTCTGACAGATACCAAGTGTCTCAGACCCTACTTGACATGACTTGTGGTGGATGGTGCCTGTGCTACAGGCCATAGCATCTTTGGGGACGAGCTGCTGTGGGCTTGGCAGCCTGGATGTACAAGAGCTACTGCCAATATGAATGGTCCAGAAAGAGTAAGTTGCAAGTGTACAAAATGGGCTTACCAGGCTGCCTCAGGAAGCTTTTACAAGGACTTTTGGATAGCCTTTAGTCCTCTCGAAGAATAAACAATATAAGTCATGGCCTGAATGTGAAAGAGACTTGGCAGGAGACTAAGCCACAAAACAATTCTGACAGTGGTTAGCAAGATGTCCAGAAGAAAGATGGGGAGTTGTTTCTGCAGCTACTGAGATACTACATTCTGCCACGGGAGGTACAGGCAGGGCTAGGGCTTGTGGCAATTTAAAACTGCGTATGGCTTTAAATCAACACAGCTGCAGAAGGAACTGGGGAAGGGAAACAGAAAGATCTCATGGTTACACAGGGGCATATATGAGCGAGCCAGCTGGGATATTCTGACAAGGATGAGATAAAACAAGTTACGGTGAGAACTTAGTCTGAACTTAGTATGAGAAAGAATGAGTTTACTATTCTGTGTTTAGTCTGTTTATAACTAGTACTGAATACAGAGGAGAACTGATACTGAAGGGATTTGATCCCCTCTCTGTAAATGTCAGAACAATAAACAAGAAAACAAAAAAACAAAAACCAAACCAAAACAGGCAAGGAGTTTTGTTTAGATAAATGCATCCATCCAAAACCAACAGACATAAAGGACTGCTGGAGCCAAACATGATGACACTTCAGCTCATGGAGGGTTTTGACATCTACTCCTCAGTGACTCTTGCAGGAGGGATGCAAGTCAGGACCACTCCCTGGGGGTCAGAGTCCCACAGCAGAGTTGGCAGCCTAGACTGGCTGTTTGCTTCAGTGCAGAAGTCATCAGCTTAGCAGAGCACCCTGGTGGCTGCAGTTTAAGCTAAAGCAGAAGACCTCAGGCTGAAGCAGTGGGGGAGGTCCCTCTGTGGCCTCTACTGAGGGAAAACAGACAACAGACACAGCAAGGATGGAGAGGGGAAGACAGCAGCAAAGGACATGCTGTTTTGAACCATGTGGTTGAGGTTTTAAAGACACTTGAAACTTCAGGTTCTGGGGAACCTGAAAACCTCCAGAGGTGGTGGCCAGTAGAGAGGACAATAATACTCTAAGATTATCACCTCTTACAGATGCTTTATCAGATGAATTTCTTCATTGAAATGTTTGTCTAGTTTCAGCCTCCACTCCTGTAAGTGATGAAGGCTATCTTGCTTTTATCATCACCAAAGGAGAACTGTGGTGCCAAGAAAAGGGAAGACAGGACTTCTACAGAAATACAAACTACTGCTGTTTTACAGTCCCTGATAACATAGCTCATCTTTGTCATATAGCCATAGACAGGTTACAATTATTTCTGTTTTATTTTCAGTGAATTACAATGGAAAAGTTCAATTCATCCAAACTAACTTATTTCTGTCACACTGATAATTACATACATAACTGCCTACATACTATATAAAAATTCAGAGATCCCATACCTAGAAAAACACATGTATGTGGGCTAGGAAGAGAGTGGGTGACGACAGGTACAAATAGCATGATTTAGTTAGCTTGAATGAATGTTAAGTTTCAGTGTGTTATTCTAAGGTACCTATTTAGTTATGGATTTGTCTTCTTGTCATATAAATTATGTACTTTTAAATAAAATTAAACTTTATAAAATTAAAGTATCCTCTACTGGGAAAACATCAAAAATCCTACTCCAGATATCAAAAGATGACAGCTGATTTGCTCTGTTTGCTTTATTTCTTGAAGCTTTACCCACCTCTATCTTTCTCAGGTGCTACCATTCTGCTTCTAGTTTCACATTTTAAAGTGAGTATTATTCTTCCAGAAAGAGACATTCTTCAAATCCTATGTAATGCCAACACTAAACTCTTACCTCTAAAACCAGAAATCTAAAAGTGAAGTGCACAAATATATTTTTCATCATACAAAAACACAATACTGGTGGAATTGTGAGCATTGTAACATGCACTTAGTTTTTGTACTTTAACTTTTTGGTTCACTTCTTTCAGGAGCCATGGTGCAAGCTTCTCCCCACACAGCTTTCAGGAATGAGGTGATAATTAGGTGTGGATGATTCTCCTGTTTGAGACTCACCACAAATGCACCCATTTACGGTGACTGTTAACTAAGAGTTTATAAGGAAGCACATTATAGGTGGGCTGAGGGGTGTTAAAAATGTGGAAGGTTGTGATGGCTTCTGGTTACTACCAAGTAAGGTGAGTTTCAAAGAATTTGTGTGGTTTATTAGTTTCCTAGACTTTTGCAGATGCTTGTTTATGGATAGCATTTTATGGCTACTGAGTAGGTTTATTTCTATTCTTGTGGATACCTGTAGCAGTTGTTGTATGCTAATCTCTGTTGTGTGTGTTGGTGTATGTTCTTCCTGGATATGCTCTCAGCAAGTAGTGATGGAGGAGGCCAGAAGAGTGAATTCAGAGGAGAGAATCTGCTTGTTTGATGTTGTTGCTGGAGCTGTTAATAATGCCATGGTCTGTTCTGGACATCCTTAGTGGAAATGCTTTACTCTGTCATGTGTAATGTTGGTTCTCAAGCTGTCAAAGCTGAAGGACAATGAGGTTGTGTGCTGTGTCCCCTTAGCTCACCAGCAAGGGCTGCTAAGCATTGTGAGCCATCAAGTCAAAGAGCAAGCCTGGCATGTGGGACAGCTGCAGCAGCAGTGTGCTCAAAGAGCTAGAATGCTCACAATTATTTTTCTACTCTATGTGTTTTGTGGAAGAAAAAACCAAAACAACTAGTAATGATAAATGTTTAATAATTTGCTAATGAGACATTTAAAATAAATTTTTGTAATAAAGGACTTCTATGTTAATTTAAAATTATTCTATAAAGGAATAGTAAGAGACTTGACATCAGATGCTCCAAAAGCACCTGTCTGCCATACCTGTTTTTCCAAGATGCTACAAGCCCATGTCTCTTCCAGTTGGCAATGTAAAATATCATTTGCTGAAACTTTTTCAGAAAAGCCTCTTTCTATATGACTTTGATACTTTCTTATGTTTATCTTAAAACTGATTTCTTAATACCTCTAGGCTTTGAGGAGTTCAGTGCCTACTAAGCCATTATTGAAATATTTTCTGTGGTAAATCAAAGCCTTTACAAGTTAATAAAACAAGCAAAGATACAGCACAGTTCGTAGGGAGAAGAAACTTTCATGAGGGAAAAACAAGGCAGTGTTATGATGCAAAAAGAATAGGAGAGAAATTATGGAGGTATTGAGATGCCACCCCATAAATCATTGTTGTGCTGTCTCTTAAAATAAACCTTTGCTTACTTCACTTGCCATAGGACATAGCAGAAATAGAAAAGACTCAAAATCAGGTGATGGAAATGATTGTTATGTCTGGGCTGATTTCTATGGGAGGAAAAGTAAAAGCTTGGTACTCTTTAGGGAGAAATACAACAGCATACTGTGATTTGCATGGAAGTAGTAAATAAGGTGCTCTATTCTTTTATGTAATGAAATGAGTCAAATCATGAAAGCAGGTGATATATTTTAAATTTATTTTTATGGAACTTCCATGACGATTAACTGAAAGCTTGTGCATTATAAAAAAGATGACAGACATGAGAAGTACAAATGGAAGGGAGTACTGTTTAGGTCAAGACAGGCCCTGTATTTATGCTGGTTGTTGCAGAAGGCAGAATTTAATGCTAAAAGTGTATAAAATGGATATTTAAACTTGAAAAGAAAAAGCTCCAAAAGAATGAAACAACTGTTTTAAACAACATTTTCAATTCTCAACAGGTCAAATTCAGCCCCAGAACAGCAGGTACAGAACACACACAAGCTGAATCTGGTTCTAGAAATATATGACTTTATCTTTCATCTCCAAGGTTTTACGTTTTGGTTTTGGTTTTTGATTTTTTTAAAAACCTTGCACTCAGTTGTTATTCTCAGCACAGTCCCATATGCTTTAATGTGACTATCATATTTTATTTGGGTATTTTAGTCAAATGTCTGGGTTGTGTATCAAAGATGACCTAAGGGATAATTTTGAAAGTAGAAGAATATTTCAATATTATAAAAGGAAATGTAGTGAAAATGATACAAGGTAATGAAGGCAGCATTAAGAAATAACTGAGG
Source organism: Heliangelus exortis (assembly GCF_036169615.1). Taxonomy (NCBI): domain Eukaryota; kingdom Metazoa; phylum Chordata; class Aves; order Apodiformes; family Trochilidae; genus Heliangelus; species Heliangelus exortis. The sequence goes on along the minus strand of NC_092429.1, from coordinate 20,972,662 downwards.
AAACATATGCTTAGGGAAGCTACTAATGCTATATGGAGTTACGCAGTGACTAGTGTCATTCTGACACAAACAGTCCATTTTATTTTTTGCTTTAAGTATGCCCAATTCTATGAGCATTTGCAAATGAATACTGTTGACATTTTTTACTTTGTCAAATGCAGAGAAATCTATTTTCCACTGACTCCTTTTATTGCAACATTAAAATAAAATTGCCCATTAGGAAATGTTTTGTATTTTGCATCTGATTAAATAACTGAAATAGGAAACAAAATAAGGAAGTCCTATTTTTCCTAACTAAGAAAGCACGGCAGACTTGATTATTCATTTACACCAATGCTACAGAACTGCAAGATGTATAATGAAAAAAAGGGACAGTAAAATGCAGAAAATGAACAACTTGCTTTACAGTACAGGCTCTAGCCTGTTCTCTTGGATGTGGGATGGAAAACAACTTTCATGTGACAGTGATGCAGGTGGTTACTAATAATGCTGAGCAGAGCTGTGGGTAGCACAGGGTTAGTGTGGCTCTTCTAGGAGTCCTGGGCATGGGGCAGTGATAGCACTACTTTGACACAGGAGCACAACAGGCTCTCTGTCTCCTCTGTACAAGATGATACAACTGGGTTGGCCCTGCCCTTGGTAACAAAGATGTGTGCTGCCATGTCTGAGCCCAAAAAGCACTATGGATGCTATGACTGCCTCTTCCTAGCAGTTCCTCTTCCCTAGCCACAGGAGGCATCTCATATGTATAGCAGTTTAATTGAGGTTGTGCTTATGGTACTGGAAACCCAAAGAGAAGAGCAAAGAGACATTATTTTTATCCTCTGCCAATGCACAGGAATAAAATGTGCCAAATTCTGGCTTCTAACTTGCACGGAAAAGTAAGAAAAAATTCATCATTAGAGTCTTATGTACAGTATTGCCTGAGGATGTGACTATGGCAATTTGCACATCCTTGGGAAAACTGGTGATTATTTGAACATAGCCAGAAGACAAACTCCTGACAAAATACAAATAGAATGGAAAAAAAAATACCATAACTAAACACCACCAACACATATGAATCTGATTAAATTCTGCCCTCACTGAGAACTGTGCCTTACGTGCAGAAGCTGTGCCATGCCTCAAATAAACACTGAAGTTATTTAATCCACATTTGGTTAAACTGATAATTGCGTTATCCTCTTTTTAGCCTAAATTACAGGCAGACCCTGGCATATGAAGCCTCACTTTGGAAGTGTGCCCACCACATGTCACTGCCTCTTTGAAGAGATGATGTGATTTCGATTAGTTCGTGGCAGAGCAAGGGGGATGCTGATTGTAAAGAGCAATCCCATCACCTGACAACAGCTCTGTTATGAAATCTCTTGCACAGATTAAAGAGGGAAGGGCAATAACTCATCAGAAAAAGCAGAGCTGTCTGCTTAATTACTTGAAAAATGTCTCAGCCACTACCTTTTATGACACCTGGTGGGTATAAACATGTCCACAATTTTAATTAATTTTACCTCTTCTTTCATTGCACCTGTATAGCCTGGAGAAATGGAATTCTAATGAAATTACAATCAAGCATTTCTACCAGAGTTTGAAACAAACTTTGGCAATAACCAGAAAAGGAAGCATTTTGGGGGGCTTAATAGGGAGAGAGAGTGTACTTGGGAAAATGCTTCCCTGCAATTATAATTAATCCAAATCCAGCTGCAGTGTAAACTCTCTTCTCTTAATTCATATAACATTGCTTTTCGATATCCATTTTAATTAAAAAAGATAATGGAGCAGACTTTTTTCCCAGGGGCAAAGTGAGCTATGGTGAAAATCCCTCTCTTGGCATTTTCAAAGCAGCAGCAGCATAAGCTCATACCTCTGACCTTGCAGTCCTGCAACTCTTATTTAAAATTGATGAGTGAGACCCTTGAATTTTTTCTGCTGAAAACAACACTTTTTATAATGACATTTAGGTTGTTGGACAATTAGTGGTATGTTTATAAAGTGTCAGCTCTGCAGAAAAACAAAGGGAGCACAGGACTTTGCTCCATTTTTTTTTTTTTTTTTTTTTTTTTTTTTTTTTTTTTTTGGCAGGGAGGGAAACACTTCTGCTTGTATTCTTTGTGGATGCTAGGTAGGAGTTTGTGCTGAAGCTTAATAAAAAGGCACCCTGCATGTTCTCTTCCACATTGCTCTAGAATAGAGTCACACTCATGCAGGTTCAAAGCAGATAAAATGGAGATAAACTCTAAATGAAAAATTCAGATGGAAATCTAATGTCCTCTAACGCTGGCAATAGTCACTTCTTCTGCAGCTGAAATCTTTAATTCCTTTCTTATATTGGTCTATGCAGCTGGTGTGCACTGTGTAAAGGAAGTGAGTGGTTTATGGGTTGAAATCCATGTGGATGAAATTAGGAAGGAAGCAGGAAGTACTGGGGGAGCCAGAATCCAAAATATCTATTTATAGTGCAGTCCCTGCAATGTATCATCAACATTTCTAACAAGCCTCAAGCTCCATAGCTTTGGGGTTTGTCCTGGATCAGCAGCAGCACCCAGGTTGCAGTGAGTGGGCTGAGTGCCCCACAGCCCTGCTGATGAACACAGTGCAGACCTCTGGCTTGGCTAATGCTTCCTAGAACATTTTAAATGGGGCCCAGCCATAAAAACATGGACCTTCTGAGCTGGTGAGGAATGGTTTGAAGCTAGCTACTAAATTTTACTTTAAGTCATTAAAAATCTCATTCTGTGGACAGATATTGTGTAGTAAATATAGCTCTAGTTTCTCATAAACTAATTGACTGCTAATGTTTAGCAAACTTACATTTACATAAAGGCATTTAAATTGGTCTTATGCAATCAAGTATGTTACACTTGTTTTAATTTTTTGCTTCAAAGGCTTAACATCTAGAAGTTACAGAATTAACAACTCACTGAAAATGTCACCCAAAGTATACAAAATATTTTAAAAGATTATACTGTAACCTGGCCATTCAGGAAAAAAAATCAAGGAAATTATCATAATTGCATGCAAAGTACCACAGCAAGGACTTTTAGGCGTGGTTTGGATTCCATGTCTTTCCTTATTCAGATTCCCTATGTTTATCAGTCAACACCACTGGAAAGCTCCCAAACATTTTCATGCATATAAAAGTTTTTATTGTAAATATATGGAATGGTTTGGACCTATGATGGAGTGCAAGGAACCTGTACCAGTGTAGTCTGGGTCTGCCAAGTGACTCCAAGAAAGTTATATCCTGGAATGATCTACTTGCCAAAGCACACACTAGTATCTGAAACCCTCATATGTTTAATTGCCCTGAATAAAACTATGGAAAATCTGCCATGCTGATGCAAGAGAAATTGCAATATGCTTCTTATTGGAAATGCAGCTAAACAAATTATCACAGAATCACAGAACTGCCATGGTTGTAAAAGACCTCTAAGATCACTGCATCCAAATGCTGGCATCTCCGTCCCCCCAAAATAATATATTTATCTATACCATCCTGAAGTGCCTCATCTATGTATTTTTTTAAATACTTCCAGGGATGGTGACTCTACCACCTCTTTGGACAGCCTGTTCCAGTGACTGGCTACTCTCGCCTCCTGGTGCAACTTGAGGCCATTTCCTCTAGTCCTATCATTATTTTCTTAAGATGAGAGGCCAGCACCCATTAGGTAGTTGTAGTGAGCAGTAAGGTCTCCTCTTAGACTCCTCTTCTCCAAACTAAATGTTTCCAGTTCAATGAAACAAACCAGGATGCTTTTGGCCACCTGGGCACACTGCTGGCTCGTTCAGCCAGCTGTTGACCAACACCCCCAGGTCCTTTTCCGCCTTGCAGCTTTCCAGCCACTCCTTCCCAAGCCTGTGGCATTGCATGGGGTTGTTGTTACCAAAGTACAGGACCCGGCACTTGGCCTTGTTAAACCTCATTTTACTGGCCTTGGCCCCCTGGTGCAGCCTGTCCAGGTCCCTTTGCAAAGCCTTCCTACTCTCAGGCAGATGAACACTCCCCCCATAACTTGGTGGTAACAGATCCACCATATATGTCTCTTCCTTTGAATATGTTTTTCCTACCAGCTCATGTCATGGCTGACCAACCATTTTTTTATCATGACACAACACTGTTCCCCAACAAGAAGGGCAACAAAGTAGAATCTTGGTTTTAAACACAAGGTACTGGGGCAAGAAAGAATGTTGCTGCAGGGCAGTTGAGCAGCAAGAGGAGAGAGGATGGGAATGACAGAATTTGAAAACTGTATGTCAAGAGCAGGACTGCAAGCAAAGAAGAAAAAAACAGAACTGTGGGAAGAATTCTGCAGAGTGACTTAAAGCAGGATCTGCTGCACCCTTCTGCCTGTCAGGTAGGTTAATTTGGGAAGTCACACTTAGGCTAAATATGTTTATAGTGTATTTAGTTGCACAGAGCTAGCTGTAAATTTGTTGTTTAGCTCTTCCTGCAATAGTTACAAACTTGATAGCTTAGGCAGCAGCAGCAGCATCCTAGCTTTGGCAATGCAGTGCTCATCATTAGCTAATTAACCTTGCTGAGAGTTCACTGGCTTTGCCAGATGATTTATGACTTCCATGCTACATCACTCCCACATCTCTGTGATACAGTCTTTCCTGTCCATCTTCCCAGTTAAACTCTCATACACTCTCTTACCATGCCATGTTTTTGTTACAGCAAAAACCTTTTCTCTGGCCTTGACAAAGGCAATCTTGCCCTGTTGATAACCATCCAGAATGCTGTTGCAAAGATTTTTTTTCTAGCTCAGTTCTTCAGCCCTAAATGCTCCCACTGAGCTCCAGCCCCAGCTCTGTCTCGTAGCCGAATGGCTATTTGCCTTTCCTTTCAAAACACTTCACAGCCTGTTCCCACCCCACTCATCATCTACAGTTTAATATCAGGAAGCCAGCTCTTCCCTCTTATCACTGCCTGGTGATAAGAGCCTTCACTCCTTACCTGTTTGATTTTTATTTACTTATTTATTACACAAGCACTCTTGTACTTCCTCCTGTGCTGCTTTTCACACTTGGGAGTTCTCAGTGAAATGAGATCATGAATCTCTTTATCTCCTTAAAAGACTCTTTTGCAGCAATGACAAGTGGAAATATGATACTAAATATTAATTGTGTGCTGTATTATGACTACTGTTGGTCATTCTGACCTCTTACTACTTGGTGCTCCACAATTTGTCCATATCTATTGTTTCCTTATGAAAAGAGCTTGTGTTTGGGGTAAGGGATCATCCATTTGTTTGGAGAGTACCTAGCTAGAACAGAAAGGGCTCACAAATAAAAGTACTCTGAAATAATAAGGTTGCATGTATGTTTTTATAATGGCATTATCGACTGTTCACTTGGGAAATCAACCAGTTAAAACCCCATCTTCACTAAGTATAGAAATGATGTATGGCTAAGTACCAATGCAGAGTATAATGCTACCCTCCACCTGACTTCCCCTGCAGACTCCTACACATTTTTAGATGACATTACTGCAAGTTATTCTTGTGCTATTTTGATGTTCAGAGAACTCTGATTCCCTTGTGACAAAAAAATGATGCGAGGCATGGAAAGGCTTTTACACAAAGAGAATCTGGAAGGGGTTAACTGCTTTGCTGAACAAGGAGATGTTGAAAAATTACAAGCAAAAAAGACATTAAGGAGGTATATTAAGATGTTATAATGGCACCATTTTTTTTTTTTTTAAACTTACTGGAAGGCTTGAGTTGTAACAGTAATCTTTTAAATTTAGCTGGCATGGCAAGCATAAGACCTATTCCTTGAAAGCGACCACAGCGACTGTCTTTCAAAAGTTATGTACTACAAAAGTAGGAGCTTCAATGATCCGAGATACTGAGTGTAACCTCTACAGCTCTAAAAATACACTTAATTCTTTTGAAGGTATCTAAAGTAAACAGGTGAGACAGTAAAGGAAATATGAACTATAATTTCCCATCATTTTCTTACATTAATTTTCCTCTGGGAGAATCTTTAATTACAGTGTTCATTAGAAGCTTGTACACTAGAGTCCTTAGAAGCAATGCAGTGCCATGGCAAATTGCCCACTCATCTCTGAAACTGGTGTGAGATGAGGTGCAGTCCTCTGCTTCCATGCATTGCACTTCCCTGAAACCACAGGGATTGTCACAGGCAATTCAGATGAACTGAAGAATCATGGTATAAGTCACATTATTTGAGAGTGAGGTCTTTGAGGTTTGGAGCATGCCCCTATCATGCATTAATCCACTACACAAATGTGAAGTGCAATGAAAGTCATTGGAGACTGCACATCTGCATTTCTCAGAAGCAGTCTTCCAGCTTTGCTCTGGGCTTCAGCTCATGTTAAGAAACTGTACCACTACCACTGTACATCTTCATTTCTGGCCTTTGTAATTTAGGTTACTTCATGCATTTATAGGATTTCTGTCAGCCTCCCCACTAACACGTGAGTTACTGCTCTGCAGAAGGGACTGACTCCACGCGCTCACAGATGTTCTTGTTTATCACAGCAAAACACCTACAAATGCTTTGATCTGCTCTGAAGGGCAAGCAGCAGTGAAACTGAGAAGGAACATCAAAGGGGAGTATTTTAAACTTAAGATAATGCCATTCTTAGGTGGCAAGACTTGTGGTTTTGATCCTTCTCGGATACATAGCCAACAGCAAGGTATTTGGCTGCGTGAATCCCCACGCTTTCCCCTTCTCTGTTAAATTTGAGACTAGAAAGCATGTTCCAGTACTCAGGAACATTATGTGGATTTGCAAAACTTTCTGAAAGACTTCCTGTCCATTAGCTGTTGGCTGCTTTACAAAAAGGCATAAAGATAGCATTTTCCTCTTGCAACAGATGTAATCTTGCAGTGTTCATGCTGTATGAAGGAAAGCAATAATTTTTTTTCCCTCAGACTTGCTGAAATAGCGGCATCTCAACATAAACTGAAAGTATATTTGGAATTTAATTTGATTCAGTTTTCAGATTTTCACACGAGGGATGAACACATGAGGATCAGTTTTCTGTAATTAGAGAGGCAGTTAGAAGGGCTGGATCCTGTAAGGTCATCTGTGCAGCAAATGACTGTGTTTTTCCAGTGCCAGTAAGGATCTAAGATCTGCTTTTTGCATGACCTGGTAGACTGATAGTTCTATTTCAACTGCCTTTCTTGAAGCTTACATGAAATAGCTTCACATTTTTATTTTATTAATATTTTGTAGAAATTGTTAGGCATAGTGTGGATAGAATGAATGTATTGTGATTTCCAGTGTATGCTCATCACAAGTGAAAAGGGAGAAAAGTTGTCCTAAAAGACATTTAATCCTGATTAAAACTTGGAACAACTGAAGGTGTAATTCAGGACATCCTAAAGGCTGCTCCAGCTCTTGCTGGTTACACAGGTCCCAGAGTACCAGCTGCACTGACTGCATGGGAGGGTTTTTCTCAGCTATGTTCCACATCCTGCAGCTGCGAGCACGGTCTGTTTCCAGAATGTGCTTCTGAAACAGAGGAAGGATCAAAGAGCAAATGACATTGAGCTGGCTTTGCCAGTCCTCTACCACTGAAGGAATTTTCTTGTATCAGTAAAATTCCTCTGCTCCATCCTTAAGCCTGCTTTTTGGCTACTTTGCATGGAGCACCCAAACCAGGATCTAGGCACTTTCACAGTGACTCCAGTGGACTTGTCCCAGACTCTCCCAGGTGCAGCTCAGGGTGCAAGAGAGGCTCACGGCAGATCTAATAGGTGGTGTGTAATGAATGAGGCAGAGCTGTGCAGTAAATTTATCAGGCATATTGTGGCAAGATCCAGAAGAGGCAGAAGTCTAATATCCAGTGAAGAATGAAGATAAAAATAAACACTGAACAGCTTCTGGCCTCACTTTGCACTACACAGGAACATTTTTAAGGGTAAATTTTGTTTAGAATAATCCATTGTACAGAAGCCTTTGGATTATCCACTGCTTCCACAACATGCTTCAGAGTAAGCTGCCCTGAGTTGTATCAAATGACAGTCCAAGACCCTTTTCCTAGAATAAACATTAGGAAACCCAGTTTATATTTCAAAATCCGAAAAAAGTACTTTAACAAACTTCACAGCAGAGCAGGTGCAAGTTGCTGGGTGAGTGGTGACAAGGTGTTTCATAACTGAGGATCTGCAAAACCCTGCTGACAGCAAGATCAGCACAGTGGGACCAGTGTTCAAGGAAAGATATTTTAAGTCTGGCAGAAATTTTACGGCTCTTCTACAACCTGAATCATCACAGAATCAGTTAAGGCAATTTTTATTTCTGAAGGGCAGCATATGGCCTACTTGGCACACTTAGAATTTTCAAATGTGTATTTTTCAAAGCAAAAAACAGAACAAAAGTATATAACTTGAAGTGGCAGAACACTATACTTTGGATGACATTTTGTCATTTAATAACAATTTAACATAGCAAACTCCACTTCTGTGCTTCACCCAGATGCAACCTAGAAATGCATTACACATTCTAGAACAGAAATCCTAAAAGATCTTTTAAAAGCAGTGATATTATCAGCCTCTGCTGCTCTTACAGGAGCAGAGGCTTTTGAGATGTTATTAGTGACTGGTTTGAGATTTATTGTAAAAGAATGAGATTTGGAAATCAGAGAGGAATATTGAGGGGTAACATCTTGGTCACAACGCTGAAAAATTTATACTATAGTTTTGTCTCTTTCCAAAATAAGAAACTAAAAGGGCTGGACAGCCTCTAGAAGACTTGTACCCAATTCACTGCCATTATCAGGAGTTTGACTCGTGTCCCCATTCATATGAAAAGCCCTTCTTGGGGCTGAACCAGACCATGCCTTGTGCAGAACTGTCTCCCATTTCCTTCTTCCCTTACTATTCAACCCTTTGGTTTGAATTCCGTGGCATTTATACTTTCTTTTTCTTTCACAAATGCCCAAACATCTCAGAGAACTAAACTGTGTCTGAGCAATGCAACCAAGCACCCGCTGCCTTTGTTTGTCCTCAAGTATGGTGATACTCCTCCATACTCCTCCACTCAGTAGTTCTGGAAAAATCTGAGTAGCCCCCTCCTGTGCCTGAGAATGGCCACCAGGACATGTACAGACACCACAGGCTGGAGGTAAGTCAGATTGGCTAATTCCTCATTTCTGTCTATCTATTTAAGCTTCTTCCTAATGATATTTTGACCTAGGTAGAGAAGAAGAGCCATAAGGTATCTTCCACCCCTAAAAACAACCCCTGTCAGTCCAATCAGTGCATTACCTGGGTGACATGTTTGGATTCAGCTGTGTCACTAACCTGTGGCAAGCTCAGTTATAATGAAGTTGTGTACCAGGCAGCATAAGCTGTTTTAATTTTCATACACCATTTGCATTGTACTTTCTGCCATAACAGTGCTTACGGATGAAGTGTCCTGACCAACTGCTGCTCAGAGCTGTTGCCTTTTCCACTTTCTAAACACATCCTAATGTGGATTTGTCTAGTGTGGCACCCACAAGAAATCGGATGGACAGCTACAGCATCAGCTATGCCATAATTACAGTAAAAAAAATAGAAATAATACACGATCAGCCTTAGCACCTCATCTTGCTAAAGTCAGCCAGCCTTCAGATCCCCATTTTTTATTACTTTTTACAGTTGTTTCAATTATATTGTATGCTATTTAAAACAGGGACAATGCCTTCCTTTATTTTTTGCAATATACAGCCCAGTGAAGAACCAAGCTTAACCGAGGGTTTTGAGAGCCACCATTTGTTTTAGCCATTTGCTGTCCTAGGAGGTAAATGATGGATCAGGGAGCAGCTCTGGGTTTTATTAGCATTTTCTAAGGTGTTTATCACGTATATTTTTCTCAAAAAGCATATGTGAAACTAGGACAGCTGTTTGTCTTCTAGAATTCTTAATGAAAGAGCTCAGTAGTGCCAAATGCCGTCGTGTCCCCCCCCCACACCTGACTTAAATATTTTCCTCAGTTCACTCTGGACAGAACAGTGCTATTCTCTCCTTTTTAGAGTGCAGATTTCTAAATCAATTGTTAATGCCAAGCATAACGTAAATTGGTTTGTAAAGCTTAGAAAAGAACAAAACCATGTTGAAAGTTATCTCGGGCTAGCCAATTACTCAACTCGATTGTGTTAACATGTTACTTAACAAAAAGCACACCATTTCTAAAAGCTTAAGAATATAGGACTGCAAAGAAAAATGTGTAGATACTATCAGATCGCACATGATCATTGCAGCTGGTTAATGAGCTTTTTGCTTTTGATCCATAACTTCAGAACAATAGGAAAGCAGATAATAATTTAATTACAAATCATGACCAAGTACAGAATTCTGTCTGATTTACAAAAAACCCAACCCATTTAAAATTGCAATGATGAACATATTAGCACTGTTTTACTATGCAGTAAACAGCTACAGTTCATTATAAAAAGAACAGAAAAATGTAATTTCTGTAGGTATTTAAGATAAGTGTGGGACAAAATACAGGGCAGCAGACAATGTAGACTTAATCCCAAATGAACACTATTAATACCATAAAAATTCAGCAATTCTGCAAATTCTCTGCAACCTCTGCCTGGAAACTGAGACGACTGAAATGAGATGCAAATCAGTGCCTTTATCTAATGAATAATGCAAATGAGTGCTCCTCTTATGGCACGGCAGTCTGCAGGAATCCTCTCTGCCTCACCTCACATTTCTTATGGACTTAAGCACCATGTGTCAGAAGAAATTAGAGAATGGAATTGCCAAGATATGACAAAGCCTTGGAGCCCCAAGTCAGTGCAGACAGCAAGGTACATTAAGGTGCACAGTAGAGGGAGAGAGTAGATGTCATTAAAATGAAAATGTTGCTGTTTTTCCTTCACCTAGTTGATGAGGTCGTAATTTGCAATTGTTTGTGTGGCTACTAGTTAGAAACATTCTCTAAAATGATATCAATGTGTGATTTCAGAAACTTTACGAAATCTTTCAGTTTGCTTTTTTTAATGCTAGTACTATCTTATCTCTCTGATAATCAGTTACCCGCATCAACATTTTTCTTGTAGCATCACAGAGCATACTGCATCTTATCTGCTTGTCACAAGCTTTGCTGTAATTCTCCCTTAACATCTAACATTACCCTCCAAAAATATTCTCAGCCAAAATCCAAGGCACACAGGCCCTGAAAATTAACACTTTCTTTCCCAGTCATTGTTTTGCCTAAATGCATTTGTGATGCAGAACAGATTTCACTTGCTCTATTAAAACCTCTTAGCATCCAAACCAGCCACAGCTGTCAAGCCCCTCTTCTTTGTTGTTGCCCTGGGTCCCCAACCTGAGGCTCTGTGAAACTTAATGCTTTTCTGACAGGTATCCTCTTAAAATACAGAGGAGGTAGACCAAATCCAGCAAAGCAATTTGCTCCTTACACAGCTTTGTAGTTTTCAGATAAAGAGCAGTGAAGGAGCAGTCCAACTGTGAAAGGGATCTCCCAAGGATTCAGGGTGCTGGGATGGGATTCCTTATCACCGAGATGTGGAGGACTCAATATACAGATTACAATTTGAGCAGGTTCAAACAAGTGGTGGTTCAAACAAGAATGTTTTTGGGTAGAGGGGGAATTGCCTCTCTTCTGAAAAGGAAACAGCACTTTCAAGTTCCAAACTGTAAAGCTGAGAATGCAATCATTGAACTTTGGGGTACCAATCATATATAACACAACCTTTGGGCCATGTTCCTGCTGTTCAATGAGTTACATTGTGAACCAGCAGGCAACAAATCAGTGTTTTGATTCAGTGATGCATCAAACAGATAAATGTATGCACTAAGCAAAGGAAGAGATTAGAGCTGTCTTACTATAGGTCTTCTCAGGAAATGTGGAAAAAAACCCCAACCTCTTTTTTTTCACAAGCTGACAGAGACATCACTGCTATTTATAGTTGTGCTTCAGTTCATCAGTTGGAGGCACACTGCAGAAGATGCTAAAACACTAGCACCATTGCTACTAAATTAAGAGCTTACAGTTTCTAATAGTTGAAAGCAAAGCCATTTCTCTATTGCACAGCTTCTTGCACACTTCATAACAAGGCAAACAAGAAGTATTTTTGGGGATGGATTTTCTGTCAGCTCAATCCTAGTGAATTAAGAAGGAATTGCCTGGGATGCAGGTATATAAGGAATGTAGTGTGAACTCCATAAAAATGTAACTTGCAATCAATATAGCATTTTAACTTTCTTAAATTAGAGTGACACGGATAGGTTCTCTACTCCTGTTTCTGTTACCATGCCAGGAATATGCACAGAGTTTAGGTTTCTGATAGCAAGGGCAACGATTACTAGAGAGAAAAAACAAGTTAAAGCAAACTAAGCAGTAGATTTGAAGCAAGGAGACAATTAAAGCACAGCATATTTGAAAGAGTGGTAAAAATGTCGCTGCAAAAAAATGGATTGTTACATGTCCTTGTCTTCTTTCACTGCAATAGAATATGGTGTTAAATCATTTCCAGGATTATTAGTGGTGTATGTTATTTTCACAAACTAAAGGAATTGAGCAACACTTCATGAATCAACTGCAGGTTAACATTACATTTAAACAAAATAGTTCTGTGACCTTTATATATACAATTAGCAAAAAGAAAATCATTAAATAGCTGGAACCTGACTCAAACTGAGAAAACATAAAACCTTCCTACTAAAAAAAACCCCAAACCAAATCAGAAAATAGCTGTTTTCTATGGCTGCAGACCTGCTCAACACCTGTGAGATTCAGATTGCAGAATAACCCATTAAGTTGCAGATACTGAAGAAATGGATTCTCATTTCTCATTAGCTTAAGGCTAATAGATTACTTGTAAAGTGTGCCTGTCCATACTTTGTGTGATGTGTTTGTGTTGCTTTTCTGCGTAAAGCATTAAAACTAGATCAGAAAACTAGAAATTAGTGAAACAATAACTGAACCCAACCAACTGGCACAGAGAGATCCACAAAGTACAGGGGTTATTCTGACATTGTCAGATATGGAATTGTAGGTCCAATTGTTTCTCTGTTTTATGTGTCTATGGGCCAGATAATATTTTCTAATCCAGTCTGTGTGATGATACTGTTGGAATCTCACAAGCATTTCTCACACGGAGAGAAGCTGATTTCTCCTGCAAACAAATGATTCAAGAATCCTCCAAGATCTGCACAAAATACATCTCGTATTTTCTGAGATGCAACATTGCTACAGGCTTCTCTATCTGCATGTGGGTTGCTTAGTGGCTGAGACACCTCCTGGCATGGAGGCTCTGGGCATGGAGAGGATTGCAGGGCAGGGGCTGCCACCAAGACCAGTATTCCTGTAGATTGCCATTACTAGCTCAAGCTCAAGGTTTATCAACCTGTTGCTACAGCTGCACTGCTGATGTTCACATGCATTTCCCATCAAAATGCTGTGGATGTGATCCCTAGTTAAGAGGGATACTTTTGAATTCCAAAGGTATTTCCCACTTATGACTGACTTAAAGTAAACATGTTCTGCTCTTTCTGCAAGGTTTTACATAGGTCACAATTATAAACAAACCAATTACTAATCCAGAGTGAAGGAGGTGATAGCAAAGGCTTGCTCAGCATTGGCCTTATAGCTGCTTTCTAAAGCCTTGGTCATGGGCTAGGATGACAGCCAAAAAAACCCAACTGTGACTGGCTTATGTGACAGGAGTTCAGACAACCTCTTGTAAGGGGTTGTCATTGAGAAAAGAAGTGTTCAAATAGGTCATCACAGCTGCCACTCATCCTTAATTATTTTTTAAAGCATTTTTTCCTCTTCAACTTCTGTAAATTTTCTTTTCGGGTATCAGAAGAAACTGGCCTGGCAGGAGGATACTGCCAGTTGCATTAGCATAGACGCAATGACCTTGAGGAAGGAAACTGAAAAAAACCTCTGAGGATAATGTTAAATTCAGTGGGGCCCTGCTACTGTCTGATTTTTTTATTTTTTTTTTTTTTGCTTCTCATCTTATGCAAAATTTTACCATTTCGAACTCATCGCTTACTGGTATGAGGCCCTTGACAAGACACAATCACCAGAATGACATTTACTCTAAATTCATAGGCAGATGATTATTGATCGAGAGAGTAGAATGCTGTCTGCAAAAAGTGCTTGCTTTGTGTGCACTTCTGCAATGTATTTGTTCTCTTGGAGTCTGTACCTAGGAAAAGCAGCATGATGAGGAGGTCCTCATAAACCAATCCATGTTTTAGCAAATGCTTATCCCATCCTACTGTTGGACTCGCTAAGACTTCAAAAGGATTTTAAAAACATGTCACCTGTACCTATCTAAGGTCCACAATTGAGATCCATATCAGTCTGTAACATTTTAAAAGAGGCTGTTGCCCTAAAAAGGATAGCAGAAGTGTAATTTAGAACAAACCTATTAACTCTGGTGGCTTCTCAAGCAGCAGAGCCCTAAAGGTATGATGAGACAGGGATGCTGGCAGGAAGAAGGCTTGCTCTTGAGTTCTTTGTTACAGCTCTCCATTTTTTTTTTGGTCTTCCTTTTCACTACCATTTTCAAGAGCCTCCATTCCAGTGAGGTTGGAGAGTGGGGCTGACCTAGGGAGGGGTGCAGGGATGGACAAGTGGCAGTGCACAGGAGTTACCTTCTCTGCAGTGGTTGCATCAGCTGCTTGATGCACATATACCACCTTACACCAGCTGAGAACTTGTAGGAACAACATGTTTGGAGGGGAAACAAACCTGTGTATGGCTTAAAAAAGCAAACAAAACTCCTGTGAGTTTCAGACCTCAGGCATCTATCCATTGTTTAACATTTAAAAAGGGCACACTCTCTATTACAGCTTAAACTTTCACAAAACGTTATTTGCAAGCCCTGTCCCTTTCAACAAAAGAAAGGGAACTGTTGAACTCTTGTCTGGAGACTTGCTTTTAAACCTGAAAAACCTGAAGTTCATAAATGATGATGCTTAGATAATGTTGAGTGCTGCAACCAGTGATGGTGTGATTATGGAGAATGATAGAAAGATTACCAAATAATAATCTCCCATTCTTTTTAATTATTTACAAATTAACCACAACATGTGTAAAGCTGAAACAGTACATTTTAATATGCAAATTCCGATACATATTCTAGCTGGCACTTTCCAGCTAGGTCTAAAATATGCTTTCAGTGCATTATTTCACACCCCCAAATAGCTGAAACTGTAGCTAAGCAAAATTAAAGAAGTCCCATTATCCAAATTCTGTCCTTCCACTAGAGGTAATCAGTCTTGCACCGAAGCTCGTAGGGGTGAAGAAGTCCAAGACCAAGCACCAGTATAATGAGTAAAGAAGATTTTATAAATGAAAAAAGGCTAGAAATAAATAACTTTAGTGAAATTGCTTCTGACACACACACACACACACAAAAAAAAAAAGGCAAAGAAAGCCATACTGTTAATTTTGCTTTTACTTCAGACAGCTTTAAAGTTTCCTGATGAGAGTTACTGCTAAAGAAGCAGTATTTGGGCATGATCCATGGTAATCAGCAGATCTATTCACTTAGGGCACAGTAATTTCAATGGAAGATTGTATTTTAAGTCCTTCTTTATGGAAAGTCAAACAGTGACTCTCCAGCAAGAAACATACATTGTAATTCACCTTGATGTGGCCTTTAAGGTGTTCAAAGATACATTTAAAAAAAAAAACAACAAGCAATTGCTTCAGATAACAAAAAGCTTGTATGTTCTTAATCTTTTATTTCCACAAACTTCTCTCACTTCTATTTTGGGAAAAAGTGGACTGCTGGCAATAGTTTACTCCAGAATTTTTGTCAGGAAGGCTATAATGCTTGAACCCCTTAAACTTATTACTTAATGTTTCTGGAAGTCTGAGCAAACTCTTGCAAATTGAGACACCTTGCTCAAAAATTTCTGCAGGCTATCCCTACAGTATTCATACTGCTTGGCAGATCCATATGGTCAAGGAAGCCAAAAGGCATGTCAGAGTCTGGGAGGCTGTGATAAAAATAGACAGGGAAAATAGCACATGTAGAAAGAGTTGTTTTAGCAGTCAGAAAATCACATTCTGTACTTTTTTCTATAGAAATGTGCTTTGTTGTTTTAAAAGCTGAGGGCTTTTGTGTAGTTGTTTGCTATTCCTTTTTTCCCCCTCAGTAATTTGTAAATGTCACCCACAAGCAGCTCTTCTAGTTTTCACCAAAGAAAAGTGCCTTATTAGCAGGTATAGATGGTAAAAACTGAGTTAAAATGATGGCTTCTGACAGTTTTACAGATAAAAATCTAAAATGAACCTGGCCACTGGAAAGACACAGTATGTACATAGAGCAAAATGCTTCTCTACTCATAATGTGTCCTCTTTTAAATGTTTTACAACTATTTACCTATACAAATTCTCTCTGGGCTGAAGCCTAATATAATACCTCTGATATATTACTATTTCTTCCTTGTAATAAATATAATTAATGTTCATTTGCACCGCTTTCTTTCCTCTACTCTTTTATTCCGAAATTCCATATAAACAATCTGCCTAAAGAACTCAAAGATAAGAAATAAAATCTTTCTACCAAAAGTATTATACAGCAAACATCAAAGCTACATGAAATCGCTCATGTGCATTTCCAGGCCAGCTCAGTGCCAAGGATTTTCATGTCCCAAGCTACACTTGTACTTGTAGATCAAGACTTTGTCACTGCAAGTGACCTGTAAAAACACAAACTTCCATATCTAAAATGTGTATCAACAGCCATTGTTTCTACAAGTAAATCAGGTACAGAACTACTTCTTATTGGTAAGTTAGTGAGATCAACATCCCAGTGTACACAAGGATGTGCATCTAGTCAGCAAATGACCTTAATTAGTAGCTGGGATTATTTTTGACTTTTCAGGTCCAGGTAGTACTTAAAAGCTTTTTACAAAGTCTAAGAAATACTTGGTTTCATAGATCTCTTACCTGATTTGGGCTACTCTTAAACACATATGTGTGGTTTTATGTATCAAAAACTGAAGCTCTGGCAAAACAGTATCAGTATTGTTTTAAATAAAACAACAAAAAGCAGAGGTTGCTCCCACAAATTTAGCCCTTTCTAAACTTTGTGGATAAAAACAAATGACAGGTTTTCATACTTGTATAAGGAGATAGATAATTCCCATACTTTGTACACAGGGACTGCTAATGCTTGTCTGGATTTTCCCCCCTCTGCTCCACATCTTAGAGCAGAATGAATGAGAGAACCTGATTACTATCTCAGGCTGTACATTTAATTTTTCTGGAATGCTCAGGCAGAATATTGTGGGCTTCAATGTCTGCATGGGTTGACTTGGGCCAAAAATGGGACTGTCTGTTTTATAAGTAACATAAGTGTCTAAATATTAAAATCATTATATGGGAGTCAACTTATCGACTTCTCCCTTCTTGAAGCACTGCAGAGGAGCCTGCTAACCAGAACAGTTCTCCTGATGTACACAGGGTTTGCAAGACTCTCAGCTGAGTTCACTTGGCTTTGTTTCAACTTACATGCTTAGAAATGGAAATTTTAATATGTGGATGGATGTGCCACAGGACTCGACAGTTGGTTTCCAGTGATTCTTAGCTGTTACTAAGTACAAGCATTTCAAGAAAGAAACATGAAATTCTGGGGTTTGGAAACATATATACACTAAATGAAAAAAGAAAAATATGTTTGTCCAGATAATTTGGACAAACCTGAGCAGCATAAAAGTAGCTCTGCTCAGTTCTGAGAAGTAAACATCTGCACTCTGAGACTTGCCCATCACAGTAGGAGGAAATATAGTATCACACTCTGTGTATGCTGTCTTCCAAATGAGACAGCAGCCTGGGAAGCCTAATGCTGCACAACTCACTTGGGACCGTGACGCATCGCGCCTCTGACCGCAATGTGCCAAAGCAAACTGCCTGCCAGCGGTGAGGGGATGATACTGCACCACTGCTCCTCCAGGCTGGCTGTGTGACACCAGAAGGTTAGAAAGCAAAGATTGCCCTGCTGTAAGGCAGATTTGCTCCCTTGTCCCCAGAAAAAATATCTCAGTTTGACATTGCCTGCTGCCACAGGCCTGCAAGCCCAGCGGGGTGGGGAGGTGATCTGCTGCCTACCCCTGACAAGGAGCACCAGCCAGGATAATGCTTCCCTGCATTGTCCTTCTGTATCCCAGTAAATCCTGTCAGGACAGTCTCCCTGCAGTGAGCCACAGACTCAAGATCACCTCTGCCTCATCAGACAAGTTACAATACATTGCTAGTAAAGATTTTATTTATAAAGTAGTATTGTTTTATTACAGAAGATGGCACTAAAGGTGCTGCTGAGGGGACATTTCTGGTCCAGTCACACAGACAGTAAGCCATTCAGATTCCCCTATGGATGTTGGAGTACCATTTTACAGTGGAAGCTATTTATAAAATTGTTCTTGGTCTTTCCACACCCAAACACCAGAATTCCAGCAGAGTACTTAGGCAGCTGCCCCCAGATACCTGCTTTGTCCCTGGGGGAAGGTGCTTTGGAGAACTAGGGGTGCTGAGGGCGCATGGGTGTACTTCAGCTCAGGTATCTGTGAGAACCTTATCAGCAAAGCCAAAATTGTCTCCAGCTAGAGGGTGTGGATGCAGCAGGGGGACAGAACAGCACAGGGATGCTGTGAACCATGGCACCTCCACCCACCCAAACCTCCCAGCCAACAGCAGCCATCTCGCTGGCCTGTCAGGAATTATCTGCTTGAAATTTTCTTCGTACAGAAGAAAAATGCTTTAAGAAAAAAACTTCACCCCAACAGTTTAAAAAATCAGTCTGAAATTAAACCACAACTAAATTATTCTGCTCTTGCCATGGCAAGCAATAACCTGCCAGTAAAAGGGATGTCTTCACAACTGGGTTTTGTTCTAAAATGTGCACTGCACAGCTCTCACCAGGTGACAGAAGCCCTAAAATAATTTCTATTGCTGAAATTTTATGTCATGTTATAATGTCTTGCTTTCTAAAATGAAGTATTGTAACAACAATCATTTATTGCTCATTGTGTTAGCTACTAATGTCTAATACTTTGGAGGAGTAAAAAAATTAGAAAGCAAGTATCAAATGAAATAAAGGCAGTGTTACAAGTAGTAGTTAAGCAGTTTCTATGAAGTGTATTTATAAAACATACATCCCGTTAAAATGTTGCACTTTTACACAGAGTAGTGATATGTGCCTTAAAACTGCAACTGAGAAAAAGTAGAAGTTTTCATTTAGGAGCCCTGGTTTACACCCAAATATTCTTAACAGCTCAAGTTCTTTGTGCTGTGCTTTTGCTTTGTTTAAAGATTGAAAACATTCCAGTATTAAAAGTGTAACGAGGAGTAAAAAAAAAAAAGGCAACTGGATTGGAGTAAAAAAAAAAAGGCAACTGGATTGAGCTTCATTAATGATTTACTGGGGAATCTTGATGTGTGATAATGAATAAAATGCAAATGTCTTTTACTGGCAATCCTCAGTGTTGATTTATGAGAAATTATTAACTTTTAAATTGCTTCCAGTTGGAAGAAAACAGATTTTACCAAACCAATTTTTTTTTATTCCTGCTGTCATTTACTATATCCATTTATTTCTCTAACATGAAACAAAGTGCTCCAAGTAACAAGGCAACTCTGAAGCATTTGGGGGCAGGCTGCTACCAAAGGCACGGCTAGGCTGTCACCTTCATGCCAGCCAGGGGAAGGGAGCTGGAGGGGGGCAGCAGGAGCCAAGGGTCCAAACCTGTGCTCCTGGTATTCCTCTCCTCCTGCCAGCTGCTCTGGCCAGAAGCTGGAGTGTAAACATCAAGGTGGTGCTTTTATGGCAATGACCATGGCAGTGGGCTGAGGTGTCCTGACCTAGGAGAGGGAGAGGAGAAGGGGCAGGGAGGCTGGAGCTAACTCACTGTGTAGGTCTTGCAGTCCTAGAAACAAAGGGAAATGTGTAGTAACTTAAGAGAAAACACCAAAATAAAAATCCTCCCTGAAGGATAAGGAGGTTTCCAACAATGCAACACTTTGATTAATGCTCAAGAGTTCAAAATAGATGTATGTAGGTATTGTAGATAAAGTCTGCAATAACTTTGAGCTGCACACTCCTTTAAAGTACAGAACTATGAAAAACCACATAAAACAAGACAGTAACAATAGTCTATTCTCTTAACTCCCCGTTCCCATTCTTCTCCGTGCCACCTAATAAGATTGCACAGGTGGAAATAAAATGAAGGATCGTGTGTCCATATTTAGCCCATAAAAGAAAAAAAGCTTTCTTTTAATCACTTAGAATCGCTTAGAACTATTACTCAATGCTGTTTTAAAATGTCTTACCCAAGTATGTATGCATGCCAATATGCTTTCAAAAAGTATGGGTTTTTTTTCACATTTTGATTTAGACATTATTCACAAGAATATATGTTAATTTAATTACTTCAATAAGCATAATAATGGTATCACTAACTACACTACAGAGTAGTTTCCCTTTTTTAAGGAATATGAGCCTACATGTAATTAAAGGAATGACATATTAATGATGCTGGAAGTCTCAGAGGGAAAAAAATTAATGTCCACCTCATAATATTATGCCAGAATTACATGCACAGAGGACTTTTTAATAATCTTTGTTTCTTAATTTAGTTTTGATTGGCTAAGAAATACACAGTAGTGCTCATGGGCTCAGATTTCTACTGTCATCAGCATTGCTACTCTATAAATTGTACAAATGCACAAGAATCTAAAGGCTTATTTTCAAGCTTCTGTTTAATCTATGAAGAAAATTAGTTGCAGGTAACAATAAATGCCATAAATTTCATCATTTTTTTAGCCATTGGGATGTAGGATAGTGTTATGATAGCTATGCATAAACATCACCAGAAAATTATTTTTTCTATCTTGCCATTTCAGCCACAAACACAGGTTGGTAATGTAAATTCATCTGCAGTTTGCAAAATACAGCAATAGCCACTAGGAGCCTCCTGGTTAAGCTCCTGATGAATTTACACACTAATCCTGGCAAAGGTTTGACTGCAAACCCCACGCTCAAGTTTGGATTTCAGCACAGTGGCCAACTGGTGTGAAGGGCAGGTGTGACTGTGGGGTGAAGGGGACCCTTGAGCTGTGAGCAGCACCACGGGGGCTCCCAGTGCTCATACCACAACCAGCAAACATTTTAGGAATAAATGAGATAGAAGCCACCTATGCACTGTTCCTGTAGGGCAAAAGATGGTGATGGTTGTAAGTCATATTTGTGTCTTTTTATAAGTGGTCAGACTTGGGAAATTTTAACAGAGAGGGAAGTAAATTTCATCAGCTGTAAGTTACTCCCGGGGATTCAAAGCAGATTTGTTTTGTAAACTGAAATGCTGCAGGCCACAAGAAGGAGCCCACCCAGACACTTAAATGTTTGCTCAGAGTATCTCTCCAGGGATTCCTGCAGTTCTGAAATCACAAAGTAGCTTTTTTTGTCTTCTCTCTGCCCCATCTCTCTTCTCCTAGGCCAACTGTGGTGCCACACACACTTGCCACTGGCAAATGCTCCAAGTTCATGAATTACAGATCCACAGCACCATGACTATCCAGTCCAACTCTGTCACTGGCAAAGGATGCCTGAATTTCCTTGAAAGAAGACCACAAAAAGCAGATATGCATCATCTGCCAGCACACATGCACCAATTGAAGCAGTCAGAGATTGCTCTAAAATGTACAGGGATGCCAGATCAACCCTCTCCTCAGGGGGCTGGTTATTCTCCAGGCAGGAGGCATGTTACCTGTTGAGGACGGATGCTGTCATGTCCTCCTTTGAGACACAAGCAACTCCACAGCCAGAAACTGTGAGGGTTCACTGCTTTAAGTCATTTGTTCATATGTTTCTTTTGTGAATCTCCCTGCTCAAGAGAAACCCTTTCCCAAACCTTAAAAATCCTGAGCAACTTTAAAAATTATGAGATTTTAGGCAAATCATAATTTGGAGGACTATTTACTTGGCCTTTTGCTTTTTGAGCTATTCAGTGTCATTAATTTTCAAACTTTGCTCTGCAACCAGAAAGCCTAAGAAAATACATATGATGCTTTAAATGAAAGTTGAGAATTTCATGTAATCATAAGACTCCGGGGGTTTGAGGTTTCACAATAATCTCATGAGTGCCAACACTGAATGTCACCAGAAACTATAATGTTATTCTGAGGATAGATTGCATAAAAGCAATTATGTCATAGTTTTCCTGCTGTACATTCCCAATAATACCTATAGACACTATCCCGCAGGAACTGCCATGTGGTGAATTCAGCTACCAAATACAGGAGTGTTACTTTTTGCAACAAATCTGCATGTGCAAAACCTCCTTATTCGGGTCTGTCAACTAAACAAGCTCACCAACTAAAAATTCATAATGGACTTGTAAGAACATTTAATTCCATGGGGAATTTTCAGAAATAAGTAGGAGGAAAATTTTACCACTACCCGCCCAACTCCTCTGTATTTTATGCTCGCCTGCATTGCAATGCATGACTGCATTGTGTCTTAGTGCAGATTATTACCATGTCCCTCACAGATTGCCTTAGATTTTACCCAATCTCCCATAAGGTCTTGAGTGATCCTCTTGGCCAGGTTGTGTTTCAGGGATATCATCTGTAGCACAGTGATAGCTGACACAGAATCAACAGCCAGTACCTTAGTCTGTAGGTCCTGAGGTGAACAAAGAATTACCAAGCTTGATCAGAGCACTGATACGGAGATAAAATGTGAGGCTGCTCCAACCTTCTCTTCCAGCAGACACATACTGACTGTTTTGCACCTTCACCTATTGTTAAAATATCTGAAAGTACCCATCCAAGGCAGAGGGAACCTCATTTCAGTAACAGGAGACTGGCACACAGGTTTAGCACACAAATATCCAGTACACACAACAATAAAACTAAGCATTTGTAGAAGTCCATTGGGCACCTCACCTGGATGAAGAGAAACCTTTGGTAATCTCATTTCAGATGTTCATTTGCACATTTTTTAGTGCAAAAACATGCCCAGCAGGAATGCACTCTCTTCCAGTGCCCACCTTCTCCAAGTATGTCAGCACTATCTTTGTAACTCATTTTCTAAAACTAAAAACAAGCACAAAACTCTCCTCATTGATTTCAAAGGCTCAGCCCTACAAACTTGTAAAATCTAATTTGAAGGAAATGTGTAACCTGTAGCTATAGTGCAGATAAGACATGCAGCATTTTTAGGGATAAGAGTGCTCTGCTGCTGTGCAGCACCTCGGGAACATTTTCCTGATGTTTCAAGTCAAGCCACTATCAGTGTATATCTGAATACAGTGTATATGTACAATATGCATTTATACTGAAAGCAAATACATCAGTTTATCAGGTAGCAGTCAGTCACTCTACACTTGCACCACTGAACAGACACCTTCCTTGGGCACGCTCTCTTCACCTCTCCCTGATTCTTTCTTTGCTTTTCATGTCAGGATTCTGGTGACCTCCTACATCTCAAGGGCTTACGCAGCAAGTGAGCTACAGCTGTGATGTCAGGTCATTCCCAAGCAAGCTGTCCTCCTGTAACAGTATCAAGGACCTTGCTAGGTGAAACATTTTCAGTGGAAGTTCTGGCACTATTTTTAATATTTAGATTTAATCAAAAGGTCTTCTGTTTTGTTTCTTTTTTTTGTTAAAAATCATTATTCTAATAAGAGAGTAGGCTGATCACCAACCAAGGCCTTAAGAAATTTTAAAAATTACTTAAGACAGGAACTGCTGCAATGTTTATCTGCACTAAAAGAAAGGAGTAAGCTGTGCTGGGCTGCCTCTTTTACATTAAAAGAGCAACTTCTTTTATTCACTACAGGATGGATTGCTACATGTCACTGACTGAGGGCTAAATCAGAGATATCAGATATCCCTCTTCTGAGGGAGAAGCTACATTTAGAGAAAAAGACTATTAAGTGGGACACATTGCTTTTATTTGTTTTTAACCTACACAGACTTGTGTAGTGGTGTAGCTACAGACTTGGGGAAGTGTGGTTAGAAAGCTGTAAGTTGGAAAGGGACCTGGGGGTATCGGTTGATAGTGGACTTAATGTGAGTCAGCAGTGTGTGCAGGTGGCCAAAAAGGCCAATGGCATCCTGGCTTGTATTAGGAACACTGCGGCCAGCAGGAATAGGGAGGTGATCACCCCTCTGTACTCAGCTCTGGTGAGGACACATCTTGAGTACTGTGTTCAGTTCTGGGCACCTCACTATAGGAGGGACACAGAAGTGCTGGAGAGTGTCCAGAGAAGGACAACAAAGCTCATGAAGGGCTTGGAGCACAAGTCCTGTAAGGAGTGGATGAGAGAGCTGGGGTTGTTTAGTCTGGAGAAGAGGAGGCTGAGAGGAGACCTTATGGCTCTCTTCAGCTACCTCAAGGAAGGTTTGAGCAAGGAAGGAAACAGCCTCTGCTCCTTAGTGACTGAGATAGGAGCAGAGGGAATGGATGGAAGCTGCACCAGGGAAGGTTTAGGCTGGATGTTAGGAAACATTTTTTCACTGAGAGGGTTGTCAGGCATTGGAATGGCCTGCCCAGGACAGTGGTGGAGTCACCATCCCCAGAGGCATTTAAAAGGCATTTGGACCTGGTCCTTAAGGACAAGGTTTAGTAGTTAGATTATGGTGTTGGTCAAAGGTTGGACTGGATGATCTTGGAGGTCTCTTCCAACCTAAAAACTCAGTGATTCTGTAAACAGTGACTGCTTGAAGCTGCTTGGAGCTTTAGAGTGTCAAACACATGTCAGCAGAGATGTATTAGTGGGCAGAAAGCAAGTGGTGCAGTCAAAGGTTCACAGTGAATGTAATCTATTCACATAGTACCACAACTTATCACGTGGCTATCATCTTGATGGAAGTAGAAAGCAGCTGCACGCATGCACATAATACCCTAAATGTGT
This sequence comes from Heliangelus exortis, assembly GCF_036169615.1. NCBI lineage: Eukaryota > Metazoa > Chordata > Aves > Apodiformes > Trochilidae > Heliangelus > Heliangelus exortis. The sequence goes on along the minus strand of NC_092429.1, from coordinate 20,947,784 downwards.
GTGGTTGGACCTGAACTCCTTACAGAACAGTAGCGACTGAAAATTACACCATAAGGCATTTAAAAGCAAATTTCCTTCCTGTGGGGATGCTGTCACACAGCAATGATGACTTCTATACAGGCAAATAAATATATTGCAGGATGTTCTTAGTTATGATAACCTCACTTACCAGAACTGTTTTTTTTAATCTAAATTATGTAGGTAATGTGATGTATATTTCCAGTGCTTTCTTAAATAGATATAAGTACATATGTTTTGCATCTCAAACTGACATTTTCTAGACAAGGATTTCTGTATTTTAAACTCAATATTTAGCAGAAATATTCAGCAGCAAAGAAAATGAATTCTCTGTGTTTGTGATGAGACATAAGTTACCTACAAGTTGAAGATTTTCTTTAACTTGAATGACCTCTAACAGCTTGATCTATCGAACACTTCGGAGCAGCACAGCTGTAAAAATTTTATATATATATACACATAGTGTACATCTGATGTTTTATACCTGTACAATTATTTACCAACATTTCCAAAACTAATCTCCAATTTTAGCAGCATCTGAATTAAGGAGCTTGACTTTGGTCTCTTTTAGTTGGCTTGAATGCCTACAGTTTCAGTCATGGAAGAAAGCTGTCAGTAGTTGGTAGAGCTGGCCCCCACCTGCACAGTCCATCCAGACCAGGTGTGGACATATGCTCTACAGGGCTTCCACTCTGAAGCCATATATTACAAATATATAGCTATTAATTATGCAAAATTAAAAGCTTGCCTTACCATTGCACAGAAAGTCTCAGGAGGATCTCCACATGTTACGTCTGGGGGATCCAGAGTCACTTTTACATATTTGATCATGTCTCTGGCTTCTGGTTGGCAGGCCATGTAATCCCATACTTTGCCTTCTTCTGTGTAAATCTGTGTCTTGCACACATCATAGTGTCCCCACACGGAAGGGTAGTGCTGCACCATGGAGGATACAGTAACCCAGAGGGCATGAAGTGACAGGAATCTTGACAAATACATCTCTAAATCCTTTTATGTTAACTTCAAAAGGATGCTTGGGAGTGATGTATGTGCAGTCTATAGATAATATATATATATACACATATTCATAATCATGTATATATTTTATAAAATAGATTCAGACTTAAATGTGAAGCACTGGGACAGAGTTTTTGTTTCACTATGTTGAAGACTTTGGTAGAAGCCACCCAGACCCTGATGACAGCCTTTCACAGCAACGTAGCACTTGTCCTTTGTCTTATAGCTTATCTGTCAGGGTTTCTTGGAAAAGATGTCCAATAGCAGATAATAATTTGTGAAGTTGCAGGTGTTAAGCTACACTGTCGATAACCCTGAGTGATCCTCCATGTTCAGGACTCACGGGGGATGCTCAGACGCACTGATAAATCAGTATCCGAAGGTAAAGGATGAGCGTCTACAGGCTGGTGTCTGTTTCCCATCAATCATTCTTTTCTTCTGCCACCATCACCCTTTAAGAAACAATAAGAGTTAAGAGTTATAGTCCAAGAATCAATGCATTACAAAATATAAGATATGTTGACATTTTGGAGGTTTGATGCAATATAAAGCAAACTGGTATTATATGGATAACCTTTACCGTGGGTGCTGTGCTAGAATGAACAAACTACAAAAATCATTCACAGTGAAAAGTGTTTTGACATGAAGGATTTAGCTTTTCTCTAACAAGACAGATTTATAACATTCCAGGTGAGTTGCATGTTTCTGCTTCCAAAACTGCATTTTCACCCTAGCAAAACCAGAGAGCAAACTACTGAACTCAGCCATTGCCCAGATCATGCAGACAGGCAGGGAAGCAGGCAGCAGCAGGAAGGCTCTTTTATTAAATTGACACAGCTATCAGGGCTACCAGGTGCTGACAGTCCCTTGGCAGAGGACCTCAGCGAGCACCAACAGCCTTATGCATTTCTTAGATATTTTTTTTTAAGAGAAACAAAGATACAGCAAGCCCACTATTTTTAGTTTGAAATTTAACATTAGCATTGGAAAAACTTTGATCCTTTTTTTTTCGTATAAACTGCTATTTACTGATCACACTAATGATAAACTACTGATAAAGACAGTGGTTAATTTGTAGTTTCCTATAAAGATGCTTTCCCCCTCTGTTATGGCAGCCTCATTTTCCTAGGTTTGTAGGCAGGGGTACCTGTGTACTACACGTTTATTTCATAGCAGATGCACCTCTTTTCCTCTTTAGAAAACAACAAGAAATTCCTTTGGTTTGTATCATCTCAATCATATTACAGGTGTAAAATCTCAGGATACTATTACAATGACTTAAATATACATTTGCTAAAAAACACAGGTAAAAATACAAATTACGTGCAAGGAAAACTGCATGGACGGAGTATGTTTCTTAAGAGAGACAAGGAAATCCAGGACTAGGAACTCCAACTCATTTCTGTCAGCCTGCACCTGGTGGCCTTCAGCAGCAAAAGACAGATGTTAAGAAAAAACTGTAAGTCACCAGTTTCTGCAGCCTGCTTTGATTGTTCCCAGTTTTAAATTATGCCAAGTGTCCTGAACCCTCCGATATCCCCAAACCATGGGAAGTGGTATCTGACCTGGTGAGCTCCTTACCATGTCGCTTCGGTAAAACACATTTTCAAAACTTATCAACAAAATATTTGCCAGTGGCCTTCCTATATTTAAATAGTGCTTCATCATAAACTGAGCTAAACTACAGACACTATGAAATGCTAACAGATGGTTGACTCGTGTTTCCATAGCAAAGTAATTTACAATAATTGCCGTATGGACGTAAATGCAATTTTCCATTATATTCATTTTTATCAAGTTACCGTACATTTCTCATATATTTTATCAGAACATGCAGAGAATAGCTGAATTTTCATGCAATAATAATTCTCAATTAGTTCAAATATATTTAAGCTTTAACTCTGAATTCAACATAGAAGTAGAAATATCTAAGACCAAATTAAATCTTTTAAAGAAGCACATTCTGTGGTACCACTGTTTTTTTTTCAGCAACCTGACATTCTTTTTTGTTTTCAGTGAGAATGTTTACTTATTATCTTGTATTCAATAATTTGGAGAACACTTTCCATGTCATTCAAAAGAATACGCTCATACATTTTCCCTCTTTCCAATGCATTTTATTATTTTTGCAGGGGGAAAAACCCTATAGTTTAGAACAGTCATTATACAAAAGGGAAACAACTGCTAAAAAAGGAGGTAAATAATTTTAAATTTATGACAGATCAAAACATACTGTGTATTGGGGAAGGCTTAGTCAAAGCTGGATAAATTATGTGAATATCATGTTTCTGTGTAGGAAATTTAAATTTAATTTTTAATTCACTAAATTTAATTGTTCTTATACAAGTCTGTATATTCAGGCGGAAATAGATTTGTTTTCCTTAATATTTTCACATCACCCATGATCTTTTTTTTAACTGCTGAGACTCAAATCCACTATATAAACAGGGCTGGATAAGGCTAAAGTAATGTGTAGCAAGCCACTACCTTAACACTGTGAAAAAATACTTCCTATATAATGAATTCTCATTAATGTAAGCCAGAGTCATAATGATGGTCTTTACACAGAATTATAGACTTTAACATTGATCGAATTTAGTGCACTGACAAGGAAAAAGTGCAGAGGAGTGCAAGACATCTGAGCATTAGGCAGCTGTAGCAGTGTACAACAGACATTCCTGACAAGAAGCAGCCAATTATAGCTTAAATTTCTGGCATATAACCAGTTCTGATTAATAGTTTTCCATTACATTACAGACATATTATTAATGTATTAAAAATGTCAAGCTTTGGCAAGCACAAATATGACATGGCTCAGTTAGTCTGCAATATCTTCTTTTAATGAGCTTCCATTGATACAGAGAAAGATATTGACCAAAGCACATTAAGGATGATATGCTGAGCGCTGCTGGGGTTCTTCTGATGGAGCTATATGATTTGTCTTGCTTATATTTATTCCTGCAGAGTCACTCATGACATGCATTCTGCATTTCAGTGCTCTGTTGCTAAGGACATAGCTATTTGAATTATCCCATTAAAAATGTTTAGAATAACATTTCTGGAGTTTACAGCTGAATACCAGTTGCGTAGTGCTAAGCCTCTAGCTGTGAGGAACACAAAGTGGTAGGGTTTTTTTGTCCCCAGTAGTTCCTGTGTACAAAAAAACTCCCAAACAATTAAATCAAGAATAATTAAAGACTGGTGCCTCAAATCCCTTGCACCCCACTGGTTGCACATCCTGGGTATGGGGGGGCCCACATGGGTGACAAAGAAGGAGCAACACCCTTAATACCTGAGGGTGAGGGAAGGAGAACTGCTGGAAGCCCATGAGCTTATGTATGCAAAGCCTCTGGAGCAGCCGCTCCCGGAGATCTTGTGGGGCAACTGAGAGGCATTTCAGGCTTTGAGCGGGCTCCCATGTGCAATAGCCTCTTCAATATGGAAAACACTGGGAGCCACCCAGGAGGTGACAGTGCTGAAGGCCACTTCTGCTGTCTCTGCCTTCACCAGAGCATTGCTTCGCTGGAAAGTGTTGGGCCTTTATGCCAGAGTAGCCATGTTGCAGCCATTTGAAAAGAAAAGCACGCAGCTGATCTCCAAAATCAGCTCTGAGTAAAAGCAGCTCTGAGCACAACAAGCATCCCCTCCCAGATGGGTAACTCGCAACTCACAAAGCGTTTTAATTCTGCAGCCTGAGCAGATACCCCCCTTCTGTGCCAGGTGAAGAACTTCGTATCTTGTCAGCTGTTGTAAGCAAACACTCCTCCTCTGCCTCTTTCCATCACCACGAAAATCCACCCCCTTACCCAAGTAACTCCCTCCGCACAAACCGCGCCGGCCGGACGCGCTGCATGAGCTCCCTCCCTGCCCGGGCAAACCGCACGGGCGGGCTCCGTCCTGGCCTCCCCCTCTGGCAAACAGCAGGTACGCGAAGGAGGCACTAAAATAACAAGCAATCGCCGCTCACACAAAAAGTGCATGTGATAAAGTGCACACTGCCACTGCGCACGAGTAAGAACGAGAGACAAACCCGCTGTTGTAATGCCCGGCAGCCTGAGGAGAAATGGATTCTGTATCATTAAGCAAGGCAAGGAGCTCTGGCTGCCTCCTCCCAGCCTCGGCATCTGCAAAATAGGGTTTTTTTTCCAAAGAAAACAAATTTTAAGTTTGTGCAACAAATAGCTTCAGCAGAATCAAGCCCAGGTAAAAAGATACTTTGTGTCCACTACAGTTATTAACTATTTATAGGTATTTCAGAATGTATGAACTAATATGTATTAGAAAGCAGAATTAGTTATCATACCTGCAACTTAAAACATTTAATGAAAACCAAGTGTTTTATACCTTGCTACACACAGACAACTTGGACATCTCGTACGTATAAAACAACGGTATTTTTAAAAAACCAACACCACAGCCCAACTCCTTTTATAAATGAAAACCATTCATCTATGCAAACAAGATGGGAAGCTGTATTTAATGATTCAATACATAATTTCTGTCAATACTTGTATATTTCAAGCAATGCCTTTGATGATGCCTTAGAACTCAAGTGCTGCTCCAAACAAAGTTTAGATTCTATTTTTATCCAGCTAATTTAGCAGGAAAAGTTTTTCCTTGCCTCAGGAAGAATTTAAAATGTCAATACAGATTGGCTAAAGAAAATAAAATAGTGTTCTGCTACCAAAAAAAACTGGAATTGGGCAATATACTTAAATTACTATGGTTTTCCTATATCATTATTTGCTGAGTGACACCTCATACTGCTGCCTTTACCTGCCAAGTATAATCAGCTGCAAGCATATGGAGTAAAAGAACTTCAGCTATTTAAATTTTACAGCCTTTGTACACAGCAACTTTAAGTTTTTCCTCAAGGATCTTTATAATTGTCTTACTGCCTTAAATGTCTTTGTACCTAGCATCAATATGTTCTGCAGGTTTTTCCTCTCTGAATTTAAGTTAGTATTTGGGGCAGCTGCGGATTTTTTCAATCATTATTTTTTTACCTCATTAAGGTAATATATGCTTCTCGGGCAATCTGGAGGACAGGGCTACTAAACTTTCAAGGCTTGGTGTGAGCTGATGACTTTCTAAAGCCTGATGGAGTTCTTAGCCTCAAAACTGCATGCAAATGAAAGCCTAATGGACCTTGAATTTGTTCTGTGCTACTATCAGATTTTACATACGTGGCTAGAAAGTTGGTGCCACTTCATAGCAGTGTCACGGGGTTGAGGGTTGATGGCAAAGTCCACGACTCCATGAGAATATCGCCACTAATTCCTGGAAACTCTCTGGTAAACATCCTTTAAAGCTCAAAAAATATGGCAGAAATCAACCTTTATTTTTTTCCAAATAATAGTGGGGAAAAAAAAAAAAAAAAAAAGTCGGTGAAAGTTCTACTGTGGTATCCTTCCCTTCAATGGGCTGCTCAGGCCACAGCTTCTCATCCTCAACTGCATTGTCCTTAGGCAAGACAGTGATTTATTCCCTCTTTAAAAGCATCTCCACCGTTTGTTCCACTCACTGACTTTGCTAACATCTCCGCAGAAGTAAGGCTGACTCCTAGCACATCAGATCCAGAATATCGAAAAGTTGATTGCAGAACAATAAAAGTATATTCAGCAGAGGCCAAAAATGCACATGCACCAACTTTGAGAGTACAAAAGCATCTGTTTTATCAGGTCTGGCTGATCTGCGCTGCTCACCGCCATGGGGGGGGGTTCTTTAGGGGTTGTGTGTGTGTGCGTGTGAGAGGTTCGGAAAGCCGCCTGCAGTCGCCGATGCAAGGGAGGGAACCGTTTCAGCTTGAGTCCCGGTGGCCTGTCGGCCGGTCCTCTCGGCCAGCGGTGTCGACCCCTCCACCCTCGCACTGTCAAACGGGACTCCGCATCTTCCACGTCGAGAAGCGAGAGTGGGGGCGAGGGACGGGCCCCTCCCCACCGCCTGCGCGCCGCGGCCGCGCCCCTTCAAAGCCCCTCGCGGCCCGGCCTGCCCGAGCGCCGCGGAGGACGCAGCACCACGAAGGTACCGCCCCGGCCCAGCCTCGCTCCGCTCCGGCGGCAGGGGGCGCGCGGCCCGCGTCGATCCGCCCTCAGTTCTCCCTCGGTCCGCGACCCGAGCCTCAGCCCGGGGAGCGCGGGGGTGGGGGGAAACGCGCCGCACACACACACACACGCCCCGGCACAGCACAGACCCTTCGCGCCCCCCAGCCCCGTCCTCCCATCCTCCCAAGGGGTGCGGGATGGCGGGCGGGCGGTACTCACCGCGCGGGCTCGCCCTCGCCTCACGGCGGGGCGGCGCGAAGCCGCCGCGGCGCTGGGACGCGCTGGAGCTCCCTCGGTGGCGGCATGAGGGGCCGCGGGCCGGGCGAGGAAAAGTTGCCTGCGGGGCGCGGGCGGGGGCCGCCGCCGTCCCTAGGCACTTGTCGGCGTCGAAGTTTGGCGGGGCGAGGCGGCGGCGGGGCGGGCGGGCGGCTGGGCGGGCGGGCTGCCGCTCTCTGGCGCTCGGCGGGGCGGCGGGTGGTGCACGAGCGCGCAGATCATCGCCGCGGGTGCCGCACAGGTGCTGCCCGCCGGGGGTCCACGCCCGCCACCGCCGCTCAGGACGGGGGCGTCCCCGCGCGGGGCACCGGCGACCGCGGTAAGAGGCGCAGAAAGAGCGGTGTGCGGGGCTGGGCTGTGGCGTGGAAGTCTCCGGTGACGCGGCCAAACTTCGGACGCGGCAGCGCCTCTTCGCTTCGAAGCGACCTCCCCAAGACTGCTAGCGAGCGGGGCGGCGGCGCTACCCCACCTCCGGGCCCGCCACGCGCGGCCCTAGCGCCGCCGCCGCGCCCGCCCCCCCGCCGCCGCGCTCCCCGCCCCGCCGCCCCCGCCGAACGGACCGCCGCGGGTGGGGGGGGCACCACCGGCGCCGCCGGCCCCGCGGGGATGCCTGCCGCACTCCCGTCCGCAGCTCCGGCGGGGACAGGAGATGCCCGGTCCGGCGCGGCTGCTCCCTACCCACTGGAGCGGCCTTATTTTCCCTTCTTTATTTCGGCTTCAGTTGGTAACGCACATGAGGAGACCGCTGTACCCCAAGCCTGGGCGGGCTGGCCCGAGCGCCCCGGCGCTGCGGCGGGGACAGACAGCATCCCGCCCGTCAAGCGGGAGGGTCCCTCATTTGGGCTGGACGTGCCTGGAAAGCGCTGGTCCTTCCTCTGCCCACAGCCCCAGAGTGCCACCGAAACCGAGGGACAGTTACTCGTACTGTTGTAGTGCTGCTGTGACCACCCTTCTCCTACCAATCCTCATGGGCTTCAGAGGGGTGCGAAAGGTCTGTCCCCGCATTGTGGTCTGCCTGCATCAGCTCCACTTCTGTAGTTTAAATGAGAGACGAGCACAGTTCTTTCCGTCAGGCTTCTCCAAGCTATAAAACTGTTCAAAACTAACAATGTTTAGTGAGTCCTGTGTCAGAATTTTGTTTATTGCTAGCAACAACCTGGTTACTGAATTTCACCGGGTGCCAGCTCTGGGTAGCTGGACATTGGCTGTATTGTGAAATCTCTTAGCCTGTGTTTATCATTTCTTTATGTGTTAGGAGGTGTTAAATGTGTTTATGCAGGCAACAGTGCCATTGCGTTCTGTTTGACATTTTGCAATGCCAGGACGTAACCAGCAGGAAATGAGGCAATGGATTTCAGGTGGAGTAAGAGACTTGTTCTCAATTGGGCTATGGAACTTGGTAGGGTGTATAAAATAACTGACAGGAGCCGTTAAGGACGTGTTACCTCTTACCTGAGGGTGAGGCCTGCTAAACCAGCAAGGTAAAAAAGGTACCTTTTTTAGTACCTCACAGCTTTTGTTTTTCCTGTGTGGGTGGTGGTGTTGCTTTGCTCTTTCCATTCCTTCTCTCGCATCTCTGTGGCTGTGTTATTCAGTTATCATATATGTGGAAAAGTTATTTGCATGGGAAAGCTGGGAATAATCAAAGGGGTGCCAAAGTGAACTTTGGGGTTTTTTGGCCCCCAAAGCAGTTCTTGCTTTGTTTGCAGCCTCCCAGTGGAGGATATTTGTCCCTAAGCTAAAAGAATAGAAGACAAAAATGAGTAATTTTCCTCTTGAACTTGGAAGTGTGTCATGCATCAGGGCTCTGTCGGGCCTTTGGGAAAGGAGAGGGACAGAGTTTCCCTGCAGTTGGAAGAAATGGGTTGTTCCCTAATTACAAGGCAGATGGATAGTTGCACAGCAAAGTGCAAGACGCTATGCCCTAAGGCAAGTCCCTCCCGCAGCACATGCAGGAGGAAGAGCCCTGCTGCCCACGACCATTACTGGGGGCCTCTGGGATGTGCTCCAGGCGTGGTGTCTTTGTATGGTTGTGGGCAGATCTGGGTTTGCTGTTCACAAATGCTGCAAGGTAAATAGTTTGCTTGAAGAGGGCCCCCTCCCTTAGACTTGAACTGGGAGAAAAAGTCTCCTTTCCGTGCAGAGAGCACAGCTCTCTGCATTACAATAACACAAGTGCCAGAGGTGTCCTTGGCAGAGAGTAGGGCTGAGCATGCTGCACCTGCCTGAGGTGCACCCTGTGCTGCTCAGGTAATGTGTCCTAAATTTCACCCATGAGGCTGTGCTGGAAATTTTATGTCTGCTGCATGGAGTCTTAGTCCTGTCTGCTGAGACCATCACTTGGCTGGTGGGACTGGCTGGCCAGGGATTAGAGGCAGGACCAAGCCATTTGATACTTCAAACATGATCAAGTTGTTCTGCTAATGATATTAGCCTCTTCTGTATCAAAGCTGAAGCAGCTGGTTTGAGTGGAGTGTCACCAAGTCTGAGATTAAATGTACCATACTGGTAAATATAATGGTCAAAAATAAAATCCAGTCTGACAATGTGGCCAAACTTCACAGCCAAATTTTAAGCTCATTGGAATAAAGGCATCTTATTTAAATTCTTTCTCAAAGGCTGTTGCAAGTATGGAAAAGCAGATGGATTTTGGCAGCTAGAGGAGACTTGCCTGTGTTGTTTTTGTGCTTGTTAGTCATAAGCTGGAGTAAAACATGGAAAGGATGATGCCCTTATAATAAAACTGAAAATATGTGTGGCTGCCTCTATTGAATTCTGGCAGCCCCTTTATTAGTGAATAAGATTTGTTCACATGTAAATGGCCACAGCATCTTGAGACTGGACTTTTAACAGGATTCCTAAAGCACTTTTAATATTTAGACAGAGAGTAAGATTAACCAAAGTTTGAATAAAATATTTTAAAATATACAGATGACTGCAGGTCCCACTACCTGCCTTACTGCATTGGAAATCAGCTAAAATGAAGATTTAGCCAGTCGTTAAATACGAAAGGATGGAAAGTCACACCACTGGGAATGTGTTATCTTGAAACTCCTTCAAGCAGTATTTTTTATGTCTTCTCAGAAATAGCTGGTGTTGGCCCCCAGTGGAATCGGGGAAAGGGATTAATTTTTCATTAGTGGCCTGAGCATGAGAGCACCTGTGAGGAGACTCCTTGCTACAAGGCATAATTTCTACTAGAAGCAGCATAAATTGCCGGTACCAAAGTGGTTACCACCGATCACAAACTTTTGCGCACAACATCTGAACTGCGAGTTTTTAACCAAGTCCTAAACCTAACCAAGCTTTGCATGATTTCAAGCTGCAGTTTAGATATTTAGAGCATCCCCTCATGTGCCATTATGAATCTTTTATTACCTGCTCTAGTCCGAGTTGACCTCTAATGATACAGCAGAATTATTTTATTAATGCGCTTTCCTGCAGCAGAGGACTGCTGCACTGGGCAACAGCAGAGTCCCTGGCTTGGCCTGGAGTAGCAGGTATCCCTGAAAAATGTGACCAGAGACATGGGGAGCTTCCCTGCCTGAAACCCAGCATTTCAATGTGGCAGCATCCGAAACCTGAAGAGAAATACGCAGATGTGATGTGATGCAGGGGCTGTGGCCTGACCTCAGAACAAAGAGGTTGATTCTGGTGATGCCGGAGCCCTGGCAGGGCAGCGGGTGCAGCTGCTCAGAAGTGCTCAGAGGTGTCGGGGGGGGGTGGTCCTGCTGTGCAGCGCGCAGCTCGGTGCTGCTGTGCGTTTCGGAGCTCCGTGGCCGCTGCCTGCTCCGCGTGCTGCTCTCTCTGCTCCTCCGGCGTGCTGCATGCATGTTTCTGACCTCTTTTGCTGCCAGCTAAAGGAGGTTTCGCGAAGCAGCAGGCAAAAAGTGCAGGAGGCAAGAGCAGGAGGCAACCTGATTTACCCCTGCCCTCCCCCCGCTGAGCTGAGACAGGGGTAGAAATAGCCACGAAACGGCGAACTCTCCCTGAGGCAGAGCTCATCTGTCCACTTTATTGCTGCTTTGCCCACAGTTGTTTAACCTCCTGTAAAGTCAATTGATTGGCAAAGATTAGAATGTTGGTCTAGGCTTGCACCTTTAGTGCCTCCAGCAGTGTCATTTCCAGTAGAATGACTGCAAAACTCTTTAGAAATAAGTAACAAAGTTAAAAGATTTCTGCATTTATGCAGGCAGAGGGACAAATCCTGACTCTGTTCCGCAAGACAGCAAAAACACAGACATCCCCAAGCGGTGTTTCGGGTGAGTGCTGCTTCAAGACGGCTCAAGAACAGGGAGGCTACTGAAAAAAATTTCACCCCTTGCTCTGAGACCTCCATCATAGTGCCATTTGCAGGAGGTTTTCTTTGAGCAGGACAGCTGACAGAACAGAAAAATGCTGGCAGCTGCAGGTGTCTTGCCTAGACCAGGGCTTCCATCATAGCACTCTGCCCAGAGCAGACCCAGCTAGCAGCACTGGGAAGTTTTAATGGAAAAGGCTAGTGGAGGCATGCAGAGCTCTCAAAAGCCCTCCAGCCCCCGAGTAAGGTATTCTGTGTGGCCAGCTGGGAGTATGATGTTGCACTGATGTGCACTGCATAAAGAGATACACGAGTCTGACATCCTACTCCTGCCTCCGTTTCCATATGGCTTGATAATGACTTTATCTCCTTAGAGGGTAAGGAGATATTTCCCAACCATGCTTCAGAGCTGAGAGCTGCTCTGAACAGGACATCTTGGTTTGAAATCTTGAATTGTGTATGTATGAAATTTAGGAGAGATTACCTCGTAAACAGGGTTTTTTATTTGACTGGGATTGTTTCCTGCTGGCATAGTGTAGAAAACAAACTGGTTTTCATGGCCCGTGGATAGAAAACAAACCATTTCAGGTTTTCCCACTTCCTGGGAGCAGTGTTTTTGTAATTCTCATGCAGTTCCCTGGGACTGTGGACAATGGACTTCTATGAGGTGTGCCCTCAGTGAGAAGTCAAAGTCAGTTATTTCATGTAAAACGGACTTGTTGATTCAGAGATGCACGTAAATTGCAGCCTGGATTTCCACTCACAGGATGAAAAATGTTTTGTTCTAATAATAAATGCTGGATCTCTGCTGTTTCCATTTACATAACACACATGATACAACGTGTAAATCCTTGACAATATTTTTTCAGAATTTAGCAGCTTGTTTTTCTGCAAACATAAACATTTATTTTTGGTGTTAATAATTAATAATATGCCACATGCCCATAATAAATGCAAAATCTAATCTTGTATAGACATAAATGTGTCTGCCAAAGTGGTCTTTCTGTGCTGTGAATGACTTTCAAAGTGGTATCCAGCATTCTATCTTCAATCACTGTTGTTTTGCTTTGTGAACAGATATGTCATTAAATTAAATGTTTTCCTTCACACATTATTTTTTTAAAAAAGAAAAATAGTTTATAATTATTAAAAAAGGGTAAGTGGCTAATATAACAATCTTTGCAGCTGTATTCAAAGCAAAATATAGACAGGAAGGCAGAAAACCCCAGCAACAGAGGGAAGGGAACATGTAATATGAGAGCATTGGGCCTCATCTCTGCAGTAGAAAGAAGGACAAGACCCTCTTGGGATGAAAGACACTCTTGGAGTTGGACAGAGAATGACTTGGTAGGGTGGAACAAGATACCAGAGCGGAACAGAGTAGCACATCTAGGTACACCTTTTCCTCACCTATTGATTCCTCCCTTCAGAGACCACTATTGTTAGGTTTCATCATTTCCTAGAAACCAGCAGTAGTTGAGAAACCTCCTGACAGAACTGTCCCACCTCAGGCCTGAGAGTGTGGCTGCTCTGGGTTATGGTGTGACTGCTCTTCCTTGCTGTGCTGGCACAGCCAGCAGCTGGGCTGAAAGTTGGGGCTGTGCTCATGAACTCCACTACACAAATTAGATCATATTTAATGTTAATTTCTGGTATAAGTTGGAATGCAGTTTGTCTTGTCATCAGTGAAGCCATGTGCACTGGAAATAGCCATCTCTCCAGAGGAGGCTGAGCTGACATTTTGGGGATGGTTGTGGTACGCTGACACCAGAGGAGTAATGAATCATGAGGATTTTTTGATTAGTCCATTTTATAAAGACCTCATACTTTCTATGTTTGTTCTGCTTTTATTTATACTATTCTAACCAAATTGATGAAAATTTAAATAAGTCATCTTTGTTGAAGATTTAACTATTAATGTATTGGTTGTGGCTAGTAGTATGGATGACATGAGGGTCCTCAGAAATTGAGCAAACCTTCTGGAAAAGGTAAGCTTTAATATTCAGGCATGAAATAATGGAGGAGATTACAGTGGTTTATCTGAAGCATTTTCACACGTTCATTGCACATTCTGTAGAAGACAATGATCATAAAAGTCCCATTGTTATTCATGGGCCAACATGTATTAATCAAAAGAAAACAGGGTACTCTAATAAGAATGGTCTCAGAGTAACTGATCTGGACTAACTTGGCCATTTTTACTGTAACAGGCTCTCTGAGTGGTATTGTCCAAGGTGCTTTGGATTAAAATTTTCGAAATTCCCTGTTTTCCAAATTTCTTTGCTCAGTTCACCTTCTGCTTGAGTGCTCTTTCTACTGGAAACCCATGGGCTTGTAGAGCTTCATGTGAGTTACAGCTCACATTGCTGCAACTGAGCTGAGTCCTGGGGGAGTCCTGCTCCCCCACATGGGTGACTGTAGAGTACAGCTGTCAATACATGTGATCAAAAATGTGCACAGCAAAGGAGGGTTTTTTTGCATTTGCAAAAAGGCTTTTAAAGAAGGGAAGTGGCCAGTAATAATGTAAGCTTCAGTCATTTTTGTAAGTCATTAATAGTAAGCATAATATATTATAAAATGGAATGATTTGCCAAGAAATATTGAACCTGTTTTTGAAACAGGTTCCATCTTTTTTTGTCTTTTGAAAATATTTCATGTGCTTGTTTTTTGGTTGTTTTTTTTTTTTTTTAGCAGATAGGCCAACATCATTGTCAGATACAGATATCTTCTATCTGTTAATACTATTCTAAACATATTAACATATTTAATTTTCTAAATTTTTTTTTTTTTTTTTTGGACATGTAGCTCTCATAGTATGTATGTAATAGCTAGCTGAACCAACCAAGCCACTCTGAATTCAGTTCCCCAGTGGAGATTAATGTTTGGATATAATGACGATTACGTTTGCTGTGTTAAAGAACCAGCTATATTCTGTTCTCTCAGCAGGGCAAAAGGCATGTATTGAGAACTAGAGGTTATTTTACTGAATCCCATGTGTGTTCCTACAAAAATACAGCCATTACTTAGTACCAATTTTAATCAGCCCAATATTTTAATGTTGAATAGAAACACTCCAGGGATTCTTTTCATTGTTCTACTATTGATGAATTTCTTTCATCATGGAGGAAAAGCATAATTTAACATTCAAGAGTGAATTACAGTAGCACTTTGACATGGGATAAAAACCCAAGAACAATGAGTAGAGACAGTTTTTGAAATTAACCCTTCCAGTGAAGAGGACAAGTATTTAAAAACATTTACTACTTGAAAACCTGGATTATGAAGAGGCACTTTTGGGTGTTCACTTGATAGGACTGTGGAACTCTGGCAGTAAGAAGCAGGGCAAATGCAGTTAATGTTCATATGGCTGAACCACGTTTTTGTCAGGTAACCATTGGTTTGATTTGTGATATACCATTATGAACCAGTGAAGGGCAGCACTAACCAACCATTTTAGGTAACTAAAAAGATCATTAATTGTGTTTTCAAGTTTGAAATGATGTAAACATTTATTACTTGACTGGGTTTCTGATGAAATTTGTTGCATTGCTGTACTACTACAAAACAGTAACTTCAAGAGCATTCTGTAATGGTCAGAGCAGAATTTTGTTCTGAAAATTAACAGGTTGCTTGGATTTTAGAAAGGGCTTTTCATTTATTGAAAAGCTGAATCTCTGCCTAGGAGTATGGCTTGTTCAATTGCTTTATAAGGTTATAGCATAAGACCTACACATCAAAACAGATATTAGAAGACTGAATTATGGTTCGTATCAGAAAATCATAAATAATAATACAGATATTTTTGTAGTTCAAAACACTGGAGGTACTCCTCTACACAAATTGGTAGATGAGATTGGTTTATTAATTACTGGAGTTTCCTTCATCCTTTTAATAGGAAATAATACTTTGTATGGCAGATAAACTAATTTATATTCAATATAACAAGTAATTGGGCAGAAATTTTGTTGGCAATTTTTTCCTCATGCCTGAAAATTTAGCGGTGAACTTGTACAAACTCTTTCAAAATAATAATTTATTTACTATGGTGGCTTGGGAGGGAATAAATGAAGTGCTCTGCTATTTAGTTTCACTTTAAATGTCCTATGCCCATGTGAACACTTAAAAATTACTTTAACAACCTTCTTGGTCTCCAAAAACATTATCTTGCCTTTTCATAGGGTGTTCTACAATAAGAACATGCAAACAATAGCTCATGTCTTTACTTGTAAAAACAAAGCTATACCTCATTCTGAATTTGAAATACTTGCTATGGCTCGAAAAGCAGATTAATTGTTTCTGTTAGATGATTAACTGAATACCCTGTAAGTGACAATCTTCACTGTGCTCCTGCAGTGAAGCTGCAAATATTCAAATAGCTACCAACAGTATTAGTTTGCAGTGTTGCTCATTTTTACAGAGAAAATCATTATTCTAATAGTAGAACTGTTTTAGTGCTAAAGGGAACATGTCTTGGCTCAGCTCATAAATGCAAGCATCTGATCATTCAGCCTTACTGTCTGCTGCCCATCCCTGCCCTCGGGCCAGTCTGCAGTGGGGTTGTGCAGACTGAGGGTGGTCCCTGGGGCTGAAGAGAGATGGAGAAATGTGCCTAGGGTCTCCAGGAGCAGTCCTGAGTGAAAGGACTCCTGCTGACCCTTCTGCTTCTGCTCATTAGCTTTTCAGACACATTGTGAAGATGAGCATAAAGCCCAGCCGTTGGGCAAGCCCTTGCCTATTAATCCAAAAGTATCTGCTTGAACCTCAGCTGTGTGATAAATGTACTGGTAATCATTGTGTATGCCTCCTCTCTGAGCAAAAACCCAAGTTTTTGAGAAAAGTTTTAAACAGTTTCTCAGATTAACAGAACTCCTTGCTTTATTTGGAATTATATTTGTTGTTTCTTCCCACTCTGAAGTTCTAACCTGAATTCACATCGTGCCACTTACTGTGTGCTTGCAGTGTTTTGGGTGATGTATTTCATTTCTATTTGAAGACGTCTTTACAGAAGTCTTTCCAGCATACAGCTGACCTTTCTGCCAAAAAAAGGTCCAGGTGGTGGAGAACAGAGTAGAAATGGCATCCATGGTACTTCTGGTACAGAAAAGTAGGCATTGGGCTGAAGCGGTTTACCTGGGTTCCCAAGTATTTAGGGGATGAGAGAGGCAAGGATTCATCCCATGTCAGGGGATGGAATTAGGACAATTACGGAATGGACCCAACTGCAAGCTCCAGGGTGTGGTTCCCTGGGCACTGTCCCTGCACTCCCAGGATGTGTCTGCTGAACCATTTTTGAGAGAGGTGCTGTCTTTATTTCCTCACCCTCTCTTTGACATAGACATGCAATTCCTTTAGCCTTGTGGCACTGGAGTGAAGTTGTCAGGGTGAAGATGACTCTAGTTGTTTTCTTTATCTAGCAGACTTGTGTACCAAATAAACATAAATATCAGGATTTTCACATTCTTATAGTCAACAACATTTATTTATATTAAATTTCACCTGCATTCACACATTTATTATTATGTGTAATGTGCAGGACTGTCCAATTAATTAATGAAAAATTCCCCTTCTCCTTTTAAGGGACTGAAATCATATTTTATGGGTTGCATCTGGGACAGTGGTTGCAAATTAAAATGGTGACATTTGCTGCAATAATGGTCATGTTGCAGAACTGGACTAGTAGATCAGATTATAGTAAAGATGAATGAATTAACAAATGAATTAAATTATTAAAAGCTTAAGCTGACACTGTTATTTATACGTTTATTCTGATATGTAGAACATCTATTGATCTGAAGCTTGATCAGTAATATTTACAAATTTATTCTCTTATGCATCGTTGTTATTCTATTCTCATGTATTACAGTTTCTCAGAAACTTCGAGGAGCTCTGCTTTCCATGCACTGGTGGGGTTTCCTTCTTAAAAACCACTAAAGAGCAGGAGGGAAAAGATTTCCCCCAGGTGGAATGATACCTCATAAGTACATCAGTTCACTCGTAGTGGTGTGTGTGTGGTGTGCATGTGCAGGCTGAGCTGAGCCAGTGGGACCATCCTTGGGGACAGATGGTGCTGCCACTGCCCCGTGGCTGTGGCTGGAGAAGGGAGTGAGAGAAGTCTGGGGCTCTTGGCAGTACAGGATTGTTTTTCTGAGCAAGAACAGTGGAGTGGAGCAGGCCAAAAAGTGAAGACTGCATGGGTTTGGCTGCTGGCATGAATGCTGGAGGAGAGGGAAGGCAGAAAGTCAGACCTTGTGAGCTTGGACTGCAGGGCAGTGCCTCTCTGGAGATTTCTGCTGTTTGTTTTTAGAGATCTGTGTTTCTCCAGGACTGTTAAGAATAAGATTTCTATGGGTAAGCTTTTTTTCCCTAATTCCTTGTTCCTATATTCTTGACACATCCTCTAAAAAGGCATTGTATCAGACATCACACACAGTTGTGACCTTGATGTCTCTGGGGAAGGGTGCACGTGTGCCTGCCCCTCTTCTGAGTTCCTATCTTTTGAGGGGTCCAAGGACTGATTTCAGTACTGGAAAGGATGGGTACTCGCTGTACTGTCCTCCATAAAGGCATGTACAGAGAACAAAAGATGCAAACCTGACGGTTTCTCTTATAAAACAGATCTTGAAAGGGACTGCTTGCAATTCTAGAAAAGCAAAACTGGATCAAGTTAAACCCACAGATTGTTAAGAGTGTAAAACTGGGCAAGAACACTGCCTGCTGGTAAAAGAAAAAGAACAAAGGATCTGCAAAGGCAAGTAGTTTAATAGAATTATATTTTTTTTCAGACTTACAAGCACAAAAAAGGATTAGAAAGAAAATGTCTGAACTTAGAAGTTAAATGCCAAGGGAATGCACTTAGCATCCATCTGTAGTTGATGCTAAATCAATAACTGCTTTCAACAGGTGCAGGGCCCAGATCTAGCTCTTTCAAAGATGCCTGCAATGTGTCTGCTAGGCCTTCTACCCTCTTTGGCTCTTTCATTTCAGCAGTGTGGTGCTGGGCTCACAAGCACTGAGAACTGGGAGAGCAGATTTTGATGTTAGCATATGCCACACCAGGGAATCTGGCCACTGGCTTCCAGCCCTGCCCGGTATTTCACAAATGGATCAGAATCAACATCAGCTAAAGCCTGAGTTTGAGGGCCGGACACATATATCCTTCTGACTGTCCAGTTTTCAGTGCCCCTCTATATTTTTTCCTAAACAGAGAAAAGGTAATTAAAAATATGAGAAATATACACTTGGAAATTGAAGCAGCAGAGCCCAAAGAGCATAGCTGGTGTATGGAAGAACATAAACTAAAAGATTTGTTCTCATTTTTCATATTCTTCGCCTGATGGCTGAAGTCACAAGTTGTATCCAGAAAGAGGCACATTGTATTCTTGACTAATGTATTCTGCAAGATTTAAAAATGTATTATTTATAGAGTCATAAGTGCATTACTTTATATTTGTGGATATGTAGCGGCATGGATCTAAACAATATTTTTACAGGAAATGCAAATATGCTGCTCTGATTGGAATCTGAAGTGACCTGTCTGGAGCAGCCCCTAGTGGGCACCACCACGAGGCAAAATGGGGCAGGGGAGCCAGCAGGAAGATGCTGCTGTGACAGTATTCTGTCAATGTATTCTGTGACAGTTGAGGCAGCACAGCTTGTAATTGCAGATGCTGAAGCATGTAGGTAACTTAGGGGAGTAATTTCATATTAGTTCTTAAGGGTTCTTCTATCTTTGTAATTGCATTCTCTTGTAAATAAATACACAGGATATCTTACCAAACAGAAAACACAGTCTTCTCCAATAGGAAATTGCAATATTTAGAGTTGTGTCATGTCACAGTTGTTGCCTGAATATCTCTACTTGTGAGAAACTTGGTCCCGATGCCCTGAAATTCTGCTAAAACTGGGAACTGATTTTTTTATTTTTTTCTTAATAGCCCTGTTTTACTCAGTCAAATAATCTGACAGTTCAAAAGATAGGTATTTCTCAGTGTCAACAGCTTGGAATGTATTTTAAAAGAAAGCCATTAGAAACATTGTTTTCTAATACATTTCACAGTTTATTGATGCTGAGTAGTGCAAACCACTATGAAGAAATATGTCTAGATAGTTTTTTCACTCACAGAAAGTGTGATTAGTCTTGTACTAAATAATAAACAACGTGCAGCTGGAACTGCAGGAATGAGATGTGTGTGTGGCTGCAATTGTAGTCTCATGGGCTAATTGTGGGTGCTGAGGTTCTCTCCCTTCCTCCAAATGCAGAAATGAACATCTAGCAGTGGGAACAATTGCTGTTCTGTTGTCTTTCACGCACAGAGTGATGAAAGAGTATGTGAAGTGAACTGAGATGTGTGCCAAACCTTAGATTAACATGCAAAGTCTATTTCCTTGCTGTAGTGCTCTCTAGAATAACTTGTGTGTGGTCATGTTGCTGCTGCTGTTGTCTTATTATCCCTATCAATTGCATCCACTTGCCTGTTTCTGCATCTACTTATTCACAGCAGATGAAAACCAGAAGGTCCTTTCCAGCTATGTCCATGCTCTCTAGCTGATCTAATAACTTAATCTGTTTTCTCCTGCAGATAGGCTTCCTCACTCCCATAGGCCATGTAGATCTTGAAAGTGTTGTGGGAAGTGCTTTGGGCAACATCGATGTATCACGTAACGGAGAAGCAGTTACTGTGGAACAGATAAAGAACTTTTTCTTCCCTTTTAACAATTAGTTAGTAGATAGTTGTTCATGTAGCTTGATGGCTGCTTGGCAGCCTCCTGAGCAGGCAGGAATCTTTGGATGGTGTTACTGCACCACATTGACATCATGTATGTGACATGATTCTCTAACATAGTGGTTGTTAGAAGAATGCAATTAATCCAGCAGCCTGGGGATTTCTGGAGAAACTATTCTAGTTTTGTCCTGGCAGATACTGAAAATAATAAGGGTACCAGTAGGATGGAGTTCTTGTTAAAGCCATCTTTGCTCCACCCTATATGGTGTATTAACCATACTTCCACCATCCATCTATATCTGCACCTATTAACAATTACTGGAACCAAACACTCTCCATATGTATTTTAGAAATTAGTCTCTGATTATTAAATCATGACTGCATGTTAACACCCATTATTTTTATAAACTGACTGCAGACTCCCATGCATTATAAATAAATTGTATTAACTCCAGTTCATATGAAATATTTATAAATACTATGGAAAGGGCTCACTTTCTGTGCATAGTTATTAGACATTTTGTATTATAGATTGCAAATGGTCAATTATATAAAATTATGAGAACACAGACTTCAAACTAGGCTCATAATCCTATGACAAGAAAGAGACACAAAACTAAGATTCCAACTGGGTTCAAGAAGAGTGAAATGCTTTATGTTTCTTAATTATCTTTATTTCCCTGTAGTATTGCTATTGCCAGAGCTCAATTTACTACGTACCAATGAAAGAATAATAAGTTGTAGAGACTCTCCTATATCAGATGAGAGAATTTCACTCTCCTATGTTGTCAGAACATAAGCCCATTGAGGGCAGATGGTTTTTGCTATATTGTGTTTGACTGGAGCAATTTTGGAGTTTGGGCAAAATTTAGTTGTTGAAAAGGTTATTGTCAAAAACAGCTGCTGAAGATGGGCAATTAGGCTGTTGATGTCACTGAATGTTCAGCAGCTTACAGGAATTACAAATCTAAATATTTGTTTGCAAACACAGGTCATAAATCCTAACTTAGACTTTGAAAATATTCTCTAGTGTGGTAATAAAAAAGAGAAGCCCGAGCAGGAGGACTGAGGCTGGTGTTTTGCAGTGCTCTCATTTGTACAGTAGGCTAGGACACGACTGAGTGATAAGAAGTTTTTTAAAGCATTGATCCAGGTTCCATTGAATCTAATGGAAAGCATCTTTGCTTCTCTGGGAGAATCTGGGGAGATCAGTGACAAGTACTTCTGAAACCCTCAGCCTGGTGATCCAAGCTGGCCTGTTGCACAGCTGCCCATTAGTTGCCCACCAGGAACTAGAAGCTTTTGAGAAATTTTAGCTTTTTGTTTTGGTCAGGAATGTCTTCTAAGGTGGGAATCAGTGTGGTCTTTTACATAAACATGATAAACCTGTTTAACCAACCTCCTCTTATGCACAGATTCCTTCTAGCTTAATCTAGGTTATATCCCTAGGTAGAAAACCTAATTAATAAATAAGTTAAATGTTTGTATAGTACCTTGTTGCCTTGGAGCTGTGAAGTGCTGCCTAAATCATGAGTACTAGGCAAATTTCTCAGTTATGATACAGCATGTTTTTACAAATACTTTTGATGTCCTCAGAACATTTGGAGTAAGTGGAGCACTTTTCCTGTTGAGAATAGATTTTGCAGGTTGGAAACCATGCCTTATGAAGTACTGGCTGCTTTCACAGCATCCAGTTCAGGAACATAAAAACAGAAAGAGACAATCTGCAGCATTAAAATTGCATTTTCTAAATATTTGGAAGCAGGAGGAAAAGAATCCCCCTTTCTTTGTTTAATTTGAATTGTATTGTTTTGCTGATTATAGGAGCACCTGCAAAGTTTACTGTAGCAGTATTGTGTTTGATTTTAGTTAATGGTCTTACTGTTTTCATTATGTGTTTTTATGAATTTATAATTTGGACATTTTCAAATGGAAACATAATGAAAATCACAATAGAATTAGGAAGCTTTTCTCTGGAAGAACAATTTTCTCCATAGTCTGCTCCTGCCAGTATAATTTTTCTCATCATAAATTAAGCAGAGGAGGATGCCAGCTTTGGGAATGCCAGAACTTGCTGTGAACTCCAGCACTGCAGTCAGTGAGAAGGTTTGCTCTAAACCAGTCTTGCTGTCACTGTAGTTGCAGGAGAGAAGGAATAAGATGCATGACAAGAACAAGAGAAAATGTAGTTTAGGTCAGTGCTCTCTTTATTTTCACACTTAAGACAATGACTTCTCTCTGTATATACCAGGCTGTACTTTATTACCATTAGCTTTCTTTGACTTAAGAATCTGAGTATTCAAGATACTTTAAGTGTTGAAGCTGTCAGGCAATGCCTCAGAAAACAGAATCTATTTTTTTCTGGGGAAATATTTCACATCATTACAGTGCTTTTCAACCCAAGCTAATGATGGGTTTTGAACTACAATGTCTCTGCTAATACAAGTAGAGGTCTCATTTTGTTGTGAGGGAGAAGAAAAATTGCATATAAGGACACCAGAGAATGCACATACATTTTGGTTAAAGAGCTGCTAGAGTTCTAACAGTTGTGACAGAATTCATATGCTTATAATTGAAAACTGATACTGGATAATTAAGCCATGCCAACAGATAGCCTCAAAGATATGCTACCAAGAATACATCATTGCATTAAAAAACCCCTAGGCTAGAAAAGTCTGGATTTCTCACCATTAGGCTGGCTCTGCTGCCACTGAAGTCAAAAGTAGAACTCCTTACAGCCTCTGTAGGAACCACACTGTGCTACTGACACATGCGTCAGATAATTTCATCAATAATTGCATTACCAAATATCTTAATTGTAAATCTGACTCAGCCTTACTAGTCAGTAACATATTGAAAGTATAAATGGGCATAGAGCAACTGTTCTTGCAATGACTACCAAGCCTTCAGCATTATGGGTTTTCTTGCAAGATAAAAAAAATTAAATTTAACAGGAGATAGAGAAAACTCCATTCAGAAAGCAGTCTGATAAGGCACAGCTGCTTATGCAGTGATTAGGAAGTCACCTAAGTGATGGCTAAGAGAGTAATTCCGTGAACTTGAGCACCAGCCTACTTATGCATTACTTTCCCTCCACTCCCTGGGAACCCCTGTTCTCCAGCAGAAATAATAAATCACAGTAGGCAGGTCTGCAAAAGGCTGCCTGGGTCCCCTGCCTGTGCCCACTTCCTGCAGGTTCCCTGGGTGCCCCCATCCATCAGACCTCCCCCACCACCCATGCTGGGACAGCACCCATGCTGCACAGCTGCTTTCACTGCCAAATACAAGCTGGCCTAAAACTCTTCTTTTACAGCATCGTGATCTTTTGTTCTGCTAAACATGAAACCGTTCTGAAAGCGTGATCAATCCCCATCTTTTATGTCAGCTGTTACCCTGAAAAGCATTTCTGAATGGTGCTCAGGTCCCTGGGAGCTTGACTCTTTCCAGGCTACAGCCATTTACTTCCTGCAGTTGCTCTTTGTAAGCCAAAGGCAGTTTTTTTCCTCTGTTGCTTGTAGCTCTGTTTTCTCTGATATTTTCTGTCCTATGGAAATCAGATGACAGGCAGAACTACAGATGGAATTAAACTGAGTAATCCTCAGATTCATTATTCCAGGCTTATACCTATATTTTGCATTTCTGAAAGCTGGAAATGTTTTTTCTCTGGATAATTTATCATCAGTGCAGTGCTTTCTTGTCTCACCTTTCCCCCTATCTTATCAACTCAAACCAAGCCTGTTGAATAGAAACATCTTCCACTTCTCTGCCTGACACTGTTCTGAGACCTGCTGGTTTCTTTGCCTGTGATCCCACACCTGCAGCACTGCTCTGCATCACTGGACTTTCCTTAACTAACTCATGGGCTTTGTATTAAATAGATTATATTGCAGGCAAACTGAGCTGTCTTCAGTATATGCTTTTTGCTTCCTTAACACAATGGCCATGGCAATGGAGGGCTCTGCTCTAGCCTACTTCTGCTAATCTCTTTAGCCAAACACATATTCATCCCACAACCTTTTATCTAAATCTCTCATTTCCTTTTTACTTTAGTCTTGTTTTGCAGAGGGATTTTTTTTATGTGTCCTTTGGGTGTAGAAGCTTCTCTTCTATTCCTGTGGATGTCTTTCAGTTGAGGTAGCCCAGTCATGCAGGCTCCCTGGTCCTGTGTGACCTCAAAGGACTGCTTGTCCACAGGGACTTCAAATCACTGTTTAAGCTGATTAGTAAAGAGCATTTACTATAGATATTAAATCCTTAACACCTAAGACATCTTCATACTGCATAAGGTATTAATGCAGCATCTATGCTGTTTGTTGTATTTTCTGAGATAGTCATCTAAGTCTTATAATTTCAGTTCTCACTGTGAGCAATTTCCAGTGTTGGTAAAATGTATTCTGGTGATACACGAAGCTTTCCATCCGTCACACGAGGTATTGACCCAAATCGTGGTTTTGGTGTGTGCAGTTTCCTTCTTGAAAATTATCAGGAATCCTAATACAGGGTTGAAAGATTGCTGGTTTATTCCCAAGCATAGCACTTCTTCACTCAGAGCTGGGCACTGTGGCTGCTAGTTTCTGAAGTATCTGTTTTGTTTGATGGGGAAGTGATGGATTATTACAATGTGGATCCTTTCCGTGTTTCTTCAGTAAAACTAAGCCTTTTTCATGCTTTAATGGGTGAAATCCTATATTCACTTACATAAATATATGGTTAAAACTGATCAGAATTAATTTATTGCATTTTGTATATATTTAAATTATGTTTCTAATAAAAAAGTTGTAGTTCCTCTGATTCTCTTTTCATTTTTTGTAGCACGTGTGCATTTTGAAGAAATGTACAGTATATATTGAGATCATACTAACTGGTGTGAGGGTTTCCAGAGCATGTGCTTTAACTGAAATCTACAGTAAATAGAAGAATAAAACCCAAGGTAAATACCAGTATCTTTACAGCTCCCTGTAGCACAACAGGGAGTGCTACAATAGAGCAGGCTTTTCTATACAGGCTTTATTTTTCAGTGCTACTTTTCCAGTGGATGTAGTAATCTGGAATGAAAAACTAGTTGCCTTCATATAAGGACAATGCTTCCTCCAGCACTCATGCTCAAATACCTGATCAAGAAATGGCTGGTGAGACATATAAGAGCCCCCCCAAGCTACAGCTCCATTAGATGGCTGAGATGATGACCCAGTGGCACATCACTGTGACACTGTGGTGTGAGACTCCCTGGCCATCCCAGCCATCGTGGCAAGGGACCAGGGGAAGTTGGCTGGATGGGGAGGGGTCAAGGGAGCACATCTTGACTCTTCCAGGTGTGAACAATATCTCTCTTCTTGCTGCTTTGAGTTGTTTCGTCTTTAAAACCTTCCTTTGTATGGTTCCAGTTCTAGCTCTCTAGTTTTATTCTTCTGTTACTGTGAGACAAGCATATAGACATAGAATATTCCCCAACAAAGTATATGAAGAGACTTGTACTTCCCAGTGTGTATTAACCTGTTATCTATGTGACTTCATTACAAGTTATAGTATTACAAGTTATTACAAGTTATTACAAGTATACAAGTTATTGTATAAATGTACATGAAAATAGATGAATGATATAGCTGCTGAAGTTCTTAATTAACAGAATGAACAATATCCCTTTCAACAACTAGTGGAGGAATCAAGCATAGGAAGTTGAAGTTGTTTCACTTTGCTCAGAAATCTCTGTGGCACTTAAACATCTTGCTTCCCAGTTCCCTATCCAAATGAAATTCAGAATGCAGGGCCAGAAGGAGCTTAAGATCAGCCTGTCAAATCTTCTGCTTCTGTCAGACCATTTAGTTTTTCCTTGCTTGCTATCAGGCTCAGTAAGTTACTGAATTCTTAATTAAAAATATGTTATTAATTTTTAGTTTGAATTAATCTGCCTTCAGCTTTCATCTCTTACTTCTTGTGGTGCTTTTCCCTGCTAGATTAAAGATTCCTTTAGTGCTTGGTATTTTCTCCCCATGAGGTGCTTATCTGTTGTAATCAACTCTCCACTCAATCTTCTTCTTGATAAGATAAACAGATAGAGCTGTTCAGATCTCTCACTGTAAGGTATTTCTCCACCATAAAGTAATGGCTGTGAGCATCTTCTGCACATTCTTCAATTTCTTTTTTTTTTTTTTTTTTTTTTTTTTAACATCCACTGCCTTACACAGCTTCTCGTATCTAAAAGGAGCAATATACCACAAAAATTGCTTTCTTTTTTTTTTCTCCCCTAAGGAACAATCATCATACAATGACCCTATGCAAGCCTCAAAGTAACAAGAACTGGATTTCTTTTGACAGCATTCATTTATTAGGCAGTGAGGCAGCTGAAGGTATCTGAATTTTACTGCTTTTCTTTCTTGTGAGCCCTATTGCAGTAAAATCCTTCGATTCATTGAAGGGGAAGGTGAAAAGTAGTGCATGTCCTCAGGAGAGGCCACCTAGCCGTGTCACAGCTGCTGCTGTGTTGGAATTATATCTTTGTGGAGGGCATAGGAATTATACCCAGTATTGGGACAATGTTGGGGATCATGCTGTGTTGGGAATTTTAAACATATCCAGTATCAAGCAGGGGCAAACGTGTTGCGGGTGTGGAGATGAGTCCTGTTGGTGCTTCAGCCCTTGGGAGTTGGGGAAATGGAAGGTAAGGTTTATTGTGGCTATGCAGGAGAGGGCTGAGAGCAGAAAAAACCTTGCTTCCCTGCTTGCAAATGTTGCGCAGACTCCTTGCTTACTACTCTTATGATGCTCACTGGTGTTGTTGGTAGTGATCTGGTCCAAGAACTAAATGGTATCAGACATCATAAGTGAAAAAAACCAATTATAGTTTGCCCAAATGTTGTAATGACTTCACTTTAAAATACAAACTAAGTTGTACATTATTAAAAAGGTAGTTTCAGGAGTATTGTAAAGAGCAGAAGAATGAAAGAAATATGTAGAGTTCCTTAAAGACTGAAATCATGGGGTCTTTAAGCATCAGCGATTTATTTATGAGATGTCTCATTATCTGTCCATGTGCAC
Organism: Heliangelus exortis; assembly: GCF_036169615.1. Classification (NCBI taxonomy): domain Eukaryota; kingdom Metazoa; phylum Chordata; class Aves; order Apodiformes; family Trochilidae; genus Heliangelus; species Heliangelus exortis. Next base: position 20,920,371 of record NC_092429.1, on the reverse strand, counting down.
AGAAACATTTTCATTATTGGTTATTATAAACTGTTCACATGTCCAAAATCCTAAGCAATAGGTTAGGACAAGCTGTCCATGCAATGCAGAGCCTAATTGGTTAATGTAATCTTCCTTATCAGTAGAATATGTGCTGTTCTACTCTTGCCAAGGTCTGTTATGTCTGTTACCTACATTGTTCTTAAAGTTAACTTCTTTTGCTTCAAGGGCAAAGTGCTAGCTCACCTAGGCTAAAGTTTCCATAGCCTAAAACACTGTCCACTACATATTCATTAAGTTTCTCTCTAAACTATGTACCTGCTGGAATCAGTCTTTATATGTCAAAGCAAATTACAGGCAAGTTTCCATCTCATGTTGTAGTTTAGACCCTTTTCTGATTTCTGTATCTGCAGGCCTCCATGTGAGTGCAGGAAACTGCCCAAAGTGGTTTTACTGCATGTCCAGAGTCTAAATAATCAAAACCTCCTGCATTCTTACTTAGCAATGCTATATGTGGTAAAATACATGGCATTCCTGCCTTCAGCTGCTGAAGGGCCATGGAGGTGGTGTGTTGGTATTTCAATAGTTGTCTATGCCCGAACAGTCATGGTTCAATAGTTTTTCCGTGATGTTTAAAAAAACTATTTAAGAGATTGATAATGCCTCCTTTAAAATCTCAATCCTTTTGTTGTGATGACAGGGGGTCAAGCTTGGAGGCGGTGTCACAAACAGAAAGATATGGATGTTCAGCATATAGAAATGTTCATTAATGACTCATAAGCAAGTATGCCTGCCTACTAATTGGAGATTTTTGTGCAGAGGGATTGTATTTATGGGCTTTATACAACCCAACTTATTTTCATTCTGCTGCTTGTGATGCTATCTTTTTGGCAGGAAGAAGTCATTAATCAAAATCCTTCCTTTTGTAAATGGCAGGGTACGGGGTGGGTGGAGAGAGAGGAGGGCAGGTGGAACATTCATCTGAAATGCCAGAGAGGTGCTGCACTGGCATAGCTCATACCACAAAATAGTAAAAAGGATGTCAGAAAAGAGGAAAGCCTCTATTCTAGTGCTCCTTATGTCAGTGCATCACTGATGAAATCCAGCTCTTCTGCTTGTGAAATCAGAAATTACGCTTTTATGATCCTTTTATATTTGTTAAATTTCTTTAAAGCAAAGCGGGTAAAATCCAGTCTGCTTACAATCAAAGTATTTGAATTAACTTTTTATGTTCTCAGCTGATGCAATTTTATCTTTGGCTCAGGGTTCTTTTTGGAGTTGGGGTTTGTTGGGGAGCTGCAAGGTTTGGACAGGGAGCCTGTTGCTGCCCCTTTGGCGTACAGGGTACCCCCTCCCTGCCCACATGAAGGGGCTGCTCTCTGGCTCCCAGAGGCAGCACAGCAGAGGGAATGGGCTGTGTAGAACGGTGGGAGAATGAATGGGTGCCTAGAAATAGAGAACTGCTACCTATGTGCTTAGAAATGTGCAAGGGCAGACTTCAAATGTTTTTCCTGACTGGCTTCTGCTCAAGCTAAGGTCTCTGCTGTTTTCACATTTTATTGCTCCTGAGCAAGAACCAGGTACAGTTTAAACAGATAAAGAAGACTCCACCCTTTTAAAGGGCTGAATTATATGTTCTCTGAAACAGATTTCTTGGCACAGAAAACTTGGTATTTAATCTCTTTTTGCTTACTCTATATTACAGGCTAACAGGAATTTCATATGTTTCTGCTGGCAGAGCCACTTTTTATCCTGTTCTAGCAAGACCAGATTGATTTGATTTTTTTTTTTTTTTTTTTAAGATAAATACATCATTGACCCTGTCTGCTAGCATACTTTACTAATTCATTAACTCTTTCCTATGAGGTATTATTTACTGTCCTATGCAGCCATGCAGAGAGCATCAGCCATTGTACTGTAAATCACTGATACACAGATTGAAAGCAGTTCTGTTAATAAGATAGTTCACCCACCACTTGTACCTACCATGCCAGAGAGGTGTCTGTAAAAAAAATTGAGGAAAAATGGATAGGATGGTTGGCCACACACCTGAGCAGACCATGTGCAATGCCAGCTCTATGCAAAGAACATTAGAGGAATTAACTCGGATATCCTTCTGATTAACCAGCTTTTCAAAGTCTACAACAGAAGGAAATAGTTCCAAGGAAGATAGAGAATTATTTTTAATGGAGGTAATCTTCTACTAAATTACTTCTGACCAATGGAAGACTGATGATCTCAAAGGTCCTTTCCAACCCATCCAATTCTGTGATTCTGTGACTTGGAGGGACAAGGTAATCCCAGAGTAAAGTTGGTTTAACTTCTTCATTATCCTCACGAAGACTGTGGGATATCTGAGCTTTGAAGAGCTATACGTGACATTTTTAAAAGCTTTTAGTAGAGGCTTAAACTCTTATACTGGTAAATATGTTTTGTGAAGCGATGAGATCCTCATACGTGGGGCAAGACATGAGCAACATTGTCATGTATGCACTTAAACAGATGACTGGCTTTTTGACAAGGTTACAAGATGCAGAAATACATTTATTTACTTTTTCCTCTGAGTAGTGTCTTATTACTTTCTCAATTAGCAACACAAACGGGTATTTTACATTTCTCTCTGGAATTCAGCAATACATGTGTAGGGAACCAGTACTTGTAGTTCTGTTCCTTGTGGACATGAGTGTACATCAAAGCTCTGCCCACGTGCACAAGGTCTGGCATGACGCATGTTGACAGTAGATGTTGGCAAGGCTCATGGTGTAGCTGGCTGCCCTCAGTGGCCTGTGTGTGAAGGGAGAATGATTCTGCAAGTCTTGAAAACAGGCACCCTTTTCATTCGGGTGCAAGTGGGAAACCTGAAATTGTCATTTTTCAACAGGATGTACTGATTTGCATTAGAAGGCTGGGAAGAAAACATACATTTCATCTGCTTTGACAGCCGGCCTTCTGAATTGCACTTACCAGCCTTATTAGCCCAGTGGCCTTTGGCAGAAGAGGAGCAGGGGTTGGTGGCATTGTTCTTGCTGATCAGGGATAACACACAGCTCCAGATTTCTGCATTCTCTGAGGCACTTTGGTGGCATTTATAAATGTGACAGCTGTGAATTAGCTCAGCTATTTACAGGGTGGATTGCAAATGCCTTGGTGACGGGGACAGTGCAATAGTTGTGTTTGGGTTTTTTTTCCTTCCTTTCCCTTGGTGTTTTATGTTCACCAGAAAAGCTGTGGCAGGCAAATATAATAGCGGTCACAAGCCTGGATGAGCCTCTGCTGATCTATTTGCCTTGCTAATTTCTGTAGACAGTTATGTTTGCATCTGTGGTTGATCTCGCAGGAGAACCTTCCTTTCCCAAGTCCATGCGGTCGTGTTGTGGGATAATGAAGATGAAGGAGGCTGTGGCCCTGAATTCCTGCCCTGCAGAGGACTGTGCCTCACCCTTGCTTGTTGCCTAGTTGCTAATGGTGCTTGTACCTTTCACATGTCTTGTTTGATTGGTGCTCCCTGCTGGGGGAGGCTCTGTAATGAACAGTAATGTATGGTATGAAGTTCACATAGCTCCTGCACCACTACTTTGCCTTAGTAGGAATAAGGGGAGAAAAACTCCAAACAGCTTTTATTTTCATAATTTTCTCTCTATATTCTACTTAGCTTGGAAGACTTAATTTTTTTGCTAAATTTCTCTGCCACTGCAGTCAGAAGTGAGCCTTTCCTTACACCATACTGGCATGTCTGTCTACAAGTGTGTGCAGAAAGTGTTCAGTGGGGTGGGAAGATAGAGGAGGAGAGCTCAGCTGAAAAGTCAGGGAGGCAGCAAGCAGTCACCTGCAAATGCAAATCCACCTGGGATAGGGGAGAGAGGAGGCAGCTAAGGCCCTGTTTTGACTTGCTGCAGGCTGTGTGCTGGCAGGATTGAGGCTGGTCATTCATCTGGAGGGGGCCAGGAGTTGATGGCCCTCATCCCCTTTTGTTGGTGAGAGTTCCTGCAAACCGCCAAGGGGTCACTCCAGACAATAGGAAGTCTCACTGCTGCCTTATATCAGACATGAAAACCTCCACTCAGCTTAGGTTCTCCCAGGCATCACAAAGAGTACCCAAGGGTCTGAAACCAGGGAGCTGCTTTCCCTGCTCAGCCTTGGGGGAAACCTGGACTTTCCCTGTCAGACCTCAGCTCGCCTCTGCAATGCCTTGCTGTGTAGGCTTGATCATATGGCTCTCTTATGATTATTTACTGTGTGTTTGTGGCATGGAGTGGGGTCTTGGTGTGGAAAACAGTTTTCTGTCTTATAAAAGTTATTTCTATGATAAGTGCGTCTTTACACACGCATACCCCTTCAGACTGGTAGAACATGATTTCTTTTAATCTCTGCAATGCCTGCCATAAAATTCTGCACAGTCGTGGCCAAAATAACTTATTGTGGAAAATCCTTCCCCTTCTGCCCCTTACACTGTTAAAATCCAATTTTAGCTTGGGGAAAAAATTATTTGGAGGATTCATAAGGGCAGGGCACATTTTGTGACAGACCGGTCCAGAGCTCTGTCCTGGAAGCAGTCCTGCCTGTCAGCTAAGCCACTGCAGTATTTGTAATCTTTTATGTATTAGTGATCTGGCACCTTTCTCTGGCATCTTATGCTGTACAAAATTAGTCCAGCATATGGGTAGTTTAAATTGGAGGACATAGGTCTGAGTAGTGAACAAACAGTGACTATGTTAATTGGCTTCATGGGTACAGACTTCTGTGCTTGCAGAGTAGAATCACCTCAGCTGATTTACAGTAAATAAATAAAAATGAGAGTCCCTGATCTAAGGATTTTGTTGTTGTTGTTGTTTTGGCAATGGCAAGTATTTCCAGCTTCCTACTTACTGTGATGAGAGTTTGTGTGCTGCCCAATTCTCTGCATGTTGTAATGAATTGTTCTTACAAACTAGTGAGCCAACATCTTTTGAGTTTTTAATGTAGCTCCAATTGATAGTAAAGATCAACATATCTAAAGGTGTTAATCAAATTCTAATATCAAAACAGTGAGGAAAGCAGGAACTGCCGTGCTTTTAAGAGCTGTAAATATCTTGTAAGACCAAGTATCAATTAAAAAAAAAAAAAAATCTTACTATAAAAAGAAAACCCAAGAAAGATGCAACTTTACGGTAAGATTTATTTCATGAATTTCTGCTGACTACAGCAGTTGCCGAGCTTGCCAGGCCGATTTTTTCTTTTTTTTTTTTCTTTTTTTTTTTTTTTTTTTTTTTTAGCAGCAAGTGGTTTAGTGACCCTCATTCTTCCTCTGCCAGGGCCTAATACTGCGGCCCATGAACACTGCTGGCTTCTGTGCTAGGGTGAACTACTGCGCTGGCAAACAAGAGTCGGCAGCATCCCTCACACAGCCTCATTCCTAAATCCCTGCAGGCAGAAGCAGAGGTTGCTGCAGGGCTGAGTATGTTCTCTGTCCTTACAAAAGTCCTGAGCCCTGCTGATGTGGGAAGCTGAGAGATGTTTGGAAAGTCGTTTGCTGCTGTTTAGGTCCCTATCTCAGTGTAGTTCTTGCAAAATGCTAGTGCTGGGATTTAGTGTTTTTACTCTTAGTTACTCTAATGCAAGCTACACTGGTGCAAAGCGAGCTCAAGCAATTTGTTACCGTCTCAATGTCGGGAAAAAGGGTTCGGTAGAGGAAAAAGGAGAGAAAAAGATTACTTTTTCTTGCAAACGTTAGTTCCCTGTGAAGAGAGGTATTCTTTTTTTTCCCTCTGTGTCATACAAACACACCTCATTCCTCACATTAAATCTTATTGTCTGTTTTTTGGGGAACATAGGAAGTAATCTTCGAAATAGGGCATTTGGCTTTTGCCTGTCTTTTTTTAAGTTTATGGGAGGTATTCAGAAATTGAGAAGTGGGATCTAAACTCAATCTACAGAGGAATTCTTAAGCTGCCTTTACGCCTTGGGCTGGTTTTGAACACCCAAGAACCTGCATTTTAGGTGCTGTTCCTATAGTTTTAACTGTGAATAAATGAAAGAGTCTGATAATTGTTTCTGTCCTGCATAAGAGGTATTTGCTGTAGTTCTATCTTAAACATTTTCCCCAGTTGGTTGTAAATCACAGGTTCCTGGTAAATGAGCTAGAAAAGTTCTCCTTTCTGTCATATCCCTCCTTGATAGTGTGATGATCATTACTATGCTAAAGACTAAAGAAATATTCTAAACAATCTGCTTAGCAAAACAAGCCTTTACAATGGAGATTGTAAGAGCCTAGTGTTACCTTTACTGTAGTGGTGATGTTCTAATGATTTGAACGGGCAGGGTTTTTAGATGGATAATGGTTTTTATTAGATAAGCAGCTTTAGCTGTGAAACACTGGCAAATTTTGGTCTCATTTTACAGAGCAGGATGTTTATCAACCTTTCAACAATACTGCCTCTTCAATGCAATGCTGAAACTCCTTTTGCCTTTTCCTATTTACACTGCTGCTGGGGTTCCCCCTCTAACCATGTACAATTCAAAAGTGCATTATTTTTTTCTTTCTTTTTTTCTTTTCTTTTTAAATTGCACCTCTGTATAATTGTCTGTGGGAGTAAAGTCCTGATGGTGGCCCCTCTAGCCAGAGGCATGGTCTCAGTATATGTTGCTTAGAGATTTCCTATTTAGGGTTGTTCACAGTTCTCCTCGGTTGCTTTGCAGGCAGACTGCTCTTTTCTTAAATTTGGATTGCAGAGCACTCCTCATCTTAGAACTCATGGAATAGAATCAGGAGAGCAGCAAATGCTTTAACTCCTGGCCAATGTTTTATACCATGAGCTGATCTGCTCTTTGTTAGAGGAGTCTGTTTATTCCTGTGCATGTATCTCCATTGGTGAGCAGTGACTTCATCTGCTGGGATTTTAAGTAATCTGATTTTAAGCGATTTTTGGAAGTCATGGCTACAATCTCCTGCTGGCTTTGATATCTGCAGGATTTTATGAAGCACCTAGGACTGCTCTACCTCCTGTATGGTAATTTCTGACTTGATAACAATCTGAGGATTATGAGAAGAATCAGATGGCATAGTAATGAAAAGTTTATCTAAACATCAGCAGAGACTTTAAAACCAAAATATCATGGTCTACACTTGTTGTTATGGTTCTCATGTAGTTTTCATGAATTTTTATCTGCAGCACACTCTACAAGAATGCATTCTTGATACTCTGATAGCTGTACTGAGAACAGACGCTCATTCTGAAATCAGAGCATCAAACGCTTTCACCCTTTCTAGTACATAATTTTTAATTCTTTCAAACAAAGCAGCACAATTCAGGCAGTGCAAAGCTTGGCAGGTAGCATGATGATGAAGATTGAACAGCTTAATTGTGTTCTAGATAGAAAGTGCTAAAAGGAAACAGCGATACAGGGGCCAATAAGAAGCACAACTTGGGCAGTCACACATTCTCACTTTCCATCCGAGAATAAGATGGTTTGTAATTTAGTTTTGCTGTACCAAATATTTTTTCTTTTATAACGGTGCTACAGGGGAAGTTCACAAACCTTCACAAATATTTAAATTTAGCTTCAGGTTTCCTTTACTTTTATTTCATTTGCATTAGTATATTAGGCGAAAGATTTTTTTATTTTTATTTTTTGAAAAAAAAAAAAAAGGTGGTAATACTTAGGTCCATTACATAAAGTGCATCTGAAATGCCTCATTCAATTTAATAGCTGCCCATATATCCTAAAAGAAAATCACAAGTAAAACAAACTACTACATTTTATAGGCCACAAACAGTAGCTTTCTCCAATTCTGGTATTTTTACACATTTTGTTTTGCACAGAGAAACAGACATATTGTGTGTTTAATAACATAATATCTATAATATTTCATGCAGACAGTAAGGAAGTAGCTTACCATCATTTAAAATAAATAGCATACCCTTTAGGTTACCTGTGTGATGTGATCCATTAAATTACAAGGGTTAGAGTGATAGATCTACAAGAAAAGAAACGTTAACAAAGACAAAAGTTCTTCAACACGAGAGATAATAAATTTTCAGGTGGAGATTAACCTCTCTGCAGCTTCTTTTAGAATACAATGGATTTACTCATTCCAGAGCTGAGCTGACGTTACCCCCAGGAAAGTTAGAAATAATCAGGTATAGTGTAAGAGCACTTCAGTCTTGCACATTAATACTTTAATTGTATAGAAAATAGAGTTAATAGGTGTTGTATCACTGCTTCTAGATTTCAATGTTAGCTGCTCTGTGAGTTAAAAAAAAAAAAAAAAAAAAAAGCAAAAACAGATAACAAAAACCACTTTTCATTGTGCTGAGATGGGTTTCATTTCACCCACTTCTGGTCTGGGCCACAGCAGCCCAGAAATACCACAGAATAATAGAACAGTTTTGCAGAGAAAGGAAAGAAAAAACAAACCATGCATCTAACTGTAAATCCAGCAGTAACTTAGTTCATCCAAATCAAAATTTCTCTGAGGTACTGTTATGTTTAACACTCCTCCAATTGCACAAAAGCATGGACTCTCTAGCAGTCACTGTCTGTGGAACCCTGGCTTGATGTTTCCCCCCCTGCTGTGGCCTGTGGGATACCCCCTCCCTGCCCAGGCACTGGGGTTGCTCCTGAGAGGTTGCAGTGGACCTCTTTCATACTTTTTTCTCTGGGGAGAGTGGCAGGAGCATCCTTTCTGTAGCTGAAACATCTTGCTATGGCTTGAGTTTGTGGTGTTGCCATTCTCAGAAGGGTAGCCAGGGTCTTGCTGAGGCAGAGGCTGGGGCCAAGGGGCAGATGCCCTCGGGCATCAGTGCCCACAGAGGCTCCTGGGCATCACTTGCCCCCTTGGCAGCTGTGCTTTTACAAATGCTACCGTGCTATCTGGTCTTTGACTGGTAGCACCCTCCCTTGTATTGTGTTTTTCTGAATTCGATGAGAAGAAGGTTGGAGTGAAGCAGGGTGCCAGCTGCCTGTCCCTTCCCAACTCTCCAGGCTGTAGCTGTGATCCTGATTACACAGTAATGCTGTGGCTGGGCTCCAGGGTTACCTCAAGGTTTCAGATCCTATCCTGGAAGAAGGTGCCTTTCTTGGTGGCACAGATTTCAGGATTTGTTTGCAGTCTCCCCTCTGCCTTGTGAATCAGTGAACTGCTGTACTCCTGGAGGGTGGTGGTGCTGGCAGCACTTGCCATACCTCTCTGGATGTGCTTTGGATGAGATGGGCTACAAAGCCAGGCTAGACAAGTGTCCTCTTGCAGCATTGTAGGGCAATGCTGTCTCTGCTGCTTTATTTTCCTAAACTAATGAGATGCAAAAATGAAACACTGAGTGTAAATCCCACATTAGTCTGGAACTGGAATAAACTGTGTACATAATTCTAATTAAAATAGTCTGCTCAGGTAAGGCATGCAAATGAGTAGATATGGCAGTGAAAGGCAAAAAAAAAAAAAAAAAAAAAATCAGAAAAGCACGAGCAGTTCCTTGTGTTAATTCATGGCAGCAATTTATTGAATCCCTTGTCTGAAACGGAATCATGCTTTCCTGGGAGAACAGTTATAATTTGGTACTACCTTAAGTTCAATTAGAATGAAAGTTGGCATTTTCAACAACTCTTTAAGAGGAAAAACTTTCAAAAAGTTTTAGATCAGAAATGCCAAAGCAGGAGGTGCTGACTATTCTGTCAATCAGAAGCAATTTCCCATGTTAAAATCAAATTTTCCATTTAGATTCACCAAGCAGAAATAAAAATAATTGTTTCAAATCTTTAATTAAGAGAAGAACTATTTTTAAATGTTACTTTGAAGCAATTATTCTTAAGTTGTCCTGCCTGGAGGATGAAGACCTTTAAAGAAAATTGAGTTATTTTTGCAGAGAAATAATATATTGGCAATTCTGCATGTTTCAAAGAAAGAATCGTTCCACACAAAAGATGTGACATCGGAACAAGAAGTTACATTGTTAGACCATGTTAAAATACATCTGCAATTGCAAAACAAATAACACTAAACCTGAAGCTGCAGTCTGCTCACTTTTTCTGAAAATGTAATGCAGCAATGGCAAAGCACCACTGGCAGCGTGAGCTCTGCTGCCGCCAGAGATTTGGTTTGTTGCAGGGGCAAGGCACAGCACGTGTGACCTTGGCCACATCCAGGGAGCAGCTCCCCTGGCTGCTCTGGGCCAGGTTGTGAGCGTCCGCTGATCTCACCGATTGGAATTTTAAGGAGGACAATTTTAAAGTGAATAGCCTGGCTAGGGTGGAGGAAGATGCTAATGTGCCTGGCCAGAGCTGAGCTGAGGGCCAGCCTTCAATGCTGGGACGGAGCCCCCCCCCCTCCCCCCCTCCCTCTCCCCCCCCTCCCCCCCCCCCTCCCCCGGGCACGATTACCCTGGCCAGGGTGGAGGAAGCCACCTTGATTGTACTTATGTTAATGTACCTGCTAAGGGGGCTGGAACGGAGCGGGGAGAGGCGCCTGGAAGGAGATAAAGGAGATAAAACTGATGGCTGGGTGGGGGATTACAACCTCCTGCGGAAGCCTCCCCTCCAGGCAGCCTGTCTTCACTGGCTCCTATGCTAATGAACCTGGCTTCTGTGGCAGCTGACTGGCAGCTTCCCCTTTAGACCAAAAGGAACTCGGGTATATATGGGTTTGTCCATGCTGTGGCTGCTTGGTCGTCTCTTGACCCACGGCCATCTCGCATCGGACTCTGTCCAGGACCAGCACCATCTTGAAGAAACTCGCTGGACAGCTGGGCCCCTGCTGGTGACTCTCATTCTTTCTTCCCACTTTCTTACCCTTTTTCCTCCCACTGCTCTCTCTCTCTTGTATCTTCTCTTTCCTCTCTCCTTCTTTTGCCTGGCTCTATCATTTTGCTTGTGTCAATTGTCAAATAAAAGCTTAAACCGACCTTTGATGGTTGGACTTTTTCTCACGGATCCAAAACAAAGTAAGTTTTAATGTTACACCGGGACTGTGACACAGGTGCTGGTGGCAACTGTCTTGTAATCCCTCTGATACTGAGATGGCAGCTCCAGCTTCCCCAGCTTTAACCTCTCTTGCCCCTTCCCGTGGAGTGTTCCAACCAGTGTGTCACTGCTCCATTTTGCCATGTAGCTGTATGGCACAGCAGTATTAGATGAAGCCAACGGCACTGGAAGTACAAGTTTAAATAGCTCAGCCCTTGGATGCAAACCCCCAGGCCAGTGTGCCCTATCCAGACTGGAGCTTCCTGGGGAGAAGAATCAGCATGACCTGGGAAGTCTTGGGTTTCTTTATCTGCCAAAATGTGTTGGGTGACATATTTTGTATAATTCTTATTAATTTACCAACAAATTATGGGGGTGGGAGGGGGAGGAAGAAACCTCTTGCAAAGCTGTAGATTGCACTGACTGACATTTTAAGGCTTCGGTTTACTAGAAGCAGCACTAACTTGCTTACTTATGACAAAAAATCAGAATCATATTTTACAAGTGCTCCCTTGGGCAAAAATCTCACTCAAGGAATGTGAAGGGACAAGAAGATGGAAGCTCCTGTGGGTAAGCGTAAAGGAACTAAATGCGAAACAGTGGGGATTTAGTTAAAAAAAAAATTGACAGTTTATTGTTTGGAGTTTATAAAATGGGTAGAGGAGGAGGCCCAATGAGGGGAGGACAAGAGCAGCTTTTATTGTACGTGCCCATAAATTATTTTCCCCCAGTGTGCATGTATGCTGTGACAGTAGTTTCATCTTAAGCTTTTGGTCATGGAAACCAAAGTCTTAAGCATCATGCTAGGGTTGCTGCTTTCACCAGAATCCTGAACAGGAATTATAAACTTGTGCAGGCATGAGCACATGTTCCATCTTGTATCTTCTCAACTCTGTTAAAGCAGTCTGGATTAAACACAAATGTAACATTTCCATATGTCGTAATAGAATGCATAAAAAGAATTTATGCTACTGCCTATGTTGTTTACACTCCACTGTTTCAGTAAAGGTGCTGATATATGCATAGCTGGAATCACTTTTCTGATACAGTGGTTATAATAGGTATAGCCCTGCAGAGCCTGAAAGAGGAAGTGTTTCTTCATAATATAGTGACTGGTCTTACATTTTAATGCTTCCTACTATATATATATACTTGGTTTTATTACTGCATAAAGTACTTTTGCATGGTACAATAAATAGAAATGCATCATATGCCTGCGTATTTATCACATTCACAGCTGATATATTTCTGTCGAAAATTAGGAATAGAAATAGAACTATGAATACTAGGTCAATGTGACAAGTAAATTTAGAACAAGATAGCAAGCTGCTAGCTGGGACCCAACTTTTAAAAGGATTTTCTTTGTAAGAATATAAGGACAAATCTGAAACAACTTCAGAGAATTTATTAAGGCCAATGACCAAATACAATAAATCCCTAATTCTAAGTCTTCTACAGTTTGGGGGGAAATTTTGGAGACTGCAACTAAGGCCTAATTATCATCAGGATGTGTGTTCAGATATATCTGCTTACAGATGAAGTCCAACCCCAGGAATAAAAGCTGTAGTTATTAAAAAAATTGAAATAGTCTAAATTTTGAGGAAAAGAATGGTTATGCAAATCCCACTTTAAGACAATCCTTGTCAGTTTGCCTTCCAGAACAGATGTTACTTCTCTTGGCAATTTATTGTGGCCATACCATTAATTTCTAGCCAGAAAATGGAATAAATTATAAAAGCCAAAAGGGATGAAGATGCACGTTTCTTTTCAGTGCAAAAGCTTACTTTTTAAAAGATCATGTTGGCTGCACTGGAGGTTGAGTGTCTACCTAGACAGACATGCAGACATGTTTGCATTGTTTTTCAAGTATATTCATTATTATTTTTTGCCCTTTTTATCTCTAGATTTTTTTTTGTCTCCTCAAAAGTCTGTTTTCTCTCTGCTCTGCTCCTGAACCTGAGGAATCCTCTTGCCCAATGTGAAACATTTTGTCTATGTTTGATCCAATGGCCTCTTATGTCCTCCTGTATCCACAGGCACTTCTCCATCTCAGTTCTTGGCCTTACTATCCAGTATCCTTTCTAGACTAAAGGGTGCACCCTGCTCCATAGGGTAGAAAGCATTGAACCCTGTGGTTCTGCTTTTGGAAGATAATGATCAGACTCTTCCACTCATCAAAATACCTTTGATAAGATCTTGCTGCTAAACCAGTGTTGTAGCCTGCTGAAGGCACCATTGTTTGGAAAAGAGGGAGCATTATAATTACATCATGATTTTCTAATACATATTTTTCCCTTTCTGGGATTCTAAGCAGGAAATTACACTGCTTCATTTGTGAATGCAGCAGGAATTTTAGCGTGGTGTGATACTTTGTGAAAGTAAGTGAAAATAATACTGCATTTTAATAAGGCATAAGGTCATAATATTGGTCCTATATAGAGATAATAAGGCACAGGTTGTCATAACATTGCATTTTAATAAGGCATAGGGTTATCACAGCTAAACACAGCCTTAAGCAGTTACCTTAGTGGACAATAGTTACATAAACCAGAAGTGATAAAGCTTAAAGGAATGTTGCTGAGGGAGTCCTGTTGACACACCAGTTTGTACAAATTTCCCTCTGCTATTGAAATAAGTGATCCAAATATATTCCAATCTTAAATCAGGAAAAGAATCCATGACCTTTGAGTACAAACTATCCTCAGAAAGCTTGCCTTCTCCTCACAAACATCTGTCTGCCTTGCGCCCATTTCCAGTGTCATTTTCACAGATTTAACAGCCATACATGTCGAAGAAGATACAGAGGCTGAAGCCATCTTGGCCATTGTAACACAAGAAAACACAGATTCCATCATAAATGTGAAGGAATTGAAACATTTTTCCAAAAGACATTGGGAGGTGGGCACAACAAGAGGTAAAGCATTTTGCAGTGGCAAAGGTAAAAACAGATTTCACATCTCAGATGCATGGCGTGACTTTAATCATGGGGATCTCTTCATCTGTGCTGAGCTGCCAGAATCCTTCTGCCCAGGTTCTGCATGTGCAGCCACAGCCAGGCATTGGGTCTGGGTCCTTGAGCTCCTGAGGATAGGATTCTGCCAAGGGTTTGCAAAGGTGACTTGGAACCCTTCTGGATTCAATGATCTGCTGGGAAGATATATTCTTACTAGTAATACTTTTCATATTGCCTTTGTTACAATTACCTTCACAACATGACTGAAGAGACATGCTGCTAAGAATAAACTTGGTACTTGCACTGCATTATAATAAAATTGAAGATAATTTCCCATAGAAAGAGAGAGTGAAAAGAAACATTTTTTTCTGTACCAATTGCATAGCAAACTACCAGCTGTTCAGCCTGCCACCAGCTCTACACTGCTGTGCTGCATGGGAAGGAGGCAAAGGTTTCATGCACTTTGAAACCTTTAATTTGTCTGACTAGGAAGCCAGTTTTGCATTATTTGTACTTTTACACATTTCATGGCTTGTCACAACCTTAAACTGCATTTGAATGCAGTTTCTGTGTGTGTTAAGTATAGCCTTTTAAAATAAATGACATTTCCCATATTTTATGCTGTGATAAATTGCAATTGCCAAAGTAAGGATCTTAGAAATAATAAATTAGGTGCATGGTAGCCTAGTGTTTCTAAAGGGTTCAGGCAAGACTCAGACCATATGTAAGTTATCAGCAGATGACTACAGGATGTCATGTAATGGGGATAATTTTCCTAAAAACTGGAGTCACGTCTCAGGTTCACTGTGTCTTGGGAAGAAGACAGTCTTTGCCTCAAACAGTTTGTCATCAAAGCCAATCTTACTCTGATTTTTAATTATTTTTTTTCTGGAATATTACAGATAAGAATAAATTATACTGGAATATGCAAATAGTTTATCTTGATTTTGCTGGATAAGCACTGAGTTTTTTTTTTTTTTTTTTTTTTTTTTTTTTTTTTTTTGTCTTATTCTGTCCTATAACTTTGCATACAAGGAGCCAAGCCACCAAGAACTTCAGTATCCTTAAGGTATTATAATTGGTAACCACTGAACTAAGATTTCCCTCCAAATGATACAAAAATGGCTTCTACTTTCTCTGGCATGGGAAAGAGCAAGGGAAAACATTGTTTGAAATGTATTATAAAAAATCACTGGCCATCACTAGCTAATATCAGAGATAGATGTGGGCCTAAATGAGATGAAATAAAAGATAAACTGGACTGGCACACAATTAAGCTCAAAGATGATTTTAAGTAGTATAGCATGCCTCTATTACATATTGCTTTGTTAATGTCAGCCTGAAAACGTTCCAGGAAAATCTGTTCAGAAAAAGAGCACAGTATGTACAAATCTCTCTAATCTAAACAAGATAGGATGCTTCTTACAGGTATGCATTTTACAAGGCATGGAACATATGCTGAATGAGGAAAAAAAAAGAAATCGTTATGTAGCAATCAACCATCTGAATAATCGAGGATTCTGTGGAGAAAATCTTTTCATCACTTAAGTGATGACAAAGAGAGCAAATTAAACCTGAAGTTTCAGAAGGCTTTGTTAATGTATTTTGGCAACTTTTTAACCTCTAATGTCATTGTTTTATATTCCGTAGAAGTACCATTTAGGGGGACATGAGACACTCAGTTTAGCTCATCAAGACAACAAGCAAAAGCCTCAATAAACTAATTTAAAAGTCTTAATAGACTGTGCTTATTACAAAGTATATTATAAAAAAAAGCCAACAACATACCCCTAGCCCCTCAAATCCAGCCTCATTGTAGGAGTACACTTGTCAAATGTTAACATAGGACTGGTCCAAGATTCATCATTTGAAGTAATAATTAATGCTGTTTTTCAACAGCTGTCATGATTTTTTCCTGGTCTTATGTGCATATAACTTTTACTTGTATTAAATATGCCCTCTGAAGCCCATTTTTGACCTCTGTTTCCACGTGGCCCTACCAGAATTTGCCATAAAGCTGAGTATGAATAGCTGAGTATGAATAGCTGAGGATGTCCCTGATCAGACCTGTGAAAGAGCAGACAGTGGCATGCAGGGGACAAGAGCTGATCCCCAGGGCTGCCATGGGGTGTGTAATACATGAGCTGGGTCACAGCTGGTCACTGTGCTTGCTTTTGCTGCACTAATTTATCTCTGTGGCCTCCTGGGGTCCTAGAGCAGCAAAAGGCCAAGGCCATGAGACTGTGATGATTTTTTTTCTTCCCTCTTTTCTATTTGTGGGCCAGTCCTTTCTGGCCTGTATACATCTATGGCTTTTATGTCACTTGTGTTTCTAATAGGGGCGTGCAGAGAGTCTGTTTGGGACAAGCCCATGTTTCAGGCAGCCAAAGCAAAGTGAGTCAGCCATAGCCTACACGGCAGTGCTGTCTCTTCAATCAAGAGAATTTGTGACAATTCACCCACCCCTTAATAATTTCCATTGGCTGCCCAGCTCCCTGCATGGTGCTGCCACATGGGCTCTCAGGGGCTGGCACTGGCAGCACTGCCCACCAGCAGCTTCAGGATGTTTGTTTGTGCTCTGCTTGTCAGGGGCTGGGACATTGCCAGCACCGTCGTATGGCTTTCTACCTCAGCCATGTTTATACAGTGTGCATGGGGAATTATTCATGCAGATGTCTGAGGAGTTTTATAGAGAAACCCCATTTTACAGACTCAGAGAGGAAACCCCCCCACAATCAACCATAGGAAGCATAGGGGCAGTGGAAATGAGAGAGACAGCAGAGAGTGCAATGATAGGGGAGGCAGCTCTGGAATGCTGTGTAGTTTTGTTTTCCCTCTCATCTCACCTGCTGGCTGTCCTGCAGCACTTCAGAAAAGAAATAGAACACATTTTAGCTTGCAGAATTAAGGAGAACAGGTTTTGGGGTAGACATGGCCCTATGCATTTTACTTTGTATAGGGGCTCAAAAATCTAGGGATAATGGTGTAAGCCATGGGGATGACAGAGTGCAATGAAATACAGAGTTAAACAACAAGAAGGGATGCTCAGCAGGGCAGGTTTGATATGTTGAAAACAAAGTACAGTGACAAAAGGTATGATGCCTATATGCAGATACGTGATTGAACACGTCCAAACTAAAATTCCAAACAAAATTTTGCCAGTGTGACCATAGATTTAAAAGCTCAAGGGAAGACCCATATTTGATCTCTCCAGACTTTATTCTGCCTCTATTTTCACCCGAGAGAGAGTCAAACAGAAGTAGAATCAAGCCATCTTGTAGTGGGATCAAGATGATGCTTCTACAGGCTCACAGCACTGGATGAGACCAGTTTTAACTACCTTTCTTTGTTTTTTGCTGTTGGTGTTTTTTGTTTGTTTGTTTGTTGTTTTTCTTTTTTTTTAATTCTGTTTTTAAATATCCCAGGGGCACACTAAAGTATTTGAAACTGGCAGATGACACGGAGAAAATAAACTTTGGGGTGTAAAATCTATATGGCTGTTTTAAAAGCCTAATTTCTGAACTCTCAAGTCTTTCCAATTCAGATGTTAAAGAGAATAATGTTTTTTCTTTTGAACTTCTTAGCTTTTGCTGGCTTGTAACGTGCACACGTATAATAAAAAACTGTTTGGCATGTACAAAACCTCTTTAAATTTGATATAGAAGTAAAAAGTATTTACTTTCTTTGAAGAATTTACTAATTTTTACTATATCCCCCTTCCTTTCCCCTTCCCTTAACTTATATCAATGCATGGGCAAAATTAAAAAAAAAATCAGAGCTTTATAATGATGGACTGGCTTGCTTGACATTTCTCAACAAAAACAGCTTTTGGTTTCAGGCTATTTTTCTAGCTTGAGTGAATTGTTATGGTTACATCATAAACCCTTGAAAATCATTCTTTATAGGGATAAGGGTGGCATAACCTCAGTTATGATATATCGTGAGCTTTCATACTAAAAAACCCTGTTAACTCCTTCTGGGAACCTGAGAATATATTATGATGTTATGCACCATCTGTTTGATTATATTCCAAAGCATGTGATGGTGAAACATGTATATTCTAAGTGTCAGTCTAGATTAATTTATCAGCTCCATATACTACAAACACAGACACATAACTATGCAGCCAACCAACCTATCCTTTATTCATCAGTACGGTGTATTTCAGTTGGAGGGCAGAGGACAAATGCATGTGTTTAGGGTAGTTAACTTTGCAATGAGAAGGCTTTTCCTGGGCTATATGTTTTCCTTGGGCTATAATTCCACTTTGGTAACAAGATTTGAAATTGGTGAGTCAAACTGTAAGGAATGGTGCTGGCATAGGAAGTCACAACTTTTCAAATGTAAGGTCTTAAAAAAAGTTTTAATTAGTCCCTAGTCTTTGAGGCTTTAGGATTTGTATCTCAAAATCAAAATAAAACAAAAAAGTGCAAGCCCCAACCCCCTTAAAAACATAGCTGTGATTTTCACAAATTAGCAGACACTTGGGGGGCTGGGACTTTAAAAGCTTCTAAAAATTAGCAATTATTTTGACAACTATTTTCACCAGTTAGATAATCAGGGTTTGTGTGCCCTCCAGTATCACCAGTCTGTACCAGATACCAGGTACAGCTGCAGCACAGAACTGTTAGCCAGCTTTCACTTCCACCGAACTTGTGGGTTGCAAAGCTGACAAGACTGCAGCTTTAGGGAATTTTTATTGTTTTAGTACAGCTATCAAAAGTCATTGACCAAAGAAATCACAGCAGCTGAGGATGAATTCTTAGTAGAACTGCTGGCTAAATGTAGCAAAAAGGTTCTCCTTCCACCAACTTTGCAGATGAGGAATGAATGAAGCATAGGAATTTTTGTTGAAGTTAATGTCACGTTGGCTGAGGCATAGGCAGAAGCAGCTACAGTTCTCTTTAATTAGTACAGAGTTAAGTCACAAAGTGTTTAATCAGTGATCTAACAAGTGCAGCAGCTGATTGCTGTGTGCATGCATGCACTTGTGTGGGGCGTGACTGGAAAAGGTAAATAAAATTACTTGCTTTAAATGAAATGGGATCCCTAATTTTATTACAGCTGCAATTGGTTTAGAGACATGATAGAGCAATAAAAATTGATTCTATCCTGGTTTATTCCTTTAACAATGTATTTCGTTTAAGAACATAATACTGTAATTTAGCTGTTTGGCATCTCAAGTTATAAATTTAGGTCCTATTTCTACAGTGTATTTGTGAAGGGAATGATCAGCAGACTTGGTGTTGTAGTACTGTATTTAAAGCACACCTATTTATATTTTCCAGTTACCAGGTTGAAGATTGAGCCCTCTTGTCTTAGAAAGGCCTAGAAATTGTGTTCCATGCACATAAGCTTATTAACTTTTAGTATTGCAATTCATTACATCAAGGTCTGAAGATTAGTACGGTGGAAACCCTCTAACTGCTGCAAGCCACTTACTGGCTTTGTAATGCAGATTACCTCGTGCTAGGCTATCTGCCTGGGTACCCCTTGATTAGGATTTCTGTCTCAGATCCAAAGCCCTCTGGTGTAGCCTGCAGTTGCCTGTCAGCTTGTCACTCTGTCCCACTGAACCCAGACGCATCAAAAGGCAGAGGGTGGCTTATAGGGTCCTTTATTGGCAACAAGCTCATGGATCTCATTCGTATGAGCTGGAAGTGGCCCTTGGACCTGTTCACTTTCAGAGTTATTACTTCCAAGCTGCATTATTGCTGTACCTAGAGCTTCAGGCACAGAGTGGACCTGGTGTGTTAGGTACACATGAGGCGGAAAGGCAAACCTTGTCCTGAGTGATTTCTGAAACTAAATCAGACAGGAAGCAATAGAGTTAGGCAGTGGAGCTCAGAGATATACTGAGGCTGCACCAGTTACTCCAGGCAGCAGTCTGGGAACAGAAGAAACCCAAATGGTCTTTGAAACAATGATCCTGCTACCTTAGTAGTAGCTGACCATTGTACCTAATCAAGAACTTCTTTACAAGTCTCTATAAAAGGATGGAAGAGACTTTTCAATTATTTGGTCCAAAATAGGACTCAAAACCACAAAGTGACCCTTCCTAGGTGAGTGGCAAAATACCAGAAAAATCATCAAGATTTTTGGCATTGGTTTCAAAGGGACCACAGTTTCAGCCAAGATCAATAATTTGTAGTAGAGACCATCCTAGAAACAGTTTGAGGTCAGTAATAGGGACTGAAATAATTCCGGTGAGAGTGACTGGCTTATGGCATGGGGTGGTGAGCATACCACCAGGTAGCCCTGGGAGCAGCAGAGGGAGACACATCCCCACATCTCCTCCCAGTAAATCCACCTGTGAGGAAGTAATCCAACACCTGTAGTGTTGTCTCTGCTCTTGAGCAACCACTATGCTCATGGGAACTTCGCTTTTTAATTAAGAGTGCTGAGAGAGGTTAGCTTGAGAAGACAGACATGGAAAACAAACCCTTGAATATGAAGCTGACAGGTTTTATTTAGAAAGCCAGCATATGCACTGGCTGCATTCATATCTGCAGCATTCGCCAGCTTGACAGGCAATGTAGAGTATGGTATAAAATAAAGACAAGTAGTTTGAATTCAGATTTTGGTTCCCTTCGTATAGTTCCTGTAACACTGAACATTTTTAGACAAGTACTGATTTTGTTTTTCAAGAAAGACTACCAATTCAGTTTCTTTTTTGGCTTTTAATTTAACAGCTCAATGAAAAAAGTTGTGTTTTAGCATAACTCTGGCTGCGTGGATAGGCAAGCTTACTTGCAATTTTTCTAGGCAAGTAAAATATTATCAGAGTTGATCACAAAGCCCTGTCTGAAGAGACTATAGGAATGCATGGCAAAGTTTTTTTATAGTTTTAATTTAATCTCAGAAATAATGTTCAGCAGGTAGAATGCTCTACATAGCTACGTAAACAACATTCTCGTACTCAGAATTCCTCTAAATTTCTCAGTGACCTTAGGAGGATTAGTTGGTACTGTAAGTTTTCTCAGGTTAATGCCATTCCCTTGAGATGCAAGTAATTAGCTGTTCATGGCAGCTAATGTCAAGCTCTGTCATCTCAGTCAGAAAGAAATGTATGTATAAGAAATACATGATTGAAAACCACTTGCTACGGACCTCAGTTCAAATCCTAACTCAAGGAAATATTCCTAGGAGAGCACTTAAACACAATGGATGTGTTTACATGCTACCCTGAAGCTTCTTTCCTGAACTAAGATCCAAGAAAATGTATGCAGTAATGTTTGTAAATCTTCCTAGAACTGGAAGAACCAGAAATCAGATACTTCTGCCCTTCTCTGCCTCTGCTATACATGGAGGTGACCTGTGCTGGCCACCTTTGGGGAGGGAACTGGGACAGATGCTATGAAAGAAGTACATAAATCCCAGGAAAGCAGCTGAGTAGCTCCATAGCAATTTAAATTTATTGCAATAGTTAAATGTTATTTACTATTTTAAAGTTAACATGAGAACTTCTGTAAAGGAGCAAAAAAACAGCCTACAACTTTATACTTAACCAAGCTCAGTGATGGCTGGAAACAAAATAATGGAAACTAAAATTTTATCATGCAGCCTATATAAATTTAGGATTCTTGTTGGACTCATGAAGACTTGGCAATGTGTCCCATGACTTTTGCAGATCTTCATGATTGTGATTGAGTGAGTGCAAGTGTGAAAAGAACAGGGTTCAGTGCTGGGGCCTCTTCTCTTTAATATCTTCATTAATGATTTGGATGAGGGGATTGAGTGTACCCTCAGTAAATTTGCAAATGACACCAAACTAGGTGGCTGTGTCAATCTGCTGGAGGGTAGGGAAGCCTTACAGCAGGACCTGGACAGGTTAGACCAACGGGCCAAGGTTAATTGTATGAGGTTTAACAAGGCCAAATGCCAGGTCTTGTACCTGGGTCATAACAACCTCATGGTAAGCTACAGACTTGGGAAAGTGTGGTTAGAAAGCTGTAAGTTGGAAAGGGACCGGGGGTATGGGTCAATAGTGGACTTAATATGAGTCAGCAGTGTGTGCAGGTGGCCAAAAAGGCCAATGGCATCCTGGCTTGTATTAGGAACACTGTGGCCAGCAGGAATAGGGAGGTGATCACCCCTCTGTACTCAGCTCTGGCGAGGACACATCTTGAGTACTGTGTTCAGTTCTGGGCACCTCACTATAGGAGGGACATGGAAGTGCTGGAGAAAAGGGCAACAAAGCTCATGAAGGGCTTGGAGCACAAGTGGATGGAGAGAGATGGGGCTTTTTAGTCTAGAGAAGAGGAGGCTGAGAGGAGACCTTATGGCTCTCTTCAGCTACCTCAAGGAAGGTTTGAGCAAGGAAGGAAACAGCCTCTGCTCCTTAGTGACAGTGATAGGAGCAGAAGGAATGGATGGAAGCTGCACCAGGGAAGGTTTAGTCTGGATGTTAGGAAACATTTTTTCACTGAGAGGGTTGTCAGGCATTGGAATGGCCTGCCCAGGATGGTGGTGGAGTCACCATCCCCAGAGGCATTTAAAAGGCATTTGGACCTGGTCCTTAAGGACATGGTTTAGTAGTTAGATTATGGTGTTGGTTAAAGGTTGGACTGGATGATCTTGGAGGTCTCTTCCAACCTAAACATCCTTTATTCTGTGAATATGGCAAAAATGAACTATTAGTACTTCCCTCTAAGTAAGAGCTTAATGTATGTAAATACTCTGACATGGAAAGAATCCTAGGTGGTAAAGGCTTTTTAGCCTATAACATTTGTGTTTTGGAAGCTTAAAAAAAGTTCTGTGGAAGTGTAGTTTAGGGCTGAGGCTGGAACACAGAAAATCAGTAGCAATGATCATACTGTCAAGAAGGTTTCCTCTCTCACTTGTCCAGTAGGTGCTATTTCTGTTTGTAGCTAAACATTGCTCAAAAGATGAAAGAGTTGACTTTCTGTGGAGGACCATGGTGCTGCACAGTCTGAAAGGTCTTACTTAAATGAGCATCTCTGCATATGAAGAGTTAACCCCTGGCAGTAGATCCAGATCTTTGAGAGAATCCTAGACTAAGAGAGGACATGGTGACAGTGCTTTACCTTGCTACAATACAGATAATATATGTGTTTTCTGTGGGCTGGATGATTTCTGGCTGGACCAGCCAGGCAGATGTATGGCCCCTCTGTGGTCCATGAGCCTGCCAGCTGTGCAAATCCTTGAGTTGGTTTGCATAGAAAACTGAGTACAGCAGCACAGTGAACAAGGAGGCAAACAAATACAAATGGAAATTATAATTTTGGATTGATCCCTCCCTGGATTTTCATGGCTTTTACCTTGGAATATTACTAGTGTGTAGGAAATGTCTGTAATATGTACTTCTTTTTCCTTAACTAGGAAGAAATATTTACAATAATGTTAGTCTCTGTATGTGGACAAAAGGGAGTAAAACAGTAGTGGGGCATGGACAGGGAAAGGGGAGAAAAGAGAATCTCCAAGGAAGCTGAGAAGCTTTCCAAGGAGCAAATAGTATTATCTACTTTGTGGATAAACTGATTAGCTTTCTTATAATCAGATCTCAGCTGATGAACTTTGTGATCTTTCCTTGTAAGAGCCCTCTAGGGCTTTCCTATTTCATTCTTTAAGAAGATTAAGTGGGTAATCCAGAAGTCTCACAAAACCACCTGTTGTTTGGGTCCCTGTGTAATAAGTCTTTTGAGGCAATCCTTTGACAGTTCAGTAGTAGGATTGTGAACAGGTTCACTTATTTGTGTACCTATTGGTTTCCAGTCTGTCTCAGTGTGGCACAGTGTGCTAGATCTCTAGCAGCAAAGGTAGCTGACCCTTAGGAAAAAGGGGCCAAATTAACCCATCATCTCTCCTGCTTTCTTCTCCCAGGGGACACACTTTTCATTATAATGGTGTTTGCAGGGTTTAATATACACCAGGTACTGGTGAATACATCCACTTCATCAGGAAGGGCCCCTCGCAGCATGCCTAGAACAGAACTCCCTCTTAAAAACAAACAAACAAGATAAATGCATTAGAAGGTGAAATAGAAAGATATAAAAGCAGGAAATCTGGCCAGTTGCAGGTTGAGCTTTAAACAGCAGTCATACCAGATCTGGGTCAGAATCCTTGTTCTACATAATCTGCTGGGGTACAATGGCAGCTGTTCAGGCTGGGATATATTCTTGTAAACCACACTATCTGACCGTGCTACTCAAATGTCACTCAGTACAAGTGAAATTCCTAAATTTAAACCCATAACATTTACTCCAAAGGAATGCAGGTACTTTTTTTCAGAATATTTGCAAGATATGAGTTACATTTTCTGTAGTGTTATGGTAATAACCCAATAATATACTATACATGTGCTTAATTTTAAGCATTTTAACCCTCTGATAGTGGTAGCCAGTAGTGTGGCTGTTTGTCTGCTTTGATTTAAAGACTTCCTTAAATGCATTGCCAACTTTGGCCTTTCTACTACAGGTTAATACATTATGATTAAAAATTAATAAGTTCAGTTGTATTGTCATCCACAAAGCTGTCAATCCATTAACATAATGTTCTTCTCATCAGTATGGCTTTTCTTCCCTGTCTCACCCTTATGAAAGCCTGTGAGGAGATGGAGAAAAAAATTTTGAAGTTGGAAATTGTATTATAAATGGCAGAGGTCTTTCAGTTGAAGGTCTTATAAGAAAAATGTCTTGAACTTAGTGACTTCTCATATGAAAATACATGCCAGATGTTCAAGTTCTGAAAGTAGTTCTCTGTCTTGCTTACACATGTGTCTTCCTGTCCTAATCTGAGTCCAGCAACTGTAAATCAGTGTGCTTCAGTCGGACAGCTTTCCAGCACCAGGGAATACATCCTGGGAATAAGGGCTGCACACTGCTCAGGTCCTTCCTTTGAGCTGTGATGACTGGTGATGCTACAGCTATGCTGCTGTTTGATTACAAACATAAGATTTTGTGGGTTACATGCAAGTTCTATGCCAAGAAAATCATGCATAAACTTGTGCTTTTCTGACTGTGGAAGTCTGATTACTTAAAATAAATAAATAAATTAACAATTGGCCATTGTATTTGATCTGTTCGTTTGCATTCTGTAGCAAAGAGTGAAGGGGTCACACGACTTTGAGAATGGATAAATTTCCCTTCTGATTGCCCTACATTTTGATCTCTAGTAATCACTATTAATGTGTGCAGCTTGATTGAACATATATTGCAAAATGGAGCAGTATGATCAGCACTGATCATGCTAGAAAAGGCTCAGAAGAAAAAGAATAATCTGGAAAATGTTTTTGTCAGATTGTCTGAAGTGGCAGAGTAAGGGACTAAGAGAAAAGATTACTACCATGAGAATCAACTTGAACTGTGGTGCTAAGAGTGGAAAATGGACTGGTCATTGGGGGTTGGACTAGATGATCTAGATGATCTTTCGAGGTCCCTTCCAACCCCTAGGATTCTATGATTCTATGATCCCATTTCTGACGCTGCAGTGCAGATAGGGTTAATAACAGGAGTATTCTTTCACAGTGCTCTTCTGGCTTAGGAAGCTCATGATAAGCAAATATAGATATATGTTTTGACTGACAGTTTAATCATCAGGGCATTGATTGTTTCCTGCCATTCAGCTTGAAGATAGGCTATGGAGTAAAGCAGAAGTGTCTAATTAAATTCCTTTGTGGTGTGATTCCTCTGGAAAGGCATGAAACCAACAGCTGAGATAGCATAGTTTAAGAATTCTGTTTTCCAGGTTTTCAGTGTACTGGAGATCAATCTAGAGACCTAATGCTGGGGTTTAGTTCTTCAATGCAGTTACCTATGGTGTAGCTGCCCCATGAAGTTTCAAGGCAGGGACATTGCATGGCTTTCTATTTGGCTTTTTGACTAGCAGCACATTCTAATGTCAACTTGCCAGGGGAGAGCAGTGCTAAACTGACCTTCTACCAAGATAAAAAGTAAACCAATGAGGGAATTTACTATGGTTTCATTTTAAGAAATGAATTTGAGTTCTTGATGGCTTTTCTTCCCCAAATATTCACCCATAGACTCATGAGTGTAAGGGAGCTGTTGTAGTTGGCTGCAGAGCGTAACCTGTGATATAGGAAGACAGTGTTGGGGTTTTTTTGTTGTTGGGTTTCTTTGGTTTTTATTGTTTGTTTTTGTTGGGTTTTTTTAACAGTTGTAACTAATATTCTCTGTAAGCCAAATGTTCTCTACATTGTGGATGTCTCTTTCCCTCATTACTCAAATAATTACTGTGGCTGTTTCCCAGCTGTCCTCTTTCCCAAAGTAAGTGCTATACTAACTAGGCTGTCACAGGGGTAGTAAAATTAAAAATATTTTGCATAGAGGGTGCTTTTAAAGCATAAATTAATGCTGAGCAAGCACAACATTTTATCTTTTATTAATCCCTATTGCTCATCTTGTAATCTCATGTAAATCAGTAAATAAACCCTCATCCTAGCAAAAACTCCTGATTGTGAATTGAAGAATTACACAACAGTTGAGTGTAGTTATCTTCCATAGTACTGAGACAGAGCTACAGAACTCTCTCAGGAGAAAGAAAGTGCTGGTGTATATATAAAAAGCACTAAGGAAAAGTTGACTTTTCCCCCCCATGAATTACTGGTTCCTATTCTTTAACTGGCAATGGCAATGAATATTTTTCATTGCAATGAAATGTAAGAATATGGACCCATGAGAGCAAAAGTAATTCTAACTGTGTTTAATACAGGTATTTGCATATTCCAAGTGATAAAAGGACTAAATGAAACTCCTTTCAGATCACTTTAAAAGGGTTTTTTCAATATTGCCATCATTAATTCTGGATTTTACACAGAATTTTCATAAGTTAAGCAATATTTCTTTATGTCTAGGTATTTCTAGAAGGTGGCTGCAGCTTTGTTGAAGTGTTAATTGGAAATGAGGGGGAAATAAGAGCTGTGTGTCTTGAGATGATGAGAAGAGGCTAGAAGTCATCTCTTAAAGAAATGAGGCCTGGACATGAAGAAAATAAGTTACTATTACTATATTGCTTAATAAAGTATTTGGCTGTGGAGCATCCACATTCTTTAGCAGGATCACCTCTGAATGCTTTAATGAGGATTAAAGTTTACCACAAACTATACAGGGTCTCTGGGACAAATCTGCAGATATAGCCACCTTCACTGGCAGGCAATTCTGTGCACGTGCCACCTCTTAAGTCTTCTTTTACCTAAAGATATAGAAATCCTCCCCTGGAGGGTGAGATAGGGCAGAACAAACTGCAGAAAGATCTGGAGTTATCAGACTATCTAGAAGTAATTAATAGCAATTAATTTTCATTTACTATTTTCTTAATGGAAAATGTACTTCAGTCACAAATGTGGCTAACAAATCATTTCACTACATTTGGTAGCAATGTGACTAATTCTGTGGTGTGATTTATTATGAGTCATTAAAATCAATTCGGGTTTAATCAGGAATCATTGTAAATATGTGGTTACAAAGTTCTGAAAATGCATGGGTTAACATGTCAAATAGCACTGGTTGGTAATGGCTTCATTTATCTACTTCTGAATTTGGAGTTGTATGTCAGGGCACAGTCACATGTACATCTCAGTGATTTGTAGAACTGAGCTGACACTAATGAGAAAAAGCTTTAAAAATAAAGACTATTATAATTTATGTAGCTATGCGTATAAAGGTCAATAAAGAAATGACTGAACAGATAGTTTCTAAGCCTGAACTTGGAAGTGTCTAAGTTCATATCCTTACAGACATAAGAATTATAGAAGGAAAAAGTCGGCAATAAATTTGGAAGGAAGCTCTATCTTGCTAAGTGGCACTTAAAAATTACTATTAATTCTAAAAGCTTATGTCAAACTTGCCTTTTCCCTCCATTTTTCTATGCCATTTTTCTATGCCATGTTTGATCTTTAGCTAGTATCTGGTTTACTTTTTTGTCTTAGATAAACAAATATGCTGATCCCTGACCAATGCCTCTGTAGTGTATGTTATTTAATATATATAGGTAGCAAAGCTTTTAATAAATAATTTAGATGAAGTATTTTCATGGTAGTGAAGGCAATGAGTGCAGCAATGTTGATATTGAAGAAGGGCTCTGGCTGCTGCAGAGGCAATCTAGCCCATCATCTATTGGGCTATAACTCCATCTGAGTTGTAGCACCAGCTCTTGTTCCTGTCTAGTAGTTGGGTGGCACAGTGGTGCAGTAACATGGCCACTTGCAAGCTGGTACCCACCTATGTGCACAAGTGGAAAACAGCTGTGGAGGAAATACTGCTGTCTGCTTGTCCCAAGTTCTGTGGACTTCCTGCTGTGCCTGTCTGCTGGGAGTGGGCTGGGGATGAACCATACCAGATGTCATCAGCAGCTGTGTCTCTATCAAAATCCTACTCATGCTTTTGAGCTGGAAAGGGGTTTGCTAATGACAAAAGGAAAAGTGAAGAAGCAAAAAATTGTAAATAAATCTTCTAGTAAACAGCTTCTGCAGCCATCAGAATCTTCTGGGACAATCAGATGATCTTTTGTCTAGGTGCTTTCATGTACAAATAGATACCTAATTCTTTAATCTCCATTTACCAAGGTGTGTAATGCTATACATGTTTTTTTGCTGACTGACATCTAGTAACTGTAGTGTTGCCAGAAAACTGTTCCTAGGAGCATTGCAGGGCACATTATGTATTTAATAAGGTTTCTATAAGTAATTCTGTGAACACTGCATTGCTATTCCAACTGCTAGATCAACTCAGGGCCAGCTTGGGGTCCCTCTTCAAGAGAAACTTGGATGATGTTAGGAAAATATCTACGCATTACAGAAACTAAGCAAGCCTCTACCATACTTTCTTCCAAACTACAAAAACAAACTGAAAAAGAAGAGCTGTGTTCAAGGACTGCTAGGCTCTGGGACATGAACTTTACATTGGGAGGGGATAGGAGAAAGTTTATTGCCTTTTAGTTGCTTTTAGCAGAAATATCGGGTAGGAAGCTATCTGTGAAACTGTAGTAAACCTCTTCTTAAACCATGAATAGGACAGACTTGCCAACCTAACTCCTATCTGTGGCTTTGTGGTAGGAGTCAGAGGGAGTACTGGAAAGCCTGTAGAGTGGGTGGTTTTCCATTTTGTTTACTGCTTCTGTTCTCCAGGAATTTTGTCGTAAGAAGGCAACTCTTGGCCAAGTTATATCTTGTGATGAATATTGCCTCACCAGCTGGGAAAGACCTTGCCTGCCTCTCCAGGAAAATTCTCTGGGGTTATTATGGCTGAGGAGAGAAGTAGCCAAGTCTTTGGCCCAGCCCAGCTGCCTGACCCAGGCTGGAGGCAAGGCCTGGTGCCATGCGGTGCCTCTCAGCTGGAAACAACATGGCCTTGTTCAGATATGCACGGAGGGAGCAAGTCTCATTTTGGGGCTGTATTTCTGAAGCAGGTAGTAAGGAAGGGTGGTCAGAACACAGCCTTTCACAGCTGTCTTGTGAGGAGGACCTACCTGCATTCCCAGTTCGAATTTTCTGAGCTACATTGGGAGCTACTTACGACATGGGGACTATTTTGTGATTCCTCTGTATAATAGGTGGGCTTTTACAATGAATATAAGTGAAAATAGTGATATTAATATACCTGCTAGTTCACATACATGATGAATTACAAGTTATGCTAATTATGAAGCAATTTATCTTTCTTATATAGAACTGACTCTTAGAGCAAGCTACGAGGAGGCTTCTTTCTATTCAGCTAATTAATAAAAAATGCAGTGTTCCCACAATTTATGTTCTTTGCTTGGCTTTTGTTAGATTAATAATTTAGCAAATATAGTTGAGTGTATGTAATGCAATTTTCTCCTCTTTCACTTTAAAATGTTGTTCTGGTATGTAAAAGAAAACGTCGCTTTTCTTCATGGTTTTTATGAAATGAATGCTGTTTTTCCCTTACTTCATGATGATCTAATGCTGCAGCAAAAAAAGGTGGGAGAGAGGCTTGAGCAGCCAGGTTATTCAAGCATAGCTGTAAGGTTTGAATGGCCAATGCAAATTAATTGCTTTTCAGAGCTTACGTATTTGTAAGTACTTTGCATATAACCATAAACTTTAACTGAAAAAAACTTGGTGCTAGTGCTATGGAGAAGCAGGCAGTAGGGAGGTCTGGATGGGCTTGCTCTGGAAGGAATGGTGAGGCACGAGGAGAGCAAGGGAAGCAGAGCCTGCTTGTGCTTTGCCTGTCCTCGTAGGGCTGCAGCAGAACGACTGTTTCATGGGCTGGGATCTGCTCTTTCACTGCCATGTTGGGCTGGGGTGGTTCCAGGTATTAATGCACTGGCAAGTGGAGGCATCTGCTACTCTACTGGATTCTCCTGGCCTCCTGCCTTTGCTCTGTTCCCAAAAGGTGCTCCTTCACTGTGTGCTGATAGCCTGAGCTACATACAAGAGGTGAAGTCTACGGCTGCCACAGAGGCTGTGAAGGGTTGATGTGCTATTGTGGCTGTCAGCAGGTGACCCTCCCTTATGTGCCTGATGGGCTCCAGAGCAGATCCTGTCACTAAAAAGATAAGGAAGGAAGGATATGGCCATCCACCCACCATCAGCTGGGTTGAATGAAATATTACGTAAAATGGGTCTACTGCTTTCTGCTGGAAATAGAAACAGTAGGCAAGATAATAACATTGTGGCTCCTTTTAGGATTAGCAGCAGTCTGTAGCAGAGGATACCTTTTATTTTACTCTAGAGACCATCCAGCACATGATCTGCTACTGTGGGTTGCATGCTCAGCAGCAAAAAATTGTCCCCTGGGGAACAGGTATTAAGTATTTTTCCCTAATTCTCCGGAAGTCCTAATGGAAACTAGACCAGGAATCACACTGCCTGATATGTTAATTATATGTT
Organism: Heliangelus exortis; assembly: GCF_036169615.1. NCBI lineage: Eukaryota > Metazoa > Chordata > Aves > Apodiformes > Trochilidae > Heliangelus > Heliangelus exortis. The sequence goes on along the minus strand of NC_092429.1, from coordinate 20,889,673 downwards.
AAGTAGTTCAAATGTTCAGTCTAAAAAATAAAAGATTTCACCCTTTCACAACTGGAATACAGAGCAGAATATTCAGGTAAAAATAATTTATGATAGTAATTATTATATAAACCAACTTGTCAGCAGCTAGTTTAAATTCCCCCTTCCCCACTCCAAGCTTCTCAAACCTGTAGTGTAATCACTGTAAGAAATACCCCTCCTTCCTGCTGTATTAATCAGAATTAAGATGCTGTTTGTGAACACTTAACTATGTGGTGAAAAGGTATCTTATCTGCAATAATCTGGAGTTTCAAGAGGTCACCGTTCTGATAACCAAACTTAATCTTTACTGGCAATATCAAATATTAATTGCTAACAGCCCCACCTTTCACTATTAAAATCTGAACATTTATGCACATGATTATGAGTCACCTAATGGCTCAACAGCTTTAATTTTTTTGCACTATGTGCATTTCCTTTTGTTTAACCATGAGAGAACTGGACTTCTCTTTATTATGGGTAAAAGTGTTTCAGAATAAATCCTGATAGTTTGAATTACCCCTCAACTTTTGCCTTTAAGGGAAAGAGTGTGAAAGCCCTTTTTGCACACCCTGTGTGGGAATGGGGACTCTGGCAGTAGGAGAGCTGATACCACATCTAGTGGAAGTGACAGCATGATAGGCTGTGAGGGGCTTAGCTCTTTTTGCATAAGGAACCCTTCACCATCTGGGAAATACAAGTACCCCCACAGCACATCTTTATTTTAAATACAGCTCTGGCCTCACTGCCTTACCAAAGATAAATTATAAACAACTCCAGTGGGCAGTGTTAGCTGTTCCAGTAAGTGTGCAAAGCTGTTGGTGTTACTGGCTTTACCCCAGAGTTTCTGCACACAAGATATTGTCAATAGATTATCAATAGATTATTAGGCATCTGTTTATCTCCACGCAACCTAAAGTTTGTATGGTAGATGCAGATGCTGCATTCAGAAAACAAGTACACAAGAAACCTCAGAGAGCAGCCCTTGAGATCTGGTGCTTACTGGACTCTAGGTGAAATACTCAGTCTGGTGGGACAAGCATAGGTGCCAAGTGGGACAATGGACTTTTTCTGCAAAACTGGAAAGTGTTCACCTAATTTAACATGGTTACTGGACAGACAGACAGCAACTGCATAGAATGTCACTGACTCGGCTTTGGAAAAAAAGCCAATTTGTAGTCATTGAGAAGAGGCTAGGGGAGAACAGTGCAAGGCACTGGATTGATATATAGGGGAACAGGTATTGCAGCAGAACTTGGAGATGGTAGGAAGAGACATGGCAGCAGGGAAAGAGTGCAAAATATAGATGAACAGCCCTTCTTAGGGTTGTGGCTACTAAACAGGAACTGCTGCTATTGCTTGCTTGTCTGCCTTGTCTTTTCATTTTGACTCTGTGCAAATAGTGACTTAATAAGTACTTACATACAGAAAGCTCCCTGAAGCTGGAGAAGTTGTGAGACATTACGGATTCTTGAATGCAGAGTAGGCTCTATTGTCAGGTGATGAAGCTTAGCCATTGCCCTTCTGTAGCTACTCAGTCTTGCTCTCAGTACCAAGGAGATTTCTCCTCACTTCTCTGACACTTTTCAGTCTTTAAGATGGTTTTGTAAACATGGATATCATAAGAGAGCCATATCTAAGCTGTCTGGAGCTCAGGCTCCTCTGCCAAGGAGACTGCTTGGCAGGGGGAGAAATTCTTTGTAGTCCTTACCCCTGCAATAGCATAGGATAGTGAGCAGGAAATGGTCTGATAGTTAAAGCAGATGGTTTCTCAGCGAAGCCTTCTGTGGCTTGTATTCTCCAAATTTTATTTTTTTTTAGCGAGAAAAACCATCTTTCCTGATATGACAGCTTCATTGCAGTACCTTGTGGAAACATGCTGCCACTTATACTAATTTTACCTTGTAAGAATGTAAGTTTGAAAGTACACTGGTAAAGCAAAAAAATCAACTTTTAAAAAACATAAATGACTGCCAATAGAAGGAAGTAATTTATAAAAAGAATGTACAGAATAACAACAACATTAAAGTAAAGATAGATGTGTTTCTGCTTCTCCTAGTTTTTATGTATCCACACCATGAGCCAATGCAGTTGCTAAAAGAGTACTTGCCCAAAAGGGCTCTTCTCTATCTCCATGGTTTGTAAATTAGAACAGTGAGGGGAAAAAAATAAGGTTGACAAACTTATTCCAGAAGACTGAAGTAATAGGGTTTACAGTCTGGTATTGGGGTGCATGGAAACCAAAGCAGAACACTGGTGTTAGTAAAGACAAGAGACTGCTGGTAGCAGAGGCCCATGGAGCTGTGAGCTGGGAGAGGAGGCTGGTGTTACTGGGAGGGAGCAAGTTGGTGGAGACACATCAGACCTTGGTCTATGCAGACCAAGGGCAAGAAGGATGCTTTGATGCTTTCCTCTGAGGGCAGTATAAGGCAGGAGCATACTGATTCACACTGTTTTTACAGCTAAGTAGTGGGTTACAACTCTGTAAATTTGAGATGAAAATATAATAAATTTTTTCTTTTAGACTGTACTGACTTCCATAGAATATGGAATGTCTTCCTACAATGTCTTCCTACAATGCCAAGCAGTGCTTGTTTTTGCTATGAAGGTTTCACAATGGTACCTTGTTTGATTAGTCTCTTGTCCTTGGAATTCTCTGTTTGGAGTGATTTCAGGTCCTTGAAGGTCAAAATATGGGATCTAGGCTATTTGTAATTAGCCGTGATCATTCAGTAACAGTCTCTGGAAATGGATAAGTATCTGCCTTCACCATATTTACTTTTGGGGTACAATAAGATTTTTGATATGATTGTGCATCTGTCACACATTAAATTCTATGTGACTGTAGTAATTCATTTTAATTGTGTATCTTTGCATGGTTTCTTAGTTTGGCCAGGAGGTTAAGGTGAAATCTAATATGCTCTGTTGGGGATATATAGAATCCAAAGATAATGCAGTTAATGGGGTCAAGTCTTTTTCCCTCTTAAGGCTGCTTATTTGAAATCAATTCAGGAATTTCAGTGATGGCAAACAAAAATTCAATTAGAGCTCTATAGTTCTTTTCTCCACAATGTCAGGTAACACTGCACAGGAGAAGCATTCTGTATAACCCTGTCTGGTGGCTGAGCACTGGCTTCTCTGTGCAGAGAATTGACTGAGAAGGGACTGAACTGCAACTTTCAGACAATTTAAAGTTTTTTCAATGCCACAACACTGGCAATAAAGACAACTAATGTGGTCCAGTGCCTTAATTGATTTCTGTTGTAGAAGCATAGTAAGAAAGGACAACTATATGAATTCATCTCCAAGCTAATCCCAGTCTTGTGGCCACATACATCTACTTGTAAAGCAGTCCATGGGGTTTAATTGTTAGAGGCCAGAATAAGAGCTGTTGACAGTCATATTAGAACTAAAAATCTTGTCAGGTATATTTATGACCCTCAAAAAAGAAGAAAAAATAGTGTTGAGCTGTTTGTATCTCAGATGTTTATAACTGAATAATATGTGGAAGGCAGAAGATAGTCTGCATAGAGCAGCAATCTGGCATTATTTTAAGTATTACAAGAGGGAAGCAAAGCAGAATATACTGACCTTAAAGAACAACTAATGATTTTTATAGCACTGTGCTAATAGTTGTAATTGGTCAATTACCTTAAGCAGTTTTTCTTTCTTAAATATGTTCAGATACCTAACTGTAAGCATCCCTTCTGGAGCAGAGAATCTGTTGAAATGTCTCTTCAGTCTGATTTGCTTCATATTTTCTGTGTCAGCCCCCGTCTCATTATTGACCTTTTCAAATTGTTAGTTATTGAGGAATTTTATTATTATCAATCTAGGTGAAATTCTTTTTGATTTCCAATATTCTCCAAGAAAAATTGATTTGGAAATTCTTTTGGGGAGATATGTGGGTCTCTTGAGACCAAGAACCTTACAGAGAGATCTTGCCAGAACTCATCTGCCCATAGCACTCAATGAAAGTAGATGTTCCTCTCCTTCTGCAATTCACCTGCCTGTCTGTAGGTTCAGCAGGAACACAAGGAACCTTATTAGCACATCCTTCCCTTGTGTGGGCTGGGAAGAAGTGCATTGCCTCCTGCTTTGGGGTCAGGGTTCTCTGTGCAGCAGCTGGGGCTGACAGCATGATGTCGATTGCTCTCATTCACATCCAACCTGGAAGTACCTTGGACTGGAGCAAGCCCTGACCCTTCTGAGGAGAATCAACTTCTCAGAATCTCTCCATTGCACCCAGGGTTTGTCCTTGCACAGCAGTCAGGAGGAGGTCGTATCCTCACCTCTGCCTGTTCACACTGAGGTTTTTTTATGCTGAACAGTATTTACACGTGCTCTTGACATGAGTTAGATAATGCCCATCACAATGGGACAGGACTTTTTGGAAGGAAAAAACCTCTGTTGTGTAGTGAGTGCTGAGGGTCAAATATTTTCTCACACCTTCTTGGAATTAAAAGCTTATAAGAACATTTGTAATCACAGTTGACCTCTTGGAAGGGTCAGGAAAAGAGGCAGGAAAAAGTGCAGTGGTCCTGATTGAAAGAGAAAAGGTACATTCAAGAACATGAATGCAAACAGACTGAAAATACCTTTTTGAAATAAGTCTCTATAGCATCCACATAAGGGCGTAAAACTGAGGGGAACTGCTCGTGTATATCCTCATATTTTTTTGTTAAGGATTTTAATGGAATAAACTTGTCTCAAAATTCTGAAAGCAAGAATTTTATTTTTATTTTTTTCAAAGCATGCTGCTATTCTGTTCCTCAAGTCATATCTTCAGTTACTTGACCCTGTGGCAGGGCTGTAATAACAAACCTATGACATCATAATGATTTTTCTTACGTAATAAATGATGAAGCCATTAACACAAGACTGCATGACTTCACTGCAAACCAAACAGAATGAACAGCCAGCTTGTCAAAAAAAAAAAGGCTGTTTTTCAAGTGCATAAATCTTCAATAACAGCAGGGGACATACAGAAAATTACTGTCAAAGTAAATTGCATTCTGTATGAATGCCATCTACTTCCAAGTTTGCCCCAGTATGATGATCCTTCTTTACTTAGTGGTGTTGCCCTTATCTTTTTAGGGACCTTTAGTGAAGTCTTCTTTTATATTTCATGTATCATTAAAGTGACTTAAATTACCAGGGATATGGTAGGCCTGACATTTATTTTTAATTATTAGTATAAATAAAGATGCTTATACTCTACACCTGCTGTAATTATAAAAAACATATTTTTTTCATTTATAAAATAAATTATGTGCTTCAGGCAGTCAGCCAGGGAGATGAGAGGTGTTTTTTTTTGTAATCTCTACAAATTCTCAGTGTTTATTAAGTCTGACCTCAAGGGACCAAATAATGTGGTTTTGATGCCACTCAATTCATGGCTTCTGTGCAGTGTCTGGAAAGGGTATCTGTGTAGAATTGAAAACAGATTTGTGGCAGAAAAATACTTAAGTGTTTTATCAGAGCCTCATATCTACAATGCTGGGCAATGGAGCTTCAGACATTGCGTCTTCTGAAAAACAGTAGTTTGAGAAATGCTGTGTCGGTCACCAAAACATTAAGCTATAACAAACAGAAAAGAAGGGTGTTCAGCCATTTAGACACCATCTAGGAAAGCACTTCAGTTTAAATTTTGGATCACTTTAAACATTGAAATTTCCTATGAATTCAAAAAGCTTGGCTACATTTTGCTGATTGCTTCCAATTTTTCATTCCATTTTTGTGTGTAAGTCAGCATTACTTACAAATTAAAAAACAAACCAAACCACCATTAATTGCAATTAATCAAATCTGAAGCTCCATTTGTCAAAGTTCTCTGCTTCAGGTAGTCTATACTTGTTTACGTGTAAGCTTTCTTACTTCTTTTTTCCTACCCAAAAATCTATCTTGAATTAGTAATGATATTTTAATACTCTTGTCAAGACTGGCTAAAGCACAAACAACTAAGGCAGCACCAATGAGTACAACTAAATCATTCCTCTCTAAACTACAGTGCTGGAGGTTGGATGGTCTTGTGTAGCAAGGTTGAGAGAGGCTTTTTGTCCTGTTCTATCTTTGTAGGAAGACAGAAACTATCTAGTGTAATATAAAGGAGGATATTTCCTAAGCTCTTCCTCTTCTTCAACAAGTGTGGTAGATAGTATTACAGGTGAAGATGACTTTCTTTGGATGTTTTCTATCTGGAGTTTTCCTGTGGTCCCCTTACATCTAAGGAAGCTAAACTATAGGTCTACTGAGTTCCATATGGCTCCCAGTCTCTGCTTAGGTTCTCCATCTTGCAGCATGTCACAGCTATTCAGACTTTCAAAGGTTTTCATGGTACTGGCTGTCTAATTTGACATATTTGCCTCTCATGACACATCTAGTTTGTCTCTACCTTTCAGCATTTACTGTAAATTCATAAAACTGTTGTTTAAAAGTTTAAGTAATTAGAGAAAAGCTTTTTGATTTATGGCAGCTTGCATGTGTGAATATTATGATGCTGAATGGCTAAATTCCAGGTGAAGTGACTGTGTTCAGGGAGTGCGCATAAGTTTCTGGTTGCGTATAAATTATTGTTAGTCACAGTTTCAGTAAAAGGATTATTTTCAGTGATATCTCTTCCACTTCAATGTCTTTGCTTTTCAGTTTGATTCTAGACATCCAAGACTGCACAGGGGTCTTGCATCCCCTTGTAGTTATTCCCTTGTTCTCTTTCATATAACTGTCAGTGACAATGACAAAAAGAAAAATGAAAAGAAAATGTATTTGATGTATTAATGAAAATAGCAATTTAAACAAAAATAGTCCTTTATATTTTAAATAAGTGAAAGTTCTATTTTGATTCTGTTGTGACAAGGCAATTTGGCTTTTAGGATAATGTTTTCACAAATGTTCAACAGCCACATAAATGAAACTATCTCAATGTCTGTCTTCCATTTGCTTAACTTGGAGATAGGAGTCCAAGCTAAATGGTGAAAGAAACCAGTCTCAACTGCTCATACGCTTTGTTCCCTTGGATGCAGCCTTCCATATTACTTGACATTCCATGAAACATTGTCTTTTGTGGAAATTTTACTTGAAGGGAACAAATATAACTGTATGGGCATAGTTCACCAAATGTGTTGCAGCTTCTCTTCTGGCTATTTTGTTAGTACAGGCAGCCTGCCTGGCATCTCTCACTCATACCAAGAGATCTGTGTGAACATAAAGCCCATGTCATGGCCAGGGCCAAAGAGTTTTACTGAAGCTTTGCTACAGGATGGTAGATATCACCTTGACCCACTGGGGCTTTGACATTTAATATAAAATGGAACAAACTGAGGAAAGCAATATAATATTAAGCTAGCACAGGACAGAGGGAATGCAAAGCTGACACCAGTTGAGTCTTGGCCACAGCCTCTGACTTAGGCAGTAGCTCTGTGATTGCAACCCACATAAAAAAAACTATGCAACAAATTGTCTTGAAAACCAAGGTAATTGTGGTAGACTGACAATGAATTCTGTGGAGTGCTCAGTTGTGTCAGTGATGCAGCCAAAAAGGCAGCAAACAGCCATATCTTCCATCATTTCCTTTGCACATGAATCTCAGCAAGAATTTGCCAAAGCTATTTTTAGAGATAAAGGTGTCTTCATGTCCTTTGAGGATTTGGCCTCTATGCTCAGCCTGTTTGGAATTTTGTAGGGAAGAGCCCTGTTTTCCACAGCCCAGACTGGGATAATCCAGTCATTGTCCACAAGGTACAGAGCATCTGTCAAACAGTAACTTCTTTCTTTCTCCAACCCTCGACCTCTTGTTATTTGCACATTACTGTCATTTCTGCCTCTGATCTCATGTGCAGCATATCAGCTTCTAGATGTTCAGAGCAGTTTCTGCATGCAAATCTACAGTAGATTTGCAATCAGAAATCAATATTTTAAATTATGTTTTCCCCAGAAGATTATTATCATTGTAAAATCAAAATATTTTGCAATACTTGAAAGCTCAAAGAATATTCTGTGTATGAGCTGACAGAAAACCGTAATCAAATTGTCAAGCAATTGCTCCTACTGTGGCAAAGTGAGAATTGTAGATTACATGTGTCAGCATGTGAAGATAAAGACTGCATAGTGAACAGCATGCTGAAGGCTTGATAGGAGATGGGAAGTTTATCTCTGTACACTGTAACCTATTGTAGACAGTTCTGCTACCTCAGCAGTCCTCAGTTTGCATTAAAATGTTTATGATCAATAAAATGCCTCAGTTTTGTCATTTGGAAAAGATGTTTAAAATTTTCTATCAACTTTATTTGGTCAATTAAACTGAGGACTAATTACTATTCCAAAGGGTTAAGTAATAAAAGATGCAGAATACTAATCTAAATACACTAGTTCTTTACTGACTCTATTATTATCACTGCTCTAATCTCTTCAAACAGTCACCCAAATTCATGCTGCTGTGATTATTTGAGTAAGAAAAATGCCTCATTTATTCAACATATGCATTGGCTGCTAGTCTAGGTTTTTAAATGTTTAAAGATTTATGTTCAAATTTATTTTTCTCCTGTCCTTTTGCCTGTTCTTCTGTAAACTCTTCAATCACCCTGTTCTCTATGGCTACCCGGCATGGTGGATGTTCCCTGAAAATACCTCACCAAAGTTCTGAGCTTGGGGGCTCTAACTTGAAGCCTCTTGAACTTAAACTCTCATTAAATTCAGTCAGAATTAATGACTCAGCACTGTGCAAGGTCAGGCTCGCGGGCCACATTCTCAAGCAACCCTATCATTGCTGTGGGTCTTTCTCTTTTAGATGTGGGACCATAAAAAAGAGATTTGCAGGAATAAAATTTAAATGGGTTTTAATTCTGATAACCAGATTGCCATTCAGGCTGGTTATTTAACTGCAGCACAAAACAGGCACTTAATGCCAGCTAAAGGAATACAATAATTTTAAGAAGTATGGTATGTAGCCACTTAGCTAGTACAACCTTCTCTGTTTAATCTTGAACTTGCTTGCAATTCCCTAACAAGTTTTGAAAGGAAAAAAAAATGTGATAGGTGATGGGAAGAGGAAAAATAATAGTATACAATCAACATTAGGTCACCAATGGTAGATTAAAATGGTACTGTACATTCATGAGTTGATAAGGAACACACTTTATTTTGTCATTTTAGTTAGCAGTAAAATATTTGGAAGGGTATTCTTTAAAAGTTTATGGAGCAATGCATAATGGAGAATCACAAATATGTGACAAGTGGAAACCCCATGCATTTTTAATGTCAAGACAAGAAAAATGGATACGTGGTGGCTGTTTAGACTAATTTAGAAGTAGGTTTCTAATCTTCCTGGAATAACAACCTGAAGCATCCTTCAGGCAAGACTACTAAGAGTGAAATGGAGTCATGTGGCTGCAGGTGAATGAATGGGGGGGCTAAATTATGATGTCCATGTTTTTCCTCTGACTTCCACCGGTAAAAGAAAAGCAGACAGGCTTAGCTGTGCCTCTGCTTTCCTGTTAGTGGTTGTAGCAGGTGGACTGTCACCTCTATACCAAAAATTAAAGTGGATTTATTTTTAAAGTGGAAATGAGTCAGCCAGTAAGACAATTGCATTGCATGAGGCTAGGATTAGACTGGGTGTTCAGTGAGTCAGACCCAGTACTTTAAGCTTGCACAATTTATCCTAAAAAATGCATTCTTTCCTAAAAATGTTGTATGTCTAGTGAGCGTTTTCAGTCCTACTCTGAAGGCCAAAGTCTTTGCTTCTGTAATCAGTATAGCTCATCTGCTGCATTAGAGTGTAAAATTTGAAGAACATGTGCTGTGGAGTGATTTGGTCTAGGTGTGTACATTTCTTTAGTACTTACTAGGTGAACTGACTCTAGATTTGGCTTCTTTGACTGCTTATGGAGGTTACATGCATTTATAGTGAGGTCCTAGTCCCATTAAAGCAGTTGGAAGACTACAGATGAATGGTAGTAACCTCTTGATCTGGAGAAGATATTCTTTTTCAGGGTCATGAAGGCTTATCAAATGCTGGAGACTGAGATTCAGAGGAACAGAAAGACTGAACCTGTGACCAATTCAAAATCTGAGTTCTTGTAACGGAGCACTTCAGTGTCTCCCCTAACCTTGATCCCTCTCCATGAAAACATTTTTTTTTTTTTTTCTCTACAGTCAGCAGCAAGCTGTATCTTCTCAATATAAATTATTTGAGAATATTTTTAAAGATGTATGATTTCAACACACAAAAAAATTATCATACGTGCATAGTATTCTAGTATAAGATTGAAATTTTGAGTATGAAATGGAAGTTAAAACCTTGTGGGCTGAAACCTTTCTGTTGATTCAAGTCCAGTACACACCAGTGCTAGTGGTCTGAAGCTTTTGTTTACTAGCAATCCGCAGGTCTTTTCATTAGTCAATAATTATTCATCATTGTCATTCACTGTCTCATCCCTAAGGCTTATCAAGTCCATTTCACTAAGCAAATGCTTCAGTGAAAATTTGTTGATCATCTTAGATGACGAATAAGTGATGGTTTTTGGAGTCACCTGTGCCTAGGCAATGAATCCCCACTGGCTACTTTGTGCTGCCACAGCAGGAGCTGTAAATGATGGGGAATGAAATAATAATCACAATTGCTTTAACTCTTGGGTTGAAACTGCTTACTTGTGGTTTATTTTTGCACTGCTCTCCAAACTGCTTAGCTAAAAGGGCATTTAAAATGTTTGTTGTTTTGCTGGGAAGGATAGCTTGCCAAGGACTATTATGATGATAAAATAAATGACAGTGACTCTTCTTTGCCAACAGAATATTGGACCATAACTTTTTCCTTCATCAGTTTCCACAATCACTATCTGATTGGAAGATGGGGATTCACTGAATGGAAGCACTGGGGAGAAATGCCTTAAATTCAGCATTCTCTCTTGATTTGCTCTCTTTAGAGGACCTTAAGCACACATCTTGCTGAAATTAATCTTGCACAGGACCCTTCTTCATCTTCCCAGCTCCTTCAGTTTTTTCGGGGATGAGCAGAATTTTAGCATCAGAAGAATGTCTGCAGAGTCATTCAAGTAGGGGACGTTGTCATATGTTTTAATAACTTATCGTGTTCTTGATAAGAATTCTAAAAGATCAGTAGATAAGAGTAAACAGGCTCAGGATGACAGCCCTTTGATACTGACATTGTTAATTTTGTGACAATTTAATTGGTCTTCTGTCATTACAACTTAAGACACATAATTGCAAGATAATTCTGGGCAAGTTACTACGGCCAAATGTTTTATAAAATGACTGTATAATTGTTAGGCTGTTTGAAACACAAACTATACTTTTCCTTACAGAGATGGGTGGAGCAATCTATAGTGTGGACACCTTAAAACATTTACAGATGAAGAGAAGAGTGAATTGCAATCTGTTTTCTAAAATTAGAAGTTTTTTTTAATATAACCAAGCCAGTAGATATGGGCAGACTAGTTCAGGTAAAAACAATTAAGTTGATCCTATAGTTAATATTAAAAAATACTGAGACCTAGAAAAACTGGTAATTTTGCATCTCTCATTGTGTTAATAGGAACTAGAAAGCATGGAAATTTGTCAGAAGTAAGAATTCTGGAGAGGGAAGTGGTCAAGTGATCTAAACATAGGGATTTGGGAGGCTTCTGCATGGGTACTTTGTATACTCATGTGCGTGTTTAGGTTTTTGAGAGTTTTCTTTCTTGTCCCCATTCCTGGAGAAAGAAATGCCTGTGAACCTGGTTGCCTTTCAGAATGGTGAACTTTGTAATGCACTTTATCTGTAGCAAAAAGAAGGCTGTTGTTCTTAATTACCTCTGGGACACTCCTCACCAGAAGTGACAGCAGAACTGAGTGATACATGAAAATGGAAAGCACAAAATTTGTGACTTCTAGCAAGCCTGTACTCAAGTGCAATGTGGAGAACAAGAATGGCTGGTGATTGTTAATTCATCTCTACTACTACCGTATTGGCACACACTCTTTTTATTTATGGCAGATTTCTTGCTGCTGGCTAAAAACCCCTTTGGGAGAGAGCAGACAATTGTAGCTAGGGAGATAAAACTATAGCATTACAGGAAATTTGAGGAAATGAACCCAGAATTTCAAGGATCTTGAACCCTTTCACGGGTTATACACTTGCAGACTATTACAAGGGAGATAGCTCAGAAGAGGGTTGGTTTATTTGTTCCTATTTGAGCAAGCTAGAGGTTAGGTTCTGGTCTAAGATGCAGTGCTAGAATCCAGGAATCACTCTGTAAAAACAAATGGTGTTTCAGAAGTGTAACTAGTAAAATAAAACCTTTGGGCTCTGGTGATTTGAGTTCTGCTCCAGGAGTTATGTTTACTGTTAAAACTGTACATGTTCAAGTATTTGCTGTGTTATTTTTCTGACCTGTCTCTGCTCCCATGTGTAGGCAGATATCCAGGTACAGCTAAGTGTGTCTGTTGATGAGTTTTGACCAGAATCCCCCTACTCAGTCCAACTTACAGCCCAAAGGCAGTGGAAGCCTGGCCCATAAATCTGCTTCCCTGTGCCCTGTAATCCAAGTGCCTGTTCCAAGAGCACTGATTGCTTGCTAACATTTCTAGTGTAACAACAGCATAAAGACAAGCTATTACAGAGGAAATGGAATGGAGCACAGCTAAGAGGAAAGCTAATAAAAAATAAAGGGGATGAGAAGGCTCAAAGGTATAATGGTCCTGGAAGACATTTTGGTGCTAGAAGAAAAGAGCATTCTCCAAAATGTTTTCTTAAGAGCACTGTCAACATAAGTTCTTTCTTTTCTGCAGTGATATCTTTCCATTTTAGGTGTCTGTCACAAAACTGCTGCTCACTGTGTAATTTTTGCAATCTCATCTTGCAAATGTCCATCTGGATATTTTCTTCCGTTTGCTTCAGTAACATATCTACCCTATGCATCTTCTTTTCCTACATTCTGCAAGAGCTCTTCCTCAAGTGCTGGATCAGGGTTGAAGCTATCTATTAGGAATAAATGATGTAGCTTCATAAACTGCTTGGGAACTGCATTTTGGGAGAAGCACTGTATGTGATTTCGAGTACCCATTTTACTAACTTGTGACTATTCCAGGAGTAATAAGGGCTGGATTTAATTCTTGATACCAGAGTGAACAGTTCAAGAGCTAGGGTTTAGACTCAGTTGCCTAAATGTAGAGATAAATTTAGGATAAATATAGAGAAGCACCACAGAAGTCAGTTGTTGTTATGGCTTTGTATGGGGTAACTAAGATAATTTCTTTTTTTCTTTCCACAGAGGGGGCTCTCCCAGGTCTAAGTAGATGAAAAAAATCTTTAACAATCTTACAGATATGTTAATTGAATTTATTAATTTAAGATACTAACTTTTTTTTGTGAATTTCCATGGTTTGTCCTTTTTCTATGACACTACTGCTTGCAGCTTCTTGTTTTACTTGGGGGAAAAAATATGAATAAGAGGAGTAATATATTCTAGCATTTTTATAGTAACAGTTATGATAAGTTTAGAAAATTGTCATGCCAGTCAATGTGTTAAAGTAACTTGAAAACATTACATCAAGATTAAAAAAAAAATCTTTTATTCTGATTTTGGCTGATTTTCAAGTAGTGGAAGCCTGGGTTTTCTTAGTGTAGCAGGCCTGTTGTTATACCTGCCTTGCTACAAATAAATCCTGATAGGCTCTGTGAAACAATAATGAGAAACTTGAAATGGGCAATATAGCTTAGTGTTACTCTTGGTTTTGGGACACTCCTGACTGAGCCCCCACTGCTGACTCCAGAGTCTGGCCTGTCTTGAGCTGCACAGTGGTGTGCTATGTTAGCTTATTGAAGAAATCTGAGGACAAAGAGATGAAGGATATTTTGTCAAAAATTATGCAGGAATCTGTGCCAGAGTTTGAAATGTGGTTTTTGTCCATCAAAAGTCTAAGATGTGTTGTGATGCTGCTCAGCATTTTTGAGAAAGATATGACAGGGTTGTCTGTATGGCAGGGAGAGGAGAAAGGGGACATTGGCCTAGAAATTCAGGTAAGAGTTTTGGGGATTCACAGGATACATCCCCAGGAAATGAGCTGTTCCTGAGCTAAAACTTTCTTACCGAGATACAAGGACTAACTGCCCTTGCCTTGCACATGCTTGTCTCTGGGTTGAAGCTGGTGTTCTCCATGCCTGTAGGATTTAATCTAGTTAACAGGCTCAAGGTCTCAACCTGTGGCTGGTTTTTTTGGAGGACAAAGGAGTTAGCTTTGCCCACCTCATTTAGCAGGCAGATGCAAAAGCCTTTGAAGGAGAGTGGCACCTGGGGTGGCAGCACCAATGGGGGAGCAGATGCACAATCTGGGAGAGTGCGGGTCTGTAAGAGGCTTTTTACACCCACACAGAGAGCAGCAGGGAAGGAGAAACAGGAGCAGCCTGTCGAAAGCTTAAAGCATCCTTTACAGCAGAGTGGGAGTGAATGCTGTTTAATCTCTGAGCTTTACCCTTCTCTCAGGAGAGATGAGTGGAGGAGTGAGGAAGGTACATCATGGCATATCCTGTAACATGGCATAGAAACATACTTTTTTTGTTGTGTTTTTTTTTTTCTTTTTTTTCTAGTAAGTACTGCAACATTGCTGAGGAGCACTAGTTACTGACTTGTACTCTGTTGTAACCAGGTAAAGAAAGTACCAGCACAGCGAAACCCCTGTGATCTCCTTGGGATGGGGGCTGTCTGTGTAGGCCAGGGAGTACAGATGCCTTCTTTTTTGCTCTGACAAGCTGTCTTTCCCACAATTAAAACGTTTCCATAAAAACTGGAAATAGCCAACTGTCTCAAATGCTCTGCAAGCACTACCTGACTTTCCCTGTCCTCTCTAAATGTGTATACCATGTGTGTGCTCAGGGTATGATTTACCTGTTGGGCTTGTCTGAGGTTTCTGTGGATTTACAGCAAATAACTGAGCCAAGCATTTTCTGAGAATCAAACAGGGTTTTATATCTTGCCACAGATCCCTAGATTTATCTGCAGTTATTAAACAATGGTGAAGGTTCTTTTTGCACGAAACCATGGTATATGCTATTTGCTCTCATAATAGAGTGGTAACAATTAATTATTGCCTTTCCCACAGATTGTGGTGAAAAAAAAAATTAATTTAAGGTCCACTTCATCTAATCTTTGCTCTGAATGACATTTTAGGTGTGTGTGCACCCTACAGAATAACAGAATATATGATTCCTTGTGCCTTTTGAAGTGTAGAGAGCAATTCACACTGAGCAGGGCATCACTATGTAGAAAAAGTTCTTCAATATTTTGAAAGTGGTCCCTTCCCTTTCTTACTGTGTGCTGGTAACTTCCAGTTTTGGTAATAGTGCAATTATTGTCTGAGTAGGTTCCTGCTGTGAGGTGTTGATTTGTCCTATGAGGCTTCCATGAATTATTTTTGTTGGGGATTTTGTGAAGGTCCAGCAAAAGGTGTTTGAGTTTGCTTGGGTAGTACTAACAAGTGTAGAGAGCAGACCACCCACACTATGCTAGTGCTTATAGTACCTTTTCCCTAGTGGAGTTTGGTACCTGTTACCTGCTGCCTTCACGGCCCATTTCCTATATATAAGCACTTTGGTAAATACTATTTCACAGTACCCATTTAAAAGTGACCTGACAAAATATCAGCTTTTGACAGATTGTTATATTTAGCCTTTTGATAAGGTGCTCATTTTTTATTTTTTATTGGCTAACCAGGAATCTGGGAGTACCGTCTTCTGGTATTTTTTTGCATCTCCAAGGAGAAAGCATAACTTTGTGTAGTTACAAACATTGTGTCTCTCATGAACTGGAAACTTCTGAGTGTGCAGGTTCATCCTGATGCTGAAGGAGAAAAGCATATGAATTATGTTACCTTGAAACACAGATATGTCAGTACCTTTCAGTCTCTTTTTTAGGCCTTGAAACTTTTCAGAGAACATGTGCAAAGCACAAAACTAGGTGTTAGAGTCCATTCTTTCTCCCACACTGTAGCTGTGTATGCACTTACACCTCCCTCCACCCGCAGATTTTAGAGAACAGGCAGAGTGAGTGCTTTGGTGGGGGTTTGGTGCTCTATCTTGGCGGGGATGCTCATCTGAGATAATCATAGATTGACTTCCTTACCCTTGCTTTGAACAGTGGTGCAATATACCTTCCTGCTTCCATCTGACTCTTTAAGGACCTTGTGGGAAGTGGTCACTACCACAAAGAGATTTTTCTCTTACTGCCTACCCCCTTTTTCTTGAGAGCTGGCTGTAGCTCTTTGTTGACAGCGGAGGACCCAATGTCACACATGTAAATATTATAAACTAGTTGGTGTGCTGCACCACAACACTTGCTCCAGTCAGTGCAAGCAGCATCATAAACAGGAGCCACCTAATTTGAGTTTCATCAGGTTCTGATGGAAACAAGATAGTGACTGTGGGAGATGTATTGGAGGTAGGCAACCTGCTGCATTAGTAAGGATGCCCAGGGTAGGACATTCTCCCCCACAAGCTGGATGCTGGAAAGAGATTAAGTTTCCTTTTTCTCTTTGTCCTTTTGTTATACTTTTTTTTTCTTTTCACCAAAATAACTGTAACCATTAGAGTCAATGTATGCTGCTAACTATTGACTCTGCTGATAAATCTTGGTGCATGTGAGACTGTCTCCACATCCTTTGTGCTAGAAATAGCATGTTAGGACCCAATATCACTTGGGGTCTTTGGTTGTACTACTTTGGCACTAATGCAGTATCACAGAACTTGTTTGTGAAGGCTGCCAGGTGTTACTGAAGTGCAACATAATCTCTTCTAGATGGATGGAAGACCTCAGAGCTTAGCAAATAAACTGAAAAGCAAAGCTACAACTTGTATTCCTTTATGATGAGGATGCCTGGCCAATACACACTTTGGATAGAGCAAGAAGCTTTCAGCTTCCATGTAGCTATGCACAGCAGGTCACTTATTTTTTCTGGACAGAGATAAGAAAGGAGATTGTTGTCAGTAATCCAAAGAATGCTCTGTGGACCCAGTTTTTAAAAGAAAAGTCGTTATCCTCAATATGGGCCAGACTTCTTTCATCTGTGGTTCAGGCACCAAAACAAAGTGACCATATTCACACCAACAGTAGTGTGTGCAGAATGCAGATCCCAGTGGCAGTGCCAGGGCAATGATGGGAACTGACTCTGTGGAACTAGCAGTCATGGAAGTGTCTAAAAATGACCTTGTCACATTGAAAATCTGTCCACAGCTGAGGGTGCTGAGCCCTTGAAAATAACCTTCTGGGCTCTTATGAAAGCCTGGTCCTGCATCTGTTCAGTCTGGAAGAAGTGGGCTCTTTCTATGCAGAATTGCATTCCTTGTTGAATTGATTTAGAATGGTATTTCACATTTTGTAATTATGCTGTATATGCTGTTAGAAGCATAAATGTATTTGGGGGAGTAAGATACATTTTATTAATCTGTTCATACACTGTTACAAATCTCTGTTTTGTATCATTCTCCCTTTTGTTTGAAGCATATATCTTTTTCTCAGCTAAGAACAGGTCACCACAGGGCCCATAGGTTCTCTGTGGCAAACTTGTCTGCCTTTACCTGATTTATTATATTTAACTTTGTTTGTGTCTTCCTGTGTAACAGCACACAAATTCTGTGATGTTATGAGGAATTCCTAAGAGCACAAGCCTTCACTAGGGAGAAGGAAGGCCAGTAAATAGCTTAGGGGATGTCATGCACCAAAGTCATTGGTAAAATAAAGGAGGAAGAGCTTTGCAATCAATTATTTCTTCAATGTTTTCCAGAATGAAAGCTCACTTATGCTGGCAGTGGGTTTGTGCCATGAACACAGATAGTAAAACACTTGGTGATCCTCATGCTGAAAGAGTCAGATTCTCTCCTGGCACAGCTTGGACCTCACTTGCTTTATCCTAATGGAGAATATTATTCTCTTGATGCAGAATTACATTAAGATGATTGTATTTTTTATCTGTGTGTATTCATTAACCTAAGGAAATATCCAAACTTGTCTCGCAGTGAAATTTTAACATCCAAAGGCTCTTCTTTTTCAGACTCCTTCCGTTTATAGTCTGTAGCTCAGTGTAAGACACAGTTCATATCTATCAACATAGACTGTCCATGAGACATATAGAAGGTGTCTGAACGTTACGTATAGTCTTTCCTGTTTTGTGAATAGTTTGTTGTATAGAATAGAAACAACATTTCTTGCCATTTCCACAGTTCCTTAATGAAGAGTAAAGACTTAACAGTGGAATAACTACATTCTCATCCCTCTCTTTAAATAAGAATGCGCAGTGATTGTGAGAGACTGGGTCACTTAGCAGCATAACTGGGTCTGCTTGGCACCTGGACAGAAAGCTTTTTCTCTCAGAATCTCTGGACCTTTATAAACAGTGCTCCATATCATTGACTCTACTTTACACATAGGAATATGAGACCCTCTGGTTTGTTGTGAATTTTTAAAAAAGTAACTTCTGATATTTGGATGACTCAGTTTCGCTGTAAACAATTGAAAAATGACCTCTTCCTGGAAACCCCATGGAATTTTATGCTCTTGCCTGCATCTCCTGCATTTCTAGTTCTTGTCCTAATTTTTCTAGGGGGATCATTATTTGAAAGGGTTTTTTATAGGCTATTGTTGCCGAATGGTACTTGCAAAAATCCCATTCTTGTGGTATTCAAAGAAAAAGGATGGGGAGAAACTAAAGTCAGGCAGTAAAATGTGAAGAAGAAGAAGAAGGAAAAAATGATAGTTTGGATTTAGTGTTTCACAAAGATAAGACATTTGCATCATATTGGAGGTTTAATGTTCACATAACTCTGGAGCAGCTGTAGAATGCAGTGAAAATCCTGAGTGCAGTGCAGATTCAGGCTTTAACTGACCCGGCAAAGAAAAAACAATAAGTCCATGTGGTATTATTTCAAAAAAGAGAAAAGAGGATGTGAAGTAAACCAAAATACCAGTCAAAACAGAAGCAAAAGTATTTCTGACAGGCAAGAAACAAACCCATTATTTCATTCATAATCAGCCTTAGAAATGAGAGGATCTAATCCCCATGGTCTGCCTTGCTTGTTATGGTGTTTGATGTCAAATGCACAATGAAAGATTTCTCTGCCACTGCCTTTACATATGATTTTTCTATCTGCTGTCAAAATGTTGTTATAATGCTTTGTCTGTCTTTGTGCCATATTTCTGGGTAACTTTTCAAAGGGTACCATCAAGGAAACTTTTTATACTCTTTCATTCCTAGCATTCCCAATTTTTTATTTTCTAAGTGGTAACAATTAGCTTGGAAAACCATTTGCTATTACTTTTAGACAATTATTGTAACATTCTTTTAGTTGGCTAAAAATAATATTGTAGCTGTTACTACATAAAAATCTTGCAATTTATTAAGTTGCAACTTAACAATTTCAGATAACACAAATGCTTAAGGCAAGCGTGTCCTGTTTTGTTTTCACAGTTGGCAAAAAAGGAGAAGGGCAAAAATAATTATCTGCAGTTATTCCTTTTCTAGGGAAGAGGCTTGAGGAATGAGGAGCATTCAGTATTTCTCATATACTCAAATTTAGCAGCTACATGAAGAGCTTTTGCACAGGAGATGTCCTCTAGTGAACTGGACAAGAACCACCCATAAGGATGGATAGGGTGTGTCTTCACAGATGATTTACCATTCCCCATACATTTTTTAGAGGTACGAATCCTTGTCACACATACACAGGTGTTTCTGTGCAGCATGCTAATGAGTGGTTTGTGAAATGGTTTCTGTGAAATTGGTTCCTCAAGTGCTCTGGCATCATGAAGGCTCTCGAACTTTTATCTTTCACTTAGGCCATTTAATGTTGGAGACACACGGCTGTATGGATATAGCAACTCATCTGTAGAAAGTGTTCAAAAATTTACTGTTTCCTTAGTGTTTTTCAGGAACCTGGACTGACTAGTTGGCCTGTAAACTATTAAGTAAAGAAAGCATTAGTATTTATTTATTTTTAAGTAGTTAAGATATAGATTTAAAAGCTTTACAGCACCACTTTATAATGCACAGAATAGATCCTATGGTTGTGTTCATAGTGTTAAACAGCATTTAACAAGGCATTGTCTATTAAAATCATAGGCTGTCTGGAAAAAAAAAAAGCATCAAGAGTGTAATTGAGAACAAAATAAATCAAGCAAATGCAAACTGCATCTCAGCTATGAATCTGGCCTTAGTCAATTTGGCAGCAGTTTGCACCCTTGAAGAGCAGCTGCATTGCAGAGGAGCTGCTCTCTGATGGGAGGGTTCAAGGTACTGGTGCAGCACTCTGCCAAATGAGTTGCTTCTGCCCAGGGACAGGTGCTGAATCATGACTCTCTTGGTCAAACAGGAGCCATATGCTTCTGTACCATCACTGTCCTTTCCTAGTGGAGATATCGAGATATCAGCCCCTCCTCTGCAATGGAGAAGCTGCAGGATAATTGTTATTCAGGACCAAAGAAGAGGGATTGATGACTGGGCAGTGAATCTAACCCTGTATCCTTAAATAGCACTGTATTCTTAGTAACCTAAATTTTTCTGTCAGTACATAGAAGTTTTCAGTCCTTTCACCAACTAGCTGAAACGAGATGATATTGAAGTCCCTGGCATGATATCTAAACCTTTAGCGGAACAACTTATTTTAACCAGCATTTTGAGGTTGTACAAACTTAGAAATTTGTGCAATGGGCAGTGGGTTGGGAACAATGGTTAAACAGGATGATGAAGTCATGCTTATAATAAAGGAGGAGAAATCCCACCTTACTAGGAGTCTGATTACTTACTAGATAGGGTAAAGTAGCTCATACTCAGTTCTCAGGGGTAAGGCAGGGCAGTAAGCCAGCAAAATGTATACACTGTGTGACACCCTGTTTAGTGGCATTGTCTGAAACTGTCCTGCTTTAGTTCCTTCTTAAAGATGTAAACATGTGTGGTACACACCTGCTTTTGTGACTGAAGTTTTAAACTGATGCTATAATTCTGCAGGAAGTGTGCTTTTGGTTGACTGTTGCTGGTTGACTATTGCTGGAAATAAATGTCTGGTCCCAGACTCCCCAGAGCAGCTTGCTTTCTTCCTTGGACAGTGCAGGATGGCAGCACACTAAGCTTCAAATACTGACAAATGTTTTTGAAGTGCTCTTAGCTATATTAGAGCTGCAAATGCTTACAGTAGTCCCATTTTAGCCACTTACCCATGGTTCTCCTGTAGTCATTATTTGTTTCCATTATTTTCCTATGGCTCAGCAATTCCCTGCAATGAAAATGGTACACAGAAATAATACTGACAAAAAAGGGAGAACAGATCGACAGTATATATATAGATATCAACATTTATGCATCCCACATTAGCTAGTACCATAGAACTTGCCAATTAAACCAGTCTGCATTGGTAACTGCTATACAATTACTTGAAACTATTGCAAAACATCAATTTGTTCTGTAAAGAGCTCTGAACAACAATGCAGGAAAACGTTCTGGTACAGGAAAGCATATGCTTAGTTTTAAGCATATTTAAGCATTCTCAATGAATATCTCAGAACTTGGATACCCGTTTCAGTGCTGTGCTAAATTGTGACCAGCTACCTGAAGATAAGAGTAAAAATAAGAAATGTATTTAATAGGAAAAATATTTTGAAATAATACAAAGAACAATAAAATGCTGACATTGGGTATGTTCCTGGGATAAGTGAAAAGCCATTGATCTCACTATCCAGTGATTAATCCAGGTGGATTTCCAACATGAGCTTTGGTTGTCTCCCACCTCTTTCAGATGAAGAGCAAACCTGTGTTTCTTAATGGCATGTGGAGTTGTTAGACAGCTCCATTTGCTTTTATTAAGTAAAAAGGTATTCTTCTATTCTGGGGAAACAAAAGATTGAATCCTTAGTTATTTAAGACCAGCCTAAATTTTACATTTGCCAGCCTGAACAAGGACTAGTATCTGTCCTGGGCTGTTAACAATAAACAATGCTTTCATTTCTCAGAAAGATGCTATTCTTATTAATTGTAAAAGACATAGTATCCTTAGTTATTGTAAAAAATTTTAATACATTATGCTTAAATAATGTCATAAAACTTGCATTTGAAAACTTATTAATTCTTACCGACAGTAATGAAAGAAAAAGTGTTTAAAATAAGTCTCATACCAGAATACTTAGCTTCTGTAAATGTTTGTTCCCTATTAAACATTCAATAGCAAGAAAATTCTGTCTGAAAACAGCACAAAAAGAATTCTAAAAATACTGGATTATTGTTGACCAGAGCAGAGTGCCTGCCAGAAATATTTAAAGCAGATATTGATTGAGATACTGTCTTACAGTTGTGGCAGCTAGATGACTTCTGCAGTGAACAGGGAAAGTCAAAAGGCTAAATCTTCTGAAGAGAAGGGTGTTCAAAAATCTTCCCAGGCTCATGACCCAAGAGCAGTCTCTTCAGAGTATTTGGGAGCAAAGCAGTCTGTTATTGATTCAACAGGCTTTCTTGCTTTCCTTGTC
The DNA here is from genome assembly GCF_036169615.1 of Heliangelus exortis. Lineage (NCBI taxonomy): Eukaryota > Metazoa > Chordata > Aves > Apodiformes > Trochilidae > Heliangelus > Heliangelus exortis. The sequence continues at coordinate 20,867,159 of NC_092429.1, read as the reverse complement.
TTCAGTTTCCTCTGTTGTCCTTCTATTCAGTCACTTGGGGCTTTTCCTCTTGGAGATTTCCTGAAGTATCTGATCTTTTGCTTTGCAATTCCTATTATTTCCAGCCAGAATACCTTCTTAAAGTGCTAAGAACTTTCTGAGAACACAGGATGAATTTACATATGAAGAGCATTAAAATAATATTGTATACGTATCATATATATATATATATATATATATAGTGTATGATTTTCTGTATCTGTATGTGTGTATACATGTAAACTGCAATATTCTCACAAAGTTTAAAATGCTATCAAATGTGCTACCAAGGTTGAATGTCTAAGAAACCAGGGAATTCTGCATGACAGAGATGCATGATTAAGGTCACTTCAGACAACTACAGTGCTTTTTCTTGCTACTAGGACTACAAACTGTTTTACATGGTTTAGGGGATTAATGTGAAGGGAGGATCTCTTGTACTGTAATATGCAAGAACACTGTCATCTTATAAGGAGTTCATAGTAAGTTTGCCTAAAGCAAGAAGTTTGAAGATTTTCAACTACAGCAAACTAGTCTCTTTCCTTTTGAAAGCAATGGAGTATGCCACTTGTATTAGCAGTGTAATCAAAGTCAATTTTTATGAAGAAATACCAGATTGTATGGCAGCTGCTGCCCCATGGCAAATGGACTCTTAGTTGGGATGTGTTGTTTGTTTGGTTTTTTTTATGCGTTTAATGTTTGTTTCTTTCTTGTTTGTGTTGCTTTTTGGGGGGGAGGGCTGAGTTACTATTTGGGGGGTGTTTTTCTTCATTTCTTTTTAGTGTGTGTGGATTTTTTTTTAAGAAGAGTTCTAATGATTAAGGATTCTGTACACTGAGGTCAGTCAGAGTGGTGGTTCTTGCTAATCTTGTTAGGAAAATGTCATTTAATGTGCACAAACACCTGTTTTTTTGGAATCGAGGAAAATAAGGCACTCAGACTTTTTTTTTCCTAAGCCATGTGATCAACGCATCATTTTTATGAAGGACTTACTTACAAAATAGCAGGGTCAGAATACACATGAAAGCAGTGAAATGGATAAGTGGGAAAGGAATGCAATTGCATTTCGATTATATTCAAGAGCCATTGTCTTCATTATCAGCTGCTTTTTTTTTTCTTTCTTTTATTTATCTATTTATTTATTTATTTTTATTTTAATACCGGTTTCTGGAGCAGAAATATGTAACTTTTTAAATTGAAGTTAGCTTAACTGACCCTACAAAACAGAATTTGAAGACTTGCACTAAAAGTGGCTGGGTACATCTGAGCTTCCATCTGTAACAGCACATCTTTTACCCAGTGCAGGTTATTCTCTGAGCAACTGCAATTTTTACACAAAAGATTTTAAAAGGGCCTGGCTTGGAGCAACTCAGCCTGGGGATTTTCCAAATTGCCAGTCCTATCCTCTCGAGATCTCAGTGCTTTTTAGTCTCACCTGTTTTTGGAAGACTACCCTTCTTCCACAAAGACATTAAATATATTGTAGTATTTATAACCCTTCTGGCTGATAATGCTTGATGCTAAGTGGTCACACAGGAGAGAACAGGTGCCTTAGCCTTACGGTCCCTTAGGCTGTAGGTTTCTTACCCAGTAGGTGCCAAAAGTGCCACATTGTCTGAACTCTATGAACTCCCTGGGGACAGGCTAGCTAATGAACTTCCATTTTCTTACTGTTTTAGTACAAATCTCTATACTGGGATATAATTTATGGGATTATAAATCCATTTAATTTATAATTTTATCACTAGCTAGCTCTATCTGCTTGACTCTAACATGCTTAATGATGGACAGAAGTTCTTATAATGTAAGCTTTGTAATATTTTTGGGCTCAATCCTTAGAGATAAAAGATTCAGTAGATTTACTACATCTGATCTTTGTTAAATCCCTGTCATTTACTAAATTCCTTAGGACTGAGACTTTGCATGCTGTAAAGGAAACATTAGAATTATATAATGAATGTCATATAGCAAGTCAATTATATAAATTAATTTCATTTTTGGTGATTTGCTCCTGGCTGCTTATTGATCTCCGATGAAAAAGTATTGTGAAAAGAAATCTATGTGCTCATAAGCTTGATAGCAATAGTTATCAACAGGATTTTACATGCAGCTATATCTTCTGCTTGCATTCCTAGCAGAAAAATTATATTGCTTCACTCCAGGTGATTGGAAGTGAGAAATAGTGCTCCACCTCTTAGATTAATGAATTTGGTGTGCATGCGTGCATGCATGGAATATACTCATCATATGGTTTATTAGAGATGTTAGGATTTCATTCACGTTTAGTGACCATAATGAATACCTTTGGTAGATTAGACCTGGCAGTTAAGATTCATGCAACAGAAATACTTTCCATACAGAGAGTGTACTCTTGTTTGACAGACTTTTAATTTTCATTCTGCTAGGGCAATATCTCCAATGGGTTGAATCTTTTCTCAGTTTTTCAAAGCTGGATAGCTGGTTCCTACCTGTATAGTTTATTGGTTGGAGGTACCATAAATTGAGTTATGACTAAAGCTGTTACCTCTGAGTGGTTGGTTTGGTACTGCTGAAATATCAGGATTAGTTGTTGGACATGAATGTGGGAGTTTATAGTATTTTGAGAGCTCCCCACAAACATGGAGGACAAGGGAGAGGCTTTTCTGCAGAGTCTTATGATCCCAGTGCTGCAGGACTCAGCCAAATACAACATGGTATATCAGCTGGGGCCACCATTTGTTGAGTTTCATGGTTTGAAGTAAAGTAATATAAAAACTGGTGACTTATGATAACCTTGTGATCCACCCTCAAAGTGTTAATCATCCTCAGAGTACATTATACAGTCAATTTTATCTGTGCATCAATCTCCCAAAAATGATGGAAAAACAGCTCAACGTAATAATTAATATGCAGTATTAAATCTCTCATAAGCAGACAGTAAGAAAAAGAAAACTCAATCATTACATTGGATTTAATTTGCTGAGGGAAACAGCCTTCCCACCTGAGCCACAGTCACAGCTTGGTTTTCTCTCAATTAAATCCATGCTTGTCTAAAGCAATGAGGGTTTGGAGGACAAGATCAGGGCACATGCTAATGAAATTCCCTGCAGTACAAGGGCATTATGCAGGAACTATTACAAGGCAGAGACCACATAATCTGTATTTAAAAATCTCTCTAAAGCGATGAATATAAGAGCTTGGTGAACATTAGATGTAGACTGTGCTTTTAATAATCAGAATTGTTTTGACAAATAAAAAATTCTAAAAGTATGAAAGCACACCTCTGACATTTTAAAAGACTGAAAAATAAGGAATCTTTATATTTTAAAATATTTGTAAAATATAGGTATTTTCAAGTTGCGGCATTAAAATATAGATTTTTCTGTATGATACTGCCACCCAGGATACTTATCACGAGACACATATTTTTACATCTACCCATTTGAAATCTAATGGAATAAAAAAAAGTTGCTGCCTACTCCCACCCAGATCCATTTTGAATTCTTCACTTCATACACTATGTTGTTGGTCAAATCAAACTATAGCACTATGAGCTACTGCAACACTGCTCTGCTAATGAGCTTTTCTTGCCAGACTGTTAGAATTTCTGGCACTGTCACCTAACTCCCAGAAAATTTTTAGGTTTGGGCTTCCAGAAAGTTGCCAGTAGTTACTACTACTGATTACTTACCTTTTACTGAAAGCCATGACTTGGAACGATGATGAGCAATTGCATTCATAAAGGTTTTGAGTTATGTCTATGCCATTGCAGAATGTTCTTAATTTTCTTCCACTATGGCAAAAATTTTTTGAGAACTTTTTCAAGATTCTTTATCTGTATACACTTACAAGCAAGTTACCCCTATGAAGTAGTTCTCCACCAAATATGTATACATTTGTGCATTCCTTCCACAAATCTTCCTTCAATTAATTTAAATTGTTTCAGTTCATTCCTAGGTAATCTATTTCTCACATACAATAGTGCATTATTAATCTTCTCTCTGTAGCCCTAACCTTAAGAGAGCCTCATGAAACGAATCTTGAGTAGCTTAGGAAGTTTGTTAAAAATAATGGGAATGCTTTCATTTGCCTCCAAAAATATTAATTTTGAATTTTTAAAATATATGAGCTGAAGTTATGAATCTAAAAATTTGGCATGAAGGGAAAAATGAAACAAATCCACAACTCTAGGAATCTCATCATTATTCTGGCTGGCCTTGTATCAGCTTGACTCCAAGCAGTTCATTTAAATAGAAACAAAGTACAGTCAAATAACTATATCTGAATGGAAACAGGAAACATTTTCAGAATTTCTTCCTGTGGAAAATACTGAACTTAAAATACTGAAGATGGAAAAAGAGGGTGTAAGAAGTCAATCAGTTTCTCTTCCCTTCCCTGCTGTCCCTAGGTTTCTCTAATCTGTCTAGTTTTATTCAGGGGTCCGAATGACCTGTTTCCCTTGATCTCAGGACATTTTGCCCGGTATTCAGCTATTTTTATCATATTCTTAATTTGGTGCCTCTTGTATCTGCTTCATATGCCGCATTTATGTAATTTCATTTTTTTCCTCTAGTCTTGGTGTTTAGAAAAACGTCAGAACACTTCCGAGTTGAGCCTAGTTATTGGTCTGCTATCTGTAAACTGAATTTTAAGATAATGAGCTGGATCTGAAGAACAAAACAAAACCATCAAGAAAGCATTTAAAAACAAAATCAAACCAAAACCAAGCAAGAAACGAACCAAACAAAAAAAAAAGGGCAAAAAACCTAAATAAAACCAGCACCATATCCTTCAAGCATTCTGAGGCACTTCTGCCATAAACAGTACCTAACTAGGTTATTTAGAGATTTGCTATTTAATCACTTACAGAAACCTTCCAGCTATTAATTTAGACTTGAATGTGTTTTGGGGATTGCTTTTACTTTTTATTTTTAACATATTTTGTGTTGCTGTTTGGTTTCTTTGAGAGCTTATAGTACTTTCTTTGCATATGAAGTGGGAAGTAACAGTGGTCTCTTCACAGAATTAGAATATCCTGGGTTGTAAAGTACCCATGAGGGTCAATGAGTCCAACTCCAGGCTCCACACAAAGCAAGATATGAGACTGCATCTAAGAGCATTGTCTAAATGCTTTGTGAGCTTGAGACCATGTCTGCTTTCCAGTTCTTCATAAGCTGTGTGCTCTAGTCCTTTTTTCATCATTGTTTCCCTCCTTTGGACACATTCTGCTATTTTTATATCCTTCTATTGTGGAGCCCACAGCAGCACACAGGCTATACCAATTGCCCTTAGAGATATCGTCCTACTACATTTCCCTTATTTTTCACCCATATAACCCTGACACTACTCCTCCCATTTCTTTTGCATTGACTATTTTGGAGCCTTCCCAAAGTAATCGGTCCATTACATTTTTCAAAGGCTCTATTATAGTCCCACCATTGAAATTTCAAGGTGGCAGGAGAAAATTGAAAATTATAAATTCTTCAGGCTGCAAAATGTGTACAAGTCAGTCTCAGAATATTTATATATCTGTCCCCGTCTTTGGGATACTATATTTATGCTACTTTCATGGAGTTGTCTGAAATCTCCTGGCGCTGTTGATAGTAGTTCTCAGTAAAAACTAAAAACAAACTTATGTGGAATAAATATCTAACACTCTCAGGGGCCCTGGGAATTCTGAGATTGATGGGTATGTCAATAGCCAGTACGTGACTATGCAGATTTAAAATGCAAAGATGAGCAGAGTAAGAGATGTGAGAAAAATGAGGGGGGATGGAGGAAAGGTGTGGGGTGTTTTTTAAAAAAAATCTCAAATGATGAACCGCTTAGTGTGTAAATGTACCCCCCCCCGCCAAGCACTAATAATAGATATAAGGGTAGTAATAATGTACATAGTAAGACAAATTACCAGCACTACTGGAATGCCAGACAGGTCTAGTGATCACAACAAAAGAATCAAAAAATGAAGAGTAACAGATCTGAGCAAAATGTTTCCATGTTTGAATCTGACATGAAATAGTTAGCATGGTTTTGTTGTATTCTGGTTTTCCCTTCTGATGTATAAATGTTGTGATAATACAAATCACTACTCATTAATTCACTGTGATCTGAATTACCCCTAAGGGGACCTAAGAGTAGGAAATAGTGCCTTGCTCCAGCTCAGGTTTCATTAACAGCACCTAACCATGACAGACAACCCAAATGTGGTTGGGAATAAAGAATTAGTAAGAAATGGTACAGTGGGTGCATAAATGAGTGGGAATCAAGCTATAAGTGTGCTGAAGCAATGGGAGCTTTAATGGATTAAGGGTCTGAGGGAGTGTGATAATGGTCTTGTGAATATATTTTAAGATTTTAAAAGCTCTCCTTTGAGAGAAGGAAGATGAGAACCTGGTGGAAATTTAATTATTCTAAGTTGTCCAGTTAATAAAACAGGAAAGGTGTCATCTGTTTGGGCTTTTTATTTCCCAAAATTAAAAAATCACTGAAAAAATTAATTTTTTTAAATAAATGAAGTAAAAAAGGAAAAAAAAAACCTAAACTCAGCATGTTTGAAGGTAGTTTTTTCACATTATGCCAGATAAAGCCCATATCTTGGAGAGCAGAAAGAAGCCAACTAAAAAGTTAGGAGTAACTAAACTTTATTTTCCAGAATGTGAACCAAGAGGTTGCTTTTATGAGATTGCAAGGACATCTGTCCTCCAACCTTTCTCCCTCTGTAAGAGAAATCCAAGAAGAGGGTGTGTAAGCTGGTAATTAAGCCTGCTTCACACTGTGTGGTTCAAAATGCAAAGCTAAAGCAGAACGGAGATTTCTGCTGCACCTATTGAGCTGCAAAGAAATTCTTTTTGAGCATTCTGTTATCTCAAAGGAAAGACTGCTTCACAGAAAAACTGGAATAAACTCCCAATAATTACAATTGCTTAGGGTTTTATACAGGGGTTCTTACAGTGGGACTAAGGCATACTTAAAACAAATTTTGATTTAGGGATAGAAAGCAGTCCTTGGGCTGACTGCAGTGTTACACAAGCTAACGTTTGTGACTGGCACTTCAAAAGGCCAAGGTCAAGGTGAATTTACTCATCTATGACTGCTCATGGTTTCTTGTTATTATCATAAAATGAAACATTTAAGTATTAAAAGCAGTGTCAAAGAGTACTAGTCTAAAAAGTGAAAACCAAGCATAAACTTCAAAGCAACCAAAAAAAAAAAAAAAAAAAACAAACCCCAAACCTCCTCTCCAAAGTGAAAGGAATTCTGTAACTCAAATACCACAGTTTCCATGTGTGAATGATATTTACTTTCCCAAGGTTTTCTTAGTGAGAAGGCAGAATGAATAGGATATAAAGCAATCTAATATGTGTAGAAATTCTGAAAAAATTAAATTTTTAATAAACAAGGAAACACTTCTGTCATAATTCTGACAGAAACATTTGCTCTGAAACTAGCTGTAGACAGTTCTAAAGAGATAATGAAGTTGCTACACAGGTTACAGTAAGAAACTGGTATATAATATTAATAAGCCTGAAAAATAAGTTTATGAGAGCAGCACAGGCAGAGAAACACTTTGGTAACAGTCATTTTAGAGACACAAAGTATTACTGAAAATGCCAGAAGGGGTTTCTACAGTTCATAGCTTAACTATATGATGTGTCTGATTGCAATGACTTTTACACAAATATGTGTTATTGGGAAAGGTGTTGGAGAGAAATGGAAGCTTCCAGGCAGGGAGGAGTATGAAGGTCCGTGGCTCTCTTTGTGCAGTGGGGACCCCTGTCAGTGCCTTCCCATGCCAAGGTATCCAGGGACATGGCCCTGATCACCTGGACCCCTCGTGGGATGCTTGATATAAAAAAGTCTTCATGAAGAGAGAAAATGCTGAAAGTTTCACTTATTTGTTTAGTGATACCTCATAGATGCAAGCAGGAAACTGAGTGTTTCAGAAGTTAAGCTGTTGTACTCTGATAGGTAGGACTACAAGGTAGGACTACAAGGACTACAGGGTTCTATCTGTACGATGGAACGGTGTGAGTTTTGAGGAAGGAATGAAAACAGGTAGCTGAGCATACATTAATCAAGATACAGCATCACAATCTTCTGTTGGACTAACAGACATGCCCAGGGTAGACATTTGTGATCTTGCTGTGTATCTGCATGAACAAAATATTGTTCAGTAAGGATATGTGGCTGTGAGAATGTTCATATATGTGACAACATACAAACCGATGACAGAAACTGGAAACTGAATGTACTTTAAGTTGTGGGTAATGTAATTATTATTACATTACATATCCACTCTCAATCATATTTGGTAAGTTGTTGGGAACAGGCAAAGTGCCTGTGGACTGGAGAAAAGTAAATGTCACTCCAGTCTTCAACAAAGGCAAAAAAGAGGACCCGGGTAACTACAGACTGGTCAGCCTCACCTCCATCCCTGGAAAGGTGATGGAACAACTCATTCTTGATGCTGTCTCCAGGCACATCAAGGAAAAGAGGCTTATCAGGAGACGAAACATGGCTTTACTAAGGGGAATTCATGTCTGACCAGTATGGTAGCCTTTTATGAGGATGTATAGGTAGAGGGATGATGGCAGAGCAGTAGACATAGTTTGTCTTGATTGTAAGGCATTTGACACAGCCTCCCACAGCATCTTTAGAGCTAAAGTGAATAAGTGTGGCCTAGATGATCAGTTAGTGAGGTGGATCAGGAGCTGGTTGAAGGATAGAAGCCAGAGGTGTAGGCAATGGGATGGAAGTCTGCTTCTAGTGGAGTCCCTCAGGGGTCAGTACTGGGACCAGTACTAATCAATATATATTTATTAAAGAGTCTTGCTGATTTGCTGATGACACAAAACTGGGTTGGAGTGGCTGACACCCCAGAAGGCTGTGCTGCCATTCAGAGGGACTTAGACAGGCTGGAGAGTTGGTTAGGGAGAAATTTAATGTATTACAACAACAGCAAGTGTAAAGTCTTACATCTGGGAAAGAACATCCCCAGGTACCAATATAGATTGGGGACTGAAATGCTGGAGAGCAGCACAGGTGAAAGGGACCTGGGGGTGCTGGTAGATGAAAGGATGACCATGAGCCAGCAATGTGCCCTTGTGGCCAAGTAGGCCAATGGCACCCTGGGGTGCATTAGAAGGGAGTGGCTAGTAGGTTGAGAGAGGTTCTTCTCCCCCTCTACTCTGCCCTGGGGAGGCCACATCTGGAATATTGTGTCCAGTTCTGCGCCCCTCAGTTCCAGAACAGGGAACTGCTTGAAAGATTCCAGCACAGAGCGACCAACATGATTAAGGAGCTGTGTCTTTTCAGCTTGGAGAAGAGGAGAATGAGGGGTGATCTCATCAGTGTTTATAAATATGTAAGGGGCGACTGCCAGGAGGATGGAGTCAAGCTCTTCTCAGGGGTGACTAACAATAGGACAAGGGGAAATGGTTGTATACTGGAGCATAGGCGGTGTGATATAAATATAAGGAAGAATTTTTTTCACTGTGAGGGTGACAGAGCACTGGAACAGGCTGCCCAGGGGGGCTGTGGAGCCTCCTTCTCTGGAGACATTCAAAACTCCCCTGGACATGTTCCTGTGTAACCTGCTATAGGTGACCCTGCTTTGGCAGGGGTGGTTGGAGTAGATCTCTCAAGGTACCTTCCAACCCCTAAATTTCTATGATTCTATTAAGAAAGGGCTGATCAATGTACAAGACGATAACCAGGAGGAAAGCATACAGTATGTATAAAAATGAGTTTTCTGAAACTATGATATGATTGTGTTTCAGATTTTAATTTGGTGGGTTAGAGGATGACATATTAAAGAACATGTGAATAGGGTGAAATCTGGGGTGGGGTTGATCTTAGACTTTTGCCTTGGGGAAAACTGACAGAGCAAAAAAGCATTTTCTTGTGTTCATATCTGAATTTCAAGATGCATCCATTTACAATGTAAAATTTATGTATTGGTTTGCTAGGATGTAAGGAAAAAGGATGAGTTTCCAAGGCTTTTTTTTCCTTTTGGTTAAACCACGAGGCCCTGTTTCCAGGTGTTTGGGGCAGAAGTTAGGACCTCAGATCCTTCTTATCAAAAAAATTTAAAAGGTTTGACCTTCATAAATTCTAGACAGGAATAAATATCAGATTGATTGTCAAGTATGTGTCAGTTACTGAATTGGGATAAAGCAGTGCTAAGTCTAGTCATTTGGCCCACATCCAGTAAAATCTTATTTAAATCTAGGATTTTACTATATATTTGCTAAATTAATCTCTGTGAAAGCCACCAACAGGAAGGAGCAGTAGAAGCAGTGCACTTGGGAGGTATGATATAGCACATCCTCTGGGTCTGCCCTTGAATAGGACAGTTCTGAAAACAAACTATAGAATATGTTGATGGAAAACTATAATCCCTGAGTTAAATTTGGGCTCAGAAAATATTCTCTAAGAATTATTTGACAAGTCTTTTGAGAACAAGGATTTGGAAAGAATGGTGTCTGATGAAACGCTAGCAGAATTGAATCTACCCAATCTTTTTAAGAAGAGATGAAGTATCCATGGTTTGTAGGGGATATAGGGCAAGTACTATAATTTTTGCTTAATTTTGAGGGGAAAAGAGAAGGCGGGGTTATGTTCTCACAGAGTTTTTACTAATCATTATCACCACAATGTCTCATGTCAGGACTGAATCCATGTACATGTGTTCCATAGCCAACTAAGTATGACTGGCATTTTAAATTACACATGAAAAAAACCAGGAGTTTGGAGTATTTCCTGTGTACAGTAAGGTACCAAATTGACCCATAAGTTAAAAAACTCTTAAGGGTTCAGTGGATTTTGGGAATAGCATTATCAGTCTGCAGAGAAGGTGAGACAGTTCTTGGCAAAGCCAGAGGGTAGGAGACAATCTGTGGACAATATATGGTGAAGGAAAGGCCAGTGCCCTTTCTGCAGGTGTTAACAGATATGGAAGGATCTGGATGTGAACAAAGGCCTGTAGTGCTGACAGTATGGAGAGTATTTGGAGAAATAAAAGTTAAGTGCAAATTGCTTGTTTAAAAACTGTAGCCTGAGCTTCCCCATTTGTTAGTCTCTCCCCATTTTATTATTAGGTCATCTTGCACTATAAATTAAAAAGAGAGTTTTCATTGTGGTTATCCATGTAATCTAAGTCTGGAAAAGAAAATACTTCCTAAGTCCTGCATAATTACAAGTTGTCTTGATTTGGTGTTGATCCAGTTCAATTAGATCCAAATTAAGTTGGCATTATATGGGTTGAATCAAAGCTTTCATCTTGTGAATTGTAGCATGCACACAGGTTCTGCTTTATCAAAACATGCTGACACATGCTTAACTTGCAGAATTTAGAAGCTGTGATTAAACTTGCTCGTAGAAACATATTTCAGCATGCTTTGCTGAAAATGAGCTTGAAGTTTATTAATGTTTTTAATACTACTTTGTGTTTGTACCTTGAAACTTAGATGACATACATATAATAGCTAGAAGTTGTAATTTGGTGGTAGAAGCCATTTTAAAATGAAAAGGCTCTTCAAAAGCCTTGTGGAAAAAATTGATACGTTACAGTAGATAGATTTTTGCTCTTTTGTTGGATGTGTTTACCTTATTATTTTATATTTGGCTGTGTGATAGCACTGATTGTTCTTTGATCATTCCAGTGGATGAAGTGACTACTGAATACCACTGAGAACCCTTTCTCTTAAGTAAAAGAATGTAATATTCTGGTTCATATTCAAATTTTTGCATGCTTTAAATAAAGTAAAATCTCTCCAGTCTTTGGGCTCCCATTTTAGTTTATCCACACCTACAAACTCTTATTTGATGTCTTCTGGAGAATTTGATTTATTTATTCTGAGTAGCTGAAGCTTTGTTGTGTTAGTAGACATTTATTTACATCACTGGAACCAGATATGATATCTCAAACATAGCCCAGCTTGGAAAAGATATAACAGATACTTTTACAAACCTCACATATATCCCATCAGAAATATTTAAGTACCAAGGAAAGCTGGTCCTTTTTGCATGGGCTATCAGAAGAGATGTTACTAATGTTTCTATTTCAATTATTGTTTCAGAGAATCACAGAAAGTTAGGGGCTGGAGGGGACCTCAAAAGATCGAGTCCAACCCCCCTGCCGGAGCAGGATCACATAGCATAGGTTGTAGTGAAATGAGGCAACCAGATGCCACTAATAACCAGGTAGTGGGCATGAGCTTGTGTTAAGCCCACCTGTGCCTGATTAGGGTGGGCCCCAACTGCACATGAGCAGGATTAGGGGGCCAATAAAAGGTGAGGCTTGAAGCACAGGCTCAGCTCACTCCTGAGCAGGACAGTGGAGAGGTTAGTTGTATCAGGAGCAGTAGTGCTGAGCCAGGCCAACCAAGCCTGAGGCAACAGACTCAGAGCACTATTTGTGCACTTCTGCTGGAACACCTGTTGTACCTCAGAGGCCGTGCCCTAAGAGAGGTTTGTCTTGCAAAATCAGGGGTAAGTAGTGGCACCTGGTTGCCTCATTTCACTACAATAGTCACACAGGAACACAGGCGGGTTTTGAGTATCTCCAGAGAAGAGATTCCACAACCTCACTGGGCAGCCTGTTCCAGTGCTCTGTCTCTTTCACAGTGAAAAACCTTTTTCTAATGTTCACATGGAACCTCTTATGCTCCAGCTTGCACCCGTTGCCCCTTGTCCTATAACTGGTCATCAATGAGAAAAGCCTGGCTCCACCTTCCTGATACTTTGCCCTTTACATATCTAAAACATGAGGTGACCCCTCAGTCTCCTCCAAGCTGAAGAGACCTAGCTCCCCCAGCCTTTCCTCATAAGGGAGATGTTCCCCTACCTTTATCATTTTCGTGGCTCTGTGCTGGACTCTTTCAAGCAGTTCCCTGCATAATACATATATATATAATGAAAATACACCTTTTAAAGAAGGGTGAGCATAACGTGGGAGTGCAGCAAAACAATGCTGGCTGTAGTCTATTTTACAGAATAAATAAGATGAAATTTTTCCCTGTCTTTTGTTACATTTGTTCCATGTGAAATACTAAAAGGATAAGGCTGATCCTTCTTGACAGTTTTAACAGGACACTGGTTCATATTGGTGGTGGTTCATTATTTGCAAGTTTGCTTTTGCTGTCTATACATTCTCTTGTGGCATGGAGATCTATCCATTTTGACAGTCTGGGGCCTCATGAACTAGTAGGAGGTTTATTTTTATTTGATGTAAATATTTTTGTCTTTTTATTTGGTTTTTTTATGCTCTTCTAGTTTTATTCCAGCACTAACTGCTGTTGCATTTGTGGTACTCTGCCTTCCTTCAGCAAAGAGAAGTTCTTGCTCTTGGTGCTGCATGCAGATTGAACATCAGAATGTGTGTTAGGATCTATGAAATTGTGACACTTTCTCCATTGTAACCAAGCACATACAGCTGTATCCCAGATATGACAATTCTTTATTCTCCCAGTCCACAGAAGGCTTTAGGTGATATTTTTGCCCTGGTATTGTGACTACATCCAGCTGCTCTATTGAGGCAGATAAGATTGTCACAGCATAAAAACTTTTCTTTTTTTTCCTTGAGAAATACATTCTCTGTTTTTGTGTTAAGTACTGGAACTTTTCTCTGAAAGTTGTTCTACTTTATTTCGTATTCTGTTCTTGCCTACAAAATGCTTCTACCCTGCATTTGTGAGGTCTTTTATGACATTCATTTGGTCCTTGCAGGGAAATCCTTTACCTGCACGAACTCAAAGCAAGTCAAAGGCCACCTTGAGGAGGCCATGGTGGATGAAGTTGCAGTATAACAGTATCATGCTCAGAATAATGATCCCCTTTCAGTTTTGCTAGAAACCAGAGGTACTTCTCTGCAATGCAGAATTTTCATTCCACTCACATTCTTTATTGATTTCCAGTGCTCAAATCCAGTTTTATTGAAGCATCCTCCCTACCCACTGCAAAATGCCAACACACTTTACAAAATCTTTCATCTTTTCTATCACCAAACTCTATTCTATTAAATGTATAGCATCAGCAAACATTAAAACTCCAGAGCTTTCCAGAGGAAATAATGCAGTATGGTGATATTTTTTTTTACTGTCCAAGGTCTTCATTTAAATGAGGTGGAGTAAGACAACTGTCATTGACAGTCAGCTCTTTCAGCAGCTGAAAATCACTTTGGAGGTGCTGAGTAGCATTCATTTTAGATCAAGTCACTCTTAGGTAATTATACAGCCAAATTATAAGACCTGAGCATTTATGTGCCTTCCTAGGAGCAGTAGCTGTGAATAGGGTAGTTAACTACTGTCCATGCTGGGACTGATTTTTGCTCTGGTATTTTTTTAAATTATCTCTACTAAGAGCTAAGTTTGGTTGGCTTAGCAATGTTAAATAGTACTGATAATATGAGTTTAACAGTGTTTACTTAAGGAATAAGATGTTACTTGGTGTGAAAAAGGATGTTAGAGTCATGCTGTACAATATAAGCCCATTTCATCTGCATGTAAGGGAAAATCAGGATGTGATTAAAATTATTAAAAAAAAAAAAAAAAAAAAGGTGTATTTGAATTTTTTTCTGTCTTGGGGATATTCAGCAAGGAGCCAACTGATCCTTGTAAATCTATTCAAATAACCAAGTAAGCTGCAGAGGTGTGTTAAGATGATTAGGCAGTGGCTAACTCACACTGTTCAGGTGTCATACTCCAACAGCTCATGTTTCCTGGGACAAGGTTGCTTACGTGTTTGTTGGCACATAGCAAGACCCTGGTCACTCCAGCTCAGTGGATAAGTATTGAAAGACTGTTCTGGTGAACCCCACTCTTCAAGTGTCTTTTATATACTTTTTTTTAAGGACCACATATATTTGAGCCTCACCTTTAAGCCTGTTCTTTCTCTCTGCCTTAACAGATAATAAATCTGGTACCTAGAAGAGAAGAGACAGGGAAGCAAAGTCAGAACTATTCTCTTGCAGCAGACACAGAGTACATACAGCTCATCAGCAGATTTTGGTGGGCGCAGAAAATGTTACCAGATCCACATGCATTCCCTCCTGAGCACACTGTAGAAGGGATGTCCCTTTTTGCACCTGAAGAAGTTTCTCTGGTGCAAGTGAGAATAGAAGCACAGACAGCAGGGCTCAGAGTTCCAGTTTCTAGCTTTCTGTACCACCTGCAATGAAGCTGGCCTTGTAATATAGATTTAAAAGGATTGCATAGGCAGTGACTCAGATGTGCTGATTTAGAGTCAGATTGGATTGTCCCTCTGGAGCTTGAGGGCAACAGATATGCTCTATCTGACCCACTTGAAAAGATAAGATTTAAAAGATGAGTGAAATATGGCAACTGAGGGGGAAAGAGGTAAGAGTCTGACTTCTAAATTTTTCAGTGTTTTTTCACTTAAATCCATTCACTTTACACAATAGGTCAAAGCAGCTGCATAATCTTTCCAAGAAAACTTTGAATTTTAATCTTTTTCCCCTAACTGACCTGAGCTGCAAACTTGCCTTTGTACCTTTCTCACTTAGTTCCAATACCAAACGGGGCATCCTTTTTTTACTTAATAACTCAATATCTGCGGCCTAATCCCATTGGCCAGATTTTATGACTGATTTAGACAAACAGCACAAAGTAGTTTTACTTTATTAGCTCTGTGATCAATATTTTTATTATCTGGACTTGATAATGATGATAAAAATGAGGATGAATGAATAAATACGGGGTGGCTTCAGTCACTCGTATGAGTATTACATTTCTAAGCAACTGCAGGACTCTCTCTCTTCCTTGGTTTTGAAGAGAGGGTTGATCACCACACTGGAACTGCCAGCTGAAGGTAGAAAAAAGAAAGGGGTTATAATTTTTTAATATGATCTCTTTGGAGTCTTCAAAATGATGAGAACCTGTGTGAATAGTGTAGACAGCCAGCTATTAATTATGTCAGGTTAGGTGGGAGGAATCCCAGGCTGTGTGTTTTGGAGGCTTTGTTTATCCTGATCCACCCTGAAGTAGCATTTGTGCTGTTACTGACTCCCTTTTGGTTTAGCAACTTGCAGCAGCTCCAAGACCCTTCCATGCACTATGGTTTCTTGGGCAGGTGTTTTGATCCTTGTAGCTCCTCCTTCTTGCCCTTCCATATGTGGCCAGCTCATATTTACTGCTTTGGAATTTTGTCCTCTTTTTAAGATGATTTCTACTGTCAAGATTATTTCAAACTCTAATCCTGCCTGCCAATGTTACCTGCAGTCCCTCTTGAGTCTGTATCCGTTATCTACTTATTTTGCATCATATTTCTAAGGCTTCCTCATGAGAATGCCATGCAAAAATGTGTCAAAAGCTTTACTGAAAAAAAGGTAGATGATACCTGCTCCTTCTTTCCTGTTTACAGTCTGTCTTGAAAGGAAACTGGACTGATATGACATTTGTTCTTGATGAATACTGGCTGCTGTTAACCTCCTTGTTTTTGTCCAATTGCTTACAAATATTTTTTCAAGAGTTTCAGATTTTTTTCTGTACATCAGTGTTAAGCCAATTAATTTTAAATTATCCAGTTCCTTTATTTTCTCTGTTTGAAGCCACAAAGCAAGGGCTTCACTGTAAATGTATGATTTATGGCATGATGGACTAGAAGTCTGTAGTATGGATGGCTTCTGTCTTAGAAAAATTCCATTAGCTGGAGTTCAGGTTTGTGAAAGAAAGCTGTTCAGAGGCAGGCTTTTGTTTGAGTCAAAACCCTTGGTTTCTGGGAAATGAAATCACTAAATAATTTGAAGTTGAGAGCATTTCTACAAACTTTTTAAAGTAACAATGTCTTTTGTAAAAATCTGGTTAGGAAGAGAAGATCACTTCCTTTAGCAAGAGCTATGTGGTTTGGCATTAGTGGAACCAGGATGTAGGACTGTGATTATAAAAAGTTTTGGCATCATATGGATCTGGATAGATTGTTGTTTGATTCAAGGCTGAGCTTTCAAAGTTTGCAACAAATAAATACCTAGTCTTAGATAATAATCTATATCTGAGGATGTACTTGGGCCTTTTCAATGTTGCCAATAGGGAGCAAGTCTCATGGTTTTTATTTTCTCTTGGTCATTTGATTATCATTAGAAAAGACTGACTCGGAAACACCAGCTATTTGCAGGTTTTTTTCAGGAGCATACTTAGGTAATAAAATTTTTCATGAAGTATTATACTTTTTTTTTGTTTGCTTGTTTTAGCAAATTCAAAGCACTATATTGCACTGTTACAATTTCAGGGTTGATCTATAATGCACCACACAATATATGGAGATGTACAAAATGCTTGAAGAGTAAGAATCAAGATGTTGGTTTTGTTTAGCCCAGAAATGAGAAGCTGGAGGGAGAAGTTTCAATAATTTTTAAGAATTAAAAGGCTATGAGACAGTGAGTACTTAGCTTAATTTTAAGAAAAATTGATTAAGTAAAAATGCATTAATTACATGGATATTTAAGAACTATAAAAAGTCTACAAGTGAAAGCTGTGAAATGCCCTAACTGCAGAATTTTAATTATGAGTTTGGCAAATATCTTGCGTGGACAGCATGCAAACTTGGCCCTATATCAAGTTTCAGGTCATAAATGGATGACTTCTTAAAATTCCTTTCTGCTCTTGTATTATTTATGTGATAAATATCAAAGTGACCACACCAAAATTAAATGTTAAAGGTAAAACTACATAGATCTGACATCTTCATGCAGCAGTTGATTAAGGACCCAAACCTCAGAATGCACTATGAAATAGCAACTAATTTTTGTCTAAGACTAGGTAAAATTGGGAGAGGATTTTACCTGAAATTGTATCTATTCGTTGCAGAATGTAGAAATGTTGGTTAGTAAAATATGCCCATTTTTAAAAGAGCTGGATTTTGTTTCATGTGACTCTACCTCTGTTCTGATCTTTCTTAATGCAGCTTTATTGCTGAATCAGAGTTGGTGCTGATTTTTGCTATGTGAAAATGTTTTGGTCTATTTTCTTGCTTGCTTTTTCCCATTCTCTGTTTTACTGTTACCGAAAAGCCATGTATTATGCCAAGATCTTATCAGATTATGAAAGAAAAAAAGGATGTAGATTCCATCCATAGTGTAGACAATCTGAGCTGTACTTCAACATGTATCATCCCACTGACTGCAAGAAGGATAGCTATGGACAGACACTGGGAAAGGACATTATAAATATTCAAATCAACATGAATATAGCAGTATAATATGTAACAAGGTAAAATGACCTTCAGATTCTCAAACCAATTAGTTTTTTTACATCGACACACACAATCAATATTGCTTGTTGTCTAATATTTAACACTACAGATTAGGCTTCTAAAGGCTGTGATTTAAAAGTTTTCCTCCCATAATTATATGTCAAACTGATTTGCTTTCTCTGATAGAATTTACCTGACCAAAACTGCATGATTTCATTTGTTCAGGGACACAACGTTGCATCTGGGATGAGGGGGATGAATCAAAGAAAATGAATATGAGTCATTATTATCTCTTGTTTGTATGTCACCAAGAATGACCCAGATGCAATTGAAGTAGGTAATAAAACAAAGGCGAATAAGCTGCAGACATAAATGATCCTCTTCTGTACAAAAGTGGATTCAGGCATAAGAAGGGAATGAGCTGAAAGAAAAGCAATAAGTAGTTTTTAGCCTGAAGACTCACCAATTATTATTTGGAACCCATTAGTGCTGTGATGTACCAGAGTGCAGGATGACATTACAGGGCTGACCTTCTGAATCATTAGAGAGGTGACGACATTTCTGCAATGCTGTGCATGTCTCTCCTGGAAGCAGTAGTTATTCTACCTGAAGGTGGGCTGACACCCCTCTTCCCAAATGTATGAAAGGAAAGAATTTGGAGAATCATGCACTCAGGGCATGTGCCCTGAATAGACAGGGCATGAATAGACAGAGGCTGTCTTGGGCTTAGTGATCATGAAATATTTAAGTTCTCAATCCTTAGTGAAGGACTCCTGGAGTGCAGACTTTGGCCTGTTCAGGACATTGGTTGACAAAGGGGTCCAGGAAGGCTGCACATCATTCAAGAAAGAAATCTTAAAAGCAAAGGAACAGGCTGTCCCTGTATGCTGTAAGATGAAATGGCAGGGAAAACAACCAGCCTGGCTGAAGAGGGAGCTTTTGCTGGTAAAAAAAAAAAGAGAAAACCTTACCTCCTTTGGCAGAAGGGGCAAGCATGTTAGGAAGAGTACAGGGATGTTGTTAGGTCATGTGGATTAAAAATCAGGAAGGCAAAAGCCCAGGTGGAGCTTAATCTGTCAACTGTCATATGATATAACTTAAAAAAGTTTCTACAAATACATTAACAATACAAAGAGAGCCAGGGAGACTCTCCATCTTTTATTGGATGGTGAGGGGAACATTGCAACTAACGATGAGGGAAAGGCTAAGATACTTAGTGCCAGCTTTGCCTCCATCATTATTAGTCAAACCAACTACACCCAGAATATTCAGCCCCCTGAGCTGGAAGATGAGGATGGAGAGCAGCACAACCTCCCCATAATCCAGGAGAAAGCAGTTAATGATCTGATATGGCACCTGGACACTCACAAGTCTATGGGGTCAGATGGGATCCATCCAAGAGTACTGAGGGAGTTGGCAGAGGAGTTGACTGAACCTCTCTCTATCATTCATCAACAATCTTAGTTAACAGGACAGGTCCCAGATGGCTGGAGGCTTGCCAGTGTGAAGCCCATCTTTGTGAAATGTGGAATCACCATCCCTAGAGGTATTATAAAACTACATAGATGAGGCATTTCAGGACATGGTCTAGTGGGCATGGTTATACAGATACATATTTATTTCAATTTTTGTTGGTTTTTGTTTGGAAGAGCGAGAATGTTGATAGTTGGACATGGTGATCTTAGAGGTCTTTTCCAGCTGTGACTGTTCTGTGTGATTCTGTGACTTGTTTGTAATACAACTATCATGATGTTAATAGTCAGTGATAACAAGGAGTTTATGAAACCCAAACCCCTGCTTTATGACTGCCAAAACAACATACAGCCAATATAAAGTGTTAGGAAAAAAATGCAAAATTGTTGTGAACTGTAATTTCAGAAACTTCAGCATTCACAGTAACTGCTTAAAAAAAAAAAAATCCTTATTAATGAACTCTGCTGTGAAAATTCATCTGCATATAAAGTATAATTTTAAAAAGAATTAACATTTCTCATACAAAAGGTTTCCAGTGGCTTTAACAAGCAGTATCATTGTTTTATTCTTGTATCTAGAATGAATGCAAAAGTAGCTGTCATAGCTGAAGTTACTCTAACACTCAAACCTATGTTCTGTAAAGGTGATGAAATGAAAGCTGACCAAGGCAGTTGAGGGAGACCTGGGCAGCAGCAGTTTATCCCCACTTGTCCAGCAAAATGAACATCCCTGCAAGCATATTCTCTTGTCACAGAAACATCATAACATTTATTATGATTGTAAGGTCTTTTTTTGTGTCTGTTAGGTTTTTTTCTTTTCCCCTTTCTTTGTGACAATTACAAGATACTGTTTTCATAGTACTAGGGGGGAGTATCAGATGTATCAAGTGAGTTTATCTTTGAACCAGTCAAACCTGCATAATAGAGAAGAGGGTAGGACAGGAAAGAAACTGAAGTTTGTGCTTCTGTTTTTTATCTGCTTTATGGATCGCAGCTGGGTGAGCTAGAAATGATGCAGAAGACTATGCAGGGAAAATGTAGCCTCTGATAAATATTAACAAATACATAAGACCTCAAAATTGAGCCCAGAACTTACAGGATGTTTAAGAAACTTCCGGTTTTTTCCACTGGAGTTTTTTAGCCTTTTCTGGGATTTTGGCTTCTCTCTCTCATTAGTTATGAGGAATTTTCTTTTTTCCTGTAACAAAAAGTTGACCGTTCTACCAAAACCTCCAGATTCTAGAATTTAAACCTTGCTCAGTTATGAAATGCTGAATGTTGTAAGACTGAGAAACTGGGAAGTATTAGATGGAAATCCACAGAAGTTAAAGGCAAATAAAGCAGAAAGAAGGAACTGAAGTAAGGGGAAAAGAAAGTGAGAAATTCAGAGATGAAAGGTTTAGTTTGCCCCATC
Source organism: Heliangelus exortis (assembly GCF_036169615.1). Classification (NCBI taxonomy): domain Eukaryota; kingdom Metazoa; phylum Chordata; class Aves; order Apodiformes; family Trochilidae; genus Heliangelus; species Heliangelus exortis. The sequence continues at coordinate 20,846,069 of NC_092429.1, read as the reverse complement.
TGCTAGTTTACCTCAGATACATTTATGGTCACAAGGAACCCAGCTCCAAATTCTTCCTGAATGTAACCTTTTGTTGAAACACTGCTTCAATTTATTTTCTTGTGTTCTTTCCTTTAGTGATTTGCAGAGCTTTCAGGTGTTTCTTTTCTCAGCTGCAGTGTGGCTGTCTGCATGTGGGCTCTTCTGTTCTGTCTTTAAGGAGAGAGCCCTCACCTTCTTCCTTTGCAGTGTTCTTTTCTTGTGAATCCTGGGGCTTGTGCCAGAGTGCATCGTGTACCAGAAGATGACTGACTCTGTGCTGGGGACACCAGAGCTACTGTTGGAAGCATTGGGGACATGCTGTGTTGTTAAGACAGTAGAGGTGAAACAGGGTGGTGACAAGAAGACAAGTCACCCTGCAGTGTTGTTGTCATGGGAAATCAAGGAAGCAGGTTATCTGTGAAACTTCAAAAGAATGACAACTTCCCAGTTGTCTTCTATTCTTCCAGTTGCTGCTTTTTGCCCCTAAAATGGAGAAAACCACTACTTGCTGTGAAGTACCAAGGTTTCCTGTAAATGTCATCCTGCCTCAGCTTCAGGATCTTCATCTGACCCTGGAATAGAGTCAGATAAAGCCACTAAGCCCCCTATCACCTACTCAGGTAAGGTAAATGATGACTGAGTAAAAGGTAAAACTGCTGACAAACTACAAACACCTGACTTGGAAAAGATCAAATGAGAAACACTGCGAATTGCTGCATAAAGTACTTCAAATGAAGACTTTGTAGAGATCCTATGCTCCTGCAGATTTCTATTTAGATAGGAAGTAATTGTAATGTTGAAGTGATTGAGCAAGCCACAGCAGGCTTGTAGTATTCATAAACTGCCATGTTTTTTAGATTACTGAAATACAAAATGTTTTCCATTTTACAGAAACTTATTTCAGTAATATAATATTACTCAGTTTTATAATGGCACACTGGGATAATGGCACTCTGGGAAACAACTCTATGCAATGAGGGGTGGGGTTAAAGTAGCACGGTATCACCTGTGATGGTGATGAAAAATTATCTCTGTACATATGATGAACAAAGTGTCTTTGGTAAAACAAAATGAGAAGAAATGAATAATTTTACAAAATTAATTATTTTTCTGCTAAGGAAGACTACCTGTCTAAATGGGCTTTTAAGGAGACAGTGAAACAGTGGTCTTGCTTTTCATTGTTAGTGATGGTAACAGAACAAAATTTAAAAAATGGATTTAATAAAATAACCTGGGGTTATGGAATACAGACAAAGATGCTGGTATGTGGGTATGGAAGAGTTACTTGTCTGATAATTTCAAGGACTAGAATTGTTGTGGCTGTATCCTTAGCTGGTGATAATTAGGTTGGCTTAATTAAGCAGTGCTGGTTTACCCTTATTTCCCTCATCAGATTTAGTGGCTGTATCTTTTAACCAAAGTACAAAAAGAACCAGTAAATGAATGTGGAGTCCATTTTGTAATTGTGGAGCTGTCACTGTGGAGCTGTCACTGTAATAAAGGTTGCTTTGTTTGTGAAATACTCCATCTGCTTTTTGTTAACATGATAACCTGAAAAAAATTAAAATCCCATGAAAGGATGATGGTGATCTTGTTCTCTCCTTCTTGTCAAGAAATTATCATTCCATAAGAAACAGAATTTTAAGACTCCTAAAGTTGATTTTTAGCAGTGCAGAGACCCTGCTGTGAGGATAAGGGCTCTGAACTGTGGTTGGGCTTTCAGGGGCTCTGGGGGCCATTCCTCCCAGCCAGCTCCAGTAGCCAGGGCCAGGGAGGGCCTGTCCAGGGGGCTTCATGGTAGGGCTAGTGCCTTCACTCTTCAACCTCATACATAAGTAATGTTTCTAACAGCCCCAGGCTAGTTTCATATGTGAGGGAAAAGCAATACATAAGGTAATCCTGATCCTATTTTATAGGGTCTCTGAAATGGAAATAGATGTACAGAGAAAGTTCCTTTTGCTTTTCCATTTCCCCTGCCTCTGTGAAGACTTTCAGGCTTCTTTTACTATGAATTATTGTTCTTTTTTGCAGCTGTAGCTTCATTTTAAGTGTTGTTTGTTTTGCTATATTTTTGCATATATCGTGGGTTCTGTCCCTATGGCTTTAATGGTCTTGAAAATATAGTAGAGGATTTTGTGTGGCAAAGCTAAATTTAAGTAAGCTGTGGCTCTTCAAAATGTTCTGTGGTTCGTCAATGAAAGACAAGAATTTTAAAGTTTTGTTGTTGCAAGATTTCGAATTCTAACACATAAACTTGTTTTGATGTTTTTGAGACATGGAAATATGTGTGGGGGTGGTACTCCTGTCTTGAACTTCACCATTTCTGAAAAGGAGTTTCTTCTTGCAGTCTCTTAAAATGGGGTTTTCTGTCCATGAATTTCCATTAGAAGCCTGACTTCAATCTTGGCTCCATCTGTGGAAACTCCTAGCTAGGCAAAAGTGATGTTTCAACTGGTACAATGCAAATAGCCTCACAATGGTATAACTTTTAATGGAATCCTGTAACAAACGCGAGACTTTGGAATTGTGACCACATGTTCCTTATAATTTGCTCTCTTCTCTGTGGGTTACTGTATTTTTCTTTCATTTATATGTCAGGTGTGATAAAGCAGGAAGAAGTAGCACACGGCAAATAACCAGGTAAAGTAGTGACTCATCCTAGGTCCTTAATTTTGTTTGTTCTTCTGATGCAGCACCCTCCCTTGGTTCAGCTTGGATATTATGCCAATGTTCATAGCTTCCTCACCTCAGTGCAGGGCTTTAAACTAGATTCCATAGGGGGAAGATTCTATGAGTCTGCAAGCAAGTGGGATTCCTCCTGGCCCAGGGCTAAAAATTGCAGGTTCTATTTTTTTTATGACAAGCTCAAAGAAGACTCAAGAGAATGACGGTGAGTTAGCCTTCAGATCCCCCTTTTCTTTGTTAGACCCATAGGAATGAGAAGCTGTTTGGTTCTATGGAGTAATTTATGTGACAGGTACACTATCACATGAGGGGCTTGTTTATCAAAGATAAACCTTGAAGAAAAACAAGAAAAGGAATGCAAGGAAAGAGGTGTTGGTCTGTGTACCAAATCTGCATATGTCTGTTTTAAAGCAGAGATCAAAGAGGACCAAAAAAATTATGGAAGTGAGCTTTGGGAGATAGTTAAAGAGAAGAGCAATATGAACATTGCTCTAGTGGTGCTTCACTATGAAATCCCTAACTGGAAAGATCAGGGTGAAGATTTTGGTGAGCAGTGGACAGAGGAACCCAAGGCACATGAAACTGCTGAGAAGGAGGCTTAACTGACTGACTTGGGACAGGTGTGTAGTACTGTAAAACTAATTAGATTCTTTAAATCGGAGAGTGAATCTTCTTTTATGATTGAGGTACTTTTGTTGTACCTGCTAGATCACTTCTGACTGATTAATGTTAAAGTTGTAGGTACTTGGAAAGACAAAACCCAAGCAATGAGGTCAAGTCTGATCTCAAAAAGTTTGTTACCTTTCAGAACAGAAACAACCTGGTCCTCCCAAGCAAACAAGAAACTCACAAAGTGTGCACAAAAGGAACCAAGATATTTCACAAAGATAGTTTTCAACCACAGACACCTTCTAAATGAAAGGCTGGTCCAGTTGAAAAAGCAGTTAGGTTAGTGATGTTAGTTAGGTTAGTTAGCAGTTAGTTAGTGATGCAGATCTTTTAAGGGAAATAATTTCAGCATAATCTAAGGAAGCACAATGTAGATGAAGCAACTACAGATAGGTACAAAACTGGTCAGAAATCCCAATTTAGAGAGTCACTTGGTGGTCCAGAGTTAAAATGTAAGGCAATGTTGAGAAGGGCTGTTCAGTTATGTGTCTTGAGTGTGATTATTTGCTGTGTGCATGTATTTTTTAATGAATGAGCTAAAGGACAGAATGATGTGCCAGCTTTTTTAATCTGGAGCACATGTGGGAGGGAATCTGGATTTGTTGGAGAATGGAAATAGAATCCAAATATTGTCAATAAAAGATGGAGAAATGCAGTGAAGAAGATGGGTGAAGTGTGGTTATGCTCTGTGGGAGTGAAGGCAGGAGCAGGAACAGTTGGCTATGAAGAATTTTTGCAGAAAGCTATTGCAGGCTTTCAGTGGATCATGAGCTGAACATAGCTCTAGTTTGTCTCAAGAGGCACTTGCTACTTTTGCTGTAGCTGGAAAGAATTGTCATAAGCAGCCTAGTGACACAGGATCCTGATAAGGCTGTGAAATTGGTATAAGCAGAAATGCACCATGCAAGATGTATGAGGTAATCCAAGTTAGCAAGCAAGTCTCTGCTGCAGTGCAGTAATTTGCCCACTGCCAATTAAGATTGATTCAGACAAAAAGGGAGATGCTACAGAATAGAAAAGAGAACTCTTATGTATATGGGAATACAAGCTTTATAAAGAAAACATGAATGCACTGGGAAAGAGAATACTGAGGAGGAGTGTATTTTCAAAGATAAAAAATGCTGCTGCAAAGCAGAAGGGAGTGCTCCATTCGCCATGTCTGAAGTGAGTAGGACAGGAAGTAATCCCCTTAGATTCAAGCAAGAAAGACTGATGTTATGTGTGGGGATCAATCCTACAAGTGCTGATGTAGGATACGATTGCCTTTGTAGATTGTGGAATTTTGGTGATGGAGACTTTCAAGCCAGAAACATGTTGGGAGAGATGGTGGAGCTAAGCAGTACACTAGCTGGTTACTTGAGGTGCCTTCCAGGCATCTTTTTGTATATGTTCCTTTATGCCTTAATGATTCTATAAAAGAAAGTGCAAAAAAGCAAAAAGAAGAGGTTTTACAGGGTTCAAGCTATCCTATTTCATTTCTTCTCTGTGCTGCAGTCTGTTAGGTGCTAAATTACTTGGTAGTGGGATTTTCCTAAGTTGATGCTGTAGCTGCTAGTGATGGAAATGGAGCCTCATAAAGAATTTTTTTTCATTCATATTTGACCTAAGAATCAGCTTCCCTATAATGACTACTTTTGTTTACACAATTAATCTTACAAGCAGAAACTTCAAACTAACTTTACAGTGTTTCTATATTTCATTTATACATAGTCTCAGGAGTAGGATGCGTGGAACGTTGGCATCCGATTTGAGATATTGACCATTGTGCAGCTTAAGTGTCTGGGATATATATATATATATATATATATATATATATATATCTACTTAGGATCTTTAAGATTTGGAGTTTCTAAAACTCACTTCTATTCTCCCATCTCTGGGCCAGTTGTAGCTTAGCAACAGTTTTGGAGGATTTTTTAAGTGTTATGATAGAAGGCTATGGAAACGACTGATCATTTGAGCTGATTGAATAATTATATGAATCTGACATATTTGCTAATCAGTTTCAGTTGAACAGTAAATCATTGGACAATGAGTCTGTCAAATGAATTTGAAAGATTGACAGAATATTTTATACAAACAAATGATGTTAAATGTGCAGCTGTTACCTGCTATGGAGGCAATGATGAAATCTGTCTTGCAGAACAGTAAATCAACATGTCTATTTAAGGATTATTTCATAAAAGCAACGGATCTTTGACATTTTATTCCCCCATGCTTTTCAAATCAACATTTATTTTGAACTTGCTAAACATCATTTAGTGTTTTTATTAATTCACAACATGGATGCTTCTATGTTCTCATGGAAGCAGAAATGCATTCATCCTGAATGATGCAGAGTTTTGAGTCTATTGTAACAAATATCTATGGTATACAGTAATTTAAAAAGAAATTTGCAAAACCTTGTTTTGCAACAGAAATGAAATGCAAATGCTGAATACAGACAATATTTCAAATATGACAGATTACGCTTTTCATTCTCACTGGCGAATATTATTGCTATGAGTTGTCACATGTGGTTGAGCTCTCAATAATTCTCAGTCTTTGTCATGGAGCATACAATTTCTGCAATGTTCTTCTGCATTTAGATAATCTGAGCAATGTAAAACTCTGAGTTGGTTTCTTGATTCCTTTAAATACTTGATTCTTTAAATTCTTGATTCTTTAAATACTGGAAGTGATCAGAAGTTGATTAAATTTAGGGTTCTCTCTATTGAATAGATCTGAAGCAGGGTGAACTATAAAATCAGGAGGAGGGTGTAAATGCCCAGAGAGACAGAGTTTGAAAGACTACGAAGCTTTGGATTATTCAGAAAACACTTGGGAAGAGAGTAAGGAGAGGGTTTTCCCCTGATATTCCCGAGTTTGTTACTGAAGGCTTATCTGTACATAATCTCATGTATTTGTTACTAGCAATTAGAGTCATAGAATCAGTGAGCAGTTTGGGTTGGAAAGGACCTTAAAGATCATCTAGTTCCAACCCCCCTGCATGGGTAGGGGTATCTTCCACTAGACCAGGTTACTCAAGGCCCCATCAAACCTGGCCTTGAGTGCTTCCAGGGATATACACACCCACAACCTCCCTGTGCAACCTGTTCCACTGTCTCATCACCCTCACACTAAAGAATTTTTCCTAATGTCTAACTTAAATATACCCTCTTCCATCTTAAACCCATTAACCCTTGTCCTGTCACTACACACTCTTGCACAAAGTCCCTCCTCAGCTTTACTGTAGCCCCTTCAGGTCCTGGAAGGCTACACTAAGGTCTCCCTGGAGCCTTCTTCAGGCTGAACAACCCCAGCTTTCCCAGACTGTCTTTTTAGGAGAGGTGCTTTAGCCCTCTGGTCATCTTCGTGGCTTTGCTCTGGACTTGGTCCAAGAGTTCCATGTTCTTCTGTGTTAGGGGCTCCAGAACTGGACACAGTACTCCAGGTGGCATCTCACAAGAGAGGTGTGGAGGGGGAGCATCACCTTCCTTGACCACAAATAGCTTTACTTCATTTTCTAAATAGGGCAAGGACAATTTTGAATATAGCTGGGACTTATTCTTCTTCATATTGTCACAGTTTTAGCTCATAGAGTCCAAACTGACTTACTCTGTCTTTTTTTCAGGATGCAGTGCAGTTCAACCAGTTGCTGACCACAGACAGCACTTTGAAAATCAGAACGCTGATAACCAAATTCAGATTAAAGCAATTATTACAAAAACATTTCTAGGTTTAGAAAGGTATTACTGGCATTCTCCGTGCAATGCTATTATTCTTTGCTTTTCTGCGTGTATTTGTTGGCTCTTTTGGGTTTCTGCTTTTTTTTAAATTTTTTTTCCCATGTTGCTGATAAGTTTATGTCAGGCTTTGACCTGCTAAAGCCTATCTGCATTTAACAAAACTAGTCCTGGTTTCCATTGCTATAAGCAGAGAGACAATCATATCTAACTTGTTTAAATTTATTTATTCTGTAAAGTGAATTTGTACTTTAAAGGAATTGCACAGTTGGGATAGATTTATATGACCAGTGGATGTTGCTGTTGACTCTGCCAAAGACAGGAACAGGCATATTTTTCTGGCTGCTTAAATAAAGGCAACTCTAGGTCCAAAAGTTCTTAATAGGACAGTTTTGGAAGCTTGCCTCATGCTTCCATTCCACGAAAGTTTTATTTTTATTTTAGTATCCATAGCCATTGATTTTTCTAACCTAATTTCCTCCCTGATGTATTTAAAATCAAGCCAGGCCTGCCATCCATCTACAAATCACAATAACTTCAGTCAGGAAATTAGAAGCAGGCTTAATTCTTTTGGAAAGCAAAAGATTCTTAAACCCCTTACTTCAACCCTCTCTCAGCTCTCAACTTGTGATTCCGTTTGCTGCAGTTCCTGGCTCATGGACTTTATCAAGGTATAACATACAGTACATTGTTGCTGACTCAAATTCTGTTGATCACAATGGTTGTGTGTGTTTTTTCCTTTTAAATAAAAAGAATCTTGGCATTTAAAAAATAATTCTAGAAATAAACATTTCAATGTGTAGTAATTAATTAAGAGAATTAAAGTCCATTGCATTAGAAGGTTGAAAGCATGGAGTAAAACAATAGTATCTCTTTACCAAAGAACCTTAAGCTAGTTAAAATCAGTTGCTACAAATGGATTGCTGTGATTATGTCCTGAATTTCCTTGATATGATAAACTGTCATCAAAACCATTTTTCATAAATTCACTCCCAGAATATATTTCTGAAAGTAAAATCGGACCCTTACTAAGAATGAAAATATTAAATTTCAGTCATAATTTCAGACATATTTAAAAGATTATTAAAAATAATTAATTGCTCCCGTTCAGCTTATGCAGATCCCCAGGTGTATCAGGATTTGGGAACGTCCATGGACTCACTGTGCCACAGCATGACACTCCACTCAGCATGGTGCTCCGCAATGTTCACCCACTGATTTCAATAGGTGTTATCTCCTAAGAACTTAAGAGAGCTACAGGTTGCCAGAAGAAGATTTTACTGAAATTCTGCTCTAAGATTAAAGCATATTAGGCTAAACTGTAGACTTTTTAGATTCATGTCAAAAGAAGACTCTGAGTAAGAAGTCACAAAAGCCTCAAAGTCTGAGAAATTGGCTGTGTCTGAAACATTAAGGGTTAAGAAAGATATCACTTGAAGAAAGCTAATACTTAATGGGCAAACACCAGATAAATGAAGCTAAGCAACAACTATTAGGCACTACATGGTAATATCTTTCTGTGGTGGAAGTCAGATGTGGCAGCTTTTCTCTTTATGCTGTTGTTCATTCAGTGTTTTTCCTGAATGATCAAATATTCTTGCTACTTGTTTTATGAGATCATTGCATCTATCAAAGAAGATAATTTCCTGCTTGTACAAGTAACTTGTACATTCCTTATAAACTAATCTAAAGATGTCCTTTGGAGATATTTATAAAGTTGACTTGGTTTAGTAGTGTTGTTGATAGATTCCTTTCAATGAACCATTTTTAGTGAAATGAGAATTCATCTGGTAGGAAAAGAAACCTGATGCTCTACAATGTGTGCTTTGCTGCCAAAAACTTCATGCGTATGGACTGGTTTTGCATTTTGACAGTGTGTGAGAGAAATACTAGGTATCAACTAAACAATGTATACAGAACAAATATTTACCAATAAGAAGTTACCTGTTTATTTTTTTTTTTCTGTGAGCTGCTGCAATGAGCTATTCAACAGCTAAACCATATGTTTGGTTATGAGTGGGGCTGTATCATGAACTTGAAGGGGAAAAGTACTGCTGGAGAGGGAAGACTTCTCTCTTCTCAATGGGAAGAGAAAGTATCAGGGAATTTCATAAGGATGCTGAAAATGCATCAAGTGAAGGCTTAAAGTGTTATAAATCACTACCTAAAAGTTCAGTCATGTACATCATCTCAGGATTTATACATCAGAAGTGTAAATTTTAAGCAAGTTAGCTTTGCTATATAAGTAGCAGAAGGGTGGACAGCAAATCAGTTGGCTCGATACCAAAGAGGTTGAAGATTTTAAATATTTAGCAAGATGTACCTTTTAACCTTCACTCCCCCTGGGAAGCAGTCTAAACTCTACCCAAATCATTAAATTAATCTTTAGTGGCCTCTAAAATCTTTAGTGGCCTCTAAAATAAAAATTTCATTTCCTTAGCATGCAAATGATACTATTAATGTTTCAAAATGTACAGCACAAAAAAAATCATCCACCTGTCTAGTTTGATCTACTTTGAAATCTTCAGTGTAGTTACATTATAGGCACCTTATAAAAAGCGATTTAAAATTTATTATTGAGATTAGATGGCAACGACTAACTTTATTCAAAGGATAAAAAGATTAGTCTTTTTCTGGAAAGCATATGTGGATGCACTGTAAACTGAATGATATAAGGGAAAAAAAAGTATATTCCTATTAAAGTATTCCTTTTAAAGTATTGCTTTGATTCTGCAGTAAAGTTTGGGACTGCTTCTCTTAATACAGCTCATGCAGGCCAGCTAGATCAGGGAGACCTCTCCATCACCATGGTTTACCTCCTCATCTTCTTTCTTGAGTTTTCAGTGGCAGCAGCTTGGTGAGAGGGTCCCAGAGGCTCTCTCCACACAGTATGGGAGGAAACAACCTAACACATATGGCTGTGCTAAACTGCTTATTTAAAGCTGTCAGTGTTCCTCAGCTGGTTGCTTCATGCCCATGGAACTGATGTCTGTGCACAGGGTGTCTGCTTGGCTGGTACTTCAGAATGCTGTTGTCCCTGTGTTCCCCATGGCCTGGGTGTTTCTGGTGCCTTGCTCATGCTCCTCACCCATCCTACAGTTCTGGGGCTCACTTGCAAACCTTAACTGCAAAATATGGCCCTGGGGTGTCTGCCACCTTCCTGTCCTAGCCTGGGTGGCTGCCTGAGACTTGAGCCTGGAGCACAACTAAATTCAGCATCCTACAAACAGGTAGGCCTGGGCAAGACATGGGAAAGGGGATCTGAGCAGTCCTTCAGCTGATGCTTCTCTTCTGGCTGCCCAATTGATAGGAAAATGCACATCATTGTGTTTTGCATTTTCTTCCTGGATGGTGTCTTTTTTTTCAGGAGACACTGGTGGTTGGGGTATGATCTTGGCCGGGGGAAGCTCTCAGCCCACAGTTAACAGGGAAGTGGCAGCAAGGAGCTGGGAACCTGCATTTTCTGTGAGGACTCAAGGGTCCATGCAGCCTGCTGAATGTAATGTGGGAGAGCACCTGAGACCATTCCAGAACCATGACAATCTGGCAGACAGAGGTGTTCATAAACCTTTTCTGCTTCTGTTCCACTTGGCCCATGGTCACAGTGACCTTTCTCTGCATAGTCCAGTTCAGATGCTTTGGCTTTTCTGTATCTAAAAATATATGCTATTTTAAACATATTGCTATTCTGAATTTAGCATTTTTGTCATCTACTGTAAAGACAAAGTCTATTTGAAACCTTAGACCGAGCTGGAGCCCTCTCACAATCTGTCAGGTCCTTAAGCTTTCATACAATTAAAATGAGCAAGTATGCTCAAGTATGCTCAAGTATGATGTGAATAATTGAAGGATGTGTAGGGGAGGCTAGTGCTAAGTAACCTGAAAGACACCTCTGAATAAATGGTTTAGGTTCTATTTTGGAAGCAGTCCCCATATTTTGGGAAGCTTTGGTTCAAATGTAGACAGCCTATGATTAGTCTCTTGCTGCTTAATGAACAAGAAAAAGGCTTAATGGACTTCCTGTTAAATTAAATCAAAAGACTGTAATTGCTTCAAAAGGAGTTAGAACTTAAGTGTTTCAAAACTCCATGATTTTAGGGTAGTAGTGTTGTATTTAGAGTCTTTGTGCTGTAATAAAATCTGCAAGTATTTCTTCATTTATAAATGCTGATAATTTATTTTCTTCTGTCTTGTTACATAAGTAATATCAAATCCTATGGTAGCCTAGAGCATGGTGAACTGGGGAGGGGCACAGAAGGAATTGTTGGACAACTGTATTCTGCTGATCTGCAGCAGGTTCTTTATAGACTACAGCTGTGAGGTCACACCCGATGCAATTGTAAATCTGGATGTAATTGTTCTCCCACTATCTATGCTGAGATTATCTCAACACTGGTGAGAAGTTTTTACCAAGCTGTTACTTGTATAATCACATTTTTAGGGATCTCAAGACTGGAGGCAGCCTGGGCTACAGTGACCATGCACTGTTGGAATTCACAGTACTAAGGGTCAAGGAGCATAGTCAGGACCTTGAAATTCAGAAAAGCAAATGTCCAGATCTTCAAAGAGTCAATAGGACTGGGAAATGGTCCTCAGGGACAAGGAAGCAGAACAGAGCTGGCAGATTTTAAGGAAGCTGTCTATAGAATGCAAGAGATCTTGATCCCCAGGTGTAGGAAATCTAGCAAGGAAGGAAAGAAACCATTGTGGCTGAGCTGTGACCTGCTGCTCAAACTAAAAGGCAAGGGAAATTGTTAAGGTGTTTTGATTTCCTCTTGCATTATCACAAAGCATAGCAGAGATCAACTTTTGGGTTTGGGTTCTGCCTCAGCTGCATTTTTTTTTTTAAGCTTATTTCCAAGGAAACAAAAGAGACTTTGTACATTAAATTACATCATTAGTGAAATAACTTGCACGTTTATATGAATTTAAAAGTTTTATTCCTATAGTTAATTGATGATCAGATGTAAACTACAGAACTATTGGAATACTAAGATGAAATTCATAAGAATAATATTAAATACTTAAAAGACCCTGGCTGCTTGCTAGATCCCTCCAGTTTACTAAAGTCTATTACACTAGAGGATGAAATCCAGATATTTATGCAGACTCTGAAATAAAATTCCCAACAGTTTTGGTTAGAACTTTTACCTAAATCAGTTTCTGAATAAGCATTTCAGAATCTAGACCCTAGTGGAAATATGTTATCTGAATTTAAAAATAATTGCTCTGAGTATACAGAAAGCTGTAACATTCAGCAGCTGAAGAAGAGAATTTGCAACATCCAAGATTTTAAATTATTAATTCCTATGAATTTGTTATTCTCTACATTCCTTCAAAACTTTTCACTACAGAAGAAATTGTCCTTGTTGCTCTTCTGCCAGCTAAGGAAGGAGTGTGATCTGGTTACTGCTTGTTCACCAGTCCCCTTCTTATGCTACACAAACCCAGAGGCTGCACAGCATAGGTAAACTAGAATTTATTCTGGGAGATGAAGCAATCATGCAGGAATAAGGCTTCATTCTTGTGAATTAACATGGAGTCAGGGTTCTTATGTTCACTTCATGTGAAAATTGTGTTTCAACTACATCTAGATTTTAAATGAGCTACCTGACTAGTTAAAATGATGATAAATATTATTTGGCAGTATGGTAATATTTCTATATGTATTGTTACTTGCAGTATTTCATATTTTTTTAAAGGTATTTAATATTTGATCTTAGAATCAGCAAGCAGAAAATTGTGTAATACATATATACACACTTTGCTACCATTATTTGACCTTCTGTGTTTCTATATTTTCAAGAAACAATGATTTGATTTTAGATAGAATAATGTTCCTTTGTGGGAATTACAATTTTTTTTTCCACAGCAGTGTAAAATAAGACCAGATTAATGTTCACTTTCCTGCCTTTTTTGAGTGTGACTATGACAGCATTCACTTTTGGCAGTACAGCTCTTGTCCAGCTAGGTGACAAACCTTTACCTTTATATGGAGCCATGTCTGGGTCAACAAATTATAGATTTAATCAAATTAAAGTATCTACTCTTTTCCTCCTGCTTTTTTGAAATGTTTTCTCTTTTGGGGCAATTGCCTCATGAAGGTCCAACTGTTCTCCAAACCTGGGGAAGAGAAATGTCATTAAGACAAAAGAAGTTCAATAATGTCACTCTTTGATGATTTATGTATTATGTTGTTTTTACTCTCTGAAAGTTCCTAGGTATTTCAGTGTCGGAACAAAGGAGTAATTCAGAGTACACTAGAAGATGAAAAAAATTAAAATGAATAAACAATTTTATTTAATCAAATATTATGCTAGGCAAAGTACTGAATATGGTAATGCTTTCATCTTCCATTTTATCTCCTTTGTTCAGGTCGTACAGTATTTTGAGTGCTGTATTTTATATTCATATGGAATGGGGGATTAAATAAAGTGTGGTAGTGAATATTACTGGGTTTTGGCAGTTAGAAACCAAAATATTTTTATTTAGCATAGTGTATGTATTTGTATGTATTTAGCATACCTGATGTGTTTGTTTCCCACTGCTATAAGTGTGATTTATTGTGTTCTTTTTTAATCAAAACTCAATATTACAAATTTGAAATCTGAAGTCCTAAAAACTTCAGGTTTAATTGGTTAAGATTACTGTCTAGGGAAATAAGTCTTGAAAAAACTTACATTACAAGAACCTAGTGAAAGTGTAAGTGAGAAAATTGATGCAATGGTAGGATGAGAACAGACTTTTCATATTTGTTTAAGAATTTGTGTGTAAGACTTTAAAGTGAATATGCTGTATTATTCAGGGAACCATATGGTGATGGCACCTTTACTACTTGGATCAGTCTACTCCTCAGATTGACTAACAAGTAAGGAAATGGAGCTTGATCGTAGGAAGTCAGTGAGAGGTCTGCCACTGACTTTGATCAGACAAAAATAAGACCTTTTCTATACTCGCTGAGGTGTAGGCCTATCGCTTACATATTTAACTGCAAAAAAACCCTTAATTCTGTAAATGACAAAGTTCAGAGTCACAGGTAATCCTCTGTCTAACGGCACATTTCTTACCAGTGTATGGTTTGATGATGACAGGAATTGTTTTTTGTCATATTATACCCTGCAAATTCAGCAGTGGAACCTAACTTGTATAGCTTGTAATTATAATGGGCTGATTCTCTTCATTCTGTATGGATTAGAGACAGATTAAATTATAACGTCTCTGATTTCATCTTCTGTGCATAAGGAATAGAGGAAGGTCAGATGCATCCAATAATGTTTTCTCTGTGGACAGGAGGTACCACAGAGTGAATTGCAGAAGCCAATGGGTGACACGTAAAGCTTTCTCTTCCTGACTCCAGTTTTAGTAGCTGTTTTACCCCTGGAGCAGTAGTTCACAGTTAGTGTCAAAATGCCGCAATATGCTGCTGGCAGTATGAAGAAAGATCAACTGATAATAAAAAATACTGCTTGTCAATAAAGTTTCTTTCTCTAAATATATTAATTTCTTTGGATGAAAGGGGGTTCCCAGTGGCAAACACTTATAGATCTTTAATGGAATGTAGAAAGAGTCATGACTATTCCAGTAACCTAGACTGCCAGTTTCAGAACTTTCTTGATTAGTTTGATTACTTTGAAATCCAAGCTGATAAAATTAATGCCAAACTCACTGTAATTATTGAGAGTATTTCTGCTGATTTCATTAATCTCATCAAGAACTATTAGGAAAAAAAAAACAACCCAAAAGATCCCCCAAAAAGCCAACCACCCCAAAACCTGAACAAAGAAGAGACAATATTCCTTGAAAAGTCTTAAAAGGAAACCTCTACTCATTAAATAAAATTATGGTAAGGTATTCTGTCATTGTTCTCTTTTCTTGGTTCAGAATTTCTTAACTTTTCTGCTGACACACTCAAACTTAGAATTTTCTTACTAATTAATGTCTGGTTAAATATTGCTTAATACTGGTCACATTTTCCTTTTATTGTTTATTCTTATATTCTATCAGATGAAAGTGACTGGCAATATTTTATATGTTTATTAGGCTAAAATATTTTCTGGTGGATATCCCAGTTCAGATTGGATTGGTGTTCAGTTTGATTTCAGTAGCATTGCAGAAACAGTCTTTAAGCCTTCCTCCCCTGTACCCCACAACCTTGTCAAACTAAGCCTCTCTAACCTTGGCAAAAACACAGGATTTTAAAGCACAATTTAATTATGGAACATGTTAAATATGACTTCAGATTTTTCCCCATTAGTTTGTATTAGATACATGAAAGAGGCCCCGTATCTTGTATCAAACCAAAGCAATCTCTATGATTCTGATGCTTTCATCTGAGCCCACAGCACAGGAAAATGGCACATGCTGAGCATCATTTGTGCTCTTGGTAATCTCACTGTGGCAGATTTACTTTAATCTGTCAATGATTCATGTTTGACACAGACTTGAATTAATGTTAAGAGAATTAAAAGTATAGGCAAACCTTTTCTCTCTAAACTCAGGATGCAAAACAGGCAGGCAATTGAATGCCTCTAGCCAAGACAATTAATATATCAAAGAATGTTCCACAGGCTAAACCCAAAAATCAAGAGCTCTTGCCATGGGGGAGAGGAATTTATTTGGGAAAAAAATATATTAATAAAGCTCAGAAATCTAAACTAAAAATGACATTTTACCTTTTTCCTCAAGAATGGCAACTATGGTAAAAGATGACTGGGTTTACTTACAAAGGACATAACCAGACTGAGACATCATGGATGAATCCATAGGCAGCTTCTGTAGCAATAATTAAACAGTTCATATAAGCTAGTCAAGCACATCAGAGGTGTGGGTTTTTTCAGAAAGAGAATCTGGAAACAGCAACTTGATGTCTGGAAAAGGGTCAGAGGATAAAGTGACCAGGTGAAGAGAGAGAATGCTTTCTTTAAGGCTAAGATTGTGGCTTATACTTTGCGTCTTTATAATTGATCCTGTGTCTATTGAAGCAAGTGCAAAAACCCCCATTGACATGAATGCTGCTAGTGCAGTAATGGTCTGGCCAAATCTGTGACATCTCTCTATCTAAGGGACAATGGTGGAAGCTTCAATGTTTTCAGATCTTCTCCATCTGAAATCAGTTAGTCCCTGCAAGGATCTGTGTTCCAGAATGCCCCTGATGTTGAGATGGTTATCGTTGCTTCCAGATCCAGAAGACTGCAACAGTGCAGTATTCATAGGAGAGAGAAGGATTTACATATGTATTTCCTAGACATATGAAGCAGGGAACTTGCTTTTGGATAATTACTTAAGTAATTTTTCTGTGAAACTAGATAGAACCAAGAACATGATGATAATCTTATCAGTATGGTGGTAAATTTTGTGCTGCATAAACCCAGTGCATGAAGCTGGTCTGCTTGGCCATCAGGAAGCTCTCACGTGGATGAATGTTCACTGACCTAAATTGAACAGTGTGGATGATTGTTTACTGACTCAATGCCTGTTGAGTTGTACTTGGAAAAATCTACAAATGATGCTTGGACATATTTCCCTGGAATAACTATTTCTGAATTTAGTCTGTTTTCCTTTGGAGAGAAGCATTGATTTCACAATATTTATACATGGGTTATTTTGATGTTTCATTAAAAATTAAGAAAAAAACAATGCTTGTCCCCTACATGTTTACTAGAAAAAAAGAATGCTGTAATTTCTTGAAGGAGGCAATTGAGTTAACTCTTTTGTTTACCTATTTTCATGTCAAGGTTAAAAGAATAGAGCACCCTGGAGTCAGGAAATGTCCATGTCAGCATGAGGTACAGTACACCAGCATTACACTTCTGCACCAATCACAACTAATAAGTTCAAAAGCATATCAGCTAAGGTTATTGTACCCTTGACTTGAAATGTAAAGGTTAATGCAGAAGCAATCACTTAACACTGTTAAACCTCTTCCTTGTCAAATCATATATCACTAATGAGTTTTTGACTGCCAGACTGGCTGTGTGTCAGATTTCTTTTGCATTCATACAGTGCAAACAGGTATTAGGGTAAAAATACCAGTGTTATGGTAACTTCTGTGCTTTAGGTCAAATAAATGCATGCAACTTTTTAATCAAAAAATGCCTGCTAGTAAATAAAAAAACCCAAGCAAACAGAAGATGGAATATCTGAACTAATACATGCAAAATAATTGCCCAGTACTGCATACTAGTCTTTTTCAAAGCTTTAAATTAAATCAGACATGGTTTAGAGGTGGACTTGGCAATATTAGGTTAATGGTTGGATTTGTTGATCTTAAAGGTCTTCTCCACTGAAAACGATTCTATGAAAGAACATGTGCAGACAGATCAGGAATCCTCAGCAAGAGGTTTAAATTTTGTCCTGTATGCCTCTCTACAATATTTTCTTTGAAGCTTACTCAAATTTATAGCATTACATATTTTTTACTGTGATTAAAAATGGATTTTTTACATAAAAAACCATAGCCAAGCCAATGCCTTTCCTTAATTTGGTTACTCAGAGAGAAAAAAAACATTATAATTTGTTGTTTAAATATACACTGCATTGTGTTAGTCAAGGTGCAAGTTGCAAGTTGAATTCCAATTCAGAATGTGTACATTGAGAAATTTCAGATGACCCTTTCATAAAGGAGTTTTGGTAGTAAGTATATGTCCTTGTATTTTTCAAGAAGATGGGAGTGCTTCTTTATTTCTTTTGTTACACCCAGTGAAAATGCTTTTTGCTCTAAAAATAGTAATAGATATTTTTCTTTAGGAAATGGATGTCCATCAAAAATCCAAGAATTCTTAAATTGAAAGTTCTAGTGAATGGCACAAACTTTTTGGGTTACAAAATTCTCCTGGAGAATTACAGGATATGTGAAGAAAAGTGCAGAACAATCACAGGCTATAAAGAAAACTAGAAAACAAAGGTATAAAGACATGCTATATTAAACCCTGAGGCAGAGCACCTTATTTATACAACAGAGGATGTCTACAGAATAAGCAACCAGCACAACAGAGGTATGACTAATAGATAGGTATGAATCAGTAGATTTGTATTCTTCTCACATAGCCCTTTTCCCAAAAGCAGAGAAAATGAAAGAAACCCCCTCCTGAGCTCTCTCACCCATTCATTCTTTTCAAGTCTGATGCTCACAGTTATGATAGCTACATTTTAGCTTTGGTCAACACAGGATACTAATTTTACATTACCTCTTCCAAACTAAATCAGGTTTTTTGTGTGGTTTTTTGTTTTTTTTTTTTTTTTTTTTTTGGCTTGATGGAAGCTACACAAGATCTGTCTCTTAAAATAGAAATTAAAAAAGAAAGTCACCAAAATAAAGATCTAGAATGTAAATCTCATTCCTCTATAAACCAAAAGCTTTAGAGCATAGGCTTCCTTGTTGTGAGATCTGGATTATTTGTAGCTCACAGTCTTCCTCCTTCAATTGCTTGCATGGAAGGACATTTTCTAAATATCCTGCTTGTAAATATGCTTGAGTGCTAATAAATCAATAACTAATTGCAGTGCTGGTAAAATCAGTTGACTAATTTAATTTGTCTTTAAGGTTTTCTTAAGGAGGCTACTACAAAGAATAGCAAGTGCCATCTCTGCCATGATAAAATATCCCCAGCAAAAAGGGTTTAGAGAAGCTCAAGGTGGCTTTGTCACTAAAAATTTGACAGATTTTTGCAGATACTTTGTTGATAATATTAGTGTAAATTCACATCTTTTACCTTTTTAAAAAATATAGTACATGAGGATTACTTGAAGGTATCCAAACACTTCTATTTCTTGTTCTAAATGATGCATTGCCATAACTGCTTTGTGCATCTACAGCCTTAAATATTATTTTATGTGCAGTTAGGGTTTGAGAAAGAACTCCACTGGTTAGTAGGCCTTTTCTTGGATCTTGTACAGGAGCACATCAACCTTGGCAGAATATGTTAAAAGAGCAGGGTCTTGTCCCTGTAAACATTACTGCATGTGTCAGGCTTCCCCTGCAGCTACTCCCTGCATCTTCCTTGGTTACTATCTAAAGCCATACACAAGAGACTTAATTTTGTAGAGGGAATAATATTAGGATACAAATAATTTTCTGATAATACAAAAGTACTGCAATCTTCTGCTTTCAGCTGTAATTGGAGTTAAAAGATGAATGCATTGGTATTGTTGCTTCTACTCAAACTCATTTTAAATAGTTTTTTGGTTTTTTTGTTTTTTTTGTTTTTTTTTCTTTGTAATTAATGGCAATGTGTTTTTCTCATGTTTCGTATCTGGAGCTGGGCAATGACAGAAACAAATGTCATACTTGATGAACATGGAAGTGCAAGTAGGTGGGAGCAAATTTGCCAAGAATCTCATTCTGGTTGATAGGTCTGCCACTTGTGACATTAATAATGCTAGTAATCAAGAGTTCTTATATAAATCAAGATATAGCCAGAAGAAAGCCATAGACAGGATGGAGAACCATCAGATTTGCTTAGTATTTTGTATTTTGCTTTTGCTTACTATCTCCAGAGCTCATAGTAAGACTGCAACTTTCAACTGTGAGTACCTTTCTCTTTATCCTAGAAACTTGTACAACAGTCATGTTCCATGTCTCCCTGTATATAGTGAATCACATCAGGCATTCCCAGAGCTACTAAAATAAAATAAAAATAGTCTTTTCATTAATTTAGTGGGATCAATCTCAACCTGTCACTTGCACTTGCTTCTCTGGCAACTTTTGTGCCTTGGCAGGCCCACATTTCTGGTGGACTTTGAAATCAAAATATCAGCTTGATTCTCTAGCCCTTGTATGAGAAAGCACGTTAAGCTTCAACAAATAAGGTTGTTTCTGGAAACTTGTAGAGTTTATGTGAAACCTTCCGTTATGTATAATTCTGTTCCAAAAATATGCATTTTAACACCTACAGCTGCTGATTCTGCTTTTCTGACGTCCCATGGTTAAGGCAGCAAACACCAGAGGATAATATTCTGGCAGGAACTACTCTGCCTGTGCTTTTTACTCCATTAAAGATGCACAAAGGTCAAAAGATTTCAAGGGAGGTTTTTTGGACAAGAGATCTGCTATAGTTCTGTAGTGGAAAATGAGTGTCACAGGAGTGTAAGAGAAACTGCCATTGCTTCATTTCTTCATGCATGTTCTTGAAGAGGCCTTGTTTCCACTAGTGTCTGGGGTTCTCTCCTGACAGAGAAGGTTTTGTAACTCTGAAGCTATTTGTCCCTTCCTCTTCTTCTTTTTTTCTCACAGATCTCAGTCTCTTTCCTCACTTAAGTCCCCTTGTAAAGGGCTCTTCCTTTCTCTTCTCCCTTTCCTGACAGTTTTTTTTCCTGGAAATGTATAAATTATTTCTTGACATTTGCATCAATCCTTTCTTTAAATGTATAACCTAAATGTATAAACTCTGTTATAGCAGTACATAATCTCTAAGAAAAGACATAATCTTTTCAGTTAACAATGAAATGTGCTATAAATTCCAAAGGAGTAATTCTCTTTTAAATATACTTATTTTCAGCATCAGTTAGGTTTGGGTACCAAAGAGAGACATTGCTCCAAATCTGAACATCAAAGATACTAAATGGATGGAAAGAATGCCTTCTAGACCTTGAACTTCCCAGGAAACTCTCGTTTACTTCTGTCAGGGTATTGGGAAAAGGAAATTAAATGACTCAACATCTGCACTCTCTTTACCAAACTGTAGTTGATGGCTTTAATGCAGCATTTATGCCTAACAGAATAAATTGACTGTGCAGCATGTTGAGCTTCTGATTATAACAAGATGGGACATTAACCAATAAAAGACATGAAGCCACATCTCCAGCAATGTGACAACACTGAGGAAAAAAAATTTTTTTCTATCCTGTGTTTTACACTTTAGTCCATTTTTGTGATATTAATAGGCATAAAGTTTATGTTTTTCAGATATGGACAAGTTTCTCCTATAGGTTTGGATTCCAACCAGGTTCTTTTCAATCTTGGTTTACCATCAGAAGGTCCTTAAAAGTCCAGGGAACAGACTATGCAGATTTCAAAAGGTGTTAGCCATATTTGAAGTTTTCTATGAAACTATGCCTTCCTTTGTTTCCCTAACAATTGCTTCCCACCTCACTTGAAATGAATTTGTTATTACACGTGCTAATTTTCTTTACTGTTAAATTATCTTTTTCATACAGACTACCTCTACAGATTTTGCTACTTTATATTATCAATTTCCCCCCCCCTTTTTTTTTTTTTTTTTTTTCCTTTAAATGTAAATAAATCCCCCACAACAATATCAGTTGATGGATTCTCTTCATTTATATAACCTTGCCTTTACCAAGTGCATTTATCCCAGAAAGGCCTGGCAAGCCCCAGGGTTCTCATTTTTCTTGTAATCTCCTTTCATTGGCATTTAAAGTGGCATTAAGCACGCAGACATTTTGACCTTGAAGTCTTCTTGATAGAGCAGAAAAGCAAGACCCCTTAAATAATAAAAGAGGCAGACCATAGTTTTATAGTTATAAAATAAGGTCCCATTTCTTTCTGAATGCTGTGGTGATTTTTCAGCACCTATATTTGCTGTCACTTCGGAGAGTTACAAGTTTGTTTCTTTCATCTCCTGAAAACACAACTAGAGTCTATAAGACATCTTTAAAAAAAAAAAAATCTCTTAATTTCTAGAAATGATGGCTGGTTTTCCCCACCTTTACTGTCCCCTTCTTCCAGTATTAAACACTTTTCTTTTTCTTGACAAAACATTTCATATTTTATACTCTCATGCTCCCTTTTGTCTAAGCATGGTGTAGAATTTTGGATATTCTATATTAGTTCTTAAATGCTCAGTGCACAGACTTTATAAATACTATATTATCTTTCTCTTCAACAAAAAGAACCAAAATGTCCTATTCTTATTAAGAATACTGTGATGAAAACTCATGTAATTTACTTTTGGTACAGTCTCATTAAGAGAAATGAAAAGCTGATTTTTTATTTTTTTTTTTAGTCTTGATAATATAATAGCATATGTCTCATTGACAGAGCACAATCAAATATATTTCATTTATTCAACACTCCAGTTCCATTTTTAATAAGTAAAGAGTTCACAGTATTCCAGGCAATTCATTCTGTGATAAAAGTGTTGGCAGAGACGTTTAAAAAACCTTGTGTGTTGGACATGTTCTCCTTCATTTCTTTATGGCACATAAAGTATTTAGGACTAATTACCACTGTCGCCTTTAGAAACCATGGCTTGGAAACCACAAAAAACTGGAAAGAGGACACTTAAGATTCCACCATTGCAGTTATGTGGCTATGACTTCCCTAGGGCCAGGGAGTAGCAGTGTGGCTTCAGCTCTTCAGGATGGCTCCATAGAGCCGTGGAGCCACCTTCTTTTTGAAGAGAATAACCACAGCATTACAGAAACTTCACCATGAGCTCATGATCCTTGGTTCATGAAGCAGCAAGCTTAACATCTCAGGTCCCCCTTCTGGGGAGGGCTGCATGTTACAAAGAGCTAGTTGCCTCTAAAAAATACTGAAAGCTTCAGTTTGTTCATTCATACCAAAATGCCTACTCTTGACCAGAAGATAGGGAAGGGTGGGTCGGGGAAGGGAAGGGACCAGGGCGGGAGGGTGGGCTGCAGAGCCTGCAAAATTGCCTTACATATTGGTTACAGCTTGTGAACTATTGTTTCAAAGTTGTAAACTTTTCTTGAGTGAACCTTCTCCTGAAGCAAGAGGCACACCAGGGTGTCACTGAGTATACCAACCCTTGGAAAGTGGTGACAGCACAGCTCAGTGGCCTGTGTATGCTTCTTGTCTCTTAAATGTCAAGATATGAGAATTTTATTTCCTCCCCCCCCATCCTTTTCTCTTTAACTCTCCATTGCTTGTTCTTCACATTCTCAGCTCCATTTTCATCCTATTTCTCACTGGAGTTTCTCTCTGCTTCCTCACTGATCCTTCATTTGTAGTCTCCCCTAAGCAGAATAACAATCAAGTGACATTCAGTTCTGTACCAACCTTTTCAAAACAGCATTTGAACTGATTTGAAATTAAGCAGCCTGAATACATTATTTACAGATCCATACACAGATGTGTTACAGATAAATCAAAATTAAAACACTTGAGGAATTGTTTTTTAAATTGCAGTATACACATGAATTTACAAGGATAGTCGTTAGCCTTGAAAAGGCATTAATTAGAATTAAAATTGTGCAGTAGACTAATTCCACTAGTAGGTACCCTGCAGACACTAGATAACTTTTTATGTTGCAGAATATGGACCTTGTTTTGATACATAGGACAAAATTTCCAAGATTGGACATTTACCCTGTGTTGTAAACTTATGTACAATTATAGTGTTTGTCCCTTTTGTGTGTTACATATATGTAAAGATTAAATAACACTTAAAGAGGAAATATTTGTGTTATCTAGAATCCAATTCCACATTACCACCACACACATTACTCTCTTCAAATTATCCATCAGTCCTTCTGTCCATCCTTCAGTAAATCATTTAATGCATGGTTAAGTCCTTAAGTTCTGTTTAAATGCATACTTCTAAGCACATGTTTGTATATTGTTAGAGATAAAAGTAGCTTTACAATCTGAATTAATATATACAGGAATGATCCTATACCACTGAAGTCACTGGAAGTTTAATCATTGTCTTTAGCAGTCATGTGACTAATAATGGCTGAAAGTTGGGACCTCAATTGTACCTGCAAATTCAGTAAGTCTTTCCCAGGAAAAGTTTTAGATGTATATGAGCTTTATCTGCAATTCTAAAAGATGTTCCTGTAATCTGACCTTGCAAAAATGGTTTGAAGTTTTATACAAAGTCAGACCTCATATACAAAGTCAGATACCTCATGTGGTGTGTCTAATGGTCTGGATGTGTTTATGAATTACAAATTGTTATAATAACAGTTCATTAACAATTTCACTTGTTTAATGCTATTTGTGTGAGCTAAAGGCTTGGTTTCTATGGTGCATGTAACCAGACCAGGGTAGATACTCAGAAATGCTTTATCCATAGTCATCTTTTCTAACTGATTTTTATTGCGTTAGAACTACTTTCACAGTAATGTCTTCAGAAAAAGTTTTCAAACAACCATTTAGATTATTATGTGAAGCAACTCATGCTGTTTTATCTTCTCACACACGACTTAAATCTCTGTTGAAAGACAGTTAATTTTTAATGATTTTTCTCCAGAACTCCAGGCCTAACTTTTTAAAACTAAAGCTGATATTAGCCCATAAACAAATGACATCAATTGAAATGAACTTTTTTTCTTCCAGGTGATTGATGTAATTTTATGTTAGAATGACCTTTGCTTAGAAATGTTTTGACTGTAATGATTTACTGTCCTTTTTCTCAGCAGTCAGAACAGCAAAACTGGCATAGGTTCATTTCAGCTACTTGATGTTAATGCTTGAAGAGAAGTGAGCTGCACAGTATGCATGCCTTTAGGATGGTGGCAGTGAATACAGGTAAGTTCCATCACCAATGGGCCACGGAAATTTAGAATCCTAACCTGGAAGTTAGTAAGAAAGGGCACCTGGGCCTCACAGAATTGAAAATACAAATTGCTATCTTGAGTTTAATTATGTTACATTAAGTTTTTCTAGGAATAATTTTTATTCTCAAAAGAACAGAGGTTTTAATGTGTATGGGCTGACATTTTTATATAG
The DNA here is from genome assembly GCF_036169615.1 of Heliangelus exortis. NCBI lineage: Eukaryota > Metazoa > Chordata > Aves > Apodiformes > Trochilidae > Heliangelus > Heliangelus exortis. The sequence goes on along the minus strand of NC_092429.1, from coordinate 20,821,313 downwards.
GCAAACTGATCTTGATCATAAGTTGGACTCCTGGAAAATCTGTGATTTATGCTTGAAATTTGTACCTGTTATACGTTTATGAAAATACGCCTGCATTTCTGTGAAACTGACTGGTAGATACTTATATGAAAACCACCTTGTTGTGAGTTTTCCTAATAGAAATAGTGATGGTGGCAGAGATCTGGAGTCTCTGGATGCATTTTACATTAAAGATACTTCCACTTAGAATGGAGAAGTATGGATAAGTTTTACTGAATCAATTTTTTTTCTGAAAAGCATAAGTCAAAATTTTATATCATTCAGACAGTTACAAAAAGGTAAGGTCCATTTCCACTTGAAAAAAATAATTTAGAGTATTTGTAAAACTAAGATGAGACAGGTGCTTGAATTAGATGTCCCATATGACCCTTCTCATTTTAGAACATGTGGGTGGGCAGTACTGGAGGCTTCTCATTTGAACACTGCTGACAGGTGGTGTTCTAAGCAAGACACTCACTTTGGCAGGTTTTTTTTCCTTTTTTTCCTTAGTTTTACTTTTTTAGTTTTCGCTGCAGAGAAAAAAATAATATTTAACATGTAAAGCTTTATTTATTATCTCCTGTTTGTAGGAGGAGAGGCAATAAATTTTTTTCAGTGATATTCTCTCAACTGTGAAGTGTGCTTTTCACAACAACTCTGTGATCTTAATATTTTAGTAAATAAATCAGAAATACAGAATATAACAGAATTAACATGATCTGTTTAAAAATAAGGTTGTAATTACAAGCTGTCCTACTACCAGGATTTATTTCATAAAGCATATGGCTTCTCTAATTAAATAGAACACTTTTATTTTTTTATCTTTTAATCTTTTAATCCCTGTATAATACTTTATGTTCTATTCATGTATTACTAAACTAGTCAAATGTGCCTGAATCTTTTGCACCTGAATCTTTGCTCTTATTGAACTGCTTCTTGTTAAAGCCTGAAATTTAAAAAAAGAATTACATAGAATAATGTTAAACTGATGCTAATGGTGGACCTTTCTTTAAACGTCTCGTATTCAAACTCTCTTAATTTTCTAATCCAGATTTAGTGCTTCAGTCTGTTTGAAAGTGCTCATCTGACATTTCTCCTTTATTTATCACTGCTGCCTCCCATTTCTTAGATCTGTAGGATGATGCATTTACTACACAATTATTGCTGCGTCAGGCATCCTGAATACAATTTGAATAACAATGTTAAGAATAGTTATGGTTGTTGCAATAATCTATAGGACATAGTTTACCCATTTAGAAAGCAGCACTCTGTTTTTTGATCTATTGTCTTTATCATGAGAAAAATCCCAAGACTGGTCCTAGAAGGCTCCAAACCTACCATATGTTAATCAGCACTAATACTTGATGACAAGATTATGTTTTGGTTTATTGTGCATGAAGAATGGACTGAAGAGCATTTTTGTCAAGAATATCCAACTCTGGAGATCAGCAAGATTCTGATGCTGAACCCAGGCCTTACTAGATCATGATGCAGGAAGGGTATGCCAGATCATGCTAAGCTAAGAAAAGAAAACAGCATCAAAATGTCTCTGTTAGAAGAGCTGGAGTGTAAGTTTTGATGGGTATTTCTTAAAGCTGATGTTAGGACAATTTAAGCAGCTGCTTCAGATCCTGTGAAGCTTTTAACTATTTATGTAACTTCTGGAGTATTTAGCCTTTTATGGTCAGAAATTGTTGATGCCTCTGGGAAATGAGGTCAGATGCTAACCAGAAGTTCCCCTTGTTCTTCCCCAGGAATCAATGGGTTTATCATCTTGCTTTTTCGGCTTCCAGCCTGATACCCTTCCATTAAGTAGCACTTAGTGCACAAGTCATCCTTCTGTTTTCAATGGGATTACTCATGTAAGTACCATTTATGGAGGAAGGGTGACAGAATTGGCATCTGAATTGCCCACAACCAGGTTGTTATGACATTATAGATTATTGTCTTGGATTTATCCACAACTGTATTGTGCCAATTTATGGCATAATTCAAGGTCAATAGGAGGTTTGACAAATAAGACAAAAAAAAAATTAAATTGTTCTTTGAATTCCAGTGTCCTTCCGATTACAAAATAAAAGAAACTCTCAATAAAATAAAAATTCCCACACAAACAAAAAAACAATAAAAAGTAGAAAAAACATAGCCATTTCAGATCATGGCTTTCTTTACCTTATTATGTGGGACTTTGCAAAGTAAACCTACTCATAGTACTCTTATATTTATGAATTCATATGCTAGGCATTTCTTATAATCAATTTTTTGGTAACAAGAAGTCCAGCCTGTACTCTTTGTACTTATTCTGTAAATTGGTTTATCAATAAATCATTCAAATAATCTTAGTCATCTACTGCAAAATGAAAAAACTATTCTTTGTCTTCACTGTCAAAACAGCTTCTAAAGTTGTACGTTCACGGGTACATGAATATTGATACAGATGACATTTTCAAGGCTTCTTTGGCCCTAGAGTCTTCACAGAGAACAATATTCCACTTTAAATTAATTGTAATAGTGTTCTTTTAACTTAGTATGAAACATCACTCTGTATAAACTAATGCTTACACAGAAAGGTAAATTGAGCATGTTAATTTTATCTGAAGATATTGAGAATTGTTCCTTTGTTTTGATACCTAGTAATGTAATCATAAGTCAAAATGCAAAAATTATAAGCCAGTTATAGACATTGGTGATTTGTCATTAAAAGCAGATTTAATAAGGTGCCTTTAGCTCATAGTTGCCCTCTTCAAACCTGAAGATCCATGCAAGACATCTTTAAACAAAGTCACATAAGTTTATTACTTTGGGAAGATATTCTTCAGTGATGTTAGTAAAGAGAGAGGACACACTGAACTAGATTCTTTACAACACTGGAGTTGCCAATCTCTACAGTTAGGATTTACCCCATTACTGTGCTTTATGTGGAGAAAGACTTGATATTCAAGTACTAGATCTGACCATGTTCCTCCTGTATCACCTCAGATTCTCACTTGGAATAGTGCTGTAACATACACAGTGCACTGTGATCTGTTGAAATGTGTCATACTTGATGGCAAAATGTACAGAGGTCTACATCTGAATGGCCTTAAGAAGTTACAAAATATTCACAAATAAGCGATTTTCAAAGAACACCTTTAACAAGGGTGCCCCTAACCTGTTATTCAATCTTTTCAGCATTTTCAGACTCCATGCTCAGGGTCATTTTCAAAAGCTGAATTTGTGTGTAAGCATGAAACAGATTTGTCAAGCTGCTGTCCACAAAATACTTCATTATCTATATGGAGAAAGGTGGAGGAACAAAACTGATGGCTATAGCTTGAGCATTTACTAGATTTCAACTATCAGTTTGTCTAAAAGAAGATTATGTTTAAATGAAGCAAGATATAATTAATATGAGACTCAGCATCTCTCATTTGATAATAATGTAATATTACAGAGGCAATATTTTCTTATATTTATGTGTGTGTGTTTGTGTGTGTGTATATATATATATATATCAGCAAAATTCCTGCAAATAATACAGTGGCTGCAATTGATGACTCTTTCTAGCACTGGAAGACTTGCTGTGTGAACTCCCTTAAAGAGCCTTTGTTTCCATAGGCAACAGAGCTGCTGTGGCTGTATGGATCAAACACATCTGGATTTACTTTTATGCCTCTGAGGTAAAGTTGCCTGCTGCACTACATAAATACTGAAAGAAAAACTCTCTTGGTAAAAGACCTGAGCAGCATGAACTGAGGGTAACTGTGAGCTGCTGAAAAGAGCCAGCTCAGGCAGCTCCATGGTAAAAGTACCCTGGGAGAGTGCTACACAATCTGCCATTTTGATTTTTTCTGTCATTTAGTGCTCTTACTTTTTTGTTGTGTATTTCACAGCTTAAAAACTGGTGATAAAAAAGTGGAAAACACAAACAAACAGAAAACCCCCCAAACAAAAAACTAAACCAACCAAACACCAACCTTCAGGGTTGGTGGATCACTTTTTCCTTCCTCTCTGCCAGGGAGATCATCTTTTGGTTGTCTTGTCATAGTGAGGTCAGAGAAAATTCTCAGTGTTTCTGCTGTTCACTACTGGAACTGCAGAATTAATTGCAGATTCAGATCTCAGCCATGCCAAATTGTTGTGGACACAGCTAAATGGAGAGTTCTAGAAGACAAAGTGCAAATCTTGCTGGTCTTTTGAAAGTGTATGCTTTCAATTTAACCGTGGTGAAATAAGTGCAAACAACATATAATAAATGGAGGTACATGAACAATGACCTTTAAATAAAAAAATGAGATACCTTGTGATTGTTGTTGTGTAAGAAAAATGGAGCATGAAGATCACAGAGAAATGTTAGCTACTGACAAGTTATGCTTGAATTTGCTGAGTTTGCTTATTCTTCTGATTAAAATTGTCATTCCATGCAATCTGTTTATTCTGTTTTCTGTTTCCTTTTTATCTTGCTAATGTTTTCTTTCTCTAAAACCTAAATGTAGGTTTTCAGAGGTGCAGGTCTTGGAGGCAGTGCATGCTTTGGTGATTCAATGCAAACAGAGCCTAATCCAGAGTTAACTGCACAAAATTTTGCAGATGTTGTGTTAAGCATTTTTCTGACTGGTTTTTAATGGCAATCACTGCCACAGCTCTGAAACCTCTTTCAGCCCACAAAATAATACATACCATCAGGTTTTTGTCTCTGCTATATTAAATATACTTATAAAATGTTCATTTTGCTGCTAAAAATTTTCTACTTAGGCAGCTTAATGAAAAGTGAGACCTTGACCTGTACCCAGAAGTCTGTGCAAGAAGTCAGCTCTTAGAGTTGCTAGAAGAGTGGAAACTCTCCTGTCAGAAGGCTGCTTCCCTCTTACATACAGATGCTGAGTTGAGAACTTGCCCACTCCTGCACTAGGCAGCCATGGCACTGCAGCATCATGAATGCCCTGTGCTGAAAAAGTCAGTCTCCTGCTTGCTCCTGGTGGGAGCCTCAGCCTGTCTGTTTATGATCATTCCGTTGAGACTCTTTTTGCAGTGTGTTCTTGACTGACTCTTCAAAAATGGGTGCTGGAAGGTGCCCTTCTGTCTTTGACTTTCTCTGTCATAACAGGTCAGGTACTGTGATATTTTTATCTTAGCTGATCTTGTAAGGGAGGATTTATGGAATTCATATAAATCTTCTCTTTGTGTGTTCTGATTAGGGCTACTGAATGAATTAATTACTGAGATCAAAACAAAAAAATGTAATTTTAAGACAGATACGTTGATAACTATTACATCACAAAAGGTTTTTTTATTACAACACCGTCTGGATGGCAATGCATTTTTTTGAGCTCTGCGTCATAGGTCTATCTCACCTTTTTTGGTTAACATGAAAGTTTTTCAAGGTCAAAAATGCCATACACTTAATGATGAGCCTGATGTAGGCTTATGTTAAATGTGTCCTCAATGTTCAGGTTAATTTTTTCTTTTTTTTTTTCCCCATAAATGAATGCATAGAAAGTAATTGCCTGTGTTACAAAAGTAATCTTTGTCTCTTTAAATATCACAGGAGTCTATTTTTCTAATAAGACAGTAACCTATGCATTAAAAAAAAAAATGACAATTACAAAAATCTTACTTCAAGGGCTTTATTTAGCAAAATGTAAGCTCTGGGTACTTCCAGGTTGTTAGATGCAAAAATGTAGAGAGATAAATAAAAGTAGGGCAGCTTATCTGCACTTTCACGTTTAATCCAAAATTCCACGTTATTCTATCTGACCTAAATAGGTGGAAAAAAATAAGGTAGTGAACTGGACAGATTACTGGTGTCTTGAAAATGGATATCAGTTTAGATACTGTTAGGGTCAATGCTGGAGTCCTTATTTGATCTTGCGACCTAAGCCTGCTACCTTCACTAACCATTTATTTTAGTGAGAAGTTGATTTTCATCAGCATAAGTAGCATTTGATAAAGAATTTATTTTTAAAAAATTTACAAGGGTCTGTGTTTGCCACAACAATTTCAGCTGCTAGGAAATCTTGTGCTGATAGTCATTCCTCTAAAATTCTTTAGTCTTAATCAACAACCTGACTTATCCCTTTGGATTTCCTTATTATGAGGATCTTCCTGTCACACATTTCCCTGTACATGAAGGGAAGAACTTCTTACAACAAGAAGATTGTTGTAAAAATATTTTTAGCCATTTTTTAAAATAGAAATATTTTTGCATTTGTTTGGTCTGTCTGTGACTGCTGATGTCCTACCTAATAACTTTTGAACCTGCTGGCCAGTGTCAACCAAACTTGACAGAGGGCAGACGTATCAAAGACAACTGAGTTCTCTGTAGTATTGTAAAAATAAAACCCCATAAGCATTTTGACTGAGAAAAATATGGCAGAGAGAACTCATTTTTTTGTGAGACAGGGTCTAAGTTCCCATGCCAGAGGAAAGCTCAAATCAGAGCTTAAGACATGAGATACTAGTCCACAGGAAGCCAAGCTGCATTAGTTCAAGCTTTATTATTTCGCTTTTGTTTCTAATAGCATCTTATGGGATTTAGAGATAAAAAAAAATCTTGTGTATTTGTCGTTTTTTGCACTGTTTATTTAGTTTTCACTGTCTGAACTCATTGATGATTCTTTTTCCTTTTCACTATTTATCAGCATCTGATCAAGAGTCAATTTATGGGAGGCGCAAATGGCTGTATTTGCTCTTTACTTACTTAAATTCTGTTATCATGTGTTCTAAAAACATTTCTACCCCCCCCTTTTTTTTTTTTTTTTTTTAAATACAAAAAACCTATGTCATAATCTTTCTTTGAAAATTGATTTGAAAAATATGCTGTCAGTAAGTTGTGGGAGGTACTTCCCTCATTGACTCTGTGTCTTTATATTAGAGTTGGAGAAAAAATTCTGAGTTATTGTTTGTCTATGACAGGCATCTTGTTCTAAACCTAGGAAGAGATTTCAGATCAATGCTGTTTCTGTCTACTGATATTAAACTCCCAGACTTGAGCAGGTATTTAAATATTCCAAACAAAACCTACACCTTTTTCAATCAAATTCTTCCCTTAGCAAATGGCATCTTAATGACCTCTTAGCTGCAGGAATGTGGTCTTCCCATTTTGTAACAGCTTTCCCTGCTGGGAAGAATACACCTGTGAAAAGACATGGGACCATGTGGTAACACGCATTCTCAGTGGATACAGACTTTGGGTATATATTTTTATTTTCTTTTCTGAAATCTCCTCTGCATATTAGATCCTGTCAGGAAGGTAAGGGGGACCAGAAATTCCTGTTTTCTCCTGTATTTATTCCAGCAAGATGAGCTATGCAAGAGTGTGTCAGTCCTCAGTGTAATGGTCTCTGACTCTACTGACAGCATCGCTGTAGAGGGAGATTGTGCACTCTGGACAATTTCTGTAATTGTGCTAAAAACTTAAGCCAGGTAAATTATCCCAAATGGTAATTCTGTAATTATACATCCCAAGAAGTGTTTTAAAAACATTTAACATTTGGCACAAGCATGTGTTCAAAGTGAGGAGGAAACTGAAAGCAATCAAAGAATGCACATTTTCGGGGTACCTTGCATGCCTATCATTGGAGTGACTGTCACGTCACATGTCTTTGTGATATGTTGCAGCCATTTTATAACACACCATATCCTGAGTGACACGGTGAGTGACATGCTGTCACTCACCTCAGTGTTATGCATGGAGTATGTCCTGTAATACTGAAACTTTCTCAGACACTGGGTAAACAATTTAAGTTTGCTCTATGTTTGTACAGTGAATCATGAAAAAGTAGGGAGAAAATTTTATTAAAAGAAAAAAGATAAGAAACCCCCTCTTGTTGCTTGCTTTCTCTTACTAGTTAATTCTAGTCCAGTAAGCATTCGTTTTGCAGCTGTTTAGTCCAATACTACACTCTTTGTCCTTTAGAGAGAAGATAACGCCGTCTTGGAGGTACTCAACCACTGGGCATTTTATAAATGTAAGTCAGGGCTCTGTCAGATTAGCTCTGGCAGCTTGAGATGCAGTGGTAGAACTGTTTACACCTTGCTTCTCAGCTGAAAGTAATTACTTGAAGAGCAGGGGCTACAGACAGGATGCGTCATGTACCTTGCAGTCATAGAATCATAGAATCAGCTGGGTTGGAAGGGACCTCAGAGATCATCAAGTCCAACCCTTGACCCACCGGTGCGGTTGCTAGACCATGGCACTGAGTGCCACACCAGTCTCTTTTTAAATGTCTCTAGGGATGGAGAATCCACCACCTCACCGGGCAGTCCATTCCATTGCCTGATCACCCTCTCCGTAAAAAAATTCTTTCTGATATCCAGCCTAAATCTCCCCTGGCACAACTTAAGACTGTGTCCTCTTGTATTGTTGAAAGTCGTCTGGGAAAAGAGACCAACTCCCACCTGGCTACAACCTCCTTTCAGGTAGTTGTAGAGAGTGATGACGTCTCCCCTGAGCCTCCTCTTCTTCAGGCTGAACAGCCCCAGATCTCTCAGCCTCTCTTCATAGGGCCTGTGCTCGAGTCCCTTCACCAGCCTGGTTGCCCTCCAGTGGCATTGCTTCAACTGTTGATGAAGGTAGAACTCCAAGCTGTGAATACGCATCCCGTTTTATGGTATTGGTATAGAGCTCAGAGGAGGGAACATTTTAAACCACAAGAGCTAAATGCTTGAGGACAATTCAGATCTGCTGCTGGATGGGGCAGGGGATCTGGTGAAGGATGTGGGAAAGGGCAAGATGTTCAATACCTTTTTGACCTCAATCTTTACTGGTGAGACCAGCCTTCAGGAGAATTGAGTCCACTACTGCTTAACATATTCCTTAATGGATGATGGGTGACAGTGATCCCTGTACAGCTGTGCAAGATGGCACAAGACTGGGAAGAATGTTGGATACACGAGGTGGTTGTACCATCACTTAGAGGGACCTTGAGAGAAACAGGCTGACGGAAATCTCATGAAGGTTTAACAAAGGGGAAAACATAGGGCTGCTTCTGGGAAGGAGTAATGCTATGGGGCAGGACATGCTGAGGGCCAAGCAGCTGGAAAGCAACTCTACAGTGGAGCACCTTGGGGTTCTGGTGGACAAGAACACTGCCAGCAGGTCCAGAGGCATGATCTTCCCTCAACTTAGTACTGGTGAAACACATCTGTTTCCAATTCTGGGCTCCCTAGGACAAGAGATTCATGGACCTACTGGAGGTCAGTGAAGGGCCATCGAGATCAAGAAACATGACGGTTTGTCATGCAAAGAGAGACTGAGGCCAGTGGGGTTGTTTACCTTGCAGAAGAGAAGACTCAGGGTGATCTTACCAGTGTGCATAAATACTAAAGGGGAGGAATAAAGATGAGGAATCCAGGCTCTTTTCTAAGGTGTTCACTGACAAAACGTGAGGCAATGGGGTAAAGCCAAAATACAGGAATTTCAATTTAAATGTAAAAAAAAGCATTTTACAGTAGGGATGATTGTGAAATTCCACTCTGGAATTTTTCATTGCCTCAAAAGGACAACTTTAAAGTGAATAAGCCCTGGATAGGGTGATTGCATTAATGCTAATGTACCTGGCTAAAGTGGCTGGGTGACACCCAGAGAAAAAGATAAGAACCCTTCTGTGACACATAGGATGGAAACCCCCTCCAGGTGAGTCTGTTTGCAATGGCTCTGGGTAGAGTGGGGAGACACCGTGGTTGTTCTGGTGCTAACGAACCTGGCTTCTGTAGCAGCTGACTGACAGCTGCCCTTTGGAACAGAGAAACTTTGGGGATATAAAAGGTGGCTATGCTGTGGCCGTGTTGTCATCTCTTGACCCACCGCTGTCTTGCATTGGACCCTGTCCAGGGTCAGCAACATCTTGAAGAAACTCGCAGGACAGCTGGACCCCTGATGGTGACTCTGACTCTCTTCGTCTCATTCTCTCTTCTCACTCTCTCCCACCTCTCTCTGTCTCTCTGTCTCTGTCTCTCTCTTTCTATCTTCTTTTCCTCTCTCCCTCCTTTCCTCCTCTTTTGCCTAGCACCATATCCGCTATTTCGTGAGGTTCTATCAATTTTGTTAGTACCAATTGTCAAACAAAAATCTATGCTTGCACCCGACCCTTGATGGACTTTGTTCTCGCAGATCAAACAAAGTAAATTTAATGTTACTCCAGCCCATAACAATGGTGAGACACAGGAATAGGTTGCCCAGAAATGTTGTGAAGTCTCTGTCCTTAGAGATATAGCCATTAGCAACCTGCTCTTGCTGGCCCTGCTCTGCCTGCAGGGTTGTACTTAGATGATCTCCAGAGATGCTTTCCCACCTCAGCCAGTATGGAAGTCTGTGATTCCAAGGCTCACCCATTAGACTCCTGAGTCACTAGACCCAAAGACAGTTGTACTTTTGAATTTATTTGCTCAGTTACTATACTTTTGTTTGATTGTCAAGAGAGTAAGACATAAAAAAAATACTAATGAACAAGTGGTGGCTAAAGACTCGTACAACCTTGGGCTAAAAATAGAGTAACAGATATAGTCCTTTCTGCAGGTCTCAAACTGGCAGGTCTGCAAGATGTCTACTGCAGAGAAATTCCTTAAAGGTGTATCCTGGACCTATTCTTACAGTTCTGCAAAGTACTTACAAATTCAGGCAGATATAAAAGCTGCTTCTAGACCCACCACATTGTAAGTGTTTCTTCAAGTCACTACAAACTTGCTACTTTTTTTTTAGTGTTTCTTGTCTTAGAAACTCCTATGAGAGACTTAACTTTCTAGCCTCTGTCCTCTTGAAGGTAGTTGTCTTTTCGGCAGCAATTTGTAACTCTCAGAATTTCTTTTCTACTGCAAATATGAATGTAAGACACTTTTCTCAGGGAAGAATAAATGAAACAACAGGCAGCTGAACAGTAAAGGGGCAGTTCTGAAGATACAGACTGTCAGAAGAAACTTTGCAGCTAGGAGGAGAAAAGACAGCTATAGTAGAAGATCATCTTTAGAAAAGAAAGTATTTGAAATTAGTGTATTGTGTTATGCTGTTCAAATTTTCTAATGTGATAGAATCTACTCATAAAAAAGGAAATTTTGCGTTAGCATTGGGAAGGAGTTAGTGGATGAGCATGAGACTCTAACTGTAGTGAAATGAGGCAACCAGGTGGCACTAATTGCCAGGTAGTGGGCATGAGCTTGTGTTAAGCCCACCTGTGCCTGATTAGGGTGGGCCCCTACTGCGCATGAGCAGGATTAGGGGGCCAATAAAGCTCACACCTGGGGAAGCCAGAGGGGAGGCCACTTTTGGAGCAGTAGCACCGATTCAGGCTGGTCAGCCCTGAGAGCATTAGACTCAGAGCACTATTTGTGAGTTTCTCCTGGAACACCTGGTTGGACCTTGGAGCACCGTGCCCTAAAAGAGGTTTGTCTTGCAGCATCTAACAGTGCCCTGTGCAAGCCCAGCCAGCTCAAGACATAATTTTGTGAAGGAAGCAGATCTGAGGTAAAGATAAAATGAAGCTAAGAGGGAAAGCATTGAGTGGGTTGTCATGTCTATTCAAGGGGTGTGGTCCCATGCAAGCCTGTGATGCCATAATTACGCTCTTACTGGTATTTATGTTTGCTTGAGAACATGGTAATGAAAAGCTAGTGCTTCTCTGGAAGTGCTATGGGTGTGGAGATAGGTACTATGACTTGCTTCAAACATATTAATGAAGTTACCAACATGCTTAGGATGTGTGATAGGCTTAAAGAGTTCTAAACTTGTATAAGGAAACCTCCTATGTGCTTTCTATCCATTCCATTGTTTGTTTCTGGCCATAGAAACTTCTCCCTTTTGTGTTCCTCACCATCTTTTCTTCCTTCATGCATATAAGCTGCCTCCTAAAAATGAATCTCTATGATGTTTTCTCCAACCACTGTGTCATCTGGACAAATCTATGCATTACATCTATAGTTAATAAGCAATCCTGAACTTATGTTCTATGATAGTGCCTAACAGCAGAGCTATTCCTGTTGTCTGAAAATATTCTAACTGATATTATAGTAAGGAGTGGCTAAAAACGGCTTAGAGAATTACTTATTTTGCTATGTTCCTTAAGCTTTATGTTAAAAGCCATACAGGACTGCAACCTCTTTACCTGGGTACTTATGGCTGGAGGAGGACATCTCTTGAAGCTTTAGAAGAAAGCATGTTAATGCCATTACCATGGTTGAAAGAGAAGTGGGAATATTCTTCTGTTGTTAGCTCTTGTGAGAATGCTTTCTTTTCTGTTAACAGCATGAGCAATATGTATTGTCACATAAGGATGACACTTTTGTACATGCATTACATGCTGTATCTCTGAAGTACACAGGAATTTTTTCATGATACTGTATGGTAACTTTTTACAGTTCCTGAATGCAGCTGAATACAAAGGAGATGTAGTGTAGGCACTTGCAAAAAATTCGTCTTATTTTCTTTGCCTGAAATGCAAGTTCTGTAAATGTGTCACTACATGAAATTGCTATTCTATGTATCTGCCCTTTATTTGATAATCTGATTATATTGCTGGTCATCAGAATCTGTTAACAAAAATCAGAATATCTACAAAAGTAATTGAAAAAAAAATTATCTTTCTCTTAATTCTTTTCTCTTTTGGCCTCCTTTAATTGGCTTTCCCATGTATCATTTTATGAACTAAAGAAAGAAGACTAAAAACTAGTTGGCTTTTTTTGAGAAAATAAATCCTCTCATTTTAATGACAAATCAAATATGGGGTCATTTGTTTTATAAGAAATACAAGGCACTCTTAGCCCTGAGCTTGTTTCCTCTAGAGAAGAGAGATTACATTATAACCCTAAATGATGTTAGTTTGAATGAATAAATAAACCTGGTTCATTCCTTGAAGGTAGGTGGGGATGAATATTATAAGAATAGCAGATTAGGGAGACTTTTTTCTAAGTAGTTAAACTATACTTATAGAGCCACATGCAGGTACACTCCTGGGGTGACTTTAGCTGTCTTCTTTTCTCTTGCAGAAAATCCTCAGGAAATCTCAATTTGACCAAAAGCTGGAATTGTGACTATGCTCAACTGTAGTCAGCTCTGGTACACTGAAGGACATAATACCTTAGCTTGCTGTGATTTTTTCACCACCTCTTTCTTATCTTTATGTGGCTTTCCCACCCCATTTTTCTGTAGTTCCACTTGCAGTTGCTTTGTTGTGGCTAATTAAAAAACCTCTGGGGAACTTGTGGACAGACAGTATTAAGTGAAGGCCATATAAGAATGAGAAACTAAAACCACTGTTAATAACCAATTTAAATAACAAAATCCTGTAGTATGACACAGCAATTTATTGAAGATGGTCCCCACACAGAAAGAATTGTGTACCTTCCAATCCAGTATGGAAGCTTGTCATATTACTTTAGCATACTGATTAAGAAGAAATACTTTCCTTTTGAATCCAAATCTCCATACTCAAAATAAATTTTGGGTTTTGTTGATACTTATTTCTTTCTACTCCTATGACTTCTTTGAGTTTTGTCTGCTGTGCCTGGAATATTCTCCTAGCTTTACTTGCCAGGTCTTCACCCCCTCTGACAAAATATTTATTGGTACAAACAGGGTACAAAATTAATAAGAAGTGCATTACGTGTGTAAGTTCTTTTTTTCCAAGTATTTCTCTGTCATTTAGGTTCTTCTGCATGCTGGATCAAGTGACCAAATTTTCTTTGTGTGTGTTCAGGTACCCTATACGGGCATGTCATCTCTTACATGAGTCATATTGTAGCTGGGACAGCAAAAGGTATGTTCTTGGTGCTAAACAAATTATCTCCAAAGACTACATTTTAAGTTTTCAGAAAATCTGTCTTTATTTAACATTTATTGATTGAATGAACTAGTTTGTTTAAAGATGGGCTGTATTTTAAAACAGGCACAATCTTAATCTAAAACAGTGGTACATATAGATTATCTTCATAATAGAAACACATCAAACTTTTCTGTTCCCAGCTGTGCATGCATAGCTTTCAGACTAGGATATAAATAAATGTAGGACAAAAAGTACTTTCACTAATCAAGGCAACCAGTCAATTTTTTTGTTAAAAATTGTAAATGCAAATAGTCACTTTGCTTTCCAGTATTTTTTTTCCAAAACCAAAATATATCAGTTCCATTGAACCAGTATCATATTTCATGCATAGAATGCCACTGTCAGCTTTCAGTAAGTTAACAAAAGTCCTCAGAAAAAAAATAAGTATCAGGTTCAGAGACATGTTGGAATACAAACTACAGACCTATTGGGTATGGTACTGAGAGAGCTCCTAAGTGTAAGAATAACAGGTGTAATAAACAACAAGGAATTCCTAAAAAGTAGAAATTTCATCTTCATTTTGGTTGGGGGGAAAAAAAAATTGCTAATTTTTTGCTGATCAGTAACTTTGTGCTAATGGATAAAATGAGACCACTTCCATAAAAGATTATTGATAATTTAAAATTATACAGTCAAATTTTGGATATCAACTTCATAAATATTTTAAATATATTAACTCTTACAGCTGCTGTCTATTCTCAATCTGTATACTACCGGTAAGAATTCATTTCCTTCTTGCCTGATACAAATGATGATCTGTGGCCTTTTGCCAACGTTATTCTGTTGCATTAGCTGTCCATTTAGAATAGTCATCTTTTCATAAAGCAATAATCATGCAAACACTGTTCAAGGATAATACTAATCTATTTTAAAGGGATATTGTTATTATTAGTTTTTGCAAAAGAAGAAATTCAGGCACAGATAAAGGGAAGAATGTCTGTACAGCTGCTCACCATTTATGGGTCCAGCTGAACACTGTGGCAAATAATGTTTGCTGCCCCTTGAAAAATAGTATTTTTATCAGTAAGGACTATGGAAGGAGGGAGAGGGGGAGTGGATATTTCAGTTTGGTGTTGTGTTCATTTGGAGAGTAAGTTCTTTGTAATTTACTTGCAATCAGTCTTTCCTAAAAGTGCAGTCTAAGACAAAAATTGTCTTGAGGAGCTAATCTGCTTGGTCATAACACAGTGTTTTATGGAATAATTAATGAAGAAGTACATGTTTTTTAACTGAAAGATCTCCACACAGACCTCCTTTTTAATTAATTTTAATTTTAATGTGATAGAACATAGGTTAAAGTCCTTCTAGAAAAGCACTGTAACTGAGGTTAGGAAAGTGACCTTTACATATCATGTGTACACCTGGTTTAAATCAGAGTTGATTTGGATTGGTGAGAAAGCAAGCCAAAAGAGCCACAGCTGACTTTAAAAATTTTACAAATATTGTGGGGCTGGATAAGGCTCGAATTCTACTCCCAGATATGTTTGTGAGAATCCCTAAAATCAGTGGGGTTAAATGAATAATAATATGCATAAGTTTGTGTTTGCATATAACAGCTTTGGTACTTAAATTTCTAAGTGATAGTCACATTTTGCAGTTCTTTTCTCATTAGACCACTCTTGGGCTACTAGCATTTGCTTCATTTCCAAATTCTGAAGTAAATGCAACTTCTCAGATTGTTTGTTTATTTAGTCTCTATTTTTGGATAATATTCTGCAATCTTTCATCTAGACACACTTGGCAGATATTTATGGTGAAACTATACCATTTAAAATACCAAAGTTAAGAAGAGCATGAGAGGAAAAGCCACTCCTCTGAATTTGTCTATAAAAGGAAAGTATTAGAATTATTTTCAGTCTTTTCATAAGCATAGTCACTGCTGTCAAATTTTGAACATAACTTCTGATTGAGAGTAGTTCAAGGGGAGACCTTTTGAGTAAAGGCTGCAACAAAAACCTGCAGGGGACTAAATATTCACATATCAGATACTTTAAGATAAGTATGTGCTTAAGTGTTAAGGACAGGGACTCATAAATTTAGAATCTTTCTTTTGATTTATTTTTATAGCAACTAAAACTTCTTAAAATGAAGAAATATGGCAGGAAATAATTCCCCTCTCTTAACTTCTGGTTTTCTCGGTACAACATTATTTGTGGTGTTTATATAATTATATTCCAGTGTAATTCAAGTATGTAATGACATTTCTCCAATGAAAGCATTTAAATAACTCAGGAAATTGCTTTACTGTTCTGTTTCATGACTTAGAACTCATTTTGTCATGTGCATTTTATTTTTCAATCCGTCTGAGCTCATCTAGATACAATCTACCCTATACAAAGCAAAATAAAATACGTATTAGAAGATAATCTCATATATAGTGGATGCTCCACCCCCAGATCCTCTCCCTCAGGATGTAGTAGATATGTAGTAGATGTAGAGAAGCTTGACACGAGCCACCAGTGTACACTCACAGCCCAGAAGGCCAACTGCACCCTGGGGTGCACCAGGAGCAGCATGGCCAACGGGGCCAGGGAGGGGACTCTGCTCCTCTGCTCTGCTGAGTGCTGCCTACAGCTCTGGAGCCCCAGCACAGGAAGGATACAGACCTGTTGGAGAGGGTACAGAAAGGGCCACAAAGATGGGCTGGTGCACCTCTGCTATGAGGTCAGCCTGGGAGAGCTGGGGTTGGTCAGCCTGGAGAAGAGAAGGCTCCAGGGAGACCTTAGAGCATCTTTCAGTACCTGAAGGGCCGACAGGAAAGCTGGGGAGGGGATTTCCACCAGAGAGGGTGGTGACAGGACAAGGCTCCTGTCTTTTACACTTAAAGAGGGGAGAAGTAGCCAGATATTAGGAAAAAGTTCTTCACCATGAGGGTAGCAAGATATTGGAATAGGTTGCCCAGGAAGATTGTTGATGCTCCCTCCCTGGATGTGTTTAAGGCTGGGTTGGATGAGGCCCTGAGCAACCTGATCTAGTGGGAGGTGTCCCTGCCCATGCAGAGAGGTTGGAATGAAGGTCCCTTCCAGCCCAAACCATTCTATGATTTTATATACATATGTCTAGAAATGCACGTTATATTAAAACCATTTGTATCTATATTTATTATTTTCATCCCCTCCTCAATTTTAGTTTGTAGAAAGCTTGCACATAGCACCAGAATATGACTATGAAAAGAAATAGAAGAATTTAAATTTTAAAAGGAGCATCAAATAATAATTCAGTTAAAGAATAAAATGTAAGCATAAGGAAAGTATTTTCATTTCTCTTGTAAGTATCAATCAAACATAAGAAATATAGTGGGTTTCCTTTCATTTGGGTATATATTAAGCATTTTTTTGAATGCACATCTCAAAAAGGCTATTTTGTTTTGTTTGCTGAAAAGGAATAGTTTGGTACAGAAGTGGTATTTTCCACCAAAGAAGGGGAAAATTTACTAGACTTGCAGGGGAGCTGAATTCCTTTGCCATAAAGACCCTTTTTTGAGAGAAGTGATAGGGTAATCTGTCTCATTTTTATTCCAGACCTTTTTTTAATTTGGTGAATAAGATTAAAATGCAGGCTGAATACCACAGGTGTAGCTTGGATTTTTAATCTGCTTGATTCGACTTATTCTAGTTCCTGAATGGGGCTACTAATAATATAGTTCCTGAACTAAAACAGGAAATGTAAGTACTGCAATGCTTTTATTCAGCTTTGAGTAAATCAGCAGAGCATAAAATAGACTGAAACAGATTAAATTTGATTCCTGTGGGAATCAGAATTTAAGAAGTTACAGAGATGGAGAGAAATTCATCAGAGGAGACAAGAGATGGGCTACTGAGGTGCAACCATGCCCAGGGAAACCATCCAGGGGACTGCTGCAGGCCCCTTGGGGATTTGGCCTGAATAAACAGCTTAGTGACAGCTACAGTTTTGGTTTTCACTCAAATAATAGAGATTATGATGCCTAGTTCCACCTTATCCTGCACTAGAAAATATGCCTTCGTGATCCAGGGCAAAAATGAAAGAAGAGACAGTCAAGTACCCTGAAATAATTCCTTGTATATAAGAACCCTGTAACTGGGCACTATAGCATAAATTCAGAAACATCTTTTTTTATAAGGCACTTTAAGTTTTATATATTCCAAGCCAAATTCTTTAGCCCTTAGGTGAGCAAAACTACTGCTGAGATCTGCTCAGTTAAAAAGCACAAAGCCTTCATCCTGTGTTGCACTGGTAGCTTTGATATTTCTGCAGTTTTTCTGATTTCCTGTGAGTTGAGGAGTTACACACCCCTGTCTGTCCCCCTGAGCTCCTGGGATGGCACTGGAAAGAGCAGAGTGAACCCTGCCCCATGGCAGTGCCAATGAGTGATAGAGGCCCAGCTGTACCCCACCTATGGGCTGAAGATCAGCTGCTCACAACACCCACTGGGGACTGGAAGAAGAGCAGGAAGGTGATGGTGAACTGTAATAAGTCACTGTTAAAATGATAGTGGATATATTAATCAATTTGTGGATTGAGGCTGAAACATCTTATTTGATATTTAGATAATTTTCATTAAATGAAGCAAACACATTGCTACTTTGCTCATCAGTGTAAAAGAACAAGACGTGGAACAGTCTTTAATTTTCCATATCTCAATCCAATTCTTTACATTTAAGAAATAAAAATTTTACCAGTACTATATGCTTGGCAAGCATTTATTACAAAAATGTTAGGGGGAAGAGAAGATGAAGATTAGATCTCACACAGATGAGACTGCTTAAGAAAATCCTTAATGGAGTAATGTTACCTATTTAAGGCTAACCCTTTGCTCATTAATTGGTACAAAAGATATTTATATATGTTGATTTTTTTTTTTCTTTTTTTTTATCTCCATGATCAGGTGAGGTGTAGAGCTGCCAATGAGTACAGTAACTTTGCTAAAAGGAAGTTTCAATTGTCTGCAGTTACTTAGCTACTTTACAAAACTTATTTGCTTAGTCAACCTATCTGTCAACTCACCCAGCTGTGCAGTTGTCATTACAAACTTAAAATCTATAATGCTTTAGAGGGCTACCCTGTCAAAATCTCTCCAAAGGCTATTGTTCTGATTACAGGGCCTAATGGCTACTACCTAAAATATCTTTTTTCTTTTTTGCTCTGAGTATCTTGAAAAGAAAATATAAAATGAAATTAATGTTAAAAGCACTTCTCAAGTGAGATCCGGTGCAGTGGTTAGAGCTGAATCAGAAGTGGATGGTCAGCCTAAATTGGATTCAGATGAATCTGAACTACCTTCTGCTTTCTGTCCCACCCCACCACCCATTTCATCTCTTGTCTTCAGCATTCATTATGTTACTTGTCTGTGTAGTGTTTCCCAATCGGTCTTAAACATGACAGGCATGTGTTAACATCTTTGAAAAAACATTTTCAGTATGGACTATTTACTTTGGTCATAAAATTATAAATCTTTGAGAAGATGTCATAAATCTCATTTCTGCTTCCTCTAAATCCACCTGAAATGGTCTAGCATGTGTTCTGCAGTTGTCCCTAGCAAGGTAAAAAAATCTGGCTTTACTGATTTTCCAGTGTACATATCCTAAATTGTATTGCGGAGTTAAAGTATGTTATTCAGTTACTTATTAGACAGAAGACCATAAGGAAAAATTTGAATGTATCTAACATTTTGGTATTGCTTTTTACTAGGCAGAAAAGGCATCTCTCAGCATCTCTCATGAGAGATGGTCCTGGTCAGTTTGGGTCATGAATTATTTACATATGTGGTCAAGTACTGGGCCTGCTCCAACAGGCCCTGATAAAAAGTTCATACTCATCGTTCTTATAAGCCCTCAATTAAGTATTGGAAAGATGGTATGAGGTGTCCCTGGAGCCTTCTCCTCTCTAAGCTGAACAATCTCAACTCTCTCAGACTTTTTTCATATGAAAGGTGTTCCAGCCCTCTGATCACAGGGCCTATTGCAATAGAACAAGAGGTAATGGTTTTGTACTATAAAAGATTAGATAGAAGCTAAATATAAGGAAGGAACTTTTTACACCACAGGGTGGTGAAACACTGGAACAGTTTGCCCAGAGAGGCTATAGATGCCACATCCCTGAAAACATTAAAGGTTGGTTTGGGTGAGCCTCTAAGCAACCTGATCTAATTTAAGATGTCCCTACTTATTGCAGGTTGGACTTCAAAAGTTTTCTCTAAGCCAAAATATTTTATGATTCTATGATAATATTTAATGCAGATGCCCCAAATGACTTTATCACTGTGTATGTATAAAACAGGAACTCTCAATTCCTGTAGAAAAATATATATTATGGAGGTATGATTTTCATTTTTAGGATTATTTGCATACTGGTCTTCTTTTTGATTCAAAGACAATATTTACTGAAGAGATGAGTTTTTATTGGAAAATATACTATTTGTCTACATATCAAACAGTATTGAATCAAAGAAAGGGTATTCTTCTGGAACATTCTTTTCATAAATGTATCCAAAATATTATGTTGCCTTAAATGATTGTCAAACATTTAGAATTTAAATGTAGGAGAATTAACAGAATAACGAATGAAAATAATAAATAGATGGATAGTGGAAGTTAAAAATAAAAACCAGCTCATTATTTTTCAAATAATAGAAAGCGTTTTCTCAAGTTAAGTTGGAGGATAGGCTACTTGGATTGCAGTAAGAAACTTTCAGTGCAAGTAGTGAGACAAAGACCTGATGTATCTTACTTGCAGGGGAGGTAAAAGGCGTGTGAGTAGAGGTAATATTAACCAGAGGTGTAGAAAAACTGTTTCTTCACTAAATGGGAAACCTATTAGAGACACCTGGGATGATCTTCCTGTTTCTCCAGCACCATCATATGTGAACAGATTTATGATTTATCTGTGAACTGACTTACATGTCCTTTATGAAAGCTATTGTCATCTTTTTGAGTGAAACTCCTTGTCCCTTCTGGTCCTGCAATGTAGTACAGTCAGCTGCTTGCCTGATGTTAGAAGACTACAGTAGCTCTGACATCCAAAACAAAGTTACAGTATTGCTGTTTGGATTGTTTCCATGGTCCCTCCTGTAAAAGCATTTACACATATGTGTGTTTGTGCATACATTAGATTGTACCATGAGGACAGACAAACTCTTTGTAAAAAAAAAAAAAAAAAAATAAAAAATTGCAGGATAGGTCTTGGCAGCTAATGTTTTTCTGTTGAAATTACCTGTACATTCACTGGAAGGTACCAGGAGGGAGAAACTCAGTTTCTTAGATTGCAGAAATAGCCATGCATGTAGGTGTATTGTTATATGACAAACATAATGTAATTTGAGCATTATAAGCAAATCTTCTGTATACTTTTTAACCCCCAAACTGGGCTGACCTATAGTTACTACTTGGAACTTGAGATCCTTTAGAAGCATGGGCAATGTCTGGCACTTAGTTCCTTGATCTTTTTTTTAATTGACTGGATTTGACTTTATTTGAAGTAGTTCTAGACCGCAAAATTAAAAGATACAAACTCAGTAGCTCTTGGTACTGATGTTGTACATATGCAAGACAAACTGCTTCTCTTGTTGTGGGCTGAGACTGGTGCAGAACCAGTATTTGGAAAATTGGTTCTTTGGTTACCTCTGTAACTTAAGCCTGCCCAGCTTCTTTGCCATTTCCAATCTATTTTGATGTGTGGATAGTTAAGAGTTAATTTATAAAAAAACTGTGATCGCCGTCACTCTCTAAAAGAACAAGACTATTTCTTTTCAATTTACTTGCTCTCTTTTTGTGGGATTTTCACTATTATATTCTGAACAGCTGAATCCTATTTTCTGAATAATGATCATCTTGCAAGAAAATCTAATATAAGAGAATAGCATCAAACTGACAGGAAGATTGAATGGGTAATATATGCATTCTTCCTTTTAATGTGTGGTATCTTTGTGATACTGTGGCCTACAGTTGACAACTTTGACCCATATCTTCCTTTCTAGTTAACCTCCAGCTCCTGGTGTGTTTGTCATATGAATATGTTTGTCATACGAATTTGTAATTAATGCCATTCTAGTTCTCGTGGTAATATGTTCATTGGAAAGAACATAGAAGGACAGGCAGTTAGATCTACAGAGAATTAATTAGCATATAATTTTCAATATATCTTCTAGTGTTAATTAGCACTTAAACCATCTTCTAGTGTGTGACCTGCTGATTTAAATACAGCATTCTGTAACAGTGGCCATGGGGAAAAAATTCTTAATAGAGCATTCTTGTGAAAATGGAACTGTCTCCTTCTGTATCGTTGTACCTTGGCATGAGCTCTTTCTCAGCCCTTTTCACAACACAAAAGCCCCTTTACAAAAGTAATAAGCAACTAGCAACTTTGATATTAATCAGAAAGGATAATGAGATTTAAGCATACCGAAGTAACGAGCTGCCTTATGGAGGTAACTTGCTACAGGAGGGTCAGTTCCCCCCGATGGATGTGTGTAGCTACAGTGACTTCAGTGAAGCCTTACAATCTCTTTCTTAAACACATAAAATTCTGCCTTGAGGGACTGTAATATTGGCTAGACGAGCCATTCAGGAAGTCATCTTCTAAAGTCTTTATATAGGTGTAGTATATATGCGTATATTTCTTTTAACAATAGATGAAACAAGTACCATATGATGTTTTAAATGCTTAGCATAATAATTTTGCTTCTGTTTTGCTATTCCCTTCTCTTAAGTAGTGAGTGATCCTTTAAGTTTTTTATTTCATCAGTATAAATATATCTAAAGCTCTGTTTTATTGAGCACTTCCATCATCTTGAATACCTTTATTATACTTCTTTTGAGGTCTTATTTTTCTATGCAATTCAATTCCCTTGACCTCAGAAGAGTATTTGTTCCTGGTATCCTCTGCTTTGTATTATAGAGCCTTTACCCTGGTGTGTCATCAAAATTGTTGCTGTGAAGTGGTGATTTTAGTACTATGAAATCGAACTGTTTCACAATGATAGTAAACAACTGACCCTAGTTCTTCAACTAGTGGGTGATGGATTGGACAACAAAACAAAGTGAGAAGTAAGTTTCTTGTGCTGCTGGCATTTTTTTCTTTTCTTTTTAAAAAAATATTTCCAAAGTACAGTAATACAGTGCAAGATGCTATTAGATTGAAAATAGCCTCTTGAACAGAACAGATCATCCAGAAAATGTCCAATTTACAGGTTTCTGAAGTAAGAATTTGTGGGGTTTTTGTGAAATGAATGGCCATATAGGCCATATTGTGAATGAGCCATGAGAAATACTGGTAGTGTTAAACAATGTGCCATGAGAGTTATGAACAGACAATGCTGGTAGTGTCAGAAAATGTTATACGTTTAGACAATGCTGTTTTATACTGTTTTACAAACTTATGCTGTTTTAACCCTAATGTAAGACAATGCTGTTTTATAGAAGACAATGTGGTCTTGTAAATTATGATGAGCTAAAGACCTTGAAGCAACTGAAAAGTTACTAAAAAAGATGAGCTACATGCAGAAGATAAGGAAATGTGGAGAAAAGCTGTTGCAGCTAAATTGTGGACTGAACTAGCATTACGTAATCTGTATGTGGTCATTGATCTTAATTAACCAATTAGCTTTAAAGTTAAGAGTGTGGTCATCACATAATAACCAATCACTAAATGGTAAAGACACACTTGTTTGTATATAAGCACAGTCATGGAGGTAAATAAATGGGATTTGCTTTCAATCATATTGATTGTGTTGGCATCTCTCCGTACCCTCTCGTTGACAAGAATTCTCTTAATAACCAAAAGAGCAATCCTCTCTGCTGTTTCCAGGATTGTCCAGATTCTCTTAGCACAGTTTATCAGATGTGCAATACATGACAGAGACATAGTATACATGTTTAAGAGACTGTCTCAGAGACTTACAATGAAATTCATACTGAAAACAAGGATGGACTGTAAATCTGTTCATTGCCATCATGAAGTGCTTTTGTAGGCCAAATAAAAATGACTCTAGTCTCTGATTATTTGGTTAAAAACTTAATGAGCTCTTCCAGTCAAAGTTTCTACTTCTGGCATATTTTTGCATTGTCCAAGAGCTGACTCCAGCTTGTTGGATGGATTCATTATTCAGTTTTTCTAAAAGACACTCTTAGTACAGATTGATGAAGAGTTTAGTACTGATAGCTAAACAACGGCTGTATTTGCTCTTCATGGAGGGTATTGAAACTACATTTGTTAGAATTAATTTCTGACTAAACATATATCCAACCCAAACTCCTACTTTTGTGTTATAAAATCACTGCTTAATCAAACAGACCAGTCTAAGCCATTAGCAGTGAGTTTAAGTACAGGTGTTTCCCTAAGCTGTGACTTATTCAAACATATGTACTTTTTTTTTCTCTCCAGTCATTCTGGAGAAACAGTTCTGAAACTGTTCCAGATGTTGTATTTTTGGACTAGTTGCTGCTGAAGTCCCTTTAGCTGATATAGGCTGGGCAGGGAAGAGCCATCAAAAAGTGACTGTTGTGCTCTGAGAGCTGTTTAAGAATTAGTGGAATGGTGCTGTTGTGGAGGTTTTTTATTTTGGTTTGTTTTGGGCTTTTTTTTTTTTTTTGGTTTTTGTTATTGTTGTGGGTTTTTTTCATCTGGCAGACTTCTGCGTATCAGTGTTTTCAGGCATGACAAAGGAACTGAATAGCTTCAGTCATCTAAATTCTTTTTTATGACTTAACAATTAAGTTTCAGTCCTACGAATTAAAAAAAAAAAAATAAAACAGAGGCTTTGAAATGTTCAAGAGAACAGGAGCCTTTAAAATGTGCAAGACAAGGTAGGAGTGGGGTTCTAAAAACCTGAGATAATTCCTCACCTGATAAGTCTGTTTAAAAAATGAAAAGCAGGGAGTATCAACTTTTATATCAGTATATGTAAACACTAATTGATAGACCCCAGCTTTATTTTATGTGTAATGAAGAAACACCTATGTTAAAAATGTCGAAATAAGTTAAAATAACCAGCTCTTTTTCTTCCCTAGCACAGGATAAGCTATTATTGCCAGACCCTTGTGGATTTGTTGAAATATTTTCTGATTAGGAAGCCCATCTAAAAAAGCCTGGCCTGAAGCTTACTGAAGTGGTTCTTCCATTGTGTTTCTAACTTTTTTATCTCTGCAAAAATTTCTTGTGCCCACTTCTATCCTACAAAATAACCAGCCTCTCTTTGCCTGGCATTCAAAGCCTATTATGAACCCTCTGCCTGCAAGATCCTGAGTTCCCACTGTCAGCAAGTCTTTCAATTCCCAGTTTCTAGGTCACATTAAAATACTATGATAGTAGCTTCTATTCATCTTTCCCTATTTAACTGTCTCATCTAATGGAGATGGTTCCTGGCACTGGCATTCCAACTGAAGGTGTTACTGCTTGTACAAGTAAGTAGCACAAATACAGACTTTACAGAAGCCTGGATGTACATAAAGCCATTTGCTGCATGATGAAAAGGGAACATAGGGTAAGGTTGATCCTGTGTTTATTACCATAGGCTATATTGTAATAAACCATTCTGTGTTTATTACCATAGGCTGAAGTATTGAGAACAAGGAAAGAGAAATCTTCCTTGATGACTGCCTAAGGATCCAGAAATGCACGCTCCCTGAATCTGAAGATATTGGTGTATAACATTCTGGTGTTTGTTCTGTTAGTGAGGGCGTGGTAAATTTATCTCTGTGTAAATAGAAATGCACTCTTTGAACAGATTTTGCTATAGTAACTCTACTTATTGTGAAGTGTTTCTAGTGTGTTCCTAACTGGATGCATGTAACCAAACTCCAGCTTTCAGAAAGAATCTTATTTTGTGTATTGAATATGGGCTTACAAAATTGCAGGGTGCTGTCACGTAACAATCTTGTGAAAATGCAGCTTGGGAAGCTTGGACCATCTTCTAGTCCAATAAAAATGGTAAAATGTGATTAACTACTTAGTGGATACGATTCCTATCTTTATTTATAGTGCTATAGAAGTAATTTATGATACTTTACAAAGATAAGGCAATTTCTAAAGAAGATATACAAATAAAAAGTATTTTATTGTTGAGTAATAAGATGTCATTTTTAACTTAACTGGACAATAAAATCTAGGCTCTCTGAAAGAATGTTTATGTATTTTCTTACTCCAATAGGAACCTGCATCAGAAGGTGCTGCTGCAAATCTTGAGGCAGTTTGGAAGAACGGAAGAGTGTAGCTGTGTCTCTTGAAGATCACTGCAAGAGTAAACAAAGGTCATGGGGGCAAGCTATGCCACAGAGCTACTGGGATAGGACCATGATGAGGCCTGTCAGGGACTTGCAATTTGGATAGTCATTTTCAGCTAAACAGGTAAACCCTGCTACAAGGGCTTTGCTTCCAAAGCCAGGTCTGTTAATGTTGTTCTGAAGTCCATGCTTGAACAGTGCCTCTTCTCAAAAAGGCTGATGTGTTTCTTTTGTCTCTGTAACAGAGAACCTTTTAGATTTGTTTGTGGTATTTCTGGTTTAAATTAAAATTGGTGTGAGAAACCACATCTACCATGAAGAAGAAAGCCTGAAAGATTTCCTCTCTGATGAAAACAGGTCACATTTCATCCCAAAGCAATTGAAATGACAGTTACAAACTCCTTAAAAAGTTTATAACAACTCTGCTGGCAGATACTCAAATAAAGAGTACTGGAGACCAGCAATAGAAGGACCATAGATTCATGGTGGCCCTCACTTTACAAACCTTGACCAGATAGAAGCTCCCTCGCTGATGATAACAAGTACTTTAAAGAACAAGTAGTCTGAGTGCAATGCAGAGCAAGATATGAAAATAAAAAGGAAGGAGAATAAGTACTCTGTTTGCCTGCTACAAACTTTTCACATGTTCTTCTAGTAATATATTCTGTGAATGCCATTCAATTATATCACACATTCCTGTTAATTTCCTTTTTTTTTTTAATTTTTCTTTTTTTCATTTTTTTCTTTAACTGCTTTTATACCAGCACTTTATTCTTCAAATCTTAATTTACTGCAAGAAGATTTTGGGTGTCCTCTG
Organism: Heliangelus exortis; assembly: GCF_036169615.1. NCBI lineage: Eukaryota > Metazoa > Chordata > Aves > Apodiformes > Trochilidae > Heliangelus > Heliangelus exortis. Next base: position 20,794,488 of record NC_092429.1, on the reverse strand, counting down.
GTGCCTGGAGCTGGGTACTAGGATCAAGAAAGAAAAATTAGGTTTCAGGAAAAGCACTAGGATGATTGCCCAGCTGGAGGCAATGTCAGTATAGAGGAACCAGTGAGAAAGTGAGCATGCTTTCTCCCTGGCTGAGAGCAGGAAATGCCAGGCCCTCCAAAAAACTGTTCACTGGCCTAAAGGTGTCAAACATGACCATATGACAGTTCAAAGGACTTCTGAGTTGAAAACCTGTAATGAAGAGTGATATGTTCAGATTTGTAGAGGGAGTAGCAACACTGCAATTTAGTTTATGAGGGAGAAAATTATCTGCTTGTGGTTTCTGTTCTCTATTAAAGCCCCTTGTACTTTTAACCACTTGATATTTGGACCATTGTAGTGTTCAATGAATGGCTTCAGTACCTTTTGTTGATCTGTTTTTCTCAGAGTAATAAAGCTGACACTAACTCTACTTGGGTACATAAATACTTGGAATTCACTTGCTCTAAAAGGCAATCAAAACTACATGTAAGTTAGTAGGGACAAAATTGAACAGTCACAATTTAAATGGTGATACAGTAGTGGCTGTAAATGGTAAATCTCAGTGGCTGAATGTCGTAAAGTGGGGAAAGATCTTTTTCCAGAAAACCTTAACATGAGGTTAGTGAAACTTAAATAATGCCATGGTGAAAGCTTATTCTTTTGTAGTAAGTCTTAGTCTCTTAGGAGACCAACAATTTGACAGTATTAATCTCTGACTGTCTAAAATAAAATGGGCCAACTGGTTCATGGATCATTCAGAATCCATGGTGCCCCATCTGTTATAAAGGGGATTAGGGAAGAATCCATCAGTCTTTAAGCAACTATGCTTTGGCAGTTGTTTTAGGAACTTACAGAAACTTCAGAAATTATTCTTTTTCATCTTGCCAATTAAAATAAAGTTATCAAACACTTGACTATCCTACACAGTAATGTCTGTCTTTTCTGGTACCTCTTTGCAGGAAGTTTGACCTTTGCTGTTCTGAAATGAAAAGAGGGGAAGTGAGACATATATCAGCCTTGAATTTCAAAATGACCTGAAAAGTTTGAAGCAGCTTCTAAGAAAGAGGGAGATATGGGACTCATAAGCTTCTGTACTCAGGGAGAAGTAAATATTACAATTTCATAGACATTAACCAAGCAGAGCAGAATTCATTACATGTTTTCTCAGAATTATCCTACTTTGATGTATAACAAAGTAGGACGGTCACACGAGGGAACATGCTGACTTGTGGCTGGGAGTTTGAGAGCACTGCTGGCCAGGAGAGTAGGTCTGCTCTAAAAAGTGGCTTGAATACGAAGTAATCTAGGATCTACTTTTCAATACTGTAATGTTTCTGGGGTGTTAACACTGATTAGCAAAGTCACTAAATTATTACAATTTCCAGTTGTGTTGTTTAACTACGTAAGCCAAACAGAAAAGGTGTTGACTGCTTCTCCTCACTCAGTATTGAAACTCAAGTCCAGAACCGCTCTTAACTTAGCTGGCTGGGACTCATACTATTTCTCTCATGACTTTAATAATGCTTTCTTCAGCCTTGAGGAGTCTTAAGTAAGAGAATAGAGAATTTCACATAGCTATTTTTCTAAGCTCTTGCAGGTCTAATAAAGTGGTATTGCAAAAATCAGTGTTAAAATTTACGTGGTAGGAAAGAAAAATAAGGCAGGAGGCAGTGAGAAAAAAAGAGCAACGGAGGTAGCAGCAGCTGCATGGTGACAGTGGTGGTAAATTGGGGTTAACAACAGCACTGGGGTGGGGAAGGGCAGAATATCTTTGCATTTTCTTGTGAGATTTGTCCCATGGTAGTAGTCTCCTAATGAATTTATTATAAGCTGATCTAAGCTGTGTCAGCTGGTAATAGGTGTCAAGAGAACCTACTAATGTCTGGGTTTTGCTGAGGCTGACGGAGAAAGTAGAGTGGGGCCTGGTTGCTCTGGCTATGTGAATGTTCAGGACTGAAACAGAATAGAAAGTACCTGAAATGGAACAGCTGTTCTCTGTTCAGCTAAGCATTGTTCTTATGCAAAACTATTCAATTTCAAACAAAATTATTTTAGGAATACTTCGGGCTTTGTGCTCTAAAAGAATATTCAGATTTTCATTTCAATTGGTAATATTACATTGTTTTTCTAGGTTTGCTTTACAGACAGATTTATTTTTACACTGTTATTTTCATGCCATATGATTCATTGCCATGAGCCTATTTAGGTGCATTACCACATGTGAGAAAATAGTGTCTGATCTGTCTGCATAATGGTAGAGCTGATGTGTAACCTTTGTAAATCAAGGACTTCAGGGCATTTATCTTGTAGGTTTCATGCTATATACATGCTGGGAGGGGATAACAGACTTCAGAAAATGGCTTCATTCCTGCACTAACATTTAAAGTCATCTTTTGTAGTGAAATGAGGCAACCAGGTGGCACTAATTGCCAGGTAGTGGGCATGAGCTTGTGTTAAGCCCACCTGTGCCTGATTAGGGTGGGCCCCTACTGCGCATGAGCAGGATTAGGGGGCCAATAAAGCTCAGTCCTGAGGAAGCCAGAGGGGAGGCCACTTTTGGAGCAGTAGCACCGATCCAGGCTGGTCAGCCCTGAGAGCATTAGACTCAGAGCACTATTTGTGAGTTTCTCCTGGAACACCTGGTTGGACCTTGGAGCACCGTGCCCTAAAAGAGGTTCGTCTTGCTACATCTGGTGGAGAATGCGGGCATAGACCTCAATCTAGCCCGTGACGAATCAGGAGAAAGGGAGCTAGTCCGGCGCAAACCAGCGTTAGCAGAAAACCCAAGGAGTCGGGTAAGAAGACCCACTACCTGGCAATTAGTGCCACCTAGTTGCCTCATTTCACTACAATCTTTTAAAAGCAAGAGTTCTTACTGTTCAAACTTAAACCTTGTGATGGAGGAGATATTCACTAGTGACTTCCAGATGGAACTCTGGTGCCTCGGAACTTGTAGATCACTCCTCTTCATCCATATAGCCACCTCCGAGAAAGAGCTACTGCTCTGGCAACTGCAGTGGAGATGAGTAGCATGTGACTACCACCTTAGGGTCTCGTCATGTTTCATGTGCCAAACTGGAGCATGTCTAATTAACTTTTTGCCTAAAGGTAACCCATGATGTACAGCAGTTTAGATACATATAATCTTTTACCATCCTCTCTCACATGAAAGACGTATAATTTTGCTCTATATGATTCCCATGCTATGTGTACTGGTTGGGTTAAGAGTTTTTTGGGTTTTTTTAATTGACAGACCCTAGGGGTAGAAGTACATGAGAACTTGTTATGCTCCGTATTATGCATTTGGAGACTGAGCCAGTAATGTTCTAGTTAACAGTTTTACATAATCTCATTGGCTTCAATGGCTTTATCTTTTCTTGCACTATAAATGAAAGACTCAGTCCATTAACATTTAAATTGGAGATACAGATTCCTGTTGTAAACTATTTGCAATGACATTAATAGTGGGCACAGCCCATTAGTGTGTGCTCATATTAGCAACATCTTAATAATCATAACAGCTTTTTTAAAGTAATGGGAATTTCACTGTAGCATATAATTAAATGTGTATGGAATTTTTATTGGCTATAATTCAGATGCATGATCTTTGTTTATTATAGCATTAGAAAGTACTATAATAGCTCTGAAAAGCACTGCTTGTCATGTGGTGTTGCTTAATTATGGAAAAATACCATAACACTTCAGGTTGGGCTGATTAAAGCAATTAGCACAAAATTATAATCGAATAATATTAAAGTATATAAAAATATTTACAAGCCTCCTCATGACTGTGGGAATTGGGCATTGAATGTTGCTGTTCTCATGGAGATGATGCAATTTCTATTTTTACTGCTACTATATCGTAAAAGAAAGTATGAATCTATTAACTACTTATTGGGCAACTTTATCGGGAACCTGCTTGTGTGCATGTACGTAAAAATATTTTCATGTCCATTAGAATCTGAATTTATGTGTGTTGGTGTTTTCCATAAAAGCTTTCCCATTTTTATTTCTCCAACCAATAATATAAAATGTAGAAATGGGATTCTTCTTTTGTCATCAGATCAAAAGTTGATGTTCATGTACCTAGACTGTGATGAGCTCCTTCTCTCCTGCCCCTTCATCTCTACTTGGGAAATACTGAATGCCACTGAAATTCACTCTTTTGCACAATAATTATAGCAGTGTTCGTATATGTCCCTTTTTAGTATATCGGCAAATACTGGATGCCTGTTCATCTTTTCTAGTTATGATGGCTTGTGTTCTGTGTGGATCCTCAAGGTATTAAGCATTTTAAAATGGACAAATCAAAACAGTAGAGAAGGCCTTAAATATTTGTAGTTATAATTCTGTCATCTTCTGGGTTTTGAATCTTTGGAGTGCACTTAAATGAAGTGTCTCTTCACATCTCTTCACAGCCATACACAATAAGAACTCAAGTATTTAAAAGAACATGTCATTGGCAGTACAGGGACAGCCATTTATCTGAATTGTTGTAACTTGGATATAGTTTCTTCCTGATGGCACAGTAATCTCTCCAGTGCTTTCTTCAATCTGCTACTCCAGGAAAGTGGGGAGACACGATGATGAGAACAGAGCTCTATGAGCAGCAAGTATTGAGCAAGGAGATGTCCTCAGTTGGAATAAAAAGGTTCTTTTTTGGTCTTAAAATTGTTCCCACTAGTGTATATCATGCACTGAAATCTTTCATTCCAATATATATTTTCCTAAAGGAAACTCTGAAACAATCCTGCCTTATATCTGCCTCAGTAAAGAAAGTGGAATGATATTGTTTCAGCTAGCAGATGTCCCATTTGTTATGGTAGGAGACTAAGAATATTTGCCAGTGGTTTTATTTTCCTACTCTTACCAAACTGGGCTATTTGTGTAAGTGAGAGATGGCAGTCCTGTGGCAAGCTGTGAGATGCAGTATTTCCCTCATCAGGAAATGTGTTTCCTGAAACTGTGTTAAACTGTGCTGTGTCTTTCTTTATGTTCCATGTCAGTGGGTTGCTTACCACTAAATCTGTAATATTTTTTCTACTTATTTTCTATTCTTCTAGTCTCAGAGCTGGAGTGTCTGAGCTTCCATGACAGATGCCGGCCTTCTCCAGGTGCTACACAAACTATTAATATATAGTTTTAGAAGCCCCATGGTTCTGGGGAACTGTTGCAGATTAAAAAAAAAAAAATAAAAAAAAATGCTGGTGTAAGATATTTCCTTTTCCTGCTTAAAATTTTACTTATCTGATTATATAAATTCTTTCACCTGAGATACTGCATTATATACTAATTTTTTATATATTAGGATGTTCTTTAGCTGCAGTCGGTTGTGTTGACTCTAAGCTGTGCACAGTTGCTCTTTAAAAATAAGATCACTATTCATCATGACCACATCTCTCTCTTAAAGCAGTAACAATGATGAGGACTTTTATCTTTGTATGCAAGGAGACAGGCTCGACTGAGGCATGGTGCTGGGTCAGGGATGGAAGTAGGAGCAGCGAAGGTGGAAGACCATTTGATTAGGTACATAAGGTATTCATCTATTGGCACAGAGTTGTACAAACCCCACTAGCATCATAAGACTTAAGGTGTTGAGAAAGGTGAACTGGGGCTGTGTGAGGTTTTAAAAATTATTTTTATTAAATTTTGCGCAATCTCAGTTGGGTCCTGTTTAATGTAAATTGCTTCCTGCTTTAAGAGTATCTGTGAGGAGCAATCATCCTGAAGTAGCCTTTTCACTGGGCTAGCTTCTATCCCACACTGTGACAATTTATCCAAACTCCTGCAGCTTTATTTCATCTCTTAGACCATGCAATTCCCTTAAGTGACATCTTTCAGCAGTTCCTCTTTCAGTTTTGGCATATTCACTCGGCATCTGAAGCCTTTCCCAAAACTGCAATTTCCTACCACGTACTTTCAATTCTGATTATGGACCTTACTCTGAACTTGTACTGTCTTTGATTTTTTCAGATACAATAAGTGGTGAAAATGCAAATACTAAAATGAAATCTGCCTGTTGCTTTCTCTTGTAGTGCAGTTCTCTGACCACTTAGACAAATAGTTTGCTGAAAGGTTTTATACTACGCAATCTCCTTAGCTCAGTGCTATCTCATTGCTCTCACATATTCTCTCATTTCTAATTTGCTATGTTTCTTATAAAACACATATCACTATAAGACAAATAAAACTAGAATATGAGGGTAGATGTACAGTAGAAAATGCCAGTGTCATCTAGCTAACACAGGGGTAAGAACAGCTCTATTAGGATGAGTAGCAGCCAGCAGTCAGAAACTACTTTACCCAGCTGTGTTTACATTTTGGTATAGAAATTTTAACATTTCCCCAGACACTGACTCAAATTTTTTTTTTTTTTTTTTTTTTCATTTTGGTGGAAGTCTGGGCTAATTCTTTCTTTGTTTTTTTTTTAATGTAATAAAATAGATAATGTTACAGGTGCTAATGAACTAGAGATTTTTCGCATGACAAGTGTTGTATTAAAGTTGTACTTTGTAGATATGACAGTAATAGCCTGGGGACTATAATCACTAGATGCTCCTCCCCTTTACTCTTGGGTCAGTTGTTTAAGTTTATCTAGAGTAATCACTTATCAGATTTTAGGATGAAGTACAAAGCAGCTGAGTCAATTTTGGCCAGTTAATTGCCGAGATTAACTTTTTGATTCATACAGTCAGTGGCAAATCTGCTGTCACCAAAGACACAAAACCTCATCCCTTTCTGCCTGTCACAGATGTTCAGGTTTTGGGCATGAATATAGTAACTAGCAATATCACCAAGTAAACAGAATTCAATTACCTCTGCTATTTTATGGTTTCAGCAGCTCTTGTCTCATTGGGAGTGCTTGAATTTTTCAGTCAACCTAGCAACATGTTCTTTGATACACTCTTCTTTATTAAGGTAATAGGGAGGTGCATGAAGGACTTTAAAATAGATTCAAGTGTGAAACCAGTAGGTAATATACATCATGAGGCCACTGGTACATCTTGTGCTGCGTGATAAAAGTTAAACTACAAAGGAACTTGAAATTGGCTATGGCTTGAGTTAGATCTGTACAGATCTGTACCTGCGAACAGCAGAGACTTTGGGAATATTGGACAAACAGTCTGGGATCTCTTAATTGACAGAACTTACCTGTGCATAAGCAATCTTGCAAAAGCTGTTTTGGGGAAAGGGGAAATAACTCTCTTATTTATTGTCTTTTCTTATTTATTGTGAGGAAAACAGCAATAAAACCCAATGTGGATTTCTCCCTCTTTCTCCTCTGTGGTTCTGACTACTAACAGGTTCTCTTGTCTCCCTTACCTCTGTAGATTTTGGGTTTCCTTTCATACCTAAATTATCACAAGGTTTCTCAGCACAATCTAGTGCTGTGATATAGATCTGTCTAATAATACTAACTGGGTCTCAGTTTGCAAATACCTAAGTGTTTTCAGATCTTGCTGTGGCTGTCAAACCCTTGCTGGTATAACAAGGCTGTTCGAAAAATCCGTTTCTCAACTTCTACAATTTTTTCTCTGTATCTGGAATGAGGAAGTCATAAAATGATGCCCAGCTTTGTTGGTTTGAAAAGATGGATGATATCCTGGCTGAATCTGGTGGGGGGAGAGCAGAGGGAGGAAATAAAGGCTTGGTACTGTTTGTCCCTTGTAGCATGTCACTTAGTCTCTGTATCTCTATAGGGATCTTGAAACTACTTGTACCTGTAGGGATAATAGCCCTTCTTCTCTCCTTTTAGCCATCCCATTGTTTTGGTTTGTGAACTCTTAGTAGTAAAAGACTGTTTTTTACAGTGTATGTGAAACGTGATGATATCTATATTGTTTGCTTCAAGCTGTGCCATAAATATTTTTGTGAATCATCTGTCAAAAGATCTTAAAAAAACCAAACAACAGAATCACATTTTCAGGAAAAAGAAGTTCCCAGGTTTTGTTTGTTTGGTTTGTTTTTTTAGGTTCTTTTTCTTGTATTCCATGCTGAAGAAAGGGAGTCAGGACAAGTAGGTGATTTCTTTTGGTGGTTGTTGCCATACCACAGTTAGGAAAACAAATTCTTAACTCTTATAAAGCTCTCTTTGACTCAGAGTAATTATAGTGTCATGTTTCCTGGTCCATGCAGCCACACCAGGCATATCAGCATATATTCCTGTGAGGAGGCAGCAAGTTTTCCTTTGGTGGTTTCCCCACTTTCTGAAAGTCTCCTCATTGCCCAGGACCTGAGAGAGTGCCCCTCTATTTAATTTTAACCTTCTCCTAGCTTTACGTTGCTAAACATAAGGTACGGAGGACAGAGGGGACACAAAAACTACTCTCTTCAAAAGGTTGGACAAAAAAGCAAGTAGCTAAGCTTTTTGAACATGTATTGACTTCACAGGGCAATCATTACTGGGTACCCATGTACCCAGAACTAATCTGATTAATTTCTTTGTTCAAATCAAATAGAAATATATATTAATGGCATGAGGTTCAACACGGCCAAGTGCCAGGTCCTGCACTTTGGCCACAACAACCCCATGGGGAGCTCCAGGCTGGGCACAGAGTGGTCGGAGAGCAGCCAGACAGAGAGGAAGGGACCTTGGAGTTTGGATTAAAAGGAACCTGAACATGAGCCAACAGTGTGCCCAGGTAGCCAAGAAGGCCAATGGCATCCTGGCATGGATCAGAAACAGCGTGGCCAGCAGGTCCAAGGAAGTGATTCTGCCCCTGTACTCAGCACTGGTGAGGCCACACCTTGAGTACTGTGTCCAGTTCTGGGCCCCTCAGTTTAGGAAGGATATCGAGGTCCTGGAGTGGGTCCAAAGGAGGGCAACCAGGCTGGTGAAGGGACTCGAGCACAGACCCTGTGAGGAGAGGCTGAGGGAGCTGGGGATGTTCAGCCTGGAGAAGAGGAGGCTCAGAGGAGACCTCATCACTCTCTACAGCTCCCTGAAAGGAGGCTGGAGCCAGTGGGGGGTTGGTCTCTTTTCCCAGGCAACTCTCAGCAAGACAAGAGGGCACAAGAGGTCTCAAGTTGTGCCAGGGGAGGTTTAGGTTGGACATTAGAAAGAGTTTCTTTATGGAGAGGGTGATCAAGCATTGGAATGGGCTGCCTCAGGAAGTAGTGGATTCTCCGTCCCTGGAGATATTTAAAAAGAGACTGGATGTGGCACTCAGTGCCATGGGCTGGGAACTGCAGTGGTAGTGGATCAAGGGTTGGACTTGATGATCTCTGAGATCCCTTCCAACCCAGCCAATTCTATGATTCTATGATCTTTAAACACAGTAGAAAGTGGTTTTTCACTTTTCACTGACTTTTTATTTTTAGTTCAGCTTCAGATACTCTGAAAGTATGTGAAAGTTACATGTGAAAGTTACATGTAATCCTTCTTTTCCTGATGATCAGGCACCACGTAATCACTCTTGAGAGCGTAAAGTGTCTTTTAATAGCAAAACTGAGGAAACAACCTCTAATGAATCTTTGCAATATGTTATTTCTACCTCTGCAATGGCAGATTTAAGTCTCAGTGGTGGCCAACAGCCAGGAAAAGAGCAAGACTGTGCTTTCTAATAGAAAATGTGAATTTTTCTTTCAAAGTGAAAGTAAGGAGTATTGGATAATTTCTTTTGGAGGCAGATCAAGCCAGCTTCTGCCTGGGAGTGCTGCTCTCTCTGTGATCCCTCGCCTCTGATTATGGTGATATTCTCTTTAGTTTAAGTAGACAGTCCACTTTCTCATGTCTTTTAACTCTTATGAGACATGTCTGCTCTTCTACGTCAACTGTTGGGGCAAGATCTGCAATAGAACCTTATGTGAGGCATACAGGCTACATTTATCACTCAAAAACTTCTTGTGGATGAACTTTAAGACTTAATCCCACCAGAACCAGATTCTAACTGCTTAAATGGAGCATTTAATCCTGCTGGAAGCATCATCCTTGTTGTGGGCCAGGTAGCTGGTATTTCACTTTTTTTTAACATACGTCCCTACCCTCCATTAAAATTCAGTTAAAAAGAAAACATTTCCTTGAAGCTTTTGAAGTTAAAATTTTGCTTCATTTTAGCTACTCTTGTGCTTTACTTTGTTCTGTATATCCTATGCTGCTGCTTTTGTATTAGTCTGCATGTTTGTTTATGGAGCAAAGCTGAGAGGGAAATATTTGCATTTGCTGTTCAACTTAAACTTTTTAATGCAGTAATTTTGAAATAAAACAAAAACAACAGGATCGAAGTGATAAAAAAAAATATTTGTACTTCTGTTCTGTCCAATGAAGGACTGATTTAATCAGTCGTACCACAGGACAGTGTAGCTGGAACCACACTAACTTAAAACTAAATGAGCATTCTAGACAATAAAGCCTTCCACACTCAATTATTCTATAATTATTTTTTAAAAATTTGTTTTAAAAAAATAATTATAAGGGCATAATATATGTAGTGGAACTTATGCAAATTTTTCAGTCCTTTAGTTTTCTAAAATTACAACAATTGAAGAATACAGCACAAAGAAGAAATAGTACCATAATACTAATAACTGATAGTACATATTAGGACTATTAAATTTTGAATACTGATTTTACTATAAAAGTAGTGGGAATGTATAAGTGTCATTGTGTTTGATAGTCTGACTTGTTTCATTGTACAAGTTACAAAATAAGTGATTTAAAACATGACTAAATATTAGACCTGGGAAATTCTATCTGTTTCTAGAGTCCTGCTTCATTCATTATACCAGCAGCAGTTCAGAGCTGCTTAATGCATGTTGAGACATTATGTGGGAGCATCTCATTAGTAACATGCTTAGGAACACAGAGCTTGAAGGTGCATGCAAGACTCCTGTATTTACTCCTTACTTGGAAGTCTAGGGATTTTGGCCCTATGTAAATCTTGTACATACCTGGTTGGGGAGTCTGCAGTAGTAGCAAGTGAATTCTACAGAAGATTTGATACAGTCTTAAGGCATTATCCTGCTTGGAAAGGACCTTTGAGATCACCAACATCCATCAGTGTTGGATGCTATCAGGTAGCTGTTGTTTTAGATGTTATCCAGGTGATTAAAAAATTCAAACCTGAAATCTGCATTCTTGTCAATTAAATCCTCTAGGTCTGCTATTGTCCATCAAGGATTTCAGAGTTCCTTCTGTGGAGGAACTGGATTTTTATAGGCTTTTAGTTGGGAGTATATAGTAAGTATATTGTTGCCTCTTCTACAGGCTTGGTTTTGCCTACTGAATTAGACTTTGTACCTGCTGCCAAGTACTGGTCTGGTGAGGAAAAGCTCTTGCCTGTGCTGGCAGTCCAGTGCTTTGCATTCTTCTGAGCTCAACACTATGATTCCTATTACTTCTTTTACCTGAGCCTCATAAATATTTTTAAACACAGGAGGTGGTCTTATAACAAAACATACCATTTTCCAGAAGAATTTCCTATAATGCAAATGCACAGTTTAAATATTTGGTCAGCTTTCCTCTTTCATGTCTAAATGTATATGTGTGTGTGTCGAAAAAGAGACAGTGATATCACTAGAGTTGAACTGAATTACACATGCTTCATACTCTGGTCTTAGGTTAAGTACAATGAGGAGTCCATAATGCCCTTCACTTTTTCTTTCATAAGCACTTGAGAAAAGTTGGGGTTTTTTGGTAATGAAGGCAGCCATATTTACTAGAGTTTGTTTGAAAATTATATGGGGTTTTTTTGTCCGCAGATCTGTGAAAAGTGTTTTGCCAAGTGCTTTTACATATAGTTTTTTAATGAGATTTTGTCCAAGTCTGACAGAGGTTGCAGTTCTAACACTTACCATGTGAATTAAATGTGACATTTTTCCCATAGACAAAATGGCAAATTTTGATAATGTTCATTATAAGTCCTGGTCAGGTCATAGTAATGTAAGATTCAAACTGCAAATAGTGCAGGCTGAAGTAAACAGACTTAGCTAACTTTTACCTAACAAGGATTTGGACAAGTTGTTTTGTCTATGAGGAAGAAAGCTTATGTCGGTTCTGAATCAGCCAAATGTGAAATAATTTACATTTATCTTAGTGTTAATTCACAGTTTGCTCTATTTCATAGTATCAAGCTTAAATGGTATAAACAATTTTTTGTATTCTGTTGTCCTACAATAATATAATAGGATGTCTACTAATTGCTCTGAAACATCTTAAAAATAAATAACCTTTGTGCTGGGAATAATATTAAAAATTAGTTAATTATATTCTGACATGCTGAAAGCATTACTGTGTATAAATGGCTTATCATCGCTTTTGCTAGGAGGCCTGCAATGAATATTGCTATCAGGGACTTTGAATTGAAAGATATGCTTTCCATGAATAATGTAAAGTAGCAAAATAAGCAGGTGCATTCTAACAAAACAAACCTGTATTTTAATCTTGAATCTCCTTTGTAAGTAGTGTGTATCTGTCGTTTCCATCTACACAATAGGAATACTCTAAGACAGCCCCATTTTTTTTTGTTTTGTTTTGAGTCCTGTTTATGATTCCCAGTATTTCTAGCTTCTTTTGTGATCTTTTTGAAAGTCTTCTCATCTCTTATTTCTACCCTACTCTCCCCTGCAGAGTGTTAATCTTGCCCTGTGCTTCTACTTCACATAAGACATTTACATGCTAATTTCCACTTTCCTTGATTTCTTAGAATGATTTTAAAAAGCATTATTTCTTTTTATATTTAGCCTATCTATATATGCATACTAATATCTATATGTAGCCGTGGTATTCTGAGATTGTTAATACATTTTTTTGTCATAATGCCTTGTAAGAAGCAAGAAAAGGACAATAAAACTCTGCAAGTGGTCACTGTATGCTAATAATGCAAACCACTCTTCTGCAGTGTGCCCGAAGGTCTAAGCAACAGCTGCAGATTTCTGGGTACTGTGGCCAAGTCCTCACTATTCATAAACAATACATTAATTCTTGTAAGAAATGTTCAAGGTTATTCGAATTTAATGATCACTTTTGGTCATTAATGATGAAAAAATTATTTTTAGTGAGATTTTAGAAAAGAGGGAAAAGTTTTCTCAGTCTGCTTGCTTTCTATCAGGCTGCTGCTTACTGCATTTTGAATTCAGGGTAATGTCTTTGAAAACAATATCACTAATCATTACTTTTCTACTCTGGTGTACCTCATCTGATCCAAAACAATAGTTAGCGAAACTTACAGAATGCAGGACCCTTGAATGCAGCTGAGCTTGAATCAGGTTTCTAACTAATGCAGTTACTGTTCTTGTGATTTCTGAGATACAGGGAAATGGTGATTCACTTTGGACTAGTAGCTGAACGTCAAGGCTTCAGAGTCTGAGCACATCTTCTCTGAGCAGCTGAAATGGCTGGATATAAGGGTGGGTGACAGAAGTAAGGAGGGGAGGGAGGAGGTTGAAGGAGTGGGCATGAGGGACAGAGCCTGTTACTCTGAATCTTCAAAGCAGCTGCTCCCAAACTTTTCTGCTGCTGCCAATCTTGTGTGTCCTTATGGTTGCCTACCAAAATAACGTTTAACTTTGAATCTCAGCTGGGAAAGCAGTATCTGATAATTTATTTTTTTTTGCTTACTGTAGTGTGCTTTTGAAAAACAAATGCAGCATTTTCTGTGTTGGTACAGTGGCAGAGGAAAGATTCTGTTACAAATTTTGTGTTTAACTTTCAAGCTGAGGGCGGAGAAGTGAGACCTGGTGGGGTGTTGACACTGGTGATAATCACACACCTGCTGGACTCTGTTCTGGAACTGTCATCTCTGGTGTATGGCCTTTCTTTGTTCAAAGACAATGTTTATGTGAGGTCAGAATGAGATACTTCTGTTACGACCAGTTTTGTATTATTTCCCATCCTGCTTAGCTTGAAAAGATGTGCCAGCCGTGGGGATGGCAGCCTGCAGCCAGTCAGAGAGCAAGGCCCTGGCGCTGCACCCACCTTGGGTACCATGCAAAAACCCAGTGACAGCAGCAGGGAATGATGATTTATTCCAAGCACACACACCTGCCATTTCACTCTCACAGTGTCCTTGTGAGGCAAATGAATTATGCATTGCTGCTTGATTTCTATTGCACGCTCATCTGCATTAACTGAGGTGGTTTGGCATGAGCCAGCCACCCTTTGGCAGGGCCATTCCTGCAGGGAGCCTGCTGACCCTGTGCTGCTCTGCCTGGGGGCTGACTCCCTCCACCTGGGGTGCAGAACCCAGCCCCATCTCAATGTCCCCCAAAGCCCCAGTGCTCCCAAGGTCCAGGATCACTGCCCTGACTGAAGAGTGGTTGTCCTACCTCGTGGTTGTTTAGCATCCAGCTGCACATTGTGTGTTTATACACAAAATGTCTGCACTGTACGTTTACAATACTTTTGCCACATGGATGTGTGACTTTTTTTTTCCTATAGCGTAGAACGTTTTCTTTGAGGAGTTAACTAATATCTCTGAAGCATTCTGAGGTTAAGATTTGATAAGTCTTCAATATATGTCCCTGATATTTTGAGTATTGCTTATTTTTTTAGCCTGATGGGAATAGGCTTTGTCTACTGCACTTGAAGAGGAAAAGAAGGCTTTTGTGCTCCCAGGCGGCAAAGACAGTTTTCATTGGCATTTTAGAGAAATATAAAGGCAAAGCAGATTTGGAGAGACACACTGCAAAGGCTGTCATAGTGATGAGAGAAGCACTGGAGTGAGGAAAGGGACAGCTAAAAGTGTAGGTGGCGAGTCAGTCCATTTGCGTAAAGGTATGAGTAACTCAGGTTATGAATTGGTTGCAGATGGAAGCTGGCAAGCAGGAAAAGTGGAGCAAAATTATATTGACATCTCTGTGTTGTCTAAAGACCACTACAAGACCATTAGTATTTCTGTGTAGCCAGCAGGGAGGCCCTGTCAGGGTGAGATTTTACTTAGGCAACTGGTATTGATTTTTGACTGCCGCCAGGATGTAGGAAGGAAAAGATTTTTTAAATTTTTTTTTCTCTTTTCTGTGTCCATATTCATGGCTGCAAAGTTTGCCTGGAGCTGGGAAGTAGGATTGAGAGGGGCTCTTTGTTACCATGACTGTGACTTTATTGTGGAAACACAATAAATGGTCAATATTCTTTTGAATTGTCCTTAACAATTCTTGCCTTGTGTCATCTTCCCTCTCATGTCTCCTGTAAGGCCATTCTAAAAGGCAAAATTAAGGAACCAACATGTGGAAAACTTTGGGTTGTGGGTTTTTTTTAATCTGAATTAATTTGAAGTGCTTGCCCCTAGAGAAGCAGCAGCCACAGCTGTGAGGGCTGCAGCTCTCCCCCTGGGGGTTGTTTTAGGTGCTGTGGGGCTGCTGGCAGGAGACAGGGACAAACTTCATGACAGTGCTAGGAAAAACTCTAAGGATTCCAGCCTTCAGTTTCTGGGCAAACTCCAATCTGGATGCTACCAAGTAAAGCTGTTAGTGCTTCTGCATTTTTTTGTTCTAGTGAAAAAAAGGATTAGGGCCTGAAAACAGTCCATGAAGCAGATATCGAGTAGCAGCTCTTGTTCTAGAGTCTCACTTGAAATGGCAGCCTTGAAGGGGAACAACTGCTTCTCCTCTTTGTCCTGCAGTGGAGGTGTGCCAGTACTGTTTTCTCTTATGTATTTACAGCTGCCTAATTTAATAGGTTTGCAATAAATTTTTGTTTCTCTACCTCTTCAGAGGAAGCTTGGCAAAGTGAAATTTCTGGCAAGAGAAAAACTAGTGTGAAAAACTGTGACCTACTGTCTGCTTGCAATAGATGTAGAGAGACTGACTTGGCCTTAAATCACATGGGGTCCTTCCTCTGGAGTTAAGCTAGCTCCTGTTATATTGTAAATATACTTTTTTCCATAGAAAAAAAACCTGCTAGAAACATGCTTTTCTTTGTTCTTTTGTGTATATAATAAACACTTGGCAAAGGGCTCCCATTTCTTTAAAATTTAAATACTCCACCCAGAGAATTGAGGCTGATGAATTCTTAGAGAAGCAAGCACTAAAATAGAACAAGGCCGTTTCACCATAATAGATGAGTTAAATATCTCATGCTATTTCTTCCCTGTTCATCTATGTCCTTAACTTTTTGTAAGGTTGTGAGGTCTACTTAAATGTCATTTTGCTATTTGTTTGACAGGATTATTACTATGGAAGGTAGATCTGAACAGTGCTTGTTTTGAGGAGGATAAAATGAAAACATTCTTTCAGGAATGTGTCATTTTAATTATGGCTAATTTTTAAACAAATTAATTTTGATCACTAAACCACCAAATTAAATCTCTACGTTGATTACAGCCAGTTCTTTTAACACTCTAAATTTTGTGTTGTCTTGTGGTAGAGACATCTGTTTGTATTCTGAATTTTTTTTTGTTGCTCCTTTATTTATACTGTCTTCTACTTTGGTTTTGGCCACATATCTGATTGGGGAAAACAATTGCAATCAATAAGCCAAACCTCAGTCTAGAATAATGACTTAAAAATATAAATGTTTATATATATATATATACTTATATATGTTTTGCCTTATTATTACCGATTAATTAGAACTTTTTGCAGACTTGCTATGTTTTTAAGAATAAAATAGTGATTAAAGAGTGAAAAGCCAGGTATTGATAAATTTTGTCGAAGTTCTGTGTTTTCCCACCCATTCTAAAGCACAGACGAAGTCAGTCTCTTATTTTGTTTTTCCTTGGTTCTCCCTACAAGACCTGCTCAGGTTCTCTCTGGATTGACTTTAGCCCTGCAGTGGAAAATTATCTGAAACTGCATTGGGTTGAATCACCAAGAAATATTTGTGCTTGTCTGTGAAGGGTGTTAGCCCCTTAGAACAGAGCGACATCAGCAGTTTCAAGTTACAGCTTAGTTCTGGCAAGATCTGAAGTACGTAGTGTAGTGTTTTACTGTTCAGTGCTTTTATTTTTATTTTTCTCCATATGATAACCCAACCTTTACCTGAGCTCCGTCTAGTTAGGTAACAAAGTAGTCAGAAAAAGACTACTGGTTTTATATGCTATAGAAAAGATAATGCAACATAGATTTATAAGATTCAAGCATAAGATCTACTTTCTTAAGAAATTTATGTGATTTATGAAAGTCTATCAGTGTAATATAAAGCATTTTCATCAGTGCATTTTGCAAGAAAATACTAAAGAAGTCTGGGATGTCTATTGGAGGCATTTAGATGTATTATTTGAGAGCATGTCTGCTTTTGAAAAACATCTAGTACAATGTTACTATTATTTCTTCTTCTAGTAATATTTTCATATAAATAAATAACATATTTTAAGATTAGAATTAATTTTAAGTTTGCTGAACCAATTTGGCATGACAAAGATCTTTCCTTTTGCCCTTAACACACACATGCTGTAGTCTAGTTTCCCTTCTAAACCTTGCATTTAATTTTGGGAGGAACACCATAAATTCCTTAATCTGAGTACAGCCTCTTGCAGACACAATTTGCTGGATTTAGAAATATATGCAACAGTTCCAGGGAATGCTACACAGAAACCTTACTTTACAACTTTTGCTTACAATAAGTGCCTGCTTGCAGGCCAGTAATACAGGTGGTGTTTTCCTCTCTGCTGTTTGATAGCAAATTATGAGGATAAGCTCTAGGGAGATTCATTTATTCAGAAGGACTCTGTCTTGCAGCTGAAAGAAATGCTACCAATTCAAAAAGTGTTCTATGTATGGCAATCAATTTAAACTCTCCCTCTCTGATGATAATGGAAGCTTCTGTCTCACCCCCAGTCTGGCTCGTGCAAGCTGCCTCTTCAACACATTCTGAGCCCGACACAGTGGTATCGGTTTCACGGTAACAGACGATACAGTTAGTCTGGTGAACAGAAAGGAATAAATACAGAAGTGTCAGGCTTCCTTCAGTTATACCTATTTATTATCCCATATGAATGCACACAGCATGTCATAAAACTCAAGATCTTAGTGAAGTTACATGTGCTGGGAGAGGGAGAAGCTATTGTAGGGACCATGTTAAATAAACCTCACACGCAGTAGACTGCAGACATAAATTAATGACACCTCGCTCTAAACCTGCTATCATTTGCCACACAAGCCAGGAAAATCTTTTATAGGAAGGCTTATAGATCCTCAGGGCTTTTATATGCCAGCTACTACAGGATGACATAAACACAGGCAAGTGCATCCACTAGAGGGTATTGGCACACTATATATAGTAGTGCATTATGGCTAGTATCTAACATCTCATTTATTATGCCTTTAAATGATACCTTTAAAAGTCCTTTCTCTCGTGAAGTCCATATTCCTCAGAACCTCCTCCATTTTCTGGTAGCAAATGTGTTCTTAATACCAGATCAACTGCCATTAGGAGAAAAAATGGGTGGTAATCTGCTCACTATCAAATTATCAAATGCTCATGCCCAGATAGTGATTGAAATACTGATGTAGTCAGAAGACTTCTAGAGACAATGAATATCAGTTGAGCAACATAAGGACTTGCCCTTTCTCACACAACAGTTTTCAGGAGAGGGATAAGAGGTTCAAATCTGCTATCTGAGCCTTTTCAGGAAGTTTCTGTCCTGGATGAAAGAGGGAAGGAAGCACAGCAAAAGAGCTCATTGTTTTAAAAACATCCAATAAGCCCATTGCTATCAAGGCTTTTAAAACAAATCTGGGATAGGGCCTTTAATTTATAGTACAAAGCTGGTTTAGTTTGGAGAACTACTTGAATTTGTAGTTCAGAAAAATGCCATGTCATAAAATATTTGCTTTGGCATTCAAAATGTTAATTATCTTGGGTATGATTGCTACATGTGGTTTTATAGTTTTATTTATACATGTGGTTTGTGGTTTTATTTATAGAAGACTTTTAAAGAGAAGAGAGAAAGTATGTAGTGTGTGTGTAAGACTGAAAATATCAAGTGCTTTATGTGGACCCAATTCAATGTGCACTGGAATCAATAGAAAATTAGTTTCCAGTAAAAAGTTTCTCATTTTGTGGAAAACATTGAGAATACTGAAATACCAGCTGTGATCATCTGAAATTACTTTCAGTGTTCCAGATAATTTTGATTACAAATAATCACCCCACTAATTCTTCCAGTAAATATTTCTGCTGTTATTCTTGTCCTGAAAAATTTTAAGGTCTTGGGCAAAAAAGTTGTCTATATTTGTTGTGCCTGGAAAGTGTTCAGCTACATAGATCTTGCATTAAGATGTGCATATGTATTACATTAACTCTGGAAAATCCTTGTCCTGTGACAGGTTGGGAGTTTTCTAACTGGTATCAAAAATGTCAAGACTAGAAATGTGCCTGCCCTACTGGTAACAAACCTCGTAGTGGATGTGAACAATGCTCACGAAAATGCACTGATTCCAAAAGCAATGATCTTTATCCATGATAATGAAAGTGGTTAAAATAAGCCATAAAGGTGAAAATTTCAACAAATATTGCCTTATTCATGTCACAAAAGCCCTTGTCTGTCTTTGCCATGATAACCCACTGGCTTGGGGAATTGCTGATAATGCATATGAGACATCAAAAAATATTTTTAGTATGAAAGCCTTTTATGTAATATCTATTTTCATTCAACCCTGGAGATTGAGGGATCAAGTAGTGGGCTGAGATGTTCAAGGATTGATCTGTAAGAAATCATTTTATTGTTGTAGTCATTAATGAAAATGTTCTAAAATATTCAAACATCTACAGCAGTATTAAAATTTAATCTATATACTGTGTATCAGTTGAAGATATTGATTGTAGAAGATAAATTTTTCAAAAAATTATATAAAGGAACTACTTGTTTAGATGTGGTTGTGGGATTTGTTTTTTGTTTGTTGTTTTTTCATCTTTTTTTTTTTTTTTCTCCCAACATAGATAGTATTGTCTGAAGACTTTATTTAAATATTAGTGAGGATAAAGACTGCTTAGGTGTTCTGATTTTTCTCCTTCTTGCACATTTTTAGTGATGTGTAGATTCTAGTGTTCTTCCTAATCTAAGATTATCCAAGTTATGATATTTCTTTGAAAGCTTGAGTAGAACAACAGATCTAGCTAACAACTTGTCATTCCAAATGCTTAATCTACTTTTTTTTTTTCCTGCAGAAATAATGGATATACATTCTGTAGAATAATCTTTCAGAATGCTAGTATTTCCTCTCTTTTTGCATATTTTCAGATGTGTAGACTTCAATGGTCTATTTTCAGATATAATTAAATGTGATTTGAAAATATCACACCCAATTTTATATCATCCTTTCTTAGTGTCATATTTCATCGTTAACATGTCTGTTTTCTACCCATTATTGCTTCTAAACATCTTTCAGTAAAATTACCTATATAATTCCTGAATACTGTACACCTGGTTTTCCATTGAATGTTCTTGTACATTTTTCATCATTGAATACCACTTGTTTCTGTCTCTCCAGATTTCTACTTTCTCTGTTTCTTTTTTTTTCTAATTTCTGTCATCATGTTTATCACTACACATTGTTAT
Organism: Heliangelus exortis; assembly: GCF_036169615.1. Taxonomy (NCBI): domain Eukaryota; kingdom Metazoa; phylum Chordata; class Aves; order Apodiformes; family Trochilidae; genus Heliangelus; species Heliangelus exortis. The sequence continues at coordinate 20,774,029 of NC_092429.1, read as the reverse complement.
TTCTGTAATCACATTTTAATACCAAAATATTTCCAAATTTAATTAACAGATTTGTTACAATTACTTCAAAATTATCAACACTTTAGAACAATGCCAACTGACTTCAGGTTCATTAAATATATAATGCAATCCTATTAATTCCATACATATAATTCTGAGGTTCAGCTAAGCTAGGCTACTAGTATTTTGGGAGAAAGCTTTTTAGCTCTGGATATTTTGGCATCTCCTTCTACACTCTCAGACTAAATGTTATTGTTGCACTTCAAGAAAAGTGTTAATTTTTTTTGCTACCAATTTTTGCTACTAAAAATGCAACAAGTTCACTGATAAATTTACCCTCATTCCCACTGTAAAGTAGGATTAATAATCAAAGAAATAAAACAAAGCTATATATTCCAGCAAATATTTTATGGGCAGGGACACCTCCCTTCAGGTACTGGAAGGCCACTAAATGGTCTCCCGGGAGTCTCTCTTCTCCAGGTTGAACAACCCACATTCTCTCAGCCTATTTTTATAGGAGAGGTGTTTCAGCCCTCGGATAATCTTTGTGGCTCTTCTCTGGATTTGCCCCAATAGCTCCATGTTCTCCCTGAGCTGGGGACTCCAGGTCTAGGGACACAATACTCTGGGTGGGGTCTCATGAGAGCAGAGTAGAAAGGAAGAATCACCACCCTCAACCTGCTGGCCATGCTTCTTTTGATGCAGCCCAAGATACTTTTACATGGCATGGGAAATGCTGCTACACAAGCTGTACTAAATACATGGACAAAACCCCTAAGCAAATACAAAACAATCCAACCCCTAAATGAACTTAATTTTATCAAATTAATCTATTGGTATTTCTGACATAGCCTAACATAAAATGCGAGCTTTGTATGTAAATACCTACAGCTGTGTGTATTTTGCATATTGATCCTAACTCCTTTTTAAAAAGCTTCCAAAAATGTTGTGAAAGTTGATAAACGCATTGCTTTAAGCACTGTATTTTAGAGATGCTCAGGAGGGTTTTTGTTATGGGCTTTGTTGGTTTTTTTTCCCCTCCCAACTCAAGTTTTAAATGCCCACGGTTTTTGTTGTCAACGTTACTTTTCTATATAAGAGGTTTTTGGCATACAGCCTCATGAATCTTCTTTAGCAGGTCAAAGTAAGTGGAAAACTTTTTGCTTATACTTCAAGAAGCTGCTCAAGTATGCATTTAAGTCAAAGCAACACAGATGTTGGTGAATACATATTTTAGATGTTCTTTTTTGGGACATTCTGCAGCAAGAGTACCTGTCTTGCCAAATAAAAACATCACATAAGAATGAAGTGGCACTTGTGCTGGTTCAAGCATTTTAAAGCAGAGATACTCAGCTATCACTTAACAAAGCAACATCTGTGGCATAGAAGTTTGAGATTATGGTGCTTATCTGGCTGGCTTGCTTATGTTTGTGTCTTGTATTCCAACTTGTCTGACTGGTGCCATGAAAAGATGTTTTAGTGACTTAGGGAAAGGTGATGTAAACTACAGTTTTGCTTACAGAACTGACAAATCTAACACAGCCCCTTCGTAGGACAAAGCACATAGGGATCACAGCAGCAAAATCTTCTCTGTGTGTTTTATCTACAAAAGGTGAGGATGTATTTGCACTCCTCTCTGAATGCTTGACTTGGAATGCATAGGAATTACTCCATCATTTTGCATTTGCTGATCTGTAGAATTGGAAGATGAGCATTTCTAAGTTAAGGAATTATATTTTATTAATGGGAAAGTTCACTTACCTAGGGCACTTGATTCTTCTAGTTGTTGTGGACTGTTGCACAGTAAGCTAAAATTTTCTTATTAACAACAGTCAGATGTAAAATTGGTACATTGGAGCTTCTGTGTGTGTTTTTGAGCAGGGACTATACAGTAGATAAAATCTCCTCATTAGTTCTTAAATAACATTGTTTTTCTTTCACCCAAAGTGCATTAGCAAAAGTAGAAGTCCCATAACATCTTTTTGTTTCATCCAACAAATGTTTTTGTATATGAAATATATTTCTGTAGAAGTTATCTTTTTTGAAATCAACCATTTTAATTTAGCTGCATGTTGTGTAACTCAAATCTTTAATCTAAAAACAATTTGCAGTTGTATTTTGATGCACTGTAGGTTTTTTATTCCTCCCTATGCAATTATTCACATAAGAAACACTTCTTAAAAATTATCTTAACTATAAGTGATTAATGCAGTTGGTTTGGGTGAATTGTTTTCATTGTTTCATTTCCAAAATGATAGTGCCATGTTTACTCCTGTGAGAATTGTTATTATCCAGCTGATATCTAGAATGTTTATTTATTTGCATTAAATAGCTAAAGGTGTAAATGTTAAATAAATAAAATTTATTTATAATAATTTAAATAAATATATTTCAAGTGATGAAATTATTTACTCTGAAGTGCTAGTAAGGACCAAAAGTGCTGTGAGTTGTACTTTGTTCCACCCAGGGGAAACCTCCAGAAGCACAGTTTGGGATTTGCTTTATGTCAGTACTGTAAAATATGAATGCAACTTAAATGTACTGCTGGTATCCCAAGCTTTGCAGTAGAGAGATACCAATAGGTATGCCCTGAGTTGAGCAGCTGGCCAGCATAAACAGCCATGAGGAAAAGTGCCTCCAAAAGTAACAACAGTTTGTCTAATCTGTGGTCCTTGGAAGGAGTAGATATTTGAGTCACTGGGAGGATCAGATCTTTGCTCACATTTTGTTATTGAGGTACTCAAGTATTAAAAAACCTGAGCCCTTCTCTGCTATTTCAGTCATTACATGTAACATCTTGGTAGGATGCCATAGTGATATTTGGTAGTTTAGAGGCTTTTCCAGGATTTTTTTGTGGAAAAGCTTTAGTTAAAAAGAAGTTGCTTTAAACATGTCCCTCTAATAAAGGAAGTCAGTATTGAAATCAACAAAATTAACACAAATGTTTCACACTGTGTTATTTTATTTTTTAATGACTCAGACTTAAAAAAAATATATATAATTAACCTTTATCAGTGACTAAACTGAGCACTGAAAGAGTATGATAGAGTCATAGAATGTCAGGTTGGAAGGGGCCTCAAGAATCATCTGATCCAACCCTTCTGGTACTGTTATTTACATGAGATATATGTGTTGAGAACCTAAATATAAAAAATTGGAATTAATTATTTTAATTTTTATTTTGTATCTTAGGAGATATGTAGAAATGAAAGATAATAAATAGAAGGAACATGTTTTCTTTCTTTTACTGATTTATTGAAAGAAAGCTTAGAACAACTAATATGTTATAAGAGAAGTTTGTTATAATAAATATAAAGTTTACAGTTCTGTAACAGCCATTTCCTTATTTAATACAGCTAATGGGAGAAGTTAGAGATATTAATTTCTCAATTACGTTTGAAATTCATTAACAAGACACAAATAGCTCAGTCAGATTAGACACTGAATAGCTCATTACCCTTACAAATACTATAGTACAACCCTCACCAGTAAACACATGTTCTCATTAAAAAGCAACAAGCAGTTTAAGAATTACATAGAGAACTGTTGCATCTCACAAGGCTTCTTAGGTTAGTTACAAATTCCTTTATTTTTACTTTTTTCTTTTTTCCTGATGAAGCAGGTTAAATTAAATCAATTTAAAACACTCAAGTATATCTAACTGCACTTAAGGAATTAGATTTTATAAATACTGCTTTCAAGGGAAAAATTCTAAAATACGAGCTAATCATGTCAAGAAACTAAGATATGTAAATTAATTGTTTTCAGTGTAGGTTTTTCCTCTACTAGTGACAAGTAGGAATTGTGCAGAGAACAAGCTGTTCGTGATTCTAATGTAGTGGTTAGTGTGTATATAAACATACCCTGGGGGACAGCAGAGGCCTTGACATTGGATGCCCTGTAAAGGAGCACAGGCATGTGATGATGAGAGGTGGCACACAAGTGGGCACCAGAGACCCCATGGCTTTAAATGACTCACCAGTGGTCAGTTACAGAAATACAGACTTGGAAGCTTGCTAAAAGCTGTATTGGGGCAGCAAAGAGTAAAGAACAAGTAGCTTGTATGTAAAATTAACTATATACAGTAAATAAAAGAAAGAGCAAGGTTTAAAAGATTATTAAAAGAAACAAAAATTATCTTAAGTACTTCCTGGAGAGATCATTGTTAAGATCATTCTCCTTGCAGAGTAGAAGTTGTGGTAGGGGTGACATTGGCTGCATTCCCCCTGCCAAGGGGAACAGTTTTACTTACAGCCCAGGGGCAGTAGCAGGATAATCATGATGCTAGAGCAGGGTGGATACTAGGAAGTGTGTCTATAATAGTTTTAAGTGTATAGTATATTGTATTATACAATAATATGTTATTGTATAACATCTTTTTCTGCAAGAGTTACACTAAACCAAGCCCTCTGAGTGATCTGTCAAGATTCCAACTATTATAATAGAAATTTCATGGTTTTACACCTGAAATATGCTTTCCTCTTTGCCTCTAAGAAGGCTGTGAGCCTTCAGTATTCTTTGCTGCACTGGATTAATATGCAGGTGAAACTGCTGAGCTCCCTGGGCATCCTCTGGCCTGGTGTGGCAGCAGATGTTACTGCATCCAAAGCAATGCTCATTTCCCCTACAGTTCAACAGCAGGACAAGGATTGTTCCTGGTCATTCTTTCCAGGACTGTGAACTACAATTCTCTGTTGGTATTGGGAAAGTTGGCGAGAGGCAGGTGAGAAGTGATGTCCTGACCTTTTCCCTGTCTAAATGAGTTTGATTTAAAATCTGCAAGTGAAAACTTAGTATAAACATTTCCAATGCTTCATTATGTTTTTATAAAGCTGTCTGTGTCCTGGCTGGCTCTGGGGAGACCTGGTTATTTTGGTCTACAGCCTGAAAGAAGCACTGTTCTGTTTTATGTCTCAGAGTTGCAAAGAAAAATCTCTGATATTAAGTGTGCAATTGCAAAGAGACTTAAAATGCACCGCTCCTTTTGTCCAGTTCAAGTCTTAATTCACAATGTGACTGCTCACTACAACTACACTGTATTTAGTGATGTCCATCAAGTGGAAACAGCAAAAGTTAATCCTCTGTTAAAAAACCTTAATAACTCATAGGACTCAGCCACCTCTCAGCCACTTTAAGTATCTAAACAAAAAACTGGATTCCTTTTGCCTCAGCTTGGCTTATACCCAGACTAGGATATTTCCCCGTATCCAAAATTTATGTTCTTTTGAAGTCTGAATTCCTGCTTTCCTAAGGTCTAAGGGGTTTCTTTGCTGGTAAAACCACCAGGGAGCCAGATGAATAAATGTGATAGCTCTGCTTGCTGTGGAACTTCTTCCTACATAAGCACAGAAAGGGTAAATCAGGCTCTTCAAGGACCCCTTCCTTGAATAGGTCAGTGCTTGTGGCATTCACCCAGGACATCAGACATTATCAGTTAGTTTCCCACGAACACCTTTGCCCAGAGATTATTTCAGCTCTCAGAAAAACCAGGAAGCACGGTGATTAGAAATGAAGGTGCCCACTGAGATGTATGAGACTTAAGTAAAGTCTCTGTTAATTATAGTATTTCATCTGTGTATTACTGATGAAACAATTTCTTTTTCTTTAAGATTCATGGTCTTTAAGGTATCTCTAGGAATTAAATTCACCAACTAAAGACTAAGTCCTAGAGAAGAACAGAATCAGAAATATACTTGTGTTTCTGGTATTACTGAGAGCTTTTTCCCCTTGTAATTTGAATGAAAATTATGACCACTTCATTGAGTCAGTAATTACACTTAATTTGGATGTGTTACTTATTTCTAGCATGAGCCTGCTTGCTGGTGAGAAAAATAACTCTTACAAACCTCTTTACAATTATAATTACATGCAGCAGGCAGGTAGGCAATTTTAATTGGTGTATGCAAATTCACTATATTGAGGGTTGTGCAAAAGAGATGATACAATTAATTAAAATAGCAGGAAGTCATAGGAACCCTGAAAGGGATTCTGAGCAAAAATCTACCATCTTGTTTCAAATGGAGTCTTGTAAAAGCAATCATCTCCATCTTCTTTTAAATGCATAGGTCTGTGAGGGGGGAGACAGAACAGAACTGGATTAAAAAAAAATTGAAAACCTATAATTTAAAACCAAAGTTATGCATTACTTGAAGATTTTATTTCCCCAGTATCTTGCTTTGGCTCTTGGTCAACAAAAAATTTTGCTGATTTGAATTTAAGCTGCAGAAGAAAAATATATATTAAAAGAAAATCTTTACTGTTGATTTTGTGGTCTTCCATTAATTGCAGCAAATGTTTACTCATGTATATGGAGTACCTACATTTAAATTTCAGTCAGGAATTTTCTTCATCAAGAAAGTGATGATGTTTAATTATTAAGATACCTTGCAATGTGACATGATTAATGATATAATACTATAATACTATCTCCTTTAATCTTTCTCTACTGGCATTCATATGAAAATTTTGTTCAAGTTTGACCCCTGTGAAATTTTTGCCTCAAAACCAGTAAGCAAGTAAAATTCAGCAAGTATGCTGCATGGACACAATTGTGATATGGACTCTCTTTTTGAAAAACAGAAGCCTATGCAAGAAAACTCACAAATCTTCTGGGGGAAGTAAGCTAACCTCCCACTCCCCTTTCAGTGTGTAATCTGGTTTTGAGAGAAAGAGAGAGAGAAGAAACTTAAGCTGTTTTCCTTTGAAAGCTGAGCTCAGAACAGAATTGGATATAAAAGCTTGTAGTGACTCATTACAAGAGATTTTCTCATTAATTTCCAAATTTAAAACTTCCACCCGTTAGAGGATATGGGAATTCTCATAAATATATATACTTTGTTTTTCAGGAGCTGTGTCATTAAATAGTACCCCCCCCTCTACTGCTGTGTTTCAGTGCAGGTGTCATTTGCTTGAGCCTATATGATTTGTTGCCTTGTCCCTGTGTTATGGAAAGGGGTTAGGCATGCCATGTACTCTTATAATTATTTTTTTTATTGATTACTTACACACTACTTCTAGGGATTGAGATCAAAGAGCAATATGGGTATATAGACTGTAGAATAAATTCAAAGAACCTTGTTTTTTTCTTTGTTTTTTACCTGAAATGATGATTCCTCTCAAAAATATCCGTTTGTCTCCTGGTCTGTTGCAGAGTCCTGAAATTAATAATTGCTTCAAAGCAGCTGCTCTGACAAAATGAACACTGTGCTGGCATGGGGTACTCATTTGATATCAATCCTGAAAAGCAGGACACTGTCCTTGCAAGCAGAGTCCCTTGTTTTGCAGCCACCCTGAGGAGCAGGGCACTGTCCTCACTCAATAAGGAGCAGTGGGCAGCAAGAGGAGCCTGCAGAGCCAGTGCCACCTTGCCAAAGATTACTTTCTGTTGGGAAATGGTGAGGGAAAACTAATGCAACCAATATGGTTGATAAACAAGCTTCGACTTTATTGCGCAGTAACTTTCACTTACATAGTGTTTCTGTGACCACACCCCCGCCACCACACAACAACATAGCATTTTATTGGACACCCAGTGTGCTTACCTGTAGCACAGCGACTCCCTGGTGCAGGTAGCATGGAATTATGGGCCGATCTAATTGAATGCCCCTCAAACATGGGGTTGGGCACAGTAAAGGGGTCACACCCCCTACCTTTTCGGGAACATTCTCCAACATTCTATGACAACTTTCCTGTCGAAGGACAAAAATAATCAATGAAAACAAGGGTCATTGCTCAATCAACCTGGTTGGGTGGGGTCAAGTGACCACCTGGACCCCATGGTCCACTGACTCATTTCCAGAACATTCTCAAACCCAACACTAAATCTGGCAAAGTAGGCCGAGCCTCACTCAGGAGAGGTGAGGCCAGGTAGCATAAAAGAGGCAGGCAGCAAACTATGGGTGTGCAAACACACCATCCAACAACCACAGCATCATGCTGAGATCATTGCCGAATCCAAGGGTGGTGGTATTTTTCTATCCCCTCTTCCTTCATCTCTTTCTCTCTCTGTTTCTAACCTTATTCTCGGCACATAAGGGTAACAATTTCTATTTTTGCTAAGTTTTTGTATATTGTAGCCTGTTGTTTTGAGACTACTACTTTGCTAAGCTCTGTTACTTGTAGCCTGCTGCTTCAAGTGTAATATTGTTGTATGTTTCTTGACAAGCTTCATAATCTTAAACAATTTTAAGAAAAGTTGTGTTTTTATAAGCCTCCTGGGTAACAGTCTTACTCTTAGAATACCATGCAGAGAAGTCAAGAGGTTAATCTTGCTGTGGTTAAAAGAGATTAATTAAGAAGAGCTTAATGACATTAACCCTACCCCTGGTGCAGGTAGAAAAGGTTAATTTTACCTGTGCAGCTTTGACAGAAGGACTGGATCTAACTGTACCTCTGCTCCTCCCTCTGAAGGAATCCAGTCTAAATCTCCCTGGGTCACCTATCAGGAGGGATGTGACATCTGTGCATGCACATCTCTGTTTTCCAAAATGGTTGATGTTCAAAGGAATATCTCTAGAAGAAGAAAATGTGATGGAATTAATGCTGTTCAGGAATAATGATTTCATTTGGTGGAAAGAGATGGAAATGCAAGTGCTGTTAATAGATGGAAATCCTTTGGAGAAAACAGGTATTTTGCTTTCTTGCCTTCTCCAGAGTCTTCTTGGATGTCTTTCTGCATCAGTGATTTCTGATCACGGCCTGCAGGAAAATACCCTTTTTGCAATTTGTGCAATAATCCTGTGAAGTGGTGCACTTAGAAAGAGACAGTTATATCCCTCAGCAAAATGAGATGTTCCAGACAATATCTGATTTGTTCTTAGGGCATTTTGGGGCAATCTGACAATCTTTCACTTACCAGCAGAACCATGGCTAATGGACCTTGCTCCGAGGAAAAAACAATTTTGGCCCCTAAACTGTTCAAGTTATGCCTAAGTCATAAGTGTGGTATGTTGTTATTGAGTAGGAAGATAGTTTTTGCTTTTTCTTGTGTTTTTGTGGAAGTCTTTGTTTTTTAAATTTGTTTATTGGTAGTCTGAAATTACATGCAGTAGAAATTAGCCTTTTGGAATTGAAATTGGAATTTGAAATTCATGCACTGATAACCCTTTAGAGTTGTAGTCTGACGAGTGTGCTGAAGAAAGCTTCTTATTCCGAAAGGTTGGAGTGTACTGACAATACTTAACTTCTTGTATCTGTCTGTATGGTGTTTGTGCTCTTCCCCCTTTCATCTGCCCACAAAGGTTAGTATCCATCATGCCTATCAAAGGTCAGGTACTTTACCCCTCCACATTGCCAGAAATGGAGAAATCTAGCTGAGGTATTTAAACGTATTGTTCTGAATTTGTTGATAAAAATGTTCCCAGAAGCTCTGCAAATTTAAAGAGAAGGAGAGAAAAATGCAGACCTTTGGCAGAGGCAGCACTCGAACTCTGTCATTAGGCCCATTCTGATCTGCAGAAATTGCTATTGTGTTAGAGAGTATTAGGTTACACAGTAGTATGGGATGGTAGTTCTGACCAAATGTTCTGACAATTTTAGAAATAAATGTTTAAATTAATAATGGTTTGGAAAGATGACACAAATGTAAAAACAAAATCCAGTGTGATTTTTACACAGTACTCCAGTAGAAACTGCCTGGAAAAAAAGTTTCATTGAAAGTCATATGTATTTTCAGCTTCATCTTCCTTCCCATCTTCTTGCAGTAATTTTCATACACAAATTAAAAACTGTAAAAATACAGAAATGAGTGATTAATAAAATGTATTCTTGGATCATGATAAGGAAGACAGATATTGTGCAGACTTTTAAAGGTTTGATACTTAGCATCTCCTTTTTATCTTGGTGCTCCAGAGTATCAGCAATGATATGTTTCACTGCAGTATGCAAATTTGATAACCAAACTTTGAAATTATGGTCCTCTATGCCCAAAATACGGGATACAGTATTAATAGAATACCTCTTGGTATTAAAAAAAAGCTAATTATCGAATGGTAAGCGAACAATTAACTGTAGGACAACTACAATTTTATCCTGGGGATCAAGTGTGTCTTATAAACTGTTTATGTTTTGTAGTGTGGGTTCTTTGCAGATCTCCAGCAAATTGTCTTCTCTGGTTTCCTTTTCTTTTTGCTAGATAGAAAGGTCACCTTGCAAAAATGGGTGTGAGTATGTAACATCACTGATGGAAGGAGATCCCTGTCTCAGGGAAAATCTTGCAATCACGTATGCCAACACTTCCACTGGAGCTGAAATCTTCCTGGTTTGCAGTGACCTCTTGCAATCAATAAAATGCTGAGACAGCAATTGCAAGTCCAGCTATACAATCCCTCCTCTTCCCTTGAAGGTAACTACACAACAGTCTTTGTTCTTCTTCAAAAACAGGAGGGGCTGTAGACCAGTGGTGGGGTGTGGTTCCGTATTTTAAATATCACTCTGAGGGGTGTGAAGCTGTGGGGTCTGAGGAGACTACACATGCAGGTGGTGTGCTTGAGCAGAGGGCCAAGAGCAGCACTCCCTGGATCAGCCATGCTTGGCCGAGCTTGCAGCATCACAAGGAAGGGGTAAGTGAGATTTGCAGCTGGAGAGCACTCTTTTATGCACATGTAAACACTTGTAAATATTGAAGCATTTTCAGTCTAATTCTGTGTTAACGAGCAGAGAGTTACTGATGTTACGCAGCAATTTGGCCCTCCAAGTCAATACAAGGGAAACATCTAGAGATTTTCAATTACAGTAATGATACTTTATAAATTGATTATTGACTAAATTTGCATGATAGGGGGATAGTTATGGCCATGTGATAAATGTCTACAATTACAGGTGCCTTTGTTGAAGGCATGATCTGAAATTTAATATTAGAGTTCTATTAGGTTTACCTAACTTGCAACTTGATTTAAATTATCAGGCTGATCACAAACAGGTCCGTAACACATCAGTTCCTAGACTAATGAACCATACATCCTTGTCGACTTTAGTAATGTTTTGACAGTTTTTGCCTCAGTGCCTTTGAATTACAAATGTGTGGAGATGTATTGCTTACTGCTACAATAGGTCTCTCCCTCAGGGTATGGTAGGTCACATTTGCTGAATCTGAATTGGTTAACTAAACAATGACAACTTCTATGATGCTTTAAAAGTAGGTTATAATCACTTTTTCTAGTTGTAATTGTAATTTTTCTTTACAAGGAGAAAGATATTAAAAGAAGGACATTTTTCAACTTCATATATTACTTAACTTTTCTGAAATCACACTTTCAAAGTTCCTAAAATATAGAGGGTTTATATAGCAGCATGATTAATGGTAGAAAATTGCTGTTGACCCCCCCATCACAAACAGAAATGTGAAATAACTCAGGTTTTAAAATCAAGCTGTCTTTACCTTCTCACTAGTGAATGTATTATGTGAAAAAAACACATGCATCAACTGTCATATTATTTACTAATTTGGGTGTGTCCTAATAGCTAATTCATTTAGTATGGGTACTTTTCATGAATAAGATTTTTTTTCCTCTCCTGTATTTTTTAGTGGCTGTAAAAAAAAAAGTCTGTATTGCTGTACATTTATTCTTTCTTTTGATGCTATTGCAAACAAGACAAATTAAGACATTTTTAATGAATGACAGATGTTTTTAATATGAAATGTCTAGATTTTCTGATACTTGCTTATTTTTCCTTTTTGGAATGAATTAGCGTTTATAGAGCTTAAATGAATCTCAAAAGCTAAACACTGAGGTCATCTGTCTGATGAGGGCCAAGCATTATTTTATGTGTTTGAAGCATTGCATTGCTTTTTTACTATATTATGGAGGGAAAGGCAAGGCTGGCTTTATTATCTAATGTGACCTCCTGAAATGGAGACTTCAAATTTAGCTGTGGTGTTTCCAAGTGCAGAAGTCATGCGGAATATGTCTTCTGTGGACACTTGTGAATGGTATCATACTCAGGATGTTTTCTCAAACTGGGTTACAGCTTAGTGAAGCAGGTTACATGGAGCACCACCTTTTAATTACTCATGGGAAGATTTTAGAGTAATGATCTCAGGTCTTTGTTGATATGTGTTCACACTCATGATCTCTGAAAAGGATGTTATGGATTCTGGAAAAAGGAGAACTGCTGTCGAGGTTGTTGTTGATGTCACAGCATCGACTGTGTTGTCTTGCTTCCTGCTGAATCAAGGAATGTAGCATGGGACCTGCTGTATTCTTTGTTATACTTACATAAATTTCAGAATAGATATAATAGTCTCTAACACAGACCATAATGGCCCTAAATGCCCATTGTGAACACGTAATTGTCTGCTCCGTAGTCCATTATTGCACCTTTGGATTCATTGTCATATAATACATTAAGGTCTTAATGTTTTAGTTCATGGATCATTGCCCTTCAAAGCTCTCTGACAGTCTATTAAGTAAACGCAGATAATTCAGTATTAAAAAATTTGAATAATTTTTTTTAAAAATGACAGCGTTCTAGATGGAACATCTTTTATACCTCCTCAAACTCACTGCAGTTATGAAAGACGTATGGTGACGTTAAAACGAGTCCTATAATATCCCATGAACAGTAATGGATTTTCAAATCAGCACATGATCCAGGCTGGCTCTTATGTGTCCACTCAGTAGAGGAAAATAGAGATGAGAGTTTTCTACCATTTGTATACATTAGTTTAAAATTATTTTATTGCATTTAGAGCCATCTAAGTGTCAGTCCTCCTGAAGCCATGCTGAACCTATTAAAACACCCAGGGTTTTCTGTGCTTCTCTGTTACACTGAGCGCCTGATGCAGGTCAGTGTCTGAATTGTACAGAAGGAAGATAATTAATGCAGTTTGGCAGCTCTTTTACACACTTCTCCCATTTATCTTTTCTGCATTTCACTTTATGCTATAGAGAACTTGCAAAATGTATGGCATAGAGTTCTTACAAGGAACTCCCTGTTGGATTGAATTCTTGTTCTTTTTTTCTCAGCCCACAGAGATTTCCTGCTTAAGGGCATTTGCAGCTGGGTTTAAGACCCTCTATAATGGAATGGTAAACTATGCAAATTAACTGGTTGCAGAGACAATACAATGTTAGCTTTGTCCCTGTGAAAAGAGATTTTTTCATGGTGGTTAGTCTGTAATATTCAGGATCCCAACAGAGACGCTTTTCAGTTATGACAAATAGGTGGCAAATTATTAAACTAAAGAGTTGCTGCATCCGAGTACTAAAACAGGTGAATGTGCGGTGCATGGGTCACTCTGCTGTAGTATTTGAATTTTTTTTTTTATTGCCATTTTCTAATATCTTTTTTCTGTCTTACGATCTGTATACTTTCATAATTTAAATGAGCTTGAATGACTCTCTATTAGGGGCTTAGTTCTCTAATAACACCTTTATCTTCTCTGCACTTGGTGGAGATCAGAATCTGGGAGTAATTATTTGTGGTCTTTTCACAATCTTTAGACAAATCCAGTCATGCTCTTGGCCAAAAACCACATGCTCACACTTTCAAAAGAGGCTTTTTACTCTGTAAAAGGTAGGTTGTCTTGCTCTGCTATCCCTTTGGCTTTGCTTTGATGAGAAAGAAAGGCAAAGTCAAGAGCTGAGCTAGTTTTAGGAAGATGGATATCTTCGTAGCAGACATTAAATTGCAGACCACTTTAAATACATTTTATGCTATAGAAAGTGTGGTGTGACCACTATGGCTATGATTCATAGTTTGAGAAGTCTGTTTTTCATGGCTTGATGTATTAACTCTGGTACAACTTGGTCTGTCTTGTTATTGCATTATGGTACAAGTAGAATGTATTTTCTTGGCAGCTAAAATACTGACTGTGGGGATGATCTCATTGGAGAGTTGGCCCATGACAACTGCAAGTCCTCCACTGTGAAGTTTATTGGTATTGTGGTTCTTCTCTGCGCTCAGGGCCACTCTCTTGTCCTGTCACACGACTTGCTTATGGGAAGTTATATTTGTCTTAGATGAAAATTCAGAAAACCACTTGAAAAAGCCAAGCAGCACCTTTACGGCCTTGATTGTGTTCTTATGGAATGACCAACCTTCATACAAGAGTGGGCTAAAACACAGAGAGAGGCTGAACTTTGGCTGTGGGGTGGATGCCCTCAGCACTGTATGAGCACAGATTCCTCTTTCAAGCGTTGCTATACATTTGTTACCCTTTTATCATCATGCTGGCATTTTAAAAGATATCTCATTTTAGTTAAGTATCAAAGCAGGAGAAGATAAGTCAGAAACCTCAGACAAAGAAAAAAAATAATACTTTTCTTGCCAGTTTTCCTGTCTTTAAAGGGACAGAGGGCCTGCCTGATTCAACACTAGCTTTCAGATTTTTTACTGTGATTTTTTTTTCCCCCCAATCCACTATTCTTAAGCTATGGGGTTTTTTAAGCTTACTGTTTTTAAATTGCAGAGTATTTAAGATATTACAGGCATGTAAAATTAGTTTGGAGAGGATTGAAAGTCACCATAAGAGAACTAGCCTGTAAGGATAGTCGGATAACATACATAAAAGTCTTTTTATCCAGCTAGTATAGCTGATTCTGATTTTATTAACCAGTGTTTATACCTTTCTGTGCTGGCAATTACAACCAATACTGGGGCACTGATACTTTAAACCTGTATTATTTTTGTAGAAATTTTTGTTTGAACAAAGATCAGATTTGACTTGGTTACTCTCATCTAGTCAAGTTTGAGTATATTTCCCTCACCATAAATCTTCCTTGAAATTAAGCTTTTCTGGTTTTTGTTTTGTAACACTGCAATAATCATCAGCATGATGAGAGATGAACAAAAACACTGGAAGCGTAGCCGTCATTTATTATATGAAATTTGGGAGAAGATAGATTTGGACAAAGAGATGCATATCATCCTAGCATTGCAATTTTTTTCAATTATTTCTGGTATTGTAGTAGCTCTTTGAAAGCAAGCCTTGCTGTTTTGCTATTCCTCATGGGCTGGGAGCATGCAGTTTGGGAGTGGCTCCCTTTGGGTTTCCTGTTATCTTGGTGAGCATCAATGGTGTTGTGTTCTTGTGAAAAAAAGCTCGTCTCCTCCTGCTATTTATAAATGGAAATACAGATTATAAGAAACATGAAACTAATAGCTCTTCTCCAACAACTCCTGGCAGGACCTGAGCTAGAGTTGTGTCTACTCTGAGGCACTTACCCAAGCCGTAGCTCTACACACTGCTGCTCTTTTGTGACAAAGCTCTTTGAGCACCTTTTGATTTTTCAGTAGTTACTACTTAATAAGCTGCTTTCAAAATCTAATTCAGATCAAAATTTTGTACTTGGATACCTGTCCATAAATAACATCTGTAATTGTTCAAGAATTATTTGAATACTAAGGCAATTGGTATTGCATATAATTGTTTTGTGAAGGCTGGAATCTAGACCTATTGAGAAAATCTGTAAAGAACAGACTGCAGATAGTTTCCCTGCTACATCTCTTATGAAAAATCTAAAGTAAAACAGAAAATGACAACACATAATCATAACAAAATGGATCCATTTGTTAACAGTTTGCTGGTGCGATTTTGTTATTGGCAGCAATAACAATATAAACATTTTCATTCAGCTGATGCATGCAGTGATATTCACAGTGGGGTCAAGAGTATCCCTGTGGAGTTCTCAATGAAAGGAGCATTGCTTTAAAAAAAACAACCTGTCAAGTCATTGAAGAAGCTTATGTTGTTATTGGGTAGTTGATTATATTTTTTCTTTTTTCTTCTCCTTTTTTTTTTTTTTTTTCCTTTAGGCCTCTTACTCTTTGATCAAAAATGTTTTGCAGTATCAAATACACTTACAGAACTCAAAACTGTTTTCCAAACATATTTTTTAATCTCTATTTTTAAATTGTCTTTATAAGGACATAAATGCACATTCTACATTTTAAAATTACTATTATTCCTAAAACTTTAAGTAGAATCTTTGAAATTAAGTAGAATAAATTCACTAAATTATCTGTAAAATTAAGAGTGTTCAGTGGCTACTAATGAATCCTCAGAAAAACAGACAGGAATGAAATAAGTTATTGATCTAAAGAGCTGTAAATAGTAGTATTCTGCGTTTTGATAAATCTGGTTTGGAATACAAAAAAAAAATTGGGGGGATGTTATATGGTGGTCCATCCTGTGCCTGACAAGCAGAGCCACAGCTGAGCTCTGAGGATCTGGTACCTGAGTCATTGTTTTCCCATAGCAGCTCCATCATCCAGCACTTCCGAAAGAGCTGCTGTGAAGACCTGGGAGGTCTAACATCCTGACTTCAGAAAGTGCTGTGCACAGCAGAGAAAACCTCATCCATTGCACTATATATACAAAGTATCGGTACTTTCTGTTTGCACCTTTTTTTGTATAGTGTGGTATTACTTCTATTGAAAATCTTGCAGCACTGAGAACAGGCTTTGCAGTAGAAACTAGCATGTGCCATCAATTCAGCTAAATGCCTTCTGGGTTTCTGCATGTGTCTGAGCAGGGTGGAGGTGATATAAACACCACATTTATTCAACTTCCCAGAGTAGTAGTTTTGTAATCAGATAAGCCAAAAGAACAATAATTCCTGGTAGCATGCCTTTAAATTACTACATTTAACGTCTTTTAACTACTCTGTAGCTATCACTTCATTCTATAGTGTGATACTTTCCAAGGCTTTTTGTATCTGAAAATTAAGTGAGGTTGTGTCACAATTAGAATAATCTTCCTTCAGTGACCTAAACTGTGACCCAGGAAAGTAAACACTGGTAAGAACCACAAGAGCAGATAAAATAGCTCTGAAATCTTCAGTGAAGTCTGAGACAACTTTAAATTCTGTAAAATCTGTGTTAATATTTAAAAATATTGCTTGATTAAAAAAAAATAATATAAAATTAGCATCTATACATACATGAAACCCATTCAAGATCACTGTGTAGTAAGAATTGCTCATCAGTGCTTGTTAAAAATGTTAAAAAAATTCAGACTTGCTTTGCCTGTAAACAATCTGTTATACTGTTAAATCTGTTAATACTGATTAGCTTTTTAGTAAACCAGCTATTAAGAAATAATTAATCTTTTAAGAACTACTTCTAACATTAATGTTAGATATGTCTGAGTCTCTTCATGATGATTTTAAATAAGATTTATGGTAGTTTTTTGGACATTTTTTTCTTCCTACTCCCACATGTTATGAAGGATACTTCAGCAGAGAAAAGAGAAAATTGTAAACTGTTAAATCTTGCACAGTTGACTCTTTTTCTGGTAATTAGATGTAGGTATGGTCTTATGATAGTACAAACTGTTTCTTGTTTGGGGAAAACCAAGAGAATATGTATTAGTGTGTGGTTACCTAAGCTGAAAAGAGCTAACAGCCAAAGGGCTGTAACTCAACCAGAAATGGATATTATAGCACTCAGGGAGCATTCACCTCTCCAGTTATTACTCTTAGGAATATGGTATAAACACTATTTTCCAAACACAAACAGTTACATGCCTCTAACTGGTTTGCATTTTTACAACATACTTCATTGCAAATTGCAAAAGAAATCAAAGTTAAAAGAATAACATTCCTTACCTTAACCTAACTATTTCAAGAAGTGCATGGAAATATTCCTTTCCTAAATATATATAAGAAAAAAAAAAAATATATCTATATTCTATTGTCTTGAGTCTCTGTTTCTTTGGTTGCTTGTTATCTGCCTTTTGTAGCTTCCTGTGTGGTAGTGTGTGAATAAAAATATATGCAGCCTGGGGAAATGTGGTTAGTTCAGTGAAAACGAAGGGTGAAATGGAGTAGAGTTGGTGGTGGGGAGAAAGCTGTTTTTCTAAATGAGTAGTTACTTCTAAAGGGGCTTAAAGTGCCCTCTACTGGAAGTGGGACATTTGTACACTCTGCAAACCTTTTAGGTGTGTTGCAGGGCTGTTTCATATGTTGCCTTCAATAGAACAGAAAATGACCAAGCTCATAATGGAATTGTACATTTGGAAAACCTCAAATATCTGCTGAACTGCTGTGCTTTGTTTCTGCTTTTACTGTCAATTGACCCGTGGAGAAGTCTAGTATAGAGAAATATGACAGTGAAATGACATGAGATGAACTATTTTTTCAGTTAGGAATGACCTTGTGGTTCGTGAATGGCAGTATGAAGTACAGCTATGAGTGAATTATACGGGGTCATCCTAAGGAGTGAGAGTTGGTTTTGATCAAGTCTTATCATCAGCAGAATTTCTAAGCTTAGAAGAAATTTATTTCAGGTTGCAATTCATCAAACAAAGACAGAAATTGAGGGAGCTACAGGCTGCTTTATTTATTGATCCATGAGGTGGTAGTGATGTTTGGCAAATGAGACTGAATATCACTCTGGCATTCAAATGTCCAGATAATGCTCATGACCATTCACACTTTGTCCTTGCTGTAACTTCAGATCATTAGCTCCACTAAAATATATGTTCATTTCTTGCAGATAAGGCTAGGGTTTTTTTTACTACATCTGTATTTAATCCCATTTTTTGTTTGTTTGGTTGTTTGGTTTTTCTTTACTTATAGATCTGCTTAAGTCAATAGGAATTTTAGCTGAAACATTGTTAAGAAATGTGTACAATTTTTAGTTAAATGATTGTTCAGCTCAGGTTTAGATTCCAAAAAGGACCATTAAGGTCTGTTTATATACAAGCCACACGAGTAGTGGACATCAAGTATAAAAAAAAATTACTAGTAAGTGAGAGCTTTTCTGAGATGATCTACAATTTTTTCTCTGGAGGAGAGCTCTGCAGAGGGGTACTGCAGAGGTACTGTACTTTTTGCAGTTCTGTCAGATCTCTGCAGCTTGGGTTTTACACTGAGATGGCTGTACATACCTTGAAACTGTTTATGTAAAATAAGTAATTTCATGAATTCCAACCTTTATTACTCTTCTTTTCCTCATGAGTGACATAAGGATGTTATGTTACCTGTGACTCTTACCAATTCTCGCACAACCAATCAGTATGAATGATGCTCCAAATTTGTCCTTCAAAAGTCTGTAGGAATGAAATTTATCCCTTTCTAGCAAAATACTTCCACTGTGGAAAGGAATAATAAGACAAGTGAGACTCGCTTAATTTGAAGCTGGGTAATACTCTGACATGATGACTTCTCAAAGTCCCTCCATGTAGACTAAAAGTAATACTGCAATAATTTCACAACGAACTTTTATTTTTACCAGATGTGATGCAGTGTAAATGAAAACTGTTTTATACATAAAAGTAGCTTTCCCCTCCTGACAAAGGCAATGAAAGTTCCTTGAGATTTAGTCTGGAAATATGCAGTGCTTTATTTAAAGGTGTTTTCTTCATGATGTGCGTGTTTCTTTCATGAAATCCTGAGGACACGTAAGTACCAGCAATGCTTGCTGAGATCAGAGAGCAGTGTCAGTGCCGTGGATGATGGGAGACAATGGAAGAGGACAGCAAAGGCTGTAGAACTCTTTAAACTGTCACACTGGTTTTAAAAGCATGGCAAAAAGATAACCAGATAAAAGGCTCAGTGTGTACTGGTGCATTGGTCCCCCTGTTGTAGATCCTACACCTCATCGGTGGGTCTTGGCACCAACGGAAGTTTTAATATAGATACTTTTCCTCAGTTCAAGTTATTCCAGGAGGGAAATATGTCTAGTAGTTTTTCCTTTAATCAGATTTTGGTGTCATGTTGCTTTTCATGATTGCTTTAGCTAAGACAACCAGTGTTTTCAGTCAAGTTATTTGTATCTGGCACCTGAAGTGAGTATTGATAGGGTTAGTGAAAGGTTATAAGCACTCTGATAGTAGCGGAGAATCAGGATCTTTAGATTTAGATTTTAGATTTAGCAATTTAGAACAAATCAAGAGGTTGTAATCTGAGGGAATGTGAGATTCCCTGGTAATGCAAACCAGACCAGCTTTGCTTGGACCTCACAAACATGATTAATGTAATACCACAAAAATTGAGAAGGCATATGAATCTTTTAAAGATCATTTAATGTTTATTCAGAACATGTTTTCTTATGTGTTAAGCAGCTCTAAAGATGCCTGTCTAGCTAGGTTAGGCCTGGGGACCTAGGGGCAAGTTTCTGGCTGCCCTAAACCTCCATGGCGTCCCTTCACTGCAGCAGCATTGTGGTGGCTCCTGCCACCAGCTGCAGCAAGGGGCATCTCAAAGTGAGAATAGATGTTTCATTGGTCTATGTGCCTGGGCTACTGAAATGATCTGGTACAACTTTTCTAAACACTGTGAATATGACCCTGTCACTGCTTCAGAATGTGGCTTAGATTTTCCTTTCATGGCCCTGAATAATGTTTTATTTTACTGCCCAGAGCTGGTAACTAGGATATACTGACATTTCTATGTCATATTTGGTCCAGATAAATGTTGGTGGGAAAAATATACCTATATTGTCTGTACAGAGATGTGCCTTGAATTGTGGGGTACGTTTGCATTCTCCCAAGGGGTGAGATTATCTTGCTGTAATTATGTAGTTCATTAACTGCCCACTGCTTGTGGGGTTTACCTCACCCAGTGCTCTGGTGACTCTGGCTTTAACTCTGATGACAACTGGCTGTAATGTTCCCTGTTGTCACTGCAGCCATGGAAGTCAGCCCTAATGATATGCCCAGGAACCCTGTGACAGTTTGCATACAGACGCAGTTTGCCTGGGTCTCAGCACTGCCATTCTCAGGAGATGAGGAGGTATTGAACTGTCAAACTGAGACGGAGCAGGTGACAGCTGATGCATTTTAGATCAGCTGCCTTCATGACTGATTTAGTAAACCTGAGAGCAAGCAGGCTTTTCCTCTTTCAATATTATGCTCTACTAAAAAAAAAAAAAAAAAAAAAAAGAAAAAAAAAAAAGAAAAAAATAGAACACATATCAGTGGAATGTGTATTTTTTTTTGAACACTGCTCTTTATACCTTCTTTTCAGTGCAAAACCTTTAAGTGTAAAAATGATACAGGATGCATGATCCAAGATCCAATTTTTTCTGTGTTTTCTATGGAATGAATTGAGGTAGAGAAATATTTTTATCCTTTCCACAGCTATATGGCAATTTAACATCTGACTCTTGCAGTCAATCACTCCACCTGGTGTCCTCTATATATAATATAACTTCTTTAAATAGATAATGCTCAAAATAACAGAGAAGCAACATCATAGAGAAATGCAAGTAACAAATGTAACAATGTATTTCTTTCTTTTTCCTGACCTTTTACTTATCTTTGAATAAAAGATAAAGATATTTCAGTGTATGTGTATTTCATAGTATGGTCAGAGTTAGCCTAGGGCTTCATTTCATAAAACACTCCAAGCTTCTAACAGACAAGGAATGCAGTGGTGGTGCAAGACAAGTGTCATTGTCATTGCAGATTGATGCTCATAGAGGTGATTGCTGTACCATGGAAGAATTAAATCGTCTTGTGTGCAGAGACATTTCTGGTCTATTCTGATTTGCAACATAAACATTCAAAGAGCAAACAAGGGGTTTAAGTGGCAAATCCTTTCCTGTCTTTCACTTTTGATAGGATCTCTTTTTGGTAGAACAACTGTGTAGCCATAGAGAGGAAGAAAATTTGTAGACATCATTTTGTTGGTAGCACCCAGTTGCTTAAGGTGTAGATGTGGGAAGAGAGCTCAGCTCTTCTCTGCTCTCTTTTTCAATGAATACTCCCCTCAGCAAAGCTCAGCCATTGCTCCCTGTGGTCACAGGAATGCTCCTTTGGTTTGGCTACCAGGGAATAAAACGAATAACGTATACCTTGAGTTGGGAGAAAAAAGGTTTTCATGTCACGGAAATTGCAGTTTCTCTTGAACACTTAAAAATGTAAAGATGAAATGCTAATACACAGAGTGTGAAGTATGTTTTTCAAAGTAATTTGAAAATACATTGCATATGTTTCTTCTCTATGTTATATAGTGGTCTTGAGAAGTCATGTTTGGTTGTGGTTTCTTTTTTTTCCTAATCTGCTAAACACTGGAAAGTTGTGCCGCTTGAGCAACAAGTATTTTTTGTGAATATAATGGTCAGAGATGTCCAAACCCTTCTGCATTTCCTTTATTTCCCCCAGAAAATCGCAAGATGAAAATAAAAGTATCTATGCAGATGTCATATAAATTATATTCTTCCTTCTGCACCAGTTCAGCTGGTACTGTAATATTTCTAGTAATGACTGACATTTTCTCTCACCTCTCTCTATTCTTTCTATGAAAATACTTAGCTGCTCTCAAGGACAAAGCACAGTCTCAGGGTTTGCTTTCAGGAGGCCCAAAGGATGAAAGTGGTCAGTGAGAAGAAGAGCAGAACTGTGTCAGATGAGATACGCCAGTGATTTAAGAAAGGTGATGACCTAAGGAGGTGACAGTGCCGGATTGCTGTGTGGCCTAATCTATATAGCACAATTCTCTAGTGCCTGTTTTTATGGGTTTTTTTGTATTTTAAGAGGGAGAGCAGAGAGAGCAGTTGCAAAAAGCTTTAGAAAGCAGATTTATATATAGGATTAGCACTAAAAACAGCCTTAAAGAGGTAATAAAGCCCAAAATACTTCACTATTTCCAGGTAAGTGTGTGCAACAGGGGAAGATACACATCTTTTAAATCTCTGTTATCTCTTCATATTAGAGAAATGGCTTGCATTTTGATGCAGGTTCACTTCCCTATATGCTGAAAACTGACTTCAGTATTTATTACAATTTAAGGTTCTATTATTGACTATAGGGAGGCAAAACAGCATTCCAACAAAATGTTTCCTTCACAGACTCCGTGCTACACAGTCCTTCAACATCAAAAAAAAAAAAAAAAAAAAAGCCATTTGGATTATAGAGAACAATATTATCAAGGGAAAATTTGTAACTTCCTTTCTATAAAAATCTAATGTGTATTTCAAACATATAAACATATATATATGATTTTTAGATACTGATTACTGTAGATTTCTTAAGTTTTCTTTAAATTATTCTGAAATCTTCCATTTTGTATTGATAGGGGAAGTTTCCATTCCCATCTCCAATGTGTTTAAATAAGTCTCTACCTCAAACTTCATTCCCTAGACCCCAAATATTGCCTTACAATCACTGCAATTCGTGCATAAAATGTGTGGCCAGATACTAGGATCCTGTAATTTAAATCAGGATGTCAGACTTTGCCTGGCCCTGAGCCCTCATGGCTCATCATGATTCAACATCTTTGCCCTCAGGGAAAGGAGATAAATGGGCAGGGGATACTTTAAGTTGTTAATAAAAGGAAGGTAGTTTTCATTTTGATGTGCAATAGAATTATTTTCCCCCATCTATTTTTCCCCCCATCCCTCTACATGTTTTAATTCACAGAAATACAAACCTGGGACTTAGTTATGTGAAAAGAAATAGCACGCACCTGGTCTGTAAGTATTTGTTTCCTAGGACAGAGACAGAAGTTTATTGGGGTGTGGGGCTCGTGGGAATCTCAGTGGATGAGGTGACTTTCCCCTCTTGTTATATTAATTAGCAGAGCAATTAGAGAGGACAGGCTGTTTATGGCATCAAGATTTCATCCTGAAAGAGAGAAAATGGTGGATTACTGCTTCTCTCATTATTTCTCTTTCTAGACAAAAGCAGCGAGACAGTGCAAAGCCCAAGGTACAGTGGCAGGTTGGGTAACTCCACCAGGATAAAACAGCCCAAGTAACAACATTCCCCAGCCTAAGGCATTGCAGGCAGTGTTGGTTGTGTATGAACTGCAATCTTTCCTTTGTTTAGGGTAGCTGTCTTTATAGATCATTGAAGGAAAATGAAAGAGCTCATTGCATTTGCGGCTAAAACGATGTATTCAGATTTGGGTCTAAATTTATCAAGTTGCTTAAACCTTCTTGGATATTACTCTATAGGCTTGTAGTTTTTGACCTTTTTGATCTGTGAACCTCTCAACCTTTTCCACTGAAAAATACAGCTCTCTGTACAGCAAGTTAAAGCCCCCTTGACAATCAGCTTGAATTTTTAATGTTTTCTTTTCAGGTTACCATTACAGATATCCACAAATGTTGAGTGCTTTGCAGACTACATCCTGAAAATGATTGCTCTGAGGTGCTAGTCAAACTGAGTTGAGTCTAAGGCTGCTAAAAAGTTGAAGATTTTAGTTGGAGAAAAACCCCAAAACTATTCCGTTGTGATAAGAGAAAAATAGCAGTGTGGAAAGCTACTAGTACTGCCTTTGTAATATTAACATTTTTCTTTTGTGAATTTTAAGCAAGCTGAACCTTGGGCTCTTAGGTCTAAGTGCCCAGGAGCACTCATGGGGAGGCATGATGGAGGTAGCTATGGAAGTGGCCTGTGAGTAATGCTTCCTTCCACAATGTAAGAGCAGGTCACAGACTTTGAAAGACCAGAAATACAAATTTTAGAGTATGGTCTTTTGGGAAACCAAGTAAGTTTTCCAACAGAATTAGTTTGTTTAAATAAATGTGCTTCAAGAACTGGTTCTGTTCAGTATTTTGTCACTGAAAACTCATTTTGTCAAACAACTGTTCGCTCTAGCTGAGATGCAAGCTCAGATGTCCCAGAAATTTAGCATAGTGCCTGAAGTTACTGGTTGAAGGCCATCTTGAGATTAATATGGGAAGGGCAGCTGCCAAAGGGAAATTAAGTCCTAGCATGATGGTGATAAACAAACAGTTCTAATTCTTCAGTAAACCAAATAGTAAAATTACTATAGAATTATGTCAGAAATAAATGGCAAAGAAAGTCAGCACAGGAATAAGCCAGCTAAGTGAACACTGGGCCTCCATGTTTTCTTTTTCTTTGAAGACCTGCTTTCAAAGAGAAATTATAAATGAAAACAGTAACTATTAGTATCTATTTCTTTTTTTCCAAAACTGAAGAATAATTTTTTGTTTGTGCTTGTGTCTGGATCTCCCTGCTGGCCATGACTCTTCCTTTGACTGAACAGATAGGGACAAGGTAGAATTACATAATGCAGAATGCGTGCTCGCTCCAAAATGCTAAAATGCTGCTTAATAGAAAACTTGATGTCTTTCTTGCATAGTTCTCAATACTAATCTACCCTCTTCTATTTCTTTGGTGCCTGGCTACGTGTGATTACTTCCAATATTCTACATTAAGCACGAATGGCTAAAAATTAATGAAAAGCTGCTTTAAAATTTCCATGGACAAGTTGGTATGTGTGCTTGACTCAGATTCTCAAATTCAGTCAAAGGAAATTGATGAAACAAAAGGATGCTGGCAAGGAGGATAGGTATCAAATCCTATGCTACTTTTAGACATCGTAGGAAGCCACTAGTAATTTTTGTTTGTTTATTTCTTTGGTTTAAAGGGGTCTGTTTTCTGTCCATACTTCACAGATCCTGGGAAAACTGGGTAGTGCCAAGCATGTTTGGACTCTTGTGATGTTGAGGAAGAAGCTGTCAGCAAGACATATGCATTTTATTGGCCTGATTGTTTCTGAACTCTGGGGACTACATAGAAATGCAGATCTGTGTTTTTGGCAGACAAAGATGGATTGAATATTTTCATGGCCAAAGGGAGAAGAGACCTTCTGTTTAAGGCGACAATTTATCTGATCTTTTTTTTTGACAGAAGCATTGCTTTTAAGAGAAGGAAGAGGAGGATGAAGTTATGCTAGATGGTACAGGCTTCTTGGAAAAACATTTTTACTTGAAATGATGTGGAGCCTGCCAAGTTGATGCAGGAATGAGACTATGACACACAGTATCATATTCCTCGTTCCGCACATGGAAAACTTGAAAGTTAAAGTATTAAAATCACTAGTGAGTGCTATTAGACAATAGCTTTAGGAGGTCTATCTACTACAAAAAAACTCAATTCAAGTAATATCGAATTTAATTTTCCTCTTGCCTCAGTAGGGCTAGTAACATTAATAAAATTCCTGAAAGGCATAAATGTTTACAGAACTAAACACTAAGGGTATTTGCTTTTTCAGGTTTTTTGAGGACTGAAATCCTATCCCAGTTAAGGTAAGTAACTTCAGGGAAGCACTGGAAATAACAACAGTAATTATTAATTTACTGTAAGATATCAGATTTGATTCTACATTTGATTTGGGTTGACAGGTGTATTAGTCCAGCATGTAGTCATTTGGTTAATCATGTTATTTGAGAATAACTTTAATTCTGTATTCACCACTGTAATAAATAGTTGTCATTTTATAAAAATGTTATTTAATTTCAAATATGTTCTCAAGATTTTTGTCTTTGCTTAGGTAAGAATCTGGTGTAAATTTCTCATACATTGTGTATGTGCTTCCTAAAGGGAGTCTTTTTTTTTTACTCTTCTCAATATATTTTATGGTCTCAAATATTCTTAGGTTTCTTTCAGTTTTTGAAATGTACCTGCAACAGTGCAGAAAAAAAAAGATTTAGGAAAGTGCTAACTGCATTTTGAGTGGTCTATACATGTTCACATGAATGCAAATAAAAAGTAAAGGCCTAGATCCTGTGAATATTTGTAGAAATCACATTTTGCACTGATAGGCAAGCCTTGTTAATAGAAAGAATTGCAGCAAGCTATCTTTGAATTCCATCTGTGGATTTGATGAGGAAAAATAAATTTTAGTAAAGCATGAAGTGAAGGGGAAATGGAAAAAGGAAGAGAAAATGTAAAAGAAAAGAATAAAGAATGAGGAGTAGATAAACAGGACCACTCTTTACCTGATCAAAGAGCTTAGGCCTCTCAGCAGGCTTATAGGCATTTTGTGAGGAGTAGAGTGTATTTTTTAAATTGTATGGAAAAGGGTGTGTTGGCATGGAGCAAGAAGCTTTTGAAACATAAATAATAGTAGTATGGCACTTCTCCTGTGTCCTACAGAAATGAAATTAAATGGCTGTAGGGCTCACTTGCACAGCAGCTCCCTGCAAAAGTGGGGACAGACATCTGAGTTTCTTGGTAGTGGATGGTCTCACACTTGTCAGAAAGAGTGAGAGAAAGTAAGCTACGAGTTTCCACATAGGTGCTGGCAACTTTCTTCCCTGTAAGGATTTCTCTGATGTGTTATAGGAAGAGGGAAATCTTGACAAAACCAAAGATATGTTATGAGAGAAAGAGAGTCTATGGCTTTTCTGGTCAGCTGAGGTTAATCTTGTGTCCTTTGGCTTATTTCCAAGCCATGCCCCTAGATATTAAAGCATTGGCAATTCAGTAACCATTTCTGCCCTTTAACATTGTTAGTTAATGTATAATTTAATATTTGCTAAAATTATTAAATACAGGTGGAGAAGGCAATCGCATTTTAGAGCAGAAAAATGTATTTGTGTAGACATATAGTTTCATATTTTTTTGCTATGCTGCTTATTTGATGTGTGTGACCCTTTTCTTTAAACAAGGAGATTGAAGCTGTACGAACTTTTTAAATACAAAACAAATCCCAAAACAAGCAAACAAAACACCCCAGCAATCTCCATGCTGGATGCTTTTATTATGGGACTTATGTCAAGTTGTGGACACACTGTACAATTTTTCAGGGATGTGGAAATGTCACAGGCATAGAGAGAAAGGAAATTCCACTTGGCTCTTCCTGTTTTCCATCTACAAGAAGCTGAAGGAGGACAATCTGCCCCCATGATCCCTCCTCACCACATGTGTGTGCTCCCTGGCTCTCCAAACAAAGCATTGCTGAGCAACAGCCCAGCTCTGTCTATGGCAGAAGCATTTGATGGGGTGATGAGAACAACTGGCCTGTGACAGGCAGATCTTCCCAGCTACAGTATGCTAAGTAGACTAGTGAAGTAGCCTAGCATGTCATGGTCAGCTGGCAGAAGTGGTAGTGGCAGTCTTAGTACTTCATTTTTTAAGCTCTAATATCCTTTTTTTTTTTTTTTTTTTTTTCTTCCCCCCAAATTCCTAGCTATGTCTTTCAAAGAGACAAAGATATTGGATTATTATCTCTTTCCTGTCAAGTAGTCTGTGAAACTCCTTCTAGAGCCTGGATATAGAGGCTATTAAATTGATTGATTTGGTGGCGTGCTTTGCCGTGCATGTGTGTAATTTATGTGAAAGTAATTAGTGAAAACTAAATTGAAGACAGAAGGTCTTGCCATGGATAGAAAAATAACTTAGGTTGTAAATGACACTTTCTTCAACTTGGTTTCTGGATTATTTTTTTTTTCAGTCTCTTCATCCCAACCATCTAGCTGTTCCTAATTTTACAAAAAAATGCTTCCACCCAGATGTCTAGGAAATCATTCTACCATCTTTATAAAAGTTTCTTATGCGATCAAGGAAACAGAAACAATACATTTTTTCTGCATATAATGTCATCCAAGTCATTGATCAGCACTCTTTTGAACTAGGCACTGTACCAAACACAAGGCAAGAAAACAGTCCCATTTTGAAATACTTACAATTTCTCCAAAGGTTGAACAAGTGCATCAACAAATAATGTACATGATTTATAAGTACTCTGCTGTTTCAGTTTGGTTTGCTTTCAAAACCCAAATATATTTCTACAGTTTGTGAAAGAATGAAATGTGTCAGGCTACGTTTGCAATGATCAGAACATCCACACCTAATCCATAACGTTCTTTATAGCTAATGATCCTCTTTATTCTTGTGGTTGTTTTGGTTTTTCTTTTTCAAATCTGGTGGGCAAATTCCCTTATAAACTTTAGTGGTTCATGTAAAAGAATATTTGAAACCAATCAAATGTAAAGATGAAGTTTGTAAAATGTTTTATTTCAAGAATCCATGGAGACCACTTATATTGCTACCAGCATCAACTAATCATGAGCTTTGAGTGATGCTTGAAGGGATATCTGAGGCTAGTACTAAATTAGTCATATTGACAAAAATGCTCTAAGCTACACAGGAAATTATTAAATCCAGAGCCATGGAACAGGAGTTGCTCAGAGCTTCAATATGATACTTTACTAGCAAGTTCCCGGCTTTGTTAGACTTCCAAACTTGCAGTGAGTTTAATTAGAGATGTTAGATTGCAACAGAAATCAGAAAATGCATAATAAAATAGTTTGGGTTGTTAGAGGTTTTTTTGTCATTTACTGTTCAATTTCTTTTCAAGTTCTTCTTTCCCCCAAGTAGCATTACAAGAAGACCTTTATAAATAGCATTTTCTGTAGATAAACTGCAAATAGTTTAGACTTTGTATTAGCTTCAGAAAAATTTTAGCTTTACTGTTATGGCTGAAAAGTGACCCAAAGAATATGAAACATTAATTTTTTTTCTAGTGATGAATTGTCTTCCATGACAATGTATAAAGAAGATGAAACAATTGTGTTGTTTGGTCTTTTTAATATGTTCTGTTTTCTTTTTTGAGAACAGAGAGAAAACATTGGGTACATCCCCAGACTTTAAATGAGAAGCTAGGATGATTTTTTTAAATTAATGAATTATTTTTATAATGTGTTTGTAGTTAAAAACTGCTGAGTAAAAGTCTAAGCACTTTCAACAATTTCAACACAATTTTGAAATTCTAGCTCATCTCATGTTATGCTGGATGTTATAATTTGACTGCCTCTGTTGTGTGTTCACATAGTGAAGAGGAGAATAGAAAAGAGTAATTTTCCTGGTACAATAAAAGATACAGCTGATGGTTTCTAAACTGGCTGTGTTTACTGGCTGGATGCATATGTACGACCTTGTTATATTGTTAGAACATATTACATATTCTGTTATTATTTTGCAAAATGCTGAGTCCTGCATTGCAAAGGCAAGCATTAAACCTTGGAAAATTCAGTAGCAGTAGATGAAGTCAAAAAGACAAATCTGATAGTAACAATGCCACCAGCACCCTGAGTAAGAGAACAACAGTGTGTGGAGGAATGGCAACTCTGGACTTCAAAGCTTTGAGATCTTTGTTGACATCCAGTGCCCTTTCAGTATAGGACTATCTATCCTATCAATGAAGTGGCAGATAGACTGTATGTATGTGGAAGCTTGGTTTGTTCTGAAGTGATGCCAATACAAAGTCTTTATCTGTAATTTCTTTTCCTATTGCTATGTAGAAATATTTTTACCAACACGGACATTACCGTTATATTATATGCTATTACTATTATAGCCACATTTTCATACAGTTTATCTGTTTCCACACTAATCAGGGTTGTTTGGCTTTAACTAGCCCTTGGAAATAGTGTGAACTCCAATGAGCTGCTTCCATTGCTACCTAAAACATTAGTTGTGTGGCTTTTACAGTTACATTCAGAATTTTGCCTTCCATTTTATCCCAAGAAGTTGTTGAGCTAATTATTGAGGGAAAAGAGAGATTAGAGAGTAAGGGAAGGAAACATTAATGTGGCTTCTGGCATTTCCTTTAGTAGAGCACCCATCTGCATGGTGTCCCAGAATATTTTCAACTTCATTCTTCATGCATGCAACAGCAGCACTCTTGCCCATTGCTCTTTTTTAAGACATTCCTCTGTATGATGGTTTGAGCCTGGATAACAAAGGACCACGTGGCTGCTCACTCCTCCTCCCCCATTACAGAATGCTGAGGAGGAAATCCATCTAAAACCTCGTGGGTCAAGAGAAGGGCTATGAGGTTTTCACTCAACAATTGCTCTCACAGGCAAAACAGACCCAACCTGGGGAAAAAAAAACAATTTAATTTATCATTAATCAAAACAGGACAAAAAGAAAACAAAACCCAGAGTTTAAATACCTTATCCCACCCCTCCCTCCTTCCCAAGCCCACAGTACTTTGTTCCCGGTATCTCTATCTCCTTCCCCCAGTGCGGAGGGGGACAGGCAGTGGGATTTAGGGTCCATTTGTCACACTTTGTTCATGGCCTCTTCTTCCTCTTCAGTGGGAAGGATTCCTCACAGTCTTTCCTTCTCCAGCATGGGGTCCCTCCCATAGTAGAAAGTCCTTCAAGAACCCCTCCAGTGTGAGTCCCTCCCAAACTGCTCCAGCACAAGAGGCCCATGGAGCCATGGACTGATTCGGGAGAAGTCCCCTCCACTGCTTCAAGTCCACAACATCATCTCTGTGATCCTCCCCAGGCTGCAGGTCCACAGCTGCTCCAATAGGATTTCTAAAGGGTGTCAGGTCCATAACACCTGCTCCACCATGGTCTTTCAGGGGCTGATCCACTGTGATTCTCCATGGGTGCAGGGGACTGGCTACTGTCTCACCACGGGATGTAGAGAAAAATCTCTTCAGGCACCTTGTCCCTCTCTATCCTCACTGACCTTGGTCTCTCTGCTCTGGCTATGCTCTCCTCTGGTGTTGTTTTCTCCTCTGGTGGTATTCTCTTTCTCCATGTGTTTCTTTTTCTCACCTCCCCTTTCTCCTCTGCCCTGATCTTAACCACCATATATCTCCCCTTCTTGAATATGTTAATTGCAGAGGCTCACCTTTAGGTTCACTCATGGCTTAAGGTGGGCCACAGGCACTGTGGAGCCAGGATAGCTCAGCAGAACTACCTACATGTGCCAGCCCTCTGCGAGACCCCCTTCTCTGCTACCAAAAATGGCACCACATCAAGCCAGGGCACTCTGAACTTAAATTTGAGTACCTGTTTACTTGAAAGGTGTCTATAAGTAAATGCAACATTGTTGGTTTCAGAATCAGCTTCTTTACTTCTTTTTCCATACCTGAAAGGAAACAAAATATGAATCATTGCCTGAATTCACAAATGGCCATTTATGTATGCCTAGCTTTGTATTAGATGCCCTCCAAGAATGTTACTAAGTGGACCCTCTTGGAGAAACAGGTGAAACAGTGCCAAAATACCAAATCTCAACAAGGATTAAATAATGCAAAATCTCTTTGAGAATTTGAAAGTCAAACCAACATGCCTATTCACATCTCTTAGATTCAGGCAGAAATGGATGATTTTTGAAATTGCATTTTAGGATAGAATGGCCTAATCCACATTTCTGCTTTGGACACCTGTCTTGTTTTTTGTTGTTGCTTTGTTTTTAAATCTGACATAGTACACACAATGGGAAAAGTACTCTCTTCCTGCTAGTGACCTTAATAATATAGGAATTGGATAAGAAAAAAAAAATGCAACAGGCAGGTGGCATGGTAGAAAGTGTAAAAGAAATATTTTCTATAAAGTAAGGGACAAGGCATTTTTGTGTCCAATGTTTTTTGCCTTGTTTATGTAAACATTATGTTCTCTTTTCAGGAAAGTTTAATGTGAAATGCAATTTTTTACAGATGACATCTTATTTTATTCCCAGTATTTTCTCTTTCCAGAAAGGTTGATCATGGGAAGTACTGCTGTAAACATTTTAAAATCTTGTCTCTGCTTCCTCAGACTTACTGTCCTCTCCCCGTCTTGATGGAAGTATTAACATACCTCAAGGAAGAGTACTTAAATATTAATTGATCTTTATAGCTCTGAGCCCCCTTTCTGATAGCAACCATGTTTAGGGCAGTTGTGAAATCTTTTTGACCTGATTAGGTGATTCCAATCAGCATGTGCACTACTCTGCATGGAGTGCTGGCTGATGGAGAAGCCACCAATGAGAGCTGAAGTCACTTGTCACTGATGGCAGCTACACACAGGCAGGCAGAGGTAGGCTTGGCCCTCCATGATGAGTTTGGCTTATTTCTTATTTTTCTCTTTCAACTTCCATCTTTCTGTTTGAGACAGTACATATTCCCAGATGCTTTTTATATTCAGAACAAGTTCTTGCTGCCATCATCTCATTCTGAATAAGCCTTCAGTAGTAGCTATAGCTTTTTATACTTTAAATGTGAATTTCAGCCTTGGTTAAGCGAGAAATTAATTCTGACCTGCCTTTTGTTCCAAACCTGCCAAATGAATGGCAATTAACTCTGGACTATTAAGCCCTAAAAAGCTTTTCTGCAAGTTCTGGCAGCTGACCTGGAACTTCCTTTACAAAAGGGAATGAAAGGCAAATCAGAAGCTGCAGAGGGTTTTTTTTCTCTTTTCTGGGGGTGCAGGGCTAGAAAGGAGTAGAGACTATAAATATTAAAATATCCTGTCTTCTAGTTAATTTTTAACTTCCTTGGGTTTCTGACAGAAGGAATCACCATTTTCTCTAGGCCTAAGGCAGACCATGATAATTATTGCTGACTCTCTTTGCCAGTCCCATTACTGACAGTTTTATCAAGTTCTCCCTAAAGACAGAGGTTAGACAAACTGATGAATTGCTGGTTGTGGGCAGTTCTCCCCATAGGCTTGGTTTAACACCAGCAAAGTTTTGGTGTTTTGTATTCCATGTGGCTATCTGTAGCTGGAATAATTTTCTGTGTTTGTTTTATGCTTTGTAATGTTGAATGTGTATTCAAAAAAGTAAACATGCAAGCTGTCTTCCACATACAAATAAATAGCTGTTTCACAGACCCAAGATCTGTAGGTGGATGTTTTTTGTTGTTGGGCTCAGCATCCCAGGTGTGTGTGCACATTCTCCTCTACTAACTGGGCCTTTTGGCAGTCTACCCACCACCAGCTCCTTGGGTCTTGTTAACTCATGGTATGACCTTCAGGTTCTTCTACCTATTTGGTTCTATGACTTGCTATGGTGTTGTGACTGTAGCTGGAAAGAATCTAAGGTAAGTGCATCTGCTTCAGACAGACAAATGGTGAGATGTAGGAGATAACCAATATAATTGACCAAAGTTATTAATTATGGACACAAATGGGTAGAGAAAGATAAAATATATGCTTCAAAACTGTCAGATTTCAAAACTGTTAAGATTACTCAGGAAAGCCCGGGTGGTGGTTGTGGTTTTGTAGATTTTAAGCAGGGACAATCTGAGTTATCAAATGAAATTTACTGAGCTTTTTATACATAGATATGTATGCTCTGTATGCTTTGTTCCATATATATTAAACAATTGATTATCCTTACATAGCACTCACACATTGCAAAACCTTCTGCATACAAAGTGAGATGGGGATATTAATTGAACTGCTGATGGCTGACTGAGTTGTGGCATTCTCAGGGCTTCAAGAAAGGTTTTTGCTCCACTGCATTCCCGCAGGAGTTCACATTTGCTGTTTTATCTCTGGGAGTGAGCTTAGTGACAGACGCACACTGAGAGTCAGGGAGAAATGCCATGGGAGCTGCTTAGCAGCATTCAGATGCAGAGATGGCATTTGATTTCCAGGCTTCTTTGCTCCAGCCTCTTTATAAGAAATCTAAATCAGGAAACTCTACAGGGTATCAGGAAAGCAGACCTCTGGTCTGCATGCTTTTACCATTAAAAACTGAGTCCTGCTTCTGAAGTAATAAACAAATCTAAAGGTTATTGAATAACTCCTATGCATTTTGGTGGAAACTGTGAGGTGTAGAATAACAAGTGCCTGGACATACAGCTGCGTCTGAGCATACTCCAAGAGTTCTCTGACAAGGTGTTAACAGGTTGCCTGACATATTCGTTGTAGCTGTTTTCATTTAATGTAGAAATTGTGTTAGTCTAATTCCTATATGTTGTTTGAGCAAAATGTTCTGGGTGTGTTTTGAAGTGAGTGCCAGCCTTTTGAAAGAGTTCCCAGTACCTTCGTTATAGATATCAAATACTCTGTTAGTAATAGCTGAGCTTAAAAGGTTTCTTTTTAATTTTATTTTTTGTACATTTATGTAAATTTATATTAATAAATATCTGTAGGTAGGTAATTGAACCTCTTTCTTTCCCTTTAGGTGTATAGAGCCTGCAAAACTTAAAATACCATAGGAGTAGACATGCTAATGTCACGTGAATATTTTGTCCTTAATTCAATGGAAGTTGATTTTTGGTGACTCATTTGGTGCTGTGAAATTAGGAAAGTCACCAGAAATGAATGCAAAAGCAAATAACTAGATGAGGGAAGTGATATAAATGTAAGCACTGAATCTGTATGATAAGGCACTCTGTCATATCAGAACTGTGAGTTCTTAATGAAGTTTGAAGTAATTCCATTTTGCATGTTTTTTAATTCTCATATAAAAAAATTGATTTATATATGGAACCTTTGAAATACAAAGAATTTACCTCACCTTCCAGACAAGATGCTTAAGGTTAAAAAACGTAAATCTGTGTACATCTTTTTAAAAATAGAAATATCTGCACTGTCTTAGTTAGATTTCTTTCAGCCAAAATGTCCTATTCAGAAATGCTACAGTTCTGACAGTGTGACAAATTGCTGGAACCAATCTAAATAGTTAAATGAACAAGTGATGTATGGCCTCATAAGCCTTGCAGGGCAGTCTGTGTAAGATACTAATTGGTTCTGAGAAACTGGTTTTAGTCAATAAATTCACTTGAGAAATTTTGTATGTGTATGTGTTAGATATCTTTAAAGAATGCGGTGCTGTAGGTGACAAATCACCTGCGATGTATTAGGCAAGCAACTTTATTTTGTCTGCTATAATATTTACCTTCTTTCAAGGATATAACCTACAAAAAAAACCCCAACCTGTTATCGATGTGTTGCTGTCTCTCAAATGCTTCTGAATTATGAGTTTATTTGGAAGCCTCCAGAATTTTCTGATGCTAAAAAATGCCCGTGTTAAGGGCATTTTTATTCCCCTGGAATAGATTCTGCCACCATTCCTCACTCTCAGCAACACTTTCCACTGCAGATAGTCTAAATATTAGTGAATTCCCCCTATGAAAAATATTGTCAAGGTGAGTAAAAGCAATGAGACTCTGGCTGCTGTGACCAGTGCCATAAAAGATCTGAGCAGCCACATGTGAGACTGAATATGGAGATGAAGGAGTAACTGAAAAGGGGTTTTCAGGACTCTAAGGTTGAATGTAGGCCCTAGTTGCTCCCTGTTCTGAAATCCCTAGACTTCATTGATCATTCCTGGTTGAATGTTCTCAAGGTGTGTCTGTGTGTACCCCAAAACATCCCTGTCCTCGGTAGAGGTTGCAGCTAGTGCTACAGGTTACATCTGATTTTGAGAGGACTGAAGCCCTAGGAGGCTTCTTTGCACATTCTGTTGGCTGATCCACAGCCACAGCACATCTCTGGGTCCCTGCTCGACCCCGAACAGTGCTCATGTGTGGGTTACTAGCTGAGGAGAGGAATACAGGCAAGACCCCAACTCTTACTCTGCTTCAAAGTGTTGGAAGAGATGCTGGTTCCATTTATTGTGCTCCCAGGGAGATCAGGTGAAGGGCTGAAAGCACTCATTACTTTGTTTCCCAGCAATCAGCTGTTGGTTATTGATACCTTCTTGCTCAGCAGCCTGGATGCTGTGAACCCTCTGCAAGGTGTCTGTGATCCTAATGCTGTGCATGGGATTCCATGGCCTATAATGTGTGTCCTACTACCTTCTCATCACCACGAGACCCAGGAAAGAAAAAACCTGAATCACTTACCTTTCAGCTCTTCAGTCCTTTGTTGAATCTGGCTCACAGTGATTTCAGTGGAAATATGAGACATAGAGTTTATTCTTTGTTACTTTTGCGGGGGATTTTTTTTGGTTTTTTTTTTTTTTCTTTGAGATATGTTTTATTATTATTATTATCTCTTGGTGTAGTTTTTTTTTTTTTTTCTTGTTTCTGTTTTTATTTTTCATTTGCATCAGTGCTAAGTAGAATATTTTTTTTAATGAGGCTTAAAAAAACCAGCTAAAACTATACCACTCCCAGCCCCCCCCAATAACTAACCAAGGGAAGGAATAGGTTTTGAGATGGTTTCACATGTTTCCCAGTGTCATGGTTTAACACTGGCCCAGCACTTAAACCGAGTAACAGATGCTCTCTATGAATCTTTCCTCCCTGATAAAGAAAGAAGAGAGAATAAGGGAGAGAGACTTATGGGTTGGAAACTAAACTACACAACTTTAAGGAAACAGTAATGATAAATAGGAAAAATTACTAAATATATACAAACATAAAATATACAGGAAAATTCATACTACGTTCCTTCCCCCCTTCTCCCCCAGTAACTCTCACGTCACCACCGAGGCTGCAGGGCAGCCCTGGGAAAGTCCAGGCTGGACTCCTGGAGTCAGCAGCAGTCGGGAACTGGAGGCAGGAACACACAGATAAGGGCTGGCACGGATCAGGACCACAGGCAGAGGAACGGACGGAATCCTCCCAGGATGCCGAAGGAAACAGGGAACGGGTGAAGGAAGGGAAGCAGGAAAGGCAGGAAGGGCAGAAAGCTGGAAGCTGGAAGCTGCTTGACCCTCGTGATCCCTCAAATTTGTATTGAGTATGATGTGTATGGGATGGAATACTCTGGTCAATTCTATCTTGTCATCTTATCAAGTCATCTATCTTGTCCGTTCCTTCCCAACGAAGGGCTGCAGGTGGGACCTCTTTATCCTCCTGGAGGGTAAAATGTTCCTCAGAGCTGAGCAGTGTCCTTGGCTCTGCACACCAGTCTCTAGCAGTAACTATAAACATCAAGTGTTATCAGTCCCAGAAGCAGACACTGTCTGAGAAACTTGCTGTTAATTTTAGCAAGTGCAACTACTTACAAGAGACTGAGCTGAAAGCAAAAGGACAAGACAGAAAATCACCTTTATCCTGGCCCAAACCAGGACACCCAGGTAGCAATTTCCTGTTTATTAAAGTGGAATTGATTAATTTAGAAAACATTAGGATTTAGAATTCTAATTTTTATGAGATAAAGGAAAACTCTGAAATTAGTGTAGAATTTAAATAACACTAAACATAAGGGAGAATTCACTTCGAGGTCTCAACTCCATTCTCATCCCAAGTTCATTAAAATAAAGCTTTTAAGTTTTGGGAAGGGACTAAAACTTAGTCAGTTATGTCTTTTGAATTGCTTTCCATTCTTTCCCAACCTGCATAGGTGATGTCAGAAAAGAAAATGAAAAGACTGAAAGAATAAAACTGCCAAATGTCAGACTTGCAAGGACCTACTGAAATTCAGGAAAAAAATCCAAATTCTGGTAAATTCTCAAGTTATCAACTCTTCTGTTCACAAGTATCTTTTATATACTATAAGTATACAGTCACAGTTTCTCAGCTGTGACGAACCCATTTGCCTGACTGTTCTTTTATTTCCTCTATAAAAGTTTGGTTTTGAAGTTGGCCATCTGCCTAGATGCCAGTGCAGCAGGCATTATTAAAATATAAAGAATAAATTAAAACCTCTCCAAAAATTAATAGGAAAAAAAGTTCTATTTCGTGCAACAGGAAATAAAATAGTGTGAAGAAACTGAGCAGTCTGAATTGGTAGTCATAACGCTGAGATATGGTTATAATAAAGGAGGCACTTGGGATCTGCTCCAGCAAGTTTTTGTGTTCGATTATAAGCATGTGAGTAAACCTACATTTGGGTTACTTGCACATAAACCTAACACTTAGAGCATTATTTGAAAGAAACAGTTTTTACATTCTGGTACAGCTATGTAGATATTGAAGATTTATTTTACTATTTAGTTTAACCCTTAGCAGATGCATTTTTATTTGGAAGGTAAGAGGGTAGTATGTCCCTCTTTGTCACCACTGTGTGCTGTGTATATGCTGAACTACAGCTTGTAACTGTGCTCGTTCAACATCCCAAAGCCAAGTCCAGGCTACATCTGATGCCTCCTGACAGAGAAGCTGAAGGTCAGACTGTCAGGACTTCCCCATGAAGTATTTTACAAGCATATATGTGCATCTTTTTGTCTTTGTACCAAGTCAGCTGGACTGGACCTGGATCTGGATCTGAAGCTGTGCAGGGGTGCTGCTGTATTTCTTATAGGCTTGGGGTTTCACAGAGCATAAGTATACCATTCTTTTAATATAGGCAGCATATAGTGTATAATAATTTCTGGTGCCTCTCCAGCAACAAGAGGAGAGTTGGGGAGATGATGGAAGTAATTAAATCTCTCTAGTTACAGCTGATGAAAAAAAGGACTCGACACAAAGGAGAACCTGAGAGATTCAAGTTGGACAGTAGGAAAAGCTTCCTTGCAAAGACTGTAGTACAGTACTGGGAGAGTGCTGTACAGGGTGGTTCTGGGATAATTCTTCATTGCTGGAAGTTTAATTAATATGAAAAAGATTGCTTGAGATATTTTAAATTTTTTATTCAGAAATTATTTCAGCTGGGAGATATATCAGAATTGACCTTGTTTTAGAAAGAATTTTGGTTTTGATATTTAGAGTATTTTAATGAGAAAAATTAGTTTATTTCATGTTCTTGGTGCACTCTGTCATCTCTGCCTTACTGCTGCTTTGTGAGTAGTGAAGAAAATTGCTGAGCACTGTAGCATTTGTGTGTCTCCTCATGTTTCATGTATTTTTCAAACTGGCCACTGGTCCTAAGTTTGTCTCCAGCATGCCTCAATACCTCAGTCTGTTTCATTACATAATTTCAGAAATCTGCTGTGATTACTTCATAATCTCTTTGTCCATATCTCTTGGCCTTCTCCTGGAAACGGGGATTAACCTTCTGTGACATTTTTCACCTAGCCAGCCATAAAATATGAATCAATTCTGTTGCTGGTAAAAGGCATTGCTGAACTGTGTGACGTCTGACTCCAGAGGTGCAAAGCACCTCCTTTCTTTTTTGTTGCACAGCCCAATCTGTGCCGTCTCCTAGAAGACATCTCCATCTTGGTCTCATTGTCTCCAACAGTCCTTTTCTTGGGCAGAACATTTTCTGTACGATGTAGCACTGGAGCCTTAATTACCTGCACTGTAATTATTAAGCAGCAGCTTGTTGTGCCACTTGTTAATGGTTTCTGGTGAGACTGCATGGCCACCCAGCAGGGAACTGATGGGTCTGGAGGGGCAGTGCTCAGCAGTCACCTCTGCCAGGCTCTGCTAGCATCCAGGGTCATGTGGGTGATGCTCCCAGGCCATCTGCTGAAGCATCACACCCAACCATGGTGCTGTGATGCTGGACATGAGTGGGTTTTTTTTATTATTTTCTTTAATCAGAGGATGCTCATTCTCAGGTCTCTGGTTATTCCCATTATGCAGCTATATATAAAAAGTATAGTTTTTTCTCAGGTTTTTCACTGTGTATCAAATCTAAAATGAGTACATCATGCCTCTAATTATGATACGAAGATCTGTTTTTCCATTTGCTTTTATCTAGGTGTTTTGTTATCAGTTCTTTATCCCTTGAAAACAAACAAGGTCCCTTGGAGATGAACAGAATTTCTCATTTAGGAAACATCTCTCAGTTCCTTCCAGCTTTGTGGATAATCTGCTTAGACACATACAATTAAAAGCATACTTTGGAAACTGTCAGATATGTGTGTATATACATGCACATATATCCTCCCCCTCCCCCCTTTTTCCCTCATTGATTGTTCGTTTGTTTTTTTTATCCTTCCTTTTCAACAACCTGCTTATAAATTTGATATCATAAGGATGAAAGGTTTGTAGAGAAGCCCTGATGAAGGTCAGGGATGGGGACATGTAATAGAAAAATCAAAACAAAACCACAAAAAAGCTGATCCAGAAAGGCAAAGACTCATTTGTAAACAGGAGAAACTGCTGTAAAAAGAAGTTATTTTCAATTTTCAATTTTTTAATTTTATGGATAATTTAAAAATCATTGGGGGTAGGACTCTTTTACTTCAAATAACTTTTACTGTCAGTATATGCTGTCATGGCACTCAGTACCACTGCACTAGTTAGGGGTGGGTGAGGAGTGTTTCTGTTATAAATCTGGAATAGTATATCTCTGTCTCCTCATATGGCATCAACCTGAAATTTGACAAGTTGTCAGTGGAGAGGCAATTATTTCTACCAAAACATTAAAACATAGCTTGTATTTCTAAGGTGTGTAGTGCCATGAGAATACATGGATGTAGGAGAAACTGATAAGGTTGCTGGGATTTTGGGCTTTATTTTGCCATGTTAGTCCGTATATAGCCTTGTAACCTTCTGTATTCATGTGAGACATGAACACATGAACACATGTTGGAATTCCAAGTTAAGGCTACAAAAATAAAATTTTGCTTGCTGTTAGTTTAAAATAGGATTAATTTACTTTTTTAATTTTCAAGGGTGACACAGAGGGAATGACACAGGCAAAACAGTTGGACTCGGTGATCTTAGAGGTCTTTTCCAACCGTGACAATTCCATGATTCTGTGAAAACCCTAAGAGAGCTGAAAAAATAACGGGGCTGGCCAGAAAATACTGTTCCATCCTGTGACAGAGAGATATTATTTCCAGTTGGCAGATTGTTACTGATTTTGAGAGCAGCTGGTGTTAGGGAAAGAGCTTGCTTTCCCAGCCATGGCTCATGGGGTTTCGCCAGCAGCAGGGAGGGTGGGTGCAAGGAGATCCAGGATCAGTGGTTTAGGAGCCAGGTGACCATTAGCAGGTAGCTTGTTGTTTTTACTTTGCAAACTCACAAGAATGAAATTTTGGAAAAGTGAGACAAAAAACAGGGAGCCAGGGGAGTAGAGGGCATGTTTGGAGGGGCAAAAGGAGCCTGGGGAATAAGTGAAGGCATCTTTCAAGTCATCTGATAATGTCCCAGCTTAAATGAGCACTTTGAATCAACAGTGAAATGTATTCTAGTAGTAGTATGAATAGTTTAACTGAGTTTTTTAACCAATTGAGAGTAAAAGAACTGCAAATATACAATTAAGACTATTCTTAGTTCAGGATAGTTGTGATGTGAAGAAAGCTAAGGATCTTTGTCAACGTTGGTAATTTTTAGTTCTTTATAATGCATTATTTTTACAAATACTGATTATTATAAATGGATTATAACAGTTTGATGATTAAAAAAACCCCAACATTTGCTTTGCCATGAAATTGAATTTGAATCTTTCTTTCCTCCTTCCTTAAAAATGGAGAAAATTAATCTGGATTGTTTCCCGGCAGTGAACTTATTGGGAAAGATGTAGGCATTTAAGATCCACATCACTGTTGTGAGGGTGTCTTGTTTGCTGACTTGGAACTACAGTGCTTTCCTCTTGGATCACAGGTAAGTGACAAAAACTGCTTCTTAATGACACGGAGGAGCTAAGTTCAGTTCTCTGCTCTATCATTCTTATGGGTCCCAGTTGAGCTTTATACTCCTTGCTTTAACATTGGGCTCTGTCTCCATCATCCTTTTGCAACAGTTTTGTGTTCATGTGTTCATGTCTCACATGAATACAGAAGGTTACAAGGCTATGTAACATGCAAAGCAATTCTTGGTATTT
This sequence comes from Heliangelus exortis, assembly GCF_036169615.1. NCBI lineage: Eukaryota > Metazoa > Chordata > Aves > Apodiformes > Trochilidae > Heliangelus > Heliangelus exortis. Next base: position 20,732,035 of record NC_092429.1, on the reverse strand, counting down.
TGAGGAACACTTTTAGATCAGAATTCTTCTGTCTACTTGCCCAGTAAATATTGAGATTCTTATACTTTTCAGAAAGAAATTGCTTTTCCCATTGCTCTATTGTTATTTTTATTAGAAGCCCAAACATAATTGTGACTATAAACATACTGTTATTAAGAGAATTTTTAAAGAACTTACTAAAATTTGTCCTCTCTCTTAAATTAGAAAAAAAAATAATAAGAGAAACATTGAAGAGTAAAATAAATTCCTTCAAGTATTTATGGATAGAAGCTTTCTCACGGTCAGATGTGACTATTGCTGTTCACATCACTGTCCTGCTGAAATGCTGAAAGTAGACTGACATCCTGTGGTCTCCAGTGAGTGAATGGGAAGCAGAAGCAGTACGGAGGTGACAGGTTGCAGTGCCTAGGGGGTGGGATCAGGGTTATCTCTGATGTGTTGGCTGTTGCATCTATCCATATGTCTTGAAGTCATTCAGCCATTTCCTACGGTTCCTCTGCTTCATTTGTATGTATTATTTCCCTGCAAGACAGTGGTCAGCTTCTTAACAAAAAGAGGGAAAAAAGAGTCTGCAGACATCAAGTACTGTCTCAGACAAGCCATGGGAGTTTGTGGGTGCTTGGGAAGGTGCATTAAGACATTCATCCAAGGAGGTGCAGATACATGTGGGTTTTGATGAGCATGACAGCTGGTAGTTGTTTGCTTAACAGCTAGGACCTTCTTTGCTCTCTAGCTTTGGCACCAGTGTAGAAGCATTTCATGCATGTGCCATGTAGAATAAACACCAGATTGCCTCCCTGCTCGACAGATTCTCAGGACAGTGGTGCCCATGAAGTTGCTCTGAGATTGCTGAGAAATCACAACGGTGATTACTATGTTAATGTTTGTTCACAGGATATTAACATGTTGAAACAGGAATGTTGCATTAATAGTTCAGTCTCATATTGAAATTGACATTATTGACACGATGTCACAACCTGCAGAAGGTAACGCTGATCTGAATATGGCTTAAAAAAGAGCCCATCATACTGAGGACTCTAACCTCCTCCTTGGAGGATAGCTGACAGCCACAGGTTCCTCCTCATGAGATGAAAACAGCTATAAGGAAGGAAAGAGAAACTAATTTTTAATTGTGTAACTATTGACAGCTTTTATGTACTTGGCAGTCAGGCTGCTAATATCATGGATTTGCTCTGTCTTTTCCATTGATCCATTTCCTGCTCTTCCCTGATTAGCAGTACATGGCCACACTGAATTCTTCTGTATAAACAATTTGTTTCTTGATATTCATATTTTTTAATTAGCTTTTCAGCCTTAATGACCTTCCAGGGTTGCCTCTTGCTATTTTTGTAGTAGCTCCACAAAGCCTTGCACTTGCACATCTTTTCTGTGAGCTTCTCCAGGCAGACTATTTCTCAGCAGCTCCTACTTTTGTAGGGAGTAATGGATGGTATATACAATTGCACCTGTAGGCAGAATCCCCCCATTTCAGTATTGTTTTATACTCCTAGGCTACTTGGAAGTTCCATAGAGGATGTTATCAGGCTTGAGAGCCCTTCCACAAAATCTTAAACATTTATTGTTTTCTTTTTTTTTGTGAAATGCCTCTAGATAATAAAGCCGAATCTACATTGTAATCTGAATTTAAAATAAATGCAGCTACTGATATTCTAAATAGATGTTCCTAAAATTAAAATGTCTGTTGGAAAACATAGGAGGACATCATGTACACAAGAGCTCTGGTAGAAAAATTGTATCATCATCATATGCTAAATGTTTCATTGTGTTTCCCTATAATTCCCAGAGCTGTAAACCTGAAAGTGAGAAAAAAGGGTGAGCTGGAAAAATGAAACTCTGCAGCAGTAGAAATTCAGGGTGCACAGCAGAAGTTCACACTCTTTCCACCTTGGTGTGCTAACACTTCTGATTTGAACTGTTAATTGCTCTTGTGCCTTTAACTCTTTAGTGAACATTGTTATTCTGTATCTATTGAATTTGGAAAATCCATTGTTTAGCATAAAAGGAGTAAGGGAAATACTTTATTCTCCTTTTTACCTGTTCTCTCTTTATACACACAAAAATAGATATTTTGCTTTGCTAAAAAGTATATTTCTTCTATAGGATTTCAGACTAGTTTAACTTTTTAAAAGTGACTATGTCCCTATGATAGCTTCTTTCTAAACAAGACTCCTTCAGTATAAACAATGCCACTTCCTTCAACTTAGATGGAAGTTCCCTGGTAAGAAGGGAAAGGTTTTATTTATGTTATCCTTGTATAGCTAGAAAAGAAAGAACATTTTATTGTGTGGGCAGGATCAATATCCAGCTTATCAGAATTGTTAAACAAAAAAATAAATAATGCTCTGATACTAGTGCCCTTTGAAACCATACATATTTATCTTGAGGTGCACGAAGTTTCTCCTCAGATTGCAGCTCTATGAATCTTTATTTATTTTCAAGCAAGACTTAAAGGTTTTACACTGGGATGGTGATGGTGAATGCAGATATAAGTCCAGGTATCATATCTTATATTTACAGTGATACGGAGAAAAAAATAATAATAAATATAAGCCTCCTTATTTTATGATGGCAAACTGAACAAATAAAAAAAATATTTGACCTATTTTATATTGTCTTTTCCTTTGGTTCTGTTTTATTGCCTTTAAACAGGCAGTGGTGGCTAACACAAAATAAAAGAGCTTGTATGACTTGCAGCCTAAAAGTGAGTATTCAGACATACTATATACAACAGGTTTCCATGGAGAAATTTACATCAAAAATTGCATGATGTTTGACCAAAATACATGTTTGGTCTTCAGCTGAACACTTAAATCTTGGTAAATTGTCTTCAGTTTGTGAACTTGTCTTCCAGAGCAGCCTATGGAACCAAATGGGAATTTCACTGCAGCAAGGAGTCTCTGACATGCTGATTCTTGCACTGCCTCATTGGCAAGACTGTGAAGAAGGTAAGAAAAAACCACATTATGACATGCATCAAACTCCAAGTGGCATAGTTTACATCAGTCCTGAGATATTTAAAAAGCAAAACAAAAAACCAAACCAACCAAACAGATAAACAAAATAGGAAGACATAACCGTCTCTTAGGTTGCTTTTTATCTAGGATGTACATTTAGGTCAGCCAAGGAATGTGCATGTGACTTTATCATGTCAGACCCTCCACAAAGGAAAACTGGGAGGCGGAAGGATTTTTATGCATGTGCTTGCAGTTTAGATCTTACTTTCTTGTCATGCATACTTTACAGTGATTAAGGTGCATTTAAAAGAATTGCTATGTTTTCCTTTTTGACATGGCTATTGGTCAGTGTAGTAACCTCAGAGTAGATAAATTGCTATTGCTTCATATTTGTGATATTTAGAAAAGCCTCAGTCTTATGAAGATTCTGAATGCCAGAAATACCAGTTTTATTGGCTTTTTCTTTCACTAGTATTATAGATAGACTTTGACCTTATGGGACAGAAGAAATTATTCCATTCAGTCCAAAAGTTTCTTGAGATATGACAAATCTGGGGCTTGTGAAAAGGTCTTCCTTGCCATGTGCACTTAGGAAGTGGGGAAGAAGGTACTTAGGGTGCTCACAAACCTGTGTGCATCTGGTTTTACACTGGTTTTTTTTAACCAGAAAAATGTTTGTACTGCCTTGAGAAATTAAATTTAATATTATGGGTTTGTACATATAAAGTGTACATCACAGCAAGTACAGAGATTACTGCTAAGCAGTACATGCCTGATGGCTAAGAAAAGCAAGCCTGTGTCATTTGACTTAAACTGAGTTTAAAATGGTTCATTTTTTCAGTGAAAAATATTTAGAGGTCTGCAGACTCTCTGGGATAGTCTGTTGCCTGGGAAACTGCACTGTGTAAATTAGGGTAAGGGGAAATCGTAGCTGTTAGATAGATATTTTTTATAATTATTACTGTAATTTTCACAATAAACATCCAAGCTAGGACTTGGACATGGACTTGACTTTTCATTCTTGCACAGCACTGAGAATAAGGTTGGGACTTTTTTTTCTAAGCAATGCATGGTTGCTTAGGACGTTAAATAGTAATATAAAATAGTCCTTTTCCAAGTGCATCAGAATATTTGCTGTAGGTAGAAAACATCTTCCTATCAGTATTAATGGATTGCTGTCTTTGGCTTACATACAGAATGGACTGCTGGAGCAGTGGTCAAATCCCTCCCTCCCAAAACTGGCATTATTGAACCAGCCAAGGGAGAATAAGGACTGCATGAACTCTTAGAGCTTTAATATTTTTTTTATCTTGTAGGTGTCCCAACTTTTCTTAGCACTTGTACGTTTCAAGAGCATGAGCTTAAATTTTTATAGGAGATATGTAGCAAACAGATATACTTAATATGTGGTAAAGCACAGAGCACTGACTTCTGAAATTATTTTTTGAAATTATTAAAATGGAATACTTAGGCTTGGCACTCCAGACTTGATTTGCAAACCATTTTAAATGAGAGTTTTGAAATATGCTAAGAGCATAAGATCATAGGCCTAAAATTTTGAACCCTCTCTGAAAAAACCCACACAAATAAACAAACAAAAAAACCTAAAAAATCAAACCCCACAAAACAACAACAAGAAAACACCACAAACTAGCAAACAAACAAACAAGACCCAGAAGAAAACAAGATGATGTTAAAATACCAAACAGGATCTCCTACTTTGGTTAATGAACAAGACAAAAAGCTAATTGGCTTTGCCAGCATCAGCTCACTGGGAGACACTATGTAGGACATGATTTTAATTGAGGACAACGGAGAAAATTTAAGCATCCTAGCTGAAACTAGGTACTCACACAGACATGTAAAAGCTCAAGTGAAAATGGGTTTCAGGGAACTTCTTCCCTCTTCAAGTGTTTCACGAAGCACTTAATTGAAAATACAAGAGTGATGATAATGTTTCTCACAAGCCATTCTGCTGTCTGGACAGAAATGAAGAGATCCAGTACCTGATTACCTACTCCAAGTCACTGTGTCCAAGTCCAGGTCTCCAAGTTGTATTTGGTGTGGTTAGAGCAGCCTTTCACGTCTGCTGTCCCTTTCTTGGTGCAGGCACTCTGAACTTCCTTGTGGCTAGGATGGCTCCCTCAGAGGTCATCTGCTTGCGTGGTTGCTGTGCCCCAAGTTGTGTCAAGTGCTGGCTTCTCTCTCTGCCCTCTCAGGAGAGCCACAGGTTTCCTAGAAGCTGGTTCTGAGGTCTAGCCTCTCCACATGTCCTCCTGCCAGGCTTTTATTTTTAGAAGTGAACTGGGTTTTTTGGCTCAAAAGGAATTACCTTTAAAACAGATGATACAGTTAGTTTGGGACTGGCAGTAAGAGAAACAGCAGTTTTTATATTTGTGTCTGCAGTGCTATTCCCAGGCTCTTACTCAAACAACTTTCTATGAAGAAACACACTGAAAAGTTAATGGCTTTTCAGGTAATAAATCTATGCTTTTTTCACCATTCAGTAACTGTGGGAACTGATCTCTCTGGCAGAGCTTTCCAGGCATGGTCTCTGCCAGAGTGTCAAGACACTGTTAGAGAACGAATGCTCCAGTCTATACTAAAGATTTTCCAAAGCGAATAGAATTGTGGAATTGAGAAGCTGCCATGGGCATAGTCTCAAAACTGTCACACCTGTGTACAGGCAGTAATAACACAGGACACACTGCAGTCTTCTGGACTGCTAGAGTTTATTTTTATCTCTTTAATTGGGGTAAGTTAGGGAAATTTGGTATTCAGTCGCCACTGGGCTTCTTCCTCAGCTCCCTGCTGGTAAAGATTTACTTGGCTGTTTTTGTTCTGTATTTACTCACACTCTCTATATATCCTCATTTTTGCCTAAAAAGCTTGTCTGATTTTTTTTTATTATTATTTTTTTGATAGATAATGACTGGTCTTGGACCATTCCATCTAATTCTACCAGTGGCTCAGAGTGTTCCCCAGCAGAGCACTTAGCAATGTGACTAATCTGTGGTATATAGTTTGTTCTGTCTTTCATGTTCTCCCCACGGGAAATTTGTATGAACATTGCAATGCTTTCATGTGGTAAGACATTGTTTATGTTAGTAAATGTTTTTATGTTATGTTAGAAAAGGTGGCTTTGAGAAAGGAGCTGGCTTGCTTCCTTGGCTGTTCCTGCAATTCATTCCAGGGCTACTTCTGTTCCTCTGTTGAACCTCGTTTACTACACAAGTAATCTTTATTACCCAGCACAGTTACTGACAGTCAGAATGCAGTTAGTGCTTTTAGCATATTTTTTTTTCTAAATCTGTTTTAAGATCCAGGTCCAGGGGGTATTTTCAAGATAACGTCTGACAAATTTGTGATAGTTGTGTGTTCCCATGGATCTTTGCTGGAACTCCACACTCAATAGACCATGTGCAGTAGTAGCAAATGACAATTTAAAGACTGGTCTTAACTCATAATGTAATTGTCTAAAGGGAGTAAAGAAAGTCAGTTAAATTACTTGGTAAACGTGGCTTCAGCAGACTCCAAATATATCAGTGTAATCCATTGAATAAGTAAAAATAGCTACTGAAAATTTTCCCATCAAACCTGACTCCAGGTGCCATGTTTGTTTTTTGGAATCTTTATTCTACCTTTGAGACAGTCATGTTACATATTTTCCTCATCTTTGATGGTAACAGATAAAGCAAAACTGCTTTTTGCTTTCAAAAAAAAAGGGTGCTTTAGAGACGAATGTGTCTCAGATATTAATAATTTAATAAAGTACAAGTTGTACACAGATTTATTGTTCCCATCATCATTCCTTTTAAAAATAATATCAGTTTATGTTGGAGAATTGCAGAACTGCTTTGAAGTTTCATTTTCTAGTTCCATGTTTTCATCTCTTAAGGTTTTGTTACTATATCCCTCTGGGCAGGTATGAACAGGTCTCAGTCCATCTTTTTGAATCTCTTTATACTGAATTGCTAATTCTGTCATATGCTTCTGATGGGGCAGATATTTTTCTCAAAATTAATTATTTTTTTTCAGAGGTGGGAAATTTTTTTCTCTGAAAAAAGTGCAGTATTATGCATGTTAAAAAAATAACGCTCAAAAACTAGAGAAAAAAACCCTCCTAAATTGTAACTTGTACTTGGAGTACAAGTAAGCGTAGCTGTAGTGCTGTGAAACAGCTCTGCTGATTATGGGGAAATAAGAACTTTAACATGAAATAAAGTATTGAGCTAAAGAAGAATGTAGTCTCTTTGCTTCTGAGTGAAGAGAGTAAACACCTGATTAAAAAAAAATATATATATCTCAGCCAACTGAACTGCTTTTTGGCAACATGTTAATTCCGGGCTAAGTAAACAGCAGTTATTAGCATTCATAATCACTTTTATCCAAGAGCTGTATTCTCTGGCAGGCCTGTATCAATAAAAATCTGCTTCAACTAAGTTTTATATTCTGCTTAAACATGTCCCATCTGCTTGGAGTTTCTCATCTCTTCTTCCTAAAATGCTGTTCAGATTAACCTAGCTTTCACCTCCATTATTTTAGAGTATCATAATTCATTCCTTGAAGAAGCAAGAGTTGAGTCTACCTGAGTCTCAGTCAGGGTCAGACATCAGCATCTAACTAACTGAAAGCTTATTTCTTATCTTCATTTAATTTTAGAAATGGAACAATGGGGTAATCCAATCTACTCACTATTCTGAATAATTCCAGTCACTTTATTCAGATTCCTAAGAAGTGACTGTCAGCCATCTGAGATTTCAAATAGCAAGTATTCCTTTATGTTTAACACAGATAACTGACAGCCCCTCAAAAATCAGCAAAAAAAAATTAGGCTGAGGGAGCTGGATCTGTTCAGCCTGGAGAAAAGGAGGCTCAGAGGAGACCTCATCACTCTCTGCAACTCCCTGAAAGGAGGTTGGAGCCAGGTGGGGGTTGGTCTCTTTTCCCAGGCAACTCTCGGCAAGACAAGAGGGCACGGTCTCAAGTTGTGCCAGGAGAGGTTTAGGTTGGACATTAGAAAGAATTTCTTTACTGAGAGGGTGATCAAGCATTGGAATGGGCTGCCCAGGGAAGTGGTGGATTCTCCATCCCTGGAGATATTTAAAAAGAGACTGGATGTGGCACTCAGGCCATGGGATGGGAACTGCAGTGGTGGTGGATCAAGGGCTGGAATTGATGATCTCTGAGGTCCCTTCCAACCCAGCCAATTCTATGATTCTATGAAAACAGGGAATGGTTCATTTTGTGATGTAAAGCAGATAGCTTGGTTGGGAATAATATTGTGTATCTATATGCAGGATTAAATTCCGGACAGAAAGCACATGCAGATGAATTTTATTGCTATTCTGTTTTTTCCTGAAATAAAAATTATTATTTCACAGTTTTCAAGGGAGTAAGGCGAGTGATGGGTTAATGCATTGGCTGTGTTTGACGTACCTTATAACTATTTTTGAACTCTTGGCTACCTTCTTTAAACACAAGCAGATTTTTTCTGTGATTAAATAGCTTTCCCATGTGAGAATCTTGTGGTAGGAGATTTATGTGTTAGAGAACAGTCTGCCTTCATCACAGGTAAGTAGTATTCCTGATATCATCGATAAGCAAAGTGCTCAAGAAATAGGCAATCTTCTTCAGCAAAGACTGCCTTCATCCCTTTCATCAGCTATAGGAAAGGCTTGATTTCAGTGGGTGTATTTTAAATTTTTTTTTTATTTAAAGTAGTCTGACATACATGTTTTGAGAAGCTGAGATTTGTATTTTTAGAGCTTGTGATACAGAGATAAGTCTGACAGCCAAAGTAAGCAGATAGTGCTTAGGAGCCTATTAGTCCAGCTCTTTGCTATCACACTGTATGACAATGTTGTGTTCTTCGGTATCTGCCATTTGTAAACCTGCCAGCATCCTAGTGCATGAAACATCAAGAAAACATTTCTAGGGATGCTGCCAAGGGGAACTGCTTCATGCATTTGGCCCTTTTCCTCTTCTGTGGCTTCTGCTTTCTGAGATTACTTCTGGAGAGCAGCCCAGGTGATACATACATCTCTGTGCCCAGATGTATGGCACATGTACAGGGCAGTTTTACTTGTCCAGATTATTACCAGACAAGTGGGTAGCAGCATCTTGCTCATCATCCTTTTGGGCTGCCATGCTCACTAGCTAACTGATCCAGCTGTAACCACTTAACATGTGAACACCCATAAAATAAACTGGTGGGTTGAGTGAACCCTCCTCTGATTCTATACAGGAAATGCTTAGGAAAACATTTTGGAGCCCCAGTGAGCTAAAAAGCAATCTGCATTTTGAAAGTTGCACTGAGGGGGAATATTTATTTATTCTTGTGGTGCAAAATTATATTTGAAGAGATGTTTAAATTTGAAACAACATGCAAAAAGACAACAGGTGTCAGGCTGACTTTGAAGAGCAGCTCTAGATGCCTGGGCAAAACTCCTATTGATGGTGGGAGCCCTTTTTCTGTTAGGTGTAGAGGCTTCTTCCTTGTTCCAGTCCCTTTCTGAAGAGTGCTCCCAGTTAAGTGTGCCTCACATTCAGATTTGCTTGAATGAAAGTAAAAGTCTCAAAAACTACAGGTAAACACTAATCTTTCAGTTTTATTAGACTGTAAAACCTAAAATTCATAGTCACAGAATAATTCAGTATGGAAGGGTCTCTGAAGGTCACCTGGCCCCATTTTCTGGTCAAATTCTGAGTATCTCCAAAGGTACTCAGTAAAGGAGCCTGTCAACGTGACTATAACTACATCATGCACAATGTCTTCTTTCAATAAAGCATATTTCTTATTACATATAGCTTTCCATTAGGTGTTTGCATTTTCTCACTAAAGCCTCTGTAAGCGAATCTCTCTTAGCTGCCTCAATATTCTTAAAGTCTCCATTAAAAAAAAAATCAAATCTGTTCTGTGTTGGAGAGAAAAAAAAAGAGCCATTTTTAAAAAGGGAAATTAATTTGGGTTTGAAGTGATTACTTTTTAGATATCTTAATAAGTGTTAAGGACTTGAATTTTTTTTAAAACCAAAATAAATTTTTTCTTGGAAGCTAAATTTTTAGTGGTGAAAATCTAGCAAACCATTTTAAAAATTGAGAACTTACACATGTATACATGCAGCAGTGTTTACATAGTGTTCTGTTAGAGCTATGCCATATAAACAGCTGAATTTATGTGACCAGGATGACTCCAACCATGTGTATTTGTTAAGGGGATGAAATGCCTTTGTCAAAAAGCATGGGATGGCTCCAGAATAAGCAGTATGGTATGCAGAATAATTGAGATCATAATGAGAAATACAACCAGATCTTAAATTATTTATGAAGTTTTGCCTCTTTTTTTTAATTTTATCTATTTAACTTAACTTACAGGTTAATTAAAGACTTTTATTCCTGGTAAGGTAGTTGATGTATTCATATGACGTAGTTATAGGGGAATGTCAAACATTTTCAGCAATGATTAAGTAAAACAATACTTTTTCGAATAAGTGAACAACAAGAAACAACTGGATGGTTTTCTTAAAAACTTAGTTATGCAGAGTTTTAGTGCTCAGTATTAGCCAGTTCAAAGTCTCCATTCTTGCTGCTGAGGAGTCAAAATTGAAATATTTAAGTCTGCAGAGAACATTCAGGGTTTGAGGAGAGGAAGACTTGATTTTTGGAGATGAAATCTCTTTTCTACTAGATTTAAAAAGCACAAAACCAAAAGAAAACAAAGCAAAAAACCCAACCCAAAACAACGGTTACCTGTTTTCATTATTAGATTTTTTTTTTTACCATCATCTTTGTCAAAACATCAGTATCTTCTGTCTTTCTCAGAGGCAGTTCTTCCTATTATTAGACGAAATATTCAAAATCCTTCCTGACTCTCAGATTAAGATGGGTTTTATTTGTTTCAGTTGGTGGCCCGATATTGCCTTCCTATTTTTCTATCTAGTTTCTGAGGAAATTTTGTGGTAACTCTGATCTTGAGCACTCCATGCTTAACAGCTCAAGTGTAAAAACTTGATGGGAATTTGGTGTAAAATCTGCATAATCTCTTATACAAAACACACCTGTGAACTGCATTTCTGTAACAGTAAAAATCAAAGGGAAAGCTTGAATACATATTTTGTGTTCAGTGGAAGAAAAAACTTTCCTCTTGCTAACATTCAGCCCTGACCTCTTCTTGACGATGCTTGGAGAACATCCTAAAGAAATATCCAAGGATTCTTCCTTCTTCCACCTTTCAATATTTTCTTTCCTCCCTTGTGTTCCTGCCTGAATATTCTGCTACTTTAGCAGGGGCAGGGAGAAGTCCCAACTCTTGTACAAGTGCCAGTGATGAAGCACCCTGTCAGATGCCAGCATCTGTGCCCCAGGTTTACCACTGCTGCATTAACGGCATCTCAGCTGATTTATTTTTGTTCTTGGCTTGCTGCAAGCTTTTCCACAAGCTGTAAGGAAAAAGGATTTTCTAAGTATGTGATTTTTAATGTGTCCCTCAGCTTATTATTCATGCTATATGAAAGATGTGGGACCAGTGCAGAGAAGTACAGCAGCAGGTACCAAGATCCATTCGGAGCCCTGGGGCTGCCCTGGCAGACCTGGTGGCAGCCTGCCTAAGGAGGTGGCTGGAGACCTCACTCCCTCTCCCCTGTGGCAGACAGTTCACTGCTGGATCCAAGATGTATGAAAGAGCTGATGAGAAATAATCTATTTTGGAAGGATGTGTCACTACAGATTTTAGAAAGAATATGATCTGAGGTATTTCAAAACTCTATTATTGAACAAAATCCCCAATGAACAATCAATTTTTTTGATATCAAAATAAGCCTTTTTTTACTTATGTAATCAATCCTGGGACAAGGAATACTTTGTCATTCATTCCATCTAATTTACCACAGTGATTAGCTTATAATAGATGAATGGTCAATATAATTACCACATCATACCTTTAGGTTCAGTTGCACCTACTTTTTTCCTTATTAAAAACTCCAGTTTTGTTTTCCTTTTTTTTAACTCTGCAACCTCTTTTTTTTTTTTTTTTTTTTTTAATAATTAAAAATTATGTTCTTGAGACTAACCTGTAATTGCATAAATCAATAATGCTACACAGAAAGAGAACAAATTGTACCTCTTATTTGCATAATGGCCAAAATCTCAAATTAATTCCTCAGGTTAATGAGGGTCCTCAGTGTTGTTTGTGTGGATATATAGCCTCCTGTGACACGAGTATGTCACTGATTGAAAAATACTGCTCAGAGACAAAGAAGAGGTGAAAAATTCAGGAGCAAGCTGGTTGGGTAACTTGGTATACTGAAGCTTTTAGCTTTAGTGTATTGATTTTTGGCTGCCTGCACTGAGCTCCAGCATAACTTGAGGATACAAATTCAGATTTACTCTTGCTTTGAGGTTCAAACTCAGTTCTAATCTCAGCTGGGGATTTAGCTGAGATGCAGCTGAGTTCCCAAATTTCTGTCTTGCTGGCATAAGGTTATCTTTTTCTTTCTCAGAAAGAGAGCAGTACTCCCCAGGGGGAAGCAAACACAAACACCCCGAGATATGCAGGGGATTATGCAGCACTGTTAACTTAGAACAGCTCTGAATCCTACGTGAGATGACCAAGGGGCCAAAAAAAATGCTAGGAGCAGGTAGCTACAAAAACAATAAAATATCTCATATTGTGTTTCTGCGCTATTATCTTTTTCCTCTTATTCCAGGCAGCTAGCTTCCTCCTTCTTATCACCTTGCTGTGAAAGAGTAATGTGGCTGGAGGAGTGCAAGGCACTGCCACAGGTGCCCATGCCTGCACGGAGAGGTAAAAAGGCAGGAGGAACCTTGGTTTTCATGGAGTGCAGAGTTGTAGCAGCTCTGTGCAAATGTGATTGCTTTTGGAAGCTTGTAGCATGACTGCAGTTGAATGCACTTTTATGGAGATAGCAAGAAGTAGATTCAAGGAAGAAGGAAAGGCCTTATACTGTCCTCCTAATGTAAAATTTCCTGTTCTGGAATGGAGGGAAGCTGGAGCTATTCAGAGTTCAACTGAGGATGGACAAAACAGATTTTTTTTCCTAAGTGTTATTCTCTATATGAACTCAATTTAACCTGAACAGTTCACCATCAAAATGTCATAAACTACTGTAGAAGGGCTTCTAATACAGATTTTAATGTATCTATTAACACATTTCACCTTAACAGGCAAAGATTACTGTGGATCAAATGCAGCACTAGAATTTCTGCTTTTTTTCCTGCTTAATTTGTGTCTGGGATATTGCAGCAGAAGAGACAATCTAATTTACAGAGATTTTCTGAAAGAGGGAAAGTTCAATAGTCAAGTGAAATTGGAGTTTTCCAATTTGCAGTGAAGTGACTTGTAGAGACTGGGGCCACTCTTGTTTCCTGGTGCTCGAAGACTCTACTTGCAAAGGCATCTACTTACAGTACTATTTCTGCAACCTGTGAGGTTCCTATTGCTGGTGGTCTGATAACAACTCTCTCATCAGTGCAGCATGTTTTTTTCTGGGACTGTGGAAGGAGACAGGCTTTTTAATCAGCTGGAACATAAGTTACATCATTGTGCCCTTCAATCCTTTGACATACCAACTCTTCTGTGTTTCTGAGCATGTATACTGTGAAGTTATCTGACAATACAGAATGAAAACTGTTGGCCTGAAGAAATCAAAATCAGCTTTCTTGTGAGTGTCTCTCTTCTGTATAAGCTGGAAGACCTTCAGTGCAGAGTTCCAGGACAGGCCCTTATGAACTGGCACAAAGGAACAAGAAGTTCCTCCAAACTGGCAAAGCAGAGTGAAACCTGCCCTCTCAGATCCAGATGTAGGAGGCAGAGCTGCAGCGGGGTGGACAGCATGGACTGTGTGGGTTTCCCAGCCAATCCTTGAAGTGCAAGCAAAATTATCCCCATCATCGCCCTGTGGTCTTCTGAGGCCAGAATTTCTCTCTCAAACTTTCCATGGGAGACACAGATACTCTTACCTGTAAAGACATTTTACAGAGAGAGAGAGATAAAGAGAGTCACCACCAGGGTCCCAGCTGTCCAGCAAGTTTCTTCAAGATGGTGCTGATCCTGGACAGGGTCCAATCGAGATGCCGTTGGGTCAAGAGACACCAAAACAGCCACACCATGGACAGCCATATGTACCCCTGAGTTCCTTTCATTCCAAAGGGGCAGCTGTCAGTCAGCTGCCACAGAAGCCAGGTTCATTAGCATAAGAGCCACTGAAGACAGGCTGCCTGGAGGGGAGCTTCCACAGAATTATAGAATCATAGAATCATAGAACTGGCTGGGTTGGAAGGGATCTCAGAGATCATCAAGTCCAACCCTTGATCCACTACTGCTGCAGTTACTAGACCATGGCACTGAGTGCCACATCCAGTCTCTTTTTAAATAACTCCAGGGATGGAGAATCCACTACTTCCCAGGGCAGCCCATTCCAATGCTTGATCACCCTCTCCATAAAGAAACTCTTTCTAATGTCCAACCTAAACCTCCCCTGGCACAACTTAAGACTGTGCCCTCTTGTCTTGCTGAGAGTTGCCTGGGAAAAGAGACCAACCCCCACCTGGCTCCAACCTCCTTTCAGGGAGTTGTAGAGAGTGATGAGGTCTCCTCTGAGCCTCCTCTTCTCCAGGCTGAACAGCCCCAGCTACCTCAGCCTCTCCTCATAGGATCTGTGCTCAAGTCCCTTCACCAGCCTAGTTGCCCTCCTTTGGACCTGCTCCAGGACCTCAATATCCTTCCTAAAGTGAGGGGCCCAGAACTGGACCAGTAAGAAGAGTGTAGTCCCCCACCCAGCCATCTGTTCTTACCTCCTTCCTTCACCCCTGTTCTGCTTTGGCCAGGCCAGGTCCATTAGCATAAGAACCACTGAAGACAGGCTTGTCTGGAGGGGGGGAGCTGCCGAAGAAGGGTGTCTGTTCTTATCTCCTTTCAGGGGCCACTCCCTGCTCCATACCAACCACCTTAGCTAGGTACATCAGCATAAGTACAATCAAGGTGGCTTCCTCCACCCTGGCCAGGGTAATCTTGCCTGGAGGGACATTCCAGCATTGAAGGCTGACCCTCAGAAAAGGGGAGTAGTCTCCACCCAGCCATTAGTTCTCTTTCCCGGTGTCACCCCCTGCTCAGCTCTGGCCTGGCCAGGCCAGGTACATTCCACCCTAGCTATTCGCTTTAAAATTGTCTTGAGACAAATTCCAATCAGTGAGGTCAGCAGACTCTCCCAGCTTTGCTGAAAAACACAAACCAGTATAGCTAAGTAACATCTGCATGGCCACATGGGATCTTTAGATCTGAGCCTGTACTGATCCCTAATCTATGTAGAAAATATACTGTTTTCTCTATGGATACATTGCTTTTTAGACCATGTGTCCTGAAGTAGGAGAGGTGAGAAGCAATTCCAGAATCACAGCAGGGAGCAGCACTTGAGGAAGGGATCTCAGTGGATGGGTGGATGGGTGTACTGGGAGAAGCCTAAACTGCGTGCTTGAGCCTAAAGGTTGTTGTGCCAGCAGCACTCTGGCCTGTAAAACGTGGGGGCTGCTGGCATCCTGCCTCCTCCAGTCAGTCTGAGCACTAAATGTGCCTGAAAGACTAAGGGCTATTAAACTCAGGCTTTGTTTGTTTATATATCTATTTTTCACTGAGAGTGACTTTTCTGAAAAAACAGATAACTTGTGTAATATTTTTATTATTAAGAAGTGCCAGAAGGTGGTCCTTCTGACCATCTAACTTGACTTCAGCTATTTATAAAGGGGACAGTATTATTCACCTTTGTTTTTACAGAAATTTTGTTCTTTTGTTTTGGTTTTTCTCACTGAGGGTCTAAACAACCAAATAACTCATGTAAATTTTTTTATTCTTGGCAAATGTAGATTAAATATGAAGTATACTTTCAAAACCACAGTTGGTTTTAATTAATTTTGATTGAGGAGATGCAGTTATGTAAATAATGACTATAATTTCATATCATACTTTGGTGCAGTGTTCCTGCAGAGAGGAAGTAGAAAAACTATGTCCTCATTTGGCCTTTGCAGTTATTTTCTGCCTTTCCTATTGTGTCACCATAATTGCCTCCATGTCACCATTCCTTCCTTGTAGTTTGTGAACATCAAAAGTATTGTTGGGCTAATGGTCCTTTCATCATAATTCCTCTGAAGATTACAGTTTGGAATGATGCTCTCCTGGTACTTCTTTTTCTGAATGAATCACAACCTTAAAACAAGTGCCACTTCCCCTTCTGTCCATCTAACTTGCCTGTAGCTATTTCTAAAGGGAACAATATCCTAATTATTCACTTAATTAATTATCATAAAAGTCAGACTTGTCAAAAGAAACATGATTAATACCATTACTTTAAATGGTAAGAATTCTCATAAGATACTGTTGAAATTGAAATTGTACATAAAAACATGTGGAAAAAAAATTAATTCTGTAAAAAATTAGCTCTGTGTGAATAGGAATGATAAGATGAGAAAATAAATGATGCATGAGATGAACCTCGAGTCACAGGGGGATGTCTATGGGCTGTCAAACTGGTTTCCATCTTAACCCCTGTGTAGTACAGCCCGTGTAGCCAGAGTTTGAGACCTTAAAACAAGAATATTTTATGAATTTAGGTTTGGTGTTTATAAGGCCTGGGATCAAGCCTTCATCTCAGTGCAGTTTGTCTCCTTAGGGATTTCTGCCCATTGTCTTTTTGGAAGAGGGATGTGGTACCAAGATGGAAGGAGCTGCCAGATCTGCTGCTTGCAGGGCAGGTCTGAGAAGAGGGAAGGAGGGAGCAGCACTTGAGGAAGGGGTCTCAGTGGAAGGGTGTACTGGGAGAAACCTAAACTGGGTGCTTGAGCCCAAAGGTTGCTGTGCCAGCAGCACTCTGACCTGTAAAACGTGGGGGCTGCTGGCATCCTGCCTCCTCCAGTCAGTCTGGGTACTAAATGTGCCTGAAAGACTAAGGGCTATTAAACAAAATGTTGAAAGGTTTGGTCAGATCCATACAATTAGATTCTGAAAACACATTGAAGGAAGGTGTATACTTTATAGGTGGAAATTTCTACCCATATTTTTGGTTAGTGAGTTGATTATTTACATCCAATAGTCTATAAATGTGTCAGAGGAAGAATTACTGACCTAAAAAAGGGGAGCTGAACTAGATCTTTTCTCTATTTCTGTTTGTATTTTCTACAGATAAAGCTTTTAAAAGAAATAATAACCCTCAAAACAAAAACAAATCAAAAAAACAAGCAAAATCTCCACAAAGAAACCGACCCAAGCAAACACCAAAAAACCACTTCCAAACCAGTCATTCTCACTCTGAGTCATCTTCCATTCTGTATCTGTTAATTTCTGATCTGGATGACACTGTTTCTGCCTGCTTGCAATAGCATTGTATGCTTCATCACTTAGGGTGAATAATTCTGAACCAAATTTTAGACTGTATCTGGGCAACAGACGACACAGGTCCAAACTGAACCCTTGTCTGTACACAGGTATTAATACCTACCTTGTTGGGAAACATGGCTCCTATACTGAGGGTCAGAAAATGTATTATGCTAGTTTAAGAGGTTTAGTCTGTTCTTCTACAGAGAATTTATATTAATATTAAATAAGTATTTTCTCATCAATTATAATATTTGTTTATTTCAGCTACTGTACATGCATACATTTATATCATTTATATACATTTTGTGATTTGTTTTTTCTTTATATGGACTTTTTGCCATGTAACTGCCTTCTTCAAGCTAGATATTACATCTTGTCTATGATCTATAAAGCTAGGAATTTTGGGAAAATTCACAGGGATCTGTAAGCTTCCAAAAACTGAATCCTACTGTAGAAACTTAGTCAATAAAATTCCTGTGGTTTCAAGAGTCTGTAAGCCTTCATTCTGCACTGGGAAAAAAAAACCAAACCACATTAAGTAAAGAAAAATTCTGCAAGCTGCAGCCAGAAGAGATTCTGCTATACTTTACCTATTATACTTTAAAAGATGTTTGATCCTAAGATAGAACTTTTGCTAATACTTTAACAATTTCAACATAAGAAAAGAATTTCTCTTTTTCTACAGTAAAAACCTAATAATATAGGTCATAATTTTACTTAAGTATTAAGATTCTTTCAGTATCTGGAGCTGTCTATTCACCTTACACATTTGGTAACAACAATGTAACTCAGAGGAATCTGGGAGTAAGAGGAAGATATAAAGGAAGAGGAAATGAGATGGGGGTCTGGCATAATTTCAGAGATTGGATTTAACTCTGAGGTCCCTGACTCTACCAGCAACGTGAAAAAGATAATAATTTTATGACATTGACAGGCTAATTGTGGGAAATGCTGAATGCAGGGTACAGAAAGTTACTAGAAAAGAAAAGATGAAAATGTCCTTTCAGATATAAAATATTCTGAAAGCCTTACTGCCTCTCTCTCTCTCTCTCTCTCTTTTTTTTTTTATTTTTTTTTTAATTGGTTTGCAGGAAATAGAGCAAAGCAGAGCAAACAGAAAGGACTTGCAGGGTGTTAATTGACACCTGATAATTAAAGTGAAGCATCATCAAAGAACCACCTATGGGTACCACCTCAGTGCTGTTGGGATAACCCTGGGAAGCCACCAGTGAGAGGCTCAGTGACACACGAGTGCCTTGGAACAAACATAATCAGGTGGGGAGCTTCATAGAACTGATTTTTTAATTAATCTCTCTTTTTTTTTTTTTTTTTTTTTCGATTTCTTATCCTGGTGCCTGGGCTGTTGATGAGTATGGAATGGAAAAGATGTATTCCCTGAGTGATAAAAAGCGTGGGTGAGCAAGCAGTGGTTGCAGGGTAATAACAACAATGCCTTGTGCCAGGCTCAGCTAAATGCTGAGAGATTAAGTAGGTTAAATGAAAATAGATGCAAGCTAACTGAATTCAGGGGCATAGGAGATTAAATTAGTGCAGTACAAAATTAGGCCTAAAATAGGGATTGCTATTTTACCTTCTATCAGCTTTCTTTGGATTGCCAGAGTCTGCAGCTCTATCGGTCAGAAATGAAAATGAAACAGAAGACACACTGTAAAACAAAGAGCCATTCCCCTGGGTTTTTTTTATAATAATAATAAAAAAAACAAAATCCAAACAAAGCTGCAAAAAAAAATCCAAATTATTTTAGAAATTAGTAGTTTGAAACCATCTTAGACTGAATTTGCTTGTTTTTTCTCTTTTTTGTTTGAAGTTGACTTGGGGTTCAAGTACCTAAGTGGCTCTTATTCTGACTGAACATAAAAATCTCTTTTATGCAGTTAGAATATTCAGAAGTCTAATGAAGTCTATGAGGCAATACAATTATGACTCATTCTCTGGATTTTGTTGTAGGCTCAAAGAAAGGCAGAAGTTAAAAACCCCTTCTCCCCATTCTGCCTCCACCCCTTCAAATAGTGTGTTTCATGGAAGGACCTAAATTTAGGAACTGATAGGTTTAATATCCAGATAGCAAGAGAGAATATTAAACTAAAGGGATGGTGCAGGAAATAAAATAGACATAAAAGTGAGAAGAGCATAAAGGGAAGAAGGGAAGCTTTAAGATGAACAAGCAAAGAGCAAATTGAGAGCAAACCTGTAGGTATGTGATATGTTTTTCTGGGCACTAGATTTAAGAGAACTGTGAACCTGAAATAGAGAATGAAGGCTTGATTTGAATATGAATGTCTGGCAGGGTCTGAGCAGCGTGAAAGAGATGATTTTAGCATCAGCTTTTTGAATAGACTTGGTTGGATACAAGCTGAGATTTAAGTAGGCTGGACAGACTATAGCTAACATCAAGGATGAGTGGGGAAAAAAGACATGAAAGATTGCTAAAATTCACCTAGGTGGAAAAAGTCTTGCAGAAGCATAGATGACTTTCTATAATACCTATATCCTGTTTTGCAAATTTTATTGCTGTTTTGGGTTTTAGGGTGTTAAGCAGAAATTTCATTCATGTAAGTCGGGGGTATGGTTTTGGTATACACGGACATTGTACTGTTGGTTTTGGTGAAGTAATGTAGGGGAGAGTGTCAGGGTATGGATTCTTCTTAGGCATCCAACCAGGTGGAGGAAGGTGAGTTGTAGTAAAGATGAAGTATATGGAGTTAGAGATTATGGCAGAGAATTAAAGAAAAGAGTAAAATATACCCAGCATTGTCTAGATCCACTGACAGACCTAGAGCACTGAAATTCTTTTTCAGACCACATCCCTGCCTGTGCTGTAGAAGTGACATGTCACACCAAAAGAAACAATTAGTGAACTATATAAAGCAGTAAGTAGTTTCTAGCACCGTTTTTCCTCTTGCTTTTGAAAACCAAATGTTTTCTAAATTCCACGGTGATGAATGATATTAGAAGAAAATACTACACAACAAAAGTTTAGTAGGCATAGGTGAACACTGAAAAAAGAAGGTGCACTGTAAAAGACTAAATGTTTCCAGCCAAACCATTTGGCAGATTAAATAGTGTTCTCCACTGTTTCAGAAATTTCCATCAGAGCCACTTCCCTTTTCTTGATATACAGAAATTTAATTATCTTTGATTTAAAAATAAAAAAATAAAACCCTTTCACTTACTTACTTCTAGACCTTACTTCCACTATAGAAAATTTAAAATTCTGGCTCTGGCTTCACTAGAGGCAGGAATGAACTTTATTATCTCACTCTTTATAGCTTCGGTTGGATTATTTGCAAGTTTAATAGTTACAGATATTTCCTGAATCTAAGGCCTTACTTTTCATGTGATAGAACCTGCAAAATCTAAGCCATAATCTTTACCTGATTATATGTCATAGAAGGGTGTCATAGAGTGATTTTACTACTTTTTAACCACGTGACCAATGAAAAATCTTTGGCTGAGGAAACTCAGGTATTAAATTTGCCAAAAATGAAAGAGGCTATTTGTTTACTCAGCAATGCAATGAAAAGAACATTACTACATTAGGACAGTATTCTGAGCTTTTACCTACTTTCCCTTAAAATATAACTGACTGTAACTGGATGTTTTCCCCTGTTATTCAGTATTCCAGCCAATGAGACTTAATTTCTTCATAAAGTGCTTTGAAACTGCAAAATGCTTTTTCCTCTACCTTATAGTATAGCTTTATTCCTTGTTAACCCATGCACTCATTACATGTTCATTGTGTCATTTATTCCCCATAAATGTCAAATAAAATGTAATTACATATTTTATTCTAAAAGTGTAGCTATACCTTCAGTATAAAGTAAAATTACTGAGATAACAATTTTGAATGAGAAGTCCCATTAGTACTTGTCTCCAAGGAATGGACTTGAAACTCAGGAGAACAGTGTTATGTCTTTTCCTACTAAAAATAGAGGTTTTGGGTTGAAATTTCTAGTTAAAGTCAAATCAAAGCAAATAGCCAGGGAAGAAAAAATCTTTGTAACTTGTAGCTTCCCTCCCCTCCTTCCTTGATTTTTGAACACCAAAAAAAAAAAAAAAAAAAAATTTCATTCAGAATTTTGATGCTTATTAGGGTCAGAAATTTGAACAGTTTTCACCAATGAACAAATGTGATCATAGGAACAACTGAATGCTGATCTGAAGGCTGAGCTGTAACAAAAATCTGGCCAGGTTTTATGTACCAAGTATTATGTACCAAGTATCCCTTGAAGTATAAAAGCATAGCTTTATCAAGGCAAAAAATATACAAAAAACATTAAGAAAGATTACTTCCCACACACTTAGTGGTTTGTAAACTTCTGGTCCAGACAAGCCAGCCAAATAACCATTTTTTGACATGTGTTTTTTGTATGGCATACTGTGATGGGATACTGCCATGTCCCATAATCAACTAACAGTGAAATTTCCCAAATCACAAGTGACTGTGTAAATAAGTAGAAAATGTAAACTGTCGCATCACAGCCTTGGAGAAAGGGAGTTATCACATACAGATGCAGGGTAGAGATTGTTTTAGGGTTGGTATGGCTACTACTTGCTGGTTTGCAGCATAAAAAAGCAGTTTTCTTGTGCACTTCCTATATTCTCATTAGAAAATATTTAATTAGACAAAACACATGTTTTTGTTCTTTTCTGTAGTCCTTAACACACGTAGCGTTAATTAGTATTTTGAATTATTACCTATTTTTAACCTTTCTTTTATCTGCAGTACAACTAATGTAATTCATATTCTGATTACAGAAAAAGCTTGGATGTATTTGCTTTCTATTCCTTATAAATAGTAATTTTCATTATATTTCCATTAAGAAGCATATTATATCTTGTAAGATATACATTAAATATAGCTTTTTTTTTTCGTGTGGGAACAGATCATTATATTATTTTATTTAATGCACAGCTCCTGATTTATCTGTGTGTTTTAAAAAAATTAATGTATTTTTGGGATTCCTTCGTGTTTGTACTTTAAGCTTGAACTGGCACTGGTGAAAGCTGAAAGGAAAAGATACTCTGCTTTGCTGAGTACTGTGATCTGTCAGTCCTCTTGTGAGAAATTAAAATTCTCTCTATTAGGTATTGGTAAATTTGTGTCTGAATGTCACTCTTGTGTACATTCCTATTGAGAAAGAAAATTTTTACTGCTCAGAAGCTAAGGACCTCATACTTCTGATCACAGTAAAGATTAATTAGACAGTTAGGGCTGACTTGCAGTAAAATCCTTTAAAATAATTCATCAGCCTGTGGGAGTTGGAACAGAAAGGATCAAAGAAAGTTGTTCTGGATTTTCAGAGGGAGTTTGGCAAGAATGAACTAGATGGCAAATGTGAAAATAAGGGAGAGGATCCAAGAAATGATAGAGATACAGAAGGTGACTAGATGCGTAAGCTGTTGGTGGGCATGATTATTTTAGGGTAGAAGGTGTGTTTGTGTTCCAGCACATCTGACTGATGGGAACAGGAAAGAAAAGATCCAAGGATGTTGATTCTGACAAACACTTTTCTGATACCGAAACATCTAGGAGAGGGATGAATTAGAAATACGACATAAAAATTTGTATGTGCTTGCTGAGGTGGGCTCGGGGAATACAGACACTCTGCAGAAGGATCAGAGGAGGAGCCTGAATAGTGGAGAAGAGTTGGAGATGAGGTGATATTTGCTGTATGTCAGGAGCAGAAGTTTTGATTTCTCTGACAAAGTGACTGTAGAGTCAGATAGATGGGCTTAGGGACATAATGCAAAGCAAGCCTACTCTAAATACAGAGGTGTTTCAGGTCAGATGCACCGTAATTATTAGCAGTCTGAATCCCCCCAAAAGAGGGAAGTGAAACCTTAAAGCATCACTATCTTGTGGCTGTAGAACCTTTTCTCTAAATTAGTTTTAGTCTAGACAATAGCTGTGTGCAATGCAGCTGTGACATACATATGTGTGGACTTGATGATCTCAGAGGTATTTTCCAGCCTCAATAATTCTTTCAGAAACTTTGTAAGGAGAAATAGAGCCACCACTCATCAGCATGAAATAAAGATGCTTCATTATTTTTACACATTGGCATACAGATTTTGGAGCTGTGTTTTCTATGTGTGCTTCATTTGATTTATGGAGATATTCAACTGACGCTAAGAAAAATCTATGTTTCATCCTAGCAAAAACTTTCACTCTTCATTTTGCAACTAGATGCCATACATTTTTGTAGAAGGGAGCTCCTTCATGCAGCCTATTTTAGTTTTGACTGACTTGTCGTGTTTAGGTGGCAAGTGATAAGATAATGGAAGTCATAGTCACGGAATCATAGATTCATCATGGTTGGAAAGGGCCTTTAAGATCATCAAGTGATCAGCACTGCACCACCATAACCACTAAATCATGTCCTGAAGCACCACATCCACCTGTTTTTTGACTACCCTTGGGGATGGCAGCTCCACCACCTCCTTGGGCAACCTGTTCCAAGATTGTCCAGAGATTGGCAGTACCATAGCTCTGACAGTGAGCTCATCTGGTGTACTGACAGAGTGTACTATGTACACTTGCAGTGTAATTCTTGATTTTTATTAATATTTGGGGAAATTTAAATTAAACCAGCATGATATCAGATTAAAAAAGACTAAGATTAATAGCTTCAGGGGTCTTTCATCACTATTTTAATAGTGATTTTAATAGCTTAGGGTACTATGCAAGATGGTCAGATCTTATGCAGCAGGATGTAGAGACTATGTGGGGAAACAAAGACTATGTTATCTCTCACTTAAATCTTTTTGGCCTTGGTAACTGCAGAACTGAAAAAGAGCTTTGTAGCTATATTTTTTAACGATATTTCCATAAAATTTGTGGCTTTCCAACTTTGGTGAGGAATAAAAGTCAGAAATCTGACTGAATTGATTGTTACTTTTCAAGGGTCCATGTTTTGCTTCTGCAATTATCCTGAGACTTTACTATCTTTAAGCATCCTTGTCATTACACTGGGGTAGGAAGAGAAGGAAAGAAAGGAACAGAAACAGAGACTGCAAACTGAATGGGAAATAAGCTGACAGGCTTTGAACTTGAACGACCACTGAAAGGATCAAAGGGCTCTGGGGTCACAGTGAGAATAGCTGGCACAACAAGGGCACCTTTGATAAAGAGACATTTTACTAGTTTAGTGCATAAATTTGTGTGAAGTAAATAGCATAGGTGTTTGTGGAGATGGGCTTGCGGAGCAAAGAGACGACTCAATATGAGTTAGCAACAAAGCTCGATTTTATTAAGCAAAGTGTTACATTTATATGGTCTTGGTGTCTTCATGGCTCATGTTGATTGGCTGCGTGTTGCTGTCCACACACCTCTTGTCGCGTTGCGATTGGTGCTGCTTATTGTCCTTGTCCTGCTTTGCTGATCGCAGGCATCCTGTTTGCAACTTTTTATCTGCCGTAACTTTCTTCTTCTCAGGGGCTCAGAACTGGTTAAATACAACTGTTTATGTGCTGTCTATGAGATGCTTTCCCATCCTGTTATTCTTCTTTTCTGCTGCCAACTCCCTTATCTTTTGCACATAGCTGATCTTTTAATAACCTTGCAGCTGGGCCTCAAGGCCCTTAGCTCACTCTGGCTAAAGCTAAATAGTCAGCATTGCTCACATGTCCATTTTCCTGCAAAAAACTCACAACAGGTATTATCTATGATTTTTTAAAATTTTTTCAATTTTTTTTTTTAGATCTGGCTTGCTGCTAGAATGGTGGGTTTAGTATTGTATGTGAGGGTTGCTTTTTTATTACTGTATTTTAGGGTCAGATTATGTTATGCAGCTATCCAAATGGGTGGAACTACAGGCAGAATTACTTGGCTTTTTATCCATAAAGGACAGCCAGCCAGAAAAATACTGAATTCATTGAGTGTTCCTCAGTGACTAAATATTGAGGGAAAAAAAGGAAATCAATGTAGTCTTTGTGCTTTTTTATTTTTGTGAAGGAGAAGGTTTGTTTTTTGATGATATTTTATAATACAGTCAAACAAGGTATCAAATTGCTATGATGCCATAATGAAAATACTGGTTACCTATATAAAATGTGGAATTAAGGTCCACTTATAAGTTCTGAATGTTTTGTGAGAATGCCTGTACGTATGATGGATGGAGAAGACCTTCTGTAAGATTGTGGGATTTAATATCTGGCATGCTCGGTTAATGTTGGGGGAGATCAGGTAGTAATGGGAATTTTGTTATTAACCATCTAACTTTGGTAAGTATTAATTTAACCAAATTGAATATCTGTTTGATTTTATCAGCAGGCAAAACCATATGACATTCCAGGCTAGGCCTGTTTTATAACTGCTGCAGGTCTGGCATTGAAGGTGAAGCATGGATTATAGGGTGGGAATATATTCTGTTCATGCACCAGTCATAATCCTTGATCTTAAACCTGTACTGCATGAGAGTATTGCATGGCATGTAACGTATCCACTGTAATCCTGCTCAGCATGTGGTAAAGTATCTCACAGCATTACCCAGGGACAACTTGCAGAAAGGTGGTCAGTTTGAGTCTTATTCTTCCAGGTTTATGTTTCAAGTCATGGAGAAAATTGGAAAATCACAGCTGCAGAACATGGAACATCCTCTGTAGAGGAGAGAGTGCAAATCTAAACACTGCCTCAGACACCTTGCTACTTGGGACGGGGGAAGAATAACTGCTTAATTATGGACACAATAACACCTCTGAAAGGAAACACAGAAATCACTGTAGAGAATTGTCCCTATGATAAAATCTACATATGTTGATCGCTAGGTAGTATTTTAAAATTACTAAGAAATTAACTACACAAAACACAAACATGCTGTGTTTAACAAGCAATTAGAGACCCATGACATCTCACAGAAAAACACTGTTTAGAAGATTTTGTGCCTCTATGCTACAATTTTTTTTTTATTCTTAGGAAAATTTCAAAGGAACTGAAGTTTTTGTTCTTGGTCTAGTTTTCAGAAGCACATTTATATATAGCTCTGCAAGGCCAATTAAAAATATACTTGAGAGCACTGATCATTCAGGTAAGCTGTTACCTGTGTTGATTTTTCAAAACTTTCAGTGTAATGTGCTTGATTTTCTATATGGTTTTTTTTGTGTTTTCTGATTTCCTTTTCATTTTCTCCCACTGGTACACTAATCTGCACTATACTTAGCTTATATCCCAAGCAAAACCATTATGTGTTCTAATAGCACCACTGGCAATAGGCAAGATTTCCACCAGTTTAAGCCTCTGGATGCCCCTCAAATCTCATTTCAACAACATATGGAAATCACCCTACAGCTAGCTAGGTCTTTTGGACATGAATCTCTAAAGAAAATATAGTATTCTGTTTGCAACTTGAGATGGGGGGAGATAAAGAGAAAGAACATAATAAAATGTAGGAAAAGACATTTGAAAAAAACCTCTTGCAGTCTGGTCTCTCTCTATTCTCCCCTATTCTGCTATTCAGCAGCTATTTTTTTTTTATGTGCAGAAAATCCTCTTATTGGATATTTCTTGTTCTTTAATGACTTCACTACAGGGTTGCATTGATCGATAGGAATGCCTTCTCCAAAATCCATTAACAGAGTTCTTGACTGACTGCAATCCAGGCATGTTAATCACCATTATTCTTCTAGAATGTCAGACCACTCAAGTTTTTTATATGTGGATTTCTTGTCTAAAAATCAATGTGTTCCTTATTTATATACAGAATCAGGTACCTTGATGGAAACTATGCTAGATTGTCAGCTTTAAAGTGTTCTATAGAAAATTTAATAAAGAAATCTCCCTAACATTTAGGAAGACTCACCCACTGTTTGCTTATAAACTGAAATTAAAATTATAGTGTCATCTGCACCTTTCTTATATAGATAATAATACTAATCAAAGAAACATCCACTTTTTCCCATACTGTCTCTTCTGTGTCTTCTTTGACACATGCATGTTGAAGAGAAACTTCACATTTTTTGATGTGATTGCATCAGAAGAAGAGATATAGTATGATGCCTATTTGACAAATAGCAACTCAACAGAAATTCTGCAAAAATTTCCTTTCATATTTTCTCTCCTCTGTTCTGCTGCTTTGATGAAATGGTAATCTTTCTAATACATTTCTTCAGCTAGAAAAGTGTTACAGAAACATAGTCTTCCTTGCAGTTATTACCATGATGGAACATTTATTAACCAACAAATGAGGCACCACATCCTCTGATAATTCTCTTAAAAAAAACTTAGGAATAACTGTTCTTTCTCTTGCATATCAACAATCAATTAAATATCAAAGAAGTCTTGTACATTCTGCACAAGAGAGAATGCAAACTGTTTCACTGATCAATATCCAGTGCAGAAATATGTTAAATCTTGTCTGACAAATTTTTGCCTTTTGCTGAGGGGTGGTTTGACACAGCAGTTGTGCCCTAAACAATTGGGCTTGTGGTCTGTGAAGTCATGAATTATTGTTTTCACAATGAGCTCTGGTCCATTTTGCCTAGAAAAATATGTCTGTAATGCACTAAATTATTGTGGCCTCTAGAACACAGTGTGTTCCTGGGCTCTTAGAGAAGAGTGAGAAACACAGCCAGAAAAGTGAGAAAATACTTTCTGAGTTGCAAGGGTTGTTCACCTGTCTTCAGTCTCATTTTATTTTATGTATATATGCATTCATATAAATACACATGTACATGCTTTAACCAAGTGCATTCAAGAGTAAAGCTAAAGAGTAAAGTGTGTTATCTCTGACCAATTTTTATTGGTTTCCTTTGAATATTATTTCCTTATATCCATAGGGTTTTTTTGCCATCTATCTTTAGAAATATCTACCTTCTGTGGCACCATGTAACTAAAACCACCTCACTGAATTACTGTTCTGTCTAGGATAAGTTTTCAAGAACTTCAAGACTGTTACCTTGAAGATTCAATTTTTGTATAGTGATGATTCTTAAAAGTTAGTGTTGCAAGTTTCTTTTCTTCCTACAGCTGATATTTACAAATAAATTTCTAATATGCATACCAATACAAAGCAGTAATTGTATAATGAGATAATCTGAATTATTTTAAGATTTTGCTGCTGTCTTTTCTTTCCTTAAATTCAAAAGAAATTAATTTCTTTGCTCTTTCTTTAGCTCAGGCAAGAGGTTATATGATGTTATTTATATTTTGCACTCTTACAAATCAGTGTTTGGAACACTGTTGCTACTGCTTCTTCAACTACTACATTAGGAACCATCTTACATCTCATATTTGTCACTATGTTTTACAGAATTTTACAGAATATACTGTGGATGGAATAAAAATCTCTTCCTTAAGGAATGTTTTATTGAACAAAACTTGCACAACTTGAAAAGTTTTCAGGTAATGTATCTGTTTTAATATTTTCTAAATTGAGATTTTTTTTTTCTTTTTTCTTTTGTCTTTTATTTTTTTCTAAATGTTACCTGGATTTTTTTTATACTCTGTGGAGTAAGTGGTCTAAGAAAAGACTGCTGAGTCAAAAGTCCTTTATACAAGTTTCATCTGTGACAAAGCTTACCTAATAATGCCAAAAGTTTATTTTATGTGAATATTTTTTGTGTGTGTGTAGTGGAATATCCTAACCCTGCCAGTGATCTCAAATCCATATAGTTACCATAGGAACTCATGTTATCTTATGCTATAGTATTTGAACATATTGCAATGTAGAAGTGTTCATAATGCCTTGCTTTTTTCAGAATGTATGTTTCTGATTGTTCACATAACATTTTCATGTCTGGAAATGTCAGATCTTTTAATCTGCAGCAAGCTAATATTTCTCTGCACTCTCAAAAACGGCAGAATAATGTATTTTTGGAACAGTTGTAAAAAAATAATGGTTTGGTTTTATTGTATTCAGATAATCAATGTAATGGTACAGAGCAATGCTATTAATGTCTTTTTTTCTTGTTCTGATGTCTTTTTAGGGGTGAGGGACAGTGGGATACATTGCAGCCATAAACAGTGGATTTCAGACCTGCTGACGCAAGGTAGTGGCTCTTCATAAAAAGCCTATTAGAACTACTGAAAAGAAAAGAAAACAAAACATGACTAGTTTTTCATGTATGCTTTTTAAAATAGTGTTACTTATGCTGTGAACATGTAAATTAGTTTGCAAAAGACAGACTAATTTGTTAGCCTCTTAGCCTAAGTTTACTAACTCATTTTCATCTTAAAGAACTATCTTCAGACTTATATTTACTAAAATATCTATGCTTTTGTAACTTTCTGTTATTTCTGCTCACATTTTGAGGCACAAAGAGTAGTTGGAATCACTGCTGCTGAGGAATATTACTGCAACTTGATTACCTGGCTTTGAAAATCTCAGCTAGGGGCCTGACTAGGTTCTCTTATCTCTCTGCTCTCTTCCTTATTATACAAATATTGTCTTAAAAAGCATTTAGATATTACTGTAAATATACAGAAGAATGCTATTGAATCAAAGGGACCGGTGTTAGAATCCATATATTCTTTCTCTTTGAAGCTAATCTCATATGTGTACCATATTGAATATTTGGATATAAATATGCAGTCACTTTAGTTATTAAGTTTACTCAACACCAACTATTTTTCCATGTTACGAGGAGCAAGTTTTTTTCAATGAAGCATTCCTTCCAACATGCTTCCCTTCTTCACAAACACAAGATTAGCTATCAGTAGATAAGTCAAAGTAATTTTATCTTTCTTGAGTGTCCTCCTCACTGCAAGAAGAGTTCTAGTCCTCTTCTGCATGTAATTGGAGAAGCCTTAGAAGAGTTCATGGAGATTTTCCTGATGACCCTTTGAAACTAGAGTTTTGTCACATTAAAAGTACCCATGCTAAAAAAGTTACGAAGTTCAAGAGAGCACATTCATTCTCAAATGAAAATTTGTAGAATGGCTCAGCAGCCAGTGTACAATCTGAAAAAAGAGATTTTCTTTTATTACAAACACATCATGTTGGCATTCTTGTTACTGCTAGGAAAGCTTATGCCTGTATGAAGCAAAGAAAGGGAAGGAAAGAAGATACCAAATTTTCAGCTTTCCATTTTATGAAATTATGTGACTTGAAGAAAACCAAATTAGTGTTCATCATATTCAGGGAGGTATCTTCTGTATTTTGGTTCATCGTGTTCCAAAACTATTTGGAAGATTTCTCAACTTGTGAATATTATTTTGTTGTATTTTGGAAATTTCATCTGTTCATTGAAATAAATTAGTTGAATGCTGGCCTTTTATATGTTCAGCAGGGCAAGGGTCAAAAAAAAAGTTCCATTTTAATGGTTTAATTCCATTCTGATTGTTCTGTCTCTGTTGTCATCTTGACCAGCTTGGTAGTTAAAACCCCATATAGCTTCCCTGGACTCAACTTTGTCACCTACAATTCTATCATCAAATATAAAGTACAATTACAAAAGGTAACCATGCCAGTAAAATATACACCGTTTCATTTCTAAATAAGCAGGTATACATTTAATTTTCTTTTTCTGTTTTTTTCTGTTTTTTACTTTTCTTCCCAGTTTCCCGTATTTGCCATACAACTGATGAAAGCCAAAATATAGGTCTTTACCTTAAACTGATTACATGATCCTAATAAGTTATCTATACTGAACTTATTTTTGTGTTATATGTTTAACTATGCTGTTATAAAACCATAGAGAGTATTTCTAGGGTGCTGCCTAATATGCAGAACAGCTCATTTTTTGATCCAGATACTAAATGAGCGAACTACAATATACATAAAACCATGTTTCTCTCATATAGACTAATTTTCCACTGAATTAATCAACCTCTTTACCCTTGCCAGAAATTTTCCTTATGTCAATTGAACAGTCTCTAACCACTGCAAACAAATATTAACGTTATTCTTAGGAATAATTTATATTTACATAGGAAATTCCTTTATTCTTCCTGACACATGAAAGCATCCAGCCTTTCAGCATGGGAAGCATAAACCTGCTGCACTGCAAGGACTCAACAAGAGAGGCAGGAGTAAGGATGGATTCTTAGTGAAGGGCATCCCTTTTTCAGACTTCTTAGGCTTTTTCTGTGCCCCTAATCACGTAGTATTACTCATATTTCTGCTTAGTGTTACGCAGTCTCGGGATACATAAAAAACCCCTTAATCTTAAATTTTATCTGCACAAAATGTGAAGACAAGTTATTTGAAATGCTATCAGTCATGTAATTTTGATGTATAGAAATTTCTTTAGTTGCAGTTATCTTCCAGTCTTCTGTCAATTTTTTTGTAGTTAGATTTGGACCCAATCAATTCAAATACAAAAGTCTTCACTAAGTCATTTAGATCAAATTTACCTACCTGGAGAGGTGACTAGATACATTAATCACGTAGCTAATCAGCATATTTTCAAGGTGTCTGAATGTGGATGGCAGATAGGATCTTCCTACCTGAAGGCAGATGAGTTAGAATATTTTGGCCAAGTATATAAAATGCTTAACTCACATTATCTTAATCCGTGATGTAGTGATGCTAAATTAAAAGAGATGGGAAATGAAGTTCTGTGACCTTTCAAAAACAGGCAATTGCAGTTGCTGGCAAATTAGCATCCATGAAACTTTTGCAGACTTGCATAGCTGAAAATGTGTGAATGGATTAATATTGATGTATCATTCTCCTACATGTACATTTTATCACAGATGAAACTTATACTAGATCTAAAATATTTTTGCAAATATCTGTGTTATTATGAATGTTTTTCATATTCTACTTTTATTTAGTAGATAAACATGAAGTGTCAGGTTAAATAAAAAATTATTTATTCTAAGCTGTTGCAAGGCATCAACAAGGTTTTAGGAACCAACCCCAGGAAGGACTCATTCTATCTCATTTACTTTAATGTGAATCTGAAGTGAGCCATTTAAAGGTAAGGGGTATGTTAATAGAAATAAGTCAGTGTAAAATGGCATGAAAAGAAGATGAAGATGTAAGGAGATACTGAGCCACTGGATCAGAGCAAAATACAGAGTACGTTAAATGCAAAAGTTCTTAGGGCTGCTGCATTGCCCCTGCTTCCAGATTCAACTTATTACTTTGCTTCTCTTCACACTGACAATGGTGTCATCCTTTTATTTTTTGTATCTTGAATATTCATGTTAGGGGACAGAAAATATTTCAGTCCTCGAGATTGAAAAGAGTTAACAATTCTTGGGAGTTGCCTCAGAAGTTTGGAAAGGCTGTCTAAATTTATCATAGTATTCAAAGTATGCATAAGTCTAGTTAGCCCTCTATGCAGTGGTTGTTGTCCTTTCATGACATGGCATGGGAAAGCGTTAAATCGTTCAGGTTGTATTGGAAGTGACAAGACTGGTAAATGCATCTTAATATAACAACATATGAATTAATTGATTTTTAAGGTAAGAAAGAACAAGCTTCTGCATTTCCAGCCCTATGACTGGTGAGTTTTATCCTGGTTAGCTTGAAATGGTTAGCTTGAGATAGACATAGATATGTATTTGGTCAAGTTAGGGAAGCAAAACACTTATTTCCTGCAGGGTCCTCCTGCTGCAGGGGACTCCACTGTGCCTCCCCTGCATGTGCAGCTGGTTGTAGGTCATCCTTATCTATGGATCCTGGCCTATGGAACACAGGGGGGCCATCACTGTGTACATGTCTCCTTCCTGCACTGTGGCAGGGCTGCAGGCAGAATCTTCTTTCTTCACTTTGTAACAGCTGCTGTAGCTATCTGGAACTGCAGCTCAAGGCATGGATTCATAGATTCATTTAGGTTGGAAAATACCTTTAAGGTGATTGAGTCCAACCATAAATCTAACACTGCCAAGTCCACCACTAAACCATGTCCCTAATGCCTCCTGGAGTAGTGACACAACAATTTCCCTAAGCAGCCTGTTCCATTGCTTGATAAATAGAGATCTTAGTATGGCATCTACGTACAGTTGTTCAGATGAGAGCTATATATCCATGCTTCTATTTGACACTTCCATAACCCAATGCAGAGTGTAATCAGATAACAAATGGAGGAGCTTGTAGTTGGTCTGGCTTGACTGCTAAAAAATGCTTTCATGATCATGGCACATAGCTTGAGTCTTTCTTTCCTCTTCCAGTACATTATGATTATGATTTTAATTAGCTTATTTAAATCACAATCAATGCACCAAGGAGAAGTACCAGGCAGCTAAAATGATTTATTACGTATTCCAAGAACGTTTGTCTTATATTTGGTATTTCTGCTATCTATCTCTAGAATGCCCCTGCCTGCTTGACAGCAGCCTGTCAGTGCTGTTATGATTGCTGCATGCAGTGACTTAAACTGCCAGCTTTTCCCTCAGACTCAGAGGGTGATCATTCTGCACTGCAAATACAGCAATGTAGAATAACTTAACACTTGCCTGTGGCCCTGTCAATTATGAAAAGAGGCAGTACCAATACATATTGTGATCTGGTGTTTTACTAAATATCAATATGGGTGAAAGATGAACGATGGTGAGTTGATGTATACGTTTCTCCAAGCTTTTCTCTTACAACAGCTTATACAAACAGCTCTGCAGGGAGATCAAGAGCTGTCTTTGTTACATTAAGTATTCTTGAAGGTACCTCAGGTCCTGAAGGTAGTGGTACAGAAATCCAGGAATTCTAAGGATTTTCATAACTGTCCTTCAAACCTGTGAAGACAAAGGTCAGGTGAGATTGTGGTTTATTATTATTAATGAATATAGGTACAAGATAAGATTAAGATTTCATTCAAAACACATAATATTTTACAGCTGTATTTCAAGGCATCTTCTTTTTCTGAGCCTCCACTAAGGATGATTTAACCCTGTTTTTATTCATCAATTTTTTATTCTTTCTTAATGAATAATTTAAGTTATGAGCAGTAGTCTGGCATGATTAGGAACCTATGGAAGGATTTAGTGTAATACACTCTGTGCTCCTCCTACTGCACTGGATTCCTTCTGCGTTGTGACAGTCTAATTAGATCGAAAACTTTATATGCAACTTTGTAACTTGTTTGGCAATTCACTTCTTAGAAGCTGGAATAGAATATCAGTCTTTACACTGACGCAGGAGGAGAACTGTTATGGAGCTGTTTGGTTTCCCTCCTTGTCAAGTCAGTCTCCAGCCTTGCTGGAGTTTCTTATTTGTGCTCAGAGTTTAGCTGATCTAACACACATATATCAGCTGTTCTCTAGTAAAGTATCACCGTGACCTTTATATTTTCCTGATTGCAATTTTTGTCAGTACTCTTAGTTGGGGAAAAGTGCAAGGCCCTTGATTCACCCAAAATGTTATTGAATAAGAATTGCATTACATTGAAGAGGATTTTTATACAGGGGATTTAGGTAAAGTCATACTGTAACCCACATAGTGCAAAAGGCCAATATTTTTAAAATGTGGCCCTTAATGTAGTTGTGAGATTCTGTGCTTGTGAACAGTTCAATTGTATGTTGCATGTAATGATCATTATACTCTCTCTAAGGTTTCTTAACTGGAGATGCTCTTTTGAGTAGCAGTGCTACCCCATGGTATTAGTTTGTGAGCCCTGAAAATAACTGTAGTTTACCACATGTGAGAAATAGAAACATGTACTAGTGCCCAAGAATCATAGAATCATAGAATTAGCCGGGTTGGAAGGGACCTCAGAGATCATCAAGTCCAACCCTTGACCCACCAGTGCGGTTGCTAGACCATGGCACTGAGACTGGAAAACAGCCTCAAACTGTAAATGATATTTAGAGCTGTGACTGGAAACATATTTAAAAAAACAAGCCAAACAAACCCCCTCTGCCACAAAACTATAAACTGCAGCAAAAACTGGAGGAAAGAGCCAAAAGCAATTATCAGCTCTCAGAAAACAGGCGTTTTTAACAACAGAGCTGTTTCAGCTAATAATCCCAATGTTCAGGTTGTACAAAAGAAATCAATTGCTGGTGAGTGCAGATGTTGTGTCTGTTGTGTACTGTGGCATGAAAGTTCCCACAGCTTCAATCTAAAGTATGTTTGCAAAACACTCCTTGTGGTCCTTAAAACTGCTGAGGGTATAATTGCAGCCACTTTCATTCTCCCCTTTTCCAATCTGCCTTTGTCCCTCATAATATGGCAGCTATGATTCTCTTTGCCCTCTGAAAAAGGTGGAGATTCATGCACAAATGCTCCCAATCCCTGTGATGGTAGAGAGCTGAAAATGCCATAGGTGATATCAAATGTTTCAGGTTAAACACATGCAGGTCACAGAGCAAGGAAAGCAAAGAACTGTATTGGCCTATTTCAAGCACTACAACTTGACAGTTTCTAGATGATTCAGTTTTAATTCAGTCTTAAGCAGCATCTTGAATATTTTAGGCATTTGTTCTTTTGGGGTAAAATTTGCTATAGCAGAAATCCATTTCAAAGCACAATTATTAGAGTAATTCCAATCTTAAAATTTCAGAATGATCTGAAGATGGGATCAGACAATATGCTTCAATAAGTCTTTCCTGGGAAGATGAAATGTTATTAATAAAGAGACCTTGTATCACAGAAAAGTTAAAATAGGATAATCCTACCTCTATCTATTTAAAACTTAGGAGGCTAGAAAAAGGAGTGATGTGTCCATACCTCCTATCTCCTAACCTTCATATCCCCTTTAGTATCTCCACCATCCCATTTACAAGGTTATTGCTTTAGAACAGATTTCAGAGAATAACATGCATCCATTTATTCATCAAATTTTCAGCCTAATATGAAAAAAAGTTGATCTCAGATGCCTTTATTTATCACAGGATTAAATACACATGGAAGGCATTTTAGTGTGTGTATAGGAGGGAAGAGGATTATGCTTTAAGGGGGTCATAATCACAGATGATGCTAGGCATTAAAGCTAGAGGACTGATGAAATCCAAAGTCTCAACTGTGGAAGCAGTCTTGTGGCCACACTGATGCTAGTCCTGCTTCATAAAATGTTTAGGAGTACCTGTCAAGCTCAGCCTTTTCACAAGCTACCATTTGCAGCCCAAGCCCTTATCGTAAACTTTTTTTGATGGCTCAGATTTGGTGGTCTAAATCAACCTTTAGTGATTTTTATAGAGGATTTTAGTGTATTTCCTAAATTTCAGAGTGGACCTATCCCACATCACATCTGTGATGGCTAAGTATAACATGTCTTCAAACTTGTAAAAATACAGATTTCAATGTTTATCTCTAAATCTTGGCAGACCTATACTATAGGATCTAGGGAAACAGCAAGAGATCATCTTTCATTTGGAGCCCAGAGGCTGTAAATTGGTGTTGATTTTTTTCTAGTGATCTGCAGTCACTGTGAAAATATTTAAAGAATAGAAAATAAAATACCATGCAAAGATAAAAATGTGTTTTAGGAATTGCATTTGCTGTTGTGATGTTGGTTGTTATATATATATAGATTTATTTTTTTTATCTTTAGTTCAGAAATGGGCTATAAGTGGACTTGTACATTGAAGCTATTTTTTTTACAATGGTTTTGTAGTATTTTATTGGATCTGCATCTTTTCAGGTTATAGGAAAGACAGAACAAAAAAATTCTGTGCTACTCTAAGTTAATGCAGTTTTAATACACAAGACTGAGGAGCCAAATGCAGTTCAAATGCAAGCATTAGATTTTTCCTGGGAGTAAAATGGAATTGCATTTATAATTTCAGATGAAGTTAACTTTACCTTTCCTCATATACTTGAGAACTTGGATACAAAATACTCCAATTATAAAAATGAAAGTCAAATGAAGACAGCTAAATTTCAAGGAAGAATGTAATAAATAAAATGTGTTTATTTTTACACAGGAATTTCTCCCACATACACTGTTTCTATAAATTTATGGTAAAAACACCAATTTGTAACTAAAATGCCTGAGGTTTAAAATTTAAGCAGTGCCTCAAATCCCCCTGCTGTGCCCAGGGACTTGCTCCACTTTTGATGAAGATGTGAATTTCTGGCTAGTGTCACCTGAGATTAATGATCATTTTGCACTTTAGACAGTGTTAATTGGCAATAAATTCCCCGCCTTCTTTCTTCATGTTAGTCCATGCTGCAAGGAGCAAGTAGAATTTTCATGGATTTCTGAGTGAAAAGGACAGGTTTACAATATTCTTTATCTGAAATGTAATATTGCAGTGCTGCTACGCAATTCAATTTGGAGAAGTTACAGATCAAATACAAAGTTTGCTTCAACTGCAGTCTATAATATAAGACACTGTTTCCAGTGGTAAAGGTCTGGAATAGCTTTAGGAGTTCTTGTTGGTTTTACTGCATGTAATTCAAGCCTATTTTCCTGCCATAGTTATTTCTTCCTTCATAAGCTAATAGAATAGAATAATACCATAATTCCTGTATGAACAGTTATTGGTTTGGTTAAATTCTGGACAAGGGAGAGTTTCTTCTTTTTCATATTTGAAAATAAAATTACCAGAATTTTGAGATAAAATACCTTTTTAGAATTATATGCTTTGAAACAAGGCTTTTTAAAAATTTTCCCTTTTTTTGATAGAACTTATTGAATGTGAGTGCTGAATCACATGAATAATTTTCATTTATTCACAATTCTGTTTTCCTAGTAAATAAACCATGCATTTGAACAGTTGTAACTGTCATAGCAAGTCATTTTGATAGTCATATTCGTTCTTGCCTGCAGGCTCACTCAGGACATTTCTTTAAACATAGTGTGTTTTCCACATACATTTAGGTATTCACATGACCTTTTGGTATCAAACTAGATTTTTATAAGGCCTCAGATTTTAGTCCACATTGAATGATGTCAGCTTCCTACTACTCTCTTTGCTTTTGGTGCTGGTGATTGTTTTCATGTGATGACTGGACAAAAATAGTAATTTGAAAATGCGTGGGGTTATTTTTTGCCAATCCTTAATGAATGATCTCTTTTGACTAATTTAGGTACTCTATAACCTTAAAATTACTGAGATTTAGCATATATTCTTTCTTCTCCAAACTATGAACTTTTAATTTAACAAGCTGATAGAAACTACCTTTCCCCAACTGAAAATCAGGCAAATAAGCTCGGTAAAAAATAACCCCACGCATTTTCAAATTACTATTTTTGTCCAGTCATCACATGAAAACAATCACCAGCACCAAAAGCAAAGAGAGTAGTAGGAAGTAGTTTTACGATGCCACTTTAACCTTCTAAATTGATCAGGACATGGTCTAAAGTAGGTTTCTTATTTCTACCTATGATTTCTTTGCTCTTAAGTCTGGACATGGGATACATGCTAAGACATCGATGGGGTGTGCTACTGAAAGCCTGCTGTACATTTCTTCCTGTTTGCAATTGCTCCTACAGGCCACTGGAAGACTGGCATTAATTGGAGTTTATGTTGAGTGCATATGAGGCTGTATTTTTAAGTTTTCTTATGTAGGATAACTCCATTTTTGGGGACCATTTTTGTGAGAATGTTTGGGGTAAACGTTTTCAGCAGCCTACTGCCTTTTGCAAAACTGATTATGCCATTTGGGAAGAGTTTTCATTGTTGTTTGTGTCTAGCCTTGTGAAATAAGAGGACAAATATGAGGACAGGCAGAGACTTTGAAAGCTTTATTTGGTGACCATCAAGCCTTCTAAAAACCTTTTAGAAGGATTCAGACCCCAGTCACAGGCTATCAACTTCTAGGGCCCTTGTGCAAATTTTCTGTGACTGACATCATCTCAGATACTAGTTGCTAGGCCAGGTTCCCATTAGCTGTGCAATCCCACTTGTGTGAAATTCTTCCTCTCTTTTTTCATTCCTTTCCTGTAAAATCCAAGTAGGAACAGCAATTTCTTTAATGGTAAATTGATACGAGAACCTAGAACTCCCTAAATGAAGATGTACTGTGTTCTACCAAGAACAAACAATTGTGATGTGACAATTATAAATGTAGTGTATATCTCTAGAAGAAACGAGTGGCTATAGCATCACAGAGGCAAAGAGCAACATCATCAAAATAAACTCTGGGGTGGCATTTGAGATAAAGCTTATCTAGGGTTCATTATATATTTTTTTTCTATATATTTTTCTGTCTAAGTACTCCCTTAAGGGAAGGCATTAAATGCTTAGTATTTTTGAATGGGTAGCACAGAAAATGTGGAAGCTGGTGGCAGGGACAGTAATCATAGTCTATGACATGTGAGAAAATCCATAATCAAAAATATGAATCAAGAAATCTCTGTAGTATAATTAATTGCCTTCTGTGTTGCCTGGGTATCAGCAGAGCTCTCTAAATATTAATATATTTTCAGTCGCACAGCAATGGGTGTTGGCTTTAAGAGAATGAAAAGGTATGGTTTTTCCAATAGGATAAACAGATTCATGTTTCTCCAAATTCAGGGTATAGATGTTTTTTGCAGTTAGATTACTAGTGCTTTCTTAATGAATGGTTTTGTTAACTCCAGATACCTACAGGGCATTGTGGCTGAGTGGAATCTTCTCTCATATCACTCTTGGGGAGCAAGGAAGATGGAATCATATACATCCCTGCAGTGAGACATGACTGTTCCTATTCTTTTTTGAACCATCTGTATCTAGCAAATAATTTTGATACCTGGTAGACAGGTATCTAGTTAAACAGTCCTAAAATCTAAGCTGAACAAAGATTTTTCTTTCACAGTTACAAGTTAGAAAGATATACTGAATGCTGCCAAGATCGTCATTACATTCAAATGTGTTTTTACTGTAAATCCAATTTCATTAATATTTAGAAATATATGTGTAAACAGCATTATGCTATATGTATATAGCATAATATAATATTTGAATAATATATATTCATTTTATGGCAAGATAAGGGGCACATGAATTCGTCTGTGTCTATTGAGTAAAACACTAATATGCTTTTTTATGTTCACTTGTTTCAACTGTAGAGGAATTATCAGAGCTGAGAGGGCATAATGAATGTTATTACAGAGAGGATTTTAGGCACAAAGAATAAAGTCCTTATGTGAGCCCGAGTACATGAGGTCTGCCTATTACTTCTGCAACAGCTGAGTGAGCATATCAGAGAGCCATTGATAACCTGCATTGCTGTGAGCGTGCTCTGATTGCAAACTTTGGTGCTGGGTTAATGGAATGGTGTCAAGGAGGTCAGTCCTGGCCATGTGAAGAGACTGGAAGGATAGTGACAACAGTCAGTGCTTCATTACTTAGAAACCATATCATAAATTCTTCACCTTAGAGGCAGTAGATACTGAGCAGTGCAAAGAGTTTAATGTCTGAAGGGTTATGAGGTAAAGAGTTTTTATACTAAGAGAGCCTCACTTAACACTGCGACAGCATTTCACTTTTGATCTTTCTGTGGCCATCAGCATGAGAGCAAATGAAGCAGGCCTGCTGTCACACTTCCGGGGACTTCTCTGCATTCCTTAAAACCAGCCCATTTACTCTTCCCAGATAAATCATGATAGTCATGAAATGAAACTTTTTGAAGGAAAAATGGCTGTATGTGTTGGGTGTCTGGGAACCAGCAGCTGAAGCTGCAGGAGTGGCCTC
This sequence comes from Heliangelus exortis, assembly GCF_036169615.1. Lineage (NCBI taxonomy): Eukaryota > Metazoa > Chordata > Aves > Apodiformes > Trochilidae > Heliangelus > Heliangelus exortis. The sequence goes on along the minus strand of NC_092429.1, from coordinate 20,691,210 downwards.
TGAGGAGAAGCCCAAGCTGACCCTGGCCTGCCCAGCTGGTTCCAACTGGTTCCACAAGGGCCCCACAACAAGGCACAGCTGAGCCCCTCAGTGAAAACTGGCGGTGCCTCTGTGGGAGCATGGCAAAGAAAGGGCAAAGTGCCACAGACACAGTGAGGAAAAGGAGTGTGAGAAACAGCCCTGTGAACACCATGGTCAGAGAAGGAGGAGGGAGTGGAAGAGAGGATTTCTGTGCAGCCTGAGAAGAGCCCTCACAAGACCAGGTTCTCCTGGCAGGAACCCAGACTGGAGCTGGGGAAGAGTGTGAGGAAGAAGGGAGAACTGTCATTCACTGAGCAAACAGCCCCATTCCCCGCAGCCCCACGGCACTGGAGGCAGGAGAGCAGATAGAAGAGTCAGCAGTGAAGGTGAGGCTGGGAAACAGAGTGGGGAGCTGGTGCTGGTTTAGCTTTGGTATTTCGTTCTTACCATCTAAATCTATTTTAATTCTTCAATACAAAGATGTAACTTTCCCCAGGTTGAGTTAGTTTTGCCCATGGCAGTAAGTAGCATGTGCTCTCTCTGCTCCCCATCTTGACCTGTGTGGTTTTTTTTGTCTTATTTTCTCCCTCCCTATTTAGGGAGGTGATGTGAGATGCGACTGGGTGGTCTTCTGGCAGCTGGTGAAGGTCACCCCACCATACTGTGCATTGTAGATGCCTCAGTTAATGCCAGTGCTGCTATTAGATGTGTCATTTTCTCAGATCCTTCCCCGAGATCTGTAGGTAACAAATAGCACTGTCAACTGTTTTGAAACTTCTGTCTGGCTCAGTGATCATCATAAAAATGAGACTTATTTCGAGGGTTGGATATGATGGTTGTTTTCCACTTTTTGCCCTGCCCTCTGCCACATCATCCGTTGGCAAAAAGGAAGACCAAAAAAAGGAGTTAGTGCTGTGTTCTTGTTGGACAATTAGGCTTTGTGCCTCCATATTCATGTGTAGATGGATTTCACTAGCTGAAGAGTATTTTTAATTATGTGCTTTCCTCCATGTAACATAGTTACTAACTACTCCTCAGTGGAAAATCATTGTCTAAGGAAAATAAGAATCACACAGACTGCAAGGTTCAACAATATTTGTTTTTCCTGAAGGAGGATATTTTGGATATAACTAAATATTTCACACTTTGCATGTATTTCATTTTTTTGGTGAAAACTACTGGTCCTTGTAGAGAGAACCACAAGTCCTCAGGTGTCGCCGATAATGAACTGGGAGCTTAGGCCCAGCTGTGCCCAATAATTAGGGCCTGCCCCAGCCGGAAATGGGTGGGGCTGAAGGGCAAAATAAAAGGCATGCTCCCAGAAGCAGAATCAGACAAGAGATGAAGACGCCTGAGGAGAGGGATGGCAAGAGAGCTCCGGAGAAGAGCCGAGTCCCCAAGAGAAAGGCTTGCCGCAACATCTGGTGGAGAATGTGGGCAACAACAGCAGCCGTGAATGCTGAGGTGAGATAAAAAGCTCTACACGACCACGTTGGTGCAGGAAGCTCTACAAAGCCAGGCTTAAATGCGGAAGGCGATATAAAGAGCTTCGAAATACGCAACCACGTCAGATGGAGCTACTACGGTGGTGCGGGATGCTCTATAAAGAGCTCCAAAAACGCAACCACGAGAAAAGCTCCACAAGGCTAGGCTTAAATGCTGTAAGCGGCATGTAGAGCTCGGAGTAGAAGCCCAGCACGGTAAGACAACAGCCCGGAGGTCCTCTACAGAAAATTCCAGAAATCTAAGCCTGTCAAGAAGTGCCTGGGAAGACTCTGATGCTATCAAATATGGAATGGATGCAGCCACAGTGATACTTGATACTCTACTCCTTCTGTTTCAGATGTACCCATACCTGCAAGGGAAAAATGCCTCCCTTCCTGATCTTTCTGGTCACAGGAGCAGTCTTGGCTATGAGGTAAGGTCACAACAATTGACCAGGGGATTATCATTCTAGTCCAATAGGTACTATGAGGCAACGTGAATGATATCATTGATGCATGTTGCTATCCTCTTTCTTATTTCTTGAAACATTTTTCACAGAATTGTCATGGTTGGAAAAGACCTCTAAGTTCATGAAGTCCAGTCATCAATGCCCACCTCCCACCATGTCTTTCCCAAAAAATAAAAATCACCATGTCCAGTAAAGCACTAAAGTGCCTCATCTACATAGTTTTTTTAAATACCTCCAGGGATGGTGACTCCACTACCTCTTTGGACAGCCCATTCCAGTGCCTGACTACTCTCAGCAAAAAAATTCTTCCTAATATCTAATCTAAATCACCTTTTTATCACCCTAGTCCCTCCTTTTCTCTGTCCTGATATCATCTCATAAAAACTATGTACTCCTAAATACTTCTGCCTCATTACTCTCAGTTTGCTACATCTGTACACAAGCTGGCTGTTTCTGATACCATTACCTCAATAATCTTAACTTCATGCAGTATTGCTGATACAATTATATGGGTGCTTTTTGACATGCAATATTTTGCTTCCCAAATGGTCCCCACTACCCTATTTCAGTTGCCTGTAAAATCTGACCATTTCACACACAACTCCACCTTAAACACCAGTGAAATGCTGCCATGTCCATAGAGCTATTTTACCATTTTGTCAGCTTCTTACACTGTAATCTGTTATGGCTAGTAATGTGTCATGGCTTGTCCAGTATCTTCTCACATTATTCCCTGTTAGGTGAACCTCAGAAAGGGACATGGGCAGCAGCCCTGTCACCTGCCCACAGTCCTAACTGAACAACAGCCAGATGATTGAATGAATACCCAGATGTGTACAGTATTGAAGGAAGTTCTCTGGTTCTAAACTGTTAGCCTCTTTGCACTACCATCAGCTTCCAAAGCTGTGGGCAGTGATAGAAAAAGTTAGGCTATATTATAGTTTTCATGTTGTTAATGAAATAGAATGTCATATGTGCAGTCACATTAGAAGATTTAGCAGTGATGTTAATGTAACTAAAAAACTGATGAACTGTCTCTAATTCAAAGTTATAAATGTTTAGCAAAATTAATAGGAACAAATTTTCAGTAGCAATGACCAGCATATAAATGGAAGGTCAAATTTGAAGACATACTTTGTAACCTGCCACAGTGTTGTTTTACAAATATTCCTACTTATTTAATGCTTTCATTCATTCCATGCTCAGTTCTGAAAATTTGTTTTAAATGGTCTTTGGAGCTACCTCTATAATCCATAGGCTGTGAAATAGGAAATTTCAGACTGAAAATTTGAAAAGACTGCTTTTACTGCTCTTTTCAGTAAAAGTGAATGTCAATATTCAATCATTGATTCTTCTAGCTGGCCAGTGCCAGTTTACTTTCTTATCAGCTTTTCTATGTTTATAACTTAATGAATTTGGATGAGTGTTTAAGATTACATGTGAATTTTTCCATTTTATCTTGCATTCAAGAAACCATGCAATTTTGTTACCTGTCCAGTTGTTAGGGTTTTTTCACTGAATCATGCTTTTGGAAACTACAGCTCACGTAAAGAGGAATGGATGGCATAAGTCAAATAAGAAACTGCATGAGAGATTTTGGAAAACTTAGTTTCAGCTCCCAAATGCCTTTATCCACTGTCTGCTGGTGGTTTGTTTGTTTGTTTCTTATTCTTAATTGATTTCTTATTCTTCTTAGTTGATTAAGATCAAATTTAACTTTAGAGTTGAAGCCCAGATCCAAATGATTCCTGTCATAGGCAGCCCCAGAACTTTGAGCCTTAAGGTGTGGAAGACAGTAAACTTCTGGTGTTATTTACTTAGGCTGCTCTTTTCTCATCTGAAACTTATCAGCTTTCACCAGAATTTACCACTATTTAATGAGTGGTTATGGTAAGGTCTGGAAGACATAAGTCTTCTGTATTCTCTATGAAATTCAGTATTTTATGTGAATTGACTATTGTTCCTTCTGCTTCCTATAGGAAATAATTTCAAATTCTTAATGTCTGACCATGTAAATGCCTTTTCAAACCTGTGATTATTCGCTGAGCCCTTTCAGTTTTGCAATAACATTTCTTAGATGAAATGACCAGAACAGTATTTGAGGCACTACCAAAATCACTAAAGAACTAAAATATATGTATACGTTTTGATACTACATTCTGTCCTGTTCTCTGGTTATCCTGATATTTCTTCAGTCCATGAATTCTTTACAGATCAGAGAGAATTTTTCACTGAGCTGTGCACAGTGATACTCCTGTTCCTTCTTTTGTTGATTTTTGTGACTAGACAATTCTAATTGATGTAAAATGGATTTGCATTTCTCTTATTCTGCATTTGTGGACTTGCAGCTTTCACTTCCTTTAACTGTGGCCTTTCCCTGCAAAATCAGGAGTCCATGATATCAAAATATTTCTAAAGATTACAGAGATGGCTTCAAAACATTTGGTGGAAACCAGGTCTGGCAAGGAAGATTGCATATGACCAGATTGCAGAGTTTCTAGCCAGCCTTTTAATCTTTGACAGTGCCAGGTTAGTGAGCTGCCATATAGCTCTTTCCAGACTTTTCAGGCAATTTTGATCTTATGAACCTTTCCTTTGGGAGTTTGGCTGTTTCAAGTTCTACTGTCCCAGGTCACCCAGTTTGGCTGTTCCAGCTGCAAGCTAAGCTGACAGCTCCCTTATGGACTGACATCTTTTACTTCCATATGGTAGAGAGTGGCTACTGGGCTGCCTAAGCTTGTGATTGCTAAACACTTTATCAGACATTTTGTCCCACAAGCGATATTCCAGTACCAAGAGTTCACTTCTTTCTGGGTTCTCCTTGTAGAAATGGGAGCATTTCTACAGTAAATTGTTTGCAGGTTACTAAGGTATAAGGTATAATATACCTGCCAAACATACTTAATTAGGGAACACTTCAAGGAAACATTACATAATGGCTTCATAACTGGTGTGTGTTAGCCACTTCTAGCCTAGATTTAGATAAATATCATTGGCAGTGTTTTCTCATTTTTCACAATTATTTTCTAGGGTTCTGACCTAAAAAAAAAAAGGCAACAAAACCCCCAAAAAATAGAAAAAGAAAGAAAGCAAGAAATCTATTACATTACATGGTACCTTGAAATCAGTTCTAACAGTTAAAGTGTCAAATAGTTGTATGACTAGGTCTTATTATCATCCAGCCATAATGTATTTTAATTGATGTGACTTTTTGGAGATAAAAGTGTTGGGTTACATAAACACAAAGCATAACACAGCATAATGCAGTTTCATTCACATGGCTCTTCATGATAGAAAAAGTAAAAGAATAAATGCAAAGTATTTAAGCCAAACAATATAATAAAATAGTATTTTGACAGTTTCTGGAATGTTGTTTTTTAATTTTTATTATTTTTTATAGTATATTCAGACCTGAATACTCAGAAACTATCAATCTTTCCAAGAATGCATTAGGAAACTTGGGAAGGAATTGATAAATCCACAAATTTAAGATCAACAGGGGCACTTCAGGGAAGAGAACTTCTGGCTCTGCAGAAGTAATAAACCTTCACTCATTCCTAAAACCTAAATTATACAGATTAAAGTATAATTTAAAAAATTCACCTCTCATCATATTTTCAGCCCTTTTTGACTTGGGATTTCCATATCAGGGGTTGACAAAATACTCTGTTGTGGATGGATAAGCAATACTCTGCTTTATGGAGTCTGTGGTAACAGAGACTCCAGAATAAACTGAATTTTTGTTGGTTACTCTACTTTCATCTCATCTTGTTCCACCTAGTGCTGAGGAATCCTTTCTTTCCTTTTAAAGCAAACCTGGAAGACAGGACATACAGAAGCTGTGAAGCCCCAGGGAAAGAGCCCTGTCACTTAGGTCAATCCTCATGACAGCCATGGATTGTTGTCCATGGCTGTATTATGAGCAGGAGAGGCACCAATCCAAACCAGTGCAACCTAAGAGCAGCTTCACTGTATTTTCATTTCCTCTGCACTGAACTGTCAAGGAATTTCCATTAGCTTTAACAGAGGTCTAATTGTTTAGATAAAATCAGATTGTTCTGTAAATATTGCTTAGCATTTCTAATCTTTAGTTCAGCTGTGTGATCTTCACTGCTGCACACAGAAATGGAAAAGACCTTTTCTGAAAAGGGGTGTTCTCATAACTGGTTGCTGTGTTCCATGGCTAGTGCAAAGCTTTACTGAGCACTCCACAGAGACAGATTCAAGATGGGACAAATGACTTCTTGAGACATCTGGTGAAGAGCCTGCTGCAAATCCATCCACATGTCACTAGGCTCAGCACTGTAACCAGGTGTCTGCTATGGTCAATGTGTCTTTTGAAGAATTCTGTAAGTGATTTGTAACCTGTTACAATGGTAAAAGGGTTTCAGAAGGGTATAGGGTTTTACTCCAAATGTAATTGTATAAAGGCATATGTATGTAGCCTATATAATATATGTAGCCTATAACTACAGCTGAATGGATGTTATACTCAGCCATGTTAATATGGAGGCCACCCTACTGAACTCTTTTCATCATTTATTAATTTTTTCCATATATCAAAATAAGGAATCAGGTGTTGAGAACTGAAGTTGCTTTTCATATTTACTGAAAATCTCTCTTTTATCACAGAATCAGACAGGTGGAAAGGGACCTTCAGACATCTCTATCCTAATGCATGGAGATTTATTAGACTTAGGTAACTCAGAGGTGACCACAGGGGAATGCCAGTAGGAACTGTATGCCAGTTACCACCCTCCAAAAGCTGATGCTCTTGAGGAAACTCCTGGTCTAATAGCATGAGTGGTATGCCTAATATATCTATAGCCTGGGCAAATTCTTAAGAACTGAATTATTTCACCTGAAAGATGAATCTCCTCTCTTGCTGTTAATTAGCTCGGCTTCATTTTTTTTTCCAGTGGCAATGGAAAAATGCATTTTGTCTTAAACAAGGTCCTACTACCTCCAGTGTCTGAAATGCATTCTTTACATTGTCAGAAATTTAGCATCATAGGTCCAAACAATAAAACAGCAGCCTAGTGCACTGATTCAGAGCCCTTGCAACAATTTTTTAATAATTTGGAGGGTTAATTTTTATTTTTATTCATATTATTTTTATGGCACTGTAAGTAGTCTAGCTTATCATCATGTTAAGGCTCACCTTATCATGTCTGTCTATGGTATGTGTTTTTTTCTCATTTGGGGACCTGCTTCACTATGGCTTAGAATTCCTGCAAACATCCCTAGTGTTAGTATATGGTGTTTCTGATATAGTGACAATAGTGAAATCATGTTCCTCTGCTGGGGCCTGACCCTACTTCTCATACCTTATCTCCTGGTGCATAGCTATGTCTGAATAAGGGTAAGTGCAAAGTGATGGGTACTTCAGAATAATTGTCAGTTACTGGATCATAACAGAAATATAGCTGAGATCATAAAAAATTCAAATTAGCTACAGCTTTAATTCAGCTAAGATTAGGACTTGTTCTTACAACCAGTATTTTTTCTTGGTTTCTGAATTACTGGAAGTTGGGAAGAAAAGGGTTTGAAAACTGTCATTTTGATTTTGTCCATCTGATAGATACATTAGTTGGTATACCCAGTATGCTGTTGTGCCTTCTTGTTATTTACTGTGATAAAGTCTCATTTTCTTCCATTTTTGTAACAACAGAGTTGTTCTTTAACTGGTCTCCTTTCCTCTCTTCTTTTGGGGACTACTTTTTCAAGCCTACTGACTGCTTTTAATCTTTTTATGGTGTTTTGTTGTTGTTGTTGTTTTTTCACTTTGAATTTTTTTGACTATTTGCATCAAGAGCAGAGCTGGTATTTTTTTCTTGACTGTTTCCACTGCTGCTCTTGTTAATTGTACTACTGTGGGTCCTGTTAAATTTGCTTTTGCCATGAATCATCTTTGGAAGCTCTCATTACTAACACAACATGCATTCTCTCAGTATGTCCTCTAGGACATTTCTAGATGGGCAATATTCCATCAGCCTTTTAGGCTGTCACATACACAGTTGTATTATCATACAGTTCTAATATCATATTGCATCCTCTTATCATAGAATATTTTACATCTGTTTTGATATGTATTGCTCTTTTGCAATCCTTTGCATCTCTTCTGAGGTTTTATCTCCTGGTGTCTGAGCCTACTACAAACTGCTTAAGACAGGATAAGCTTAACAATTTATACATTAGGATAAAATGATGTATTTGTTCTCTATAACCTTATATGTGAAAAAATATTGGCACAGTTTCAAAATATTGCTGCCAATCATAATTTTCTACACTGAATTGTTCGTTTTTTCTACAAACTACCACTCTTCTGATTTTTTGTTAGCATTTCCATTAAAGAACCATTTAGTTTAAAAAGCCAACCTGTACTTACAGCAGTGAAAATACATTCCTACTCTATTTCAGCAACATGAAAAATACGGTAGGGGAATAACTATAATTAATTAGACAGCAAACAAAAGTGGAATGGAGAATGGCTCTCTTAAGTCTTGCTCGTGCTTCATTTCCTGAAACAGCATCTGTTAATCCTGTGATATATTTTGCTCTGGGTGACAAAATTGCAATTTGGAAGAGTCAGCATATAATTAAGTTGTTTTCGAAGTTATTGCCCTTATAGATCTTTTGGTAGTGTATGTGTATTTCGTCTGTTATGTTTTGCAGCATGAACTAGAAATTTGCTATGTGTATAAGTAAATATGTGTATTTACTTTCTCTTTTGCAAAATTCATTGAGATTACAGTTCTTCTAAAGTAGGGTTTTGGTTTTTTTTTTTTCTACTCAACACATTAGTTTGCTTGGAGCTGTGAATGTCCATGATTTTATTTCATAGGACAATATCAAGCATGAGCTGTAGAATTTGCTGCCTTTAGGTCTGCCAATTGGTAGGCTCTAGAACAGATAAACAATTAACAAAGGGTGATCTGATGACTAAATGCAATCCTTTGAATGACAGCAACCAGGATTTATACAACTCGGTATATTCATTCCTTATTCATCCAAAATTATTAATAAAATAATAATTTACAGTAAAGATGTGACTAAGATGTCTGTCCAGATTAGACAGCTTTTTCTGAATGTGCAAGGTGAAGCTGATATCAAGGCTTTGGCCGGGCAAATTTTGTGACATGGCACCTTTTAAAAAAATGAAGTGTTTGAAATTGCAGTATTCCAGGGGCTCAAGACACTTCTCAGTTCACAGTTGCTATCAGGGCCAGCACCAATTCTACATGCCTGCTTTCACACCCTCATCCAATCTAATAAATTACCTAAATCTTACACGATTTAAGGGCACACAGCTACTAGCTTTGTTAAAAAAGCACCATTTTAAGCCTCTGTGAGCCCTTCTCTACCCCACTCCACTGGAAATCTCAGCTGGCATGTTTGGCTCTCCCCCATAAAACAAAGGCAGAGAAAAGTTCTCCTGCAAAGAGGCAAGAATTCTACTGAAGAGCTGACATCTGCTGATGGCAGCAGCATGTCCTTTCATTTCTTTAAAAGTGATTGATGTTAACCCCTTTGGACCTTTGATTTAACCATTCTATTATTAACATCTCTTCTGGCTCTAATTCTCTCTAATGTCAAATTTCCCATTCCCTCCAGATATTTTTGTGGGTTTGTTTGTTTAGTTTTTTTCTTCTTTTTAAAAATTATTATATTTGTATTCCTAATTAATAAGTAGGACCATTTTAAGTATTGCAAGTTTACCTGCTTTTAGTGAGTTTTTATGAGTTCAGCTTTGCTTTGTATCTTCAAGTTACAAACATACCTCTCCAAATGAAGAGTCAGCAGTAAGTTCACAAACTTTGTAAAATGAAATCTCAAACCTTAGCAATGCTTATGTCTTGACACAAATTATTTATTAACATTAATTTCCAGTATTTATTGGCATTACTATTTTCATTCATGTTAGTATTAAGCAGATAAGAGGTTCCAAAAATCATGGTAATTGAGTGCTACAACCTGTCTGGGACTCCAGAGAAGTACAGCAGAACCACTGCTTTTGTTCTACGTAACTGGAGAAGAAAGCTATTTTGGTATTTGTCCGAGATTTTTTCACTAGGGTTTAATACAGTCATGCATCAGACTACTCTTATATTTCCAAATAAATCAAGTTCCTGTTAAAAATGAACGAGACTCAATATTCTGTTAATGGTTTAATTTAATTAATAAAATTGAAATTGCAGTGAGCAAAACAGCGCTGGGTGCATGGAGAGTCTCTGCTCCACTCACACGCACGCTTCTAGAACTCTAGAATTACCTTATATGGATTACAATTCTATGAATATTAAAAAGGGGTGGATTTACATATATATTCATAGGGATCACATCATGTTATTACAATATTCATGATAGGCAGAGTCTGGGTCAAGTCTAGGCGGAGTCCTCTCTTGGGGAGATATGTGGGGGTTGTTAGGGGGTCTTTGGATGAAGTAAGAAGTCTTCCTCAAACTTGAACCCTTTACCTTTCTTGTTTTTGCCGACTTCATTATCTTGTTACAGAGCAAAATTAGACCCTAGCCATAATTTTTCCCTTATCTGCTGGTTGTGGCATTTTTATGTTGTCTCTGTGCAGATGTTTGCATTCTTTGGTGCCTCCTTAGCCTTGGCAGTGCCTTGTTTTAAGAACAAGGCCCACGCTTCAATTATCACCGAGACAGAAGTTTGTCTCGTTAAGGCCTTGTGTTGCTTACACTGTTTTTTGTGGAAAATTATAGGTCTCAATTGCTTTGTCTAGCCCCATATTCACTTTCTTCTTAGTTTAATTCTGAATTTACTGGTTAGGAATACAAATTCATTAACATCATATATCACATTCCTTTGCTGTTTAGTTTTCTTTTATAATCCTAATCTCATTTTTGGTATATCTTTTATCTAGTTTATATCTATTGTTTATCCTAATATGTACTGCCCAACTATGGTAGGAAAAACTCTTCACTTAACAGAAGGAAAAAATTAGCTAAATTATAAAATTAAAAAATGTAAAATCTAGGACAAAGACATCCTTTGATTTATCAGCTTGTATGGGGAAAATATTTTACAGTTACTTATTTTTATATTTCTTTGCTCAGCAGTTTTTGAGGGTTAAGTGTTGTGGTGATTAACGTGCAATAAACTCATGCTCTTTTCCAGGATTTCCCAGAGGCTTTTTTAGTGACCTTGGGCAATTTCATGGCAAATAAATAATGGGGCTGAACCTAATTTCCTCTTACAAAGGAAAACAGTGTGGCTTTGTGTATAGATGTTTGTGTAGTCAAGATACTTCAAGAAGAGAATCCTGTTGACCATAAACTAACACTATTTATTGGAGTGCATAAAACTGAATGATGAAGATGATAATGCTATCCACTCAATCTGCATACTTGTTAGTGTGACATAAACACAACACTTTCCATCAAATAGACTTCTCCTGATAAGAGTCAAGCTCTTTTATGAATAGTGTCCTACACTATTCATCAACTTGCTTCTCTGGGCTTGACTGCCAAATACGAAATGCTTGCTGATTTTCAGGGATGTCACTTGACAGCAATCTGCTCCTAGTTTAGAGTAATAGGCTGTCAGCAAAACAACCACAAAAATAATGACAAGCATTTAGAACTGAATTCTGGGTATATACTTTGTACCAGAAGTGCATTTCTGTTACATACTTCTGCAAAACAGTGAGGCTGCACTAGCTATTCACACAAAATTTGGACCTTCATTCATCAGTAGAAACTACCTGAAGTGTTCACTGAGAATCACAATGTAATGCTATTTACTTTCACTATCAGACATGGGAGGGTCTATTGCACCTGAGGATTTTTATCCATCCTTGTACACTGCATGATACTTTTTTCTCTGTTTAAAATGTTCAGTGTTTTGGGTAGGCAGTCCAAATCAAGATAAGAAGTCTTAATTGCTAACAATGTAGAGATTACCATGGACTTCGATTCTAAATGATCAATAAATCTTACTGTAGAAAACAGCCAGTCAGCCAAACCATCTGGCAAATATTTTTAGTCCTAAAGCTCAAGACAAGCAATTTGAGGGTTTTGATACTGGGACCGAGACTCCTTGACACTCTGGAAAAAATGCTGCTCTTATTTGTCTCATAATATTTTATCAGAAAGCAAAATTGAAACCTCCCCTGTTTCAGAGGTTGGTTACTGTCATTCTAGATTAATTAACCCATGTGTCAGTCCCATGATTTGTTAAGGGATTATGTCCAGTGTTGTATGCTAAGTGTTGGACCATCAGTTATCTTTATCTCATGAAAAATCTCATGAAAAAAAAATGTTATCCATTGAAGGTGTAAAAAGTCAAGGATTGAAGTACAGAAGCAGCTGTAAACATCACACTTCCCTACGTGTTTTCTGGTGACAGCAAACCTGATGCACTGTGACGTTGTTGCCTACAGTGATAACATGCTGTAGAAAATCCATTTATGTTTATTGCAGACATTTAATTGAATACACTGAAAAAATTGCAGATGTTGAATAAATGTGAGAATTGCTGTGCATCTTGTGCTCAAATTGAAGGAAAAATGATGAGAGTAAGGTAATTTCATTGTTTTTGAAGGCATTTCTTTTTTCTTGAATGCACTGGTTATCCTTTTGAAGTCAGAGACATTACATTTTCCTCTGGAACTAATGCCTATGTAAAAGAAAAAGGCTGTCTTCTGTGCTTGGTAGCAAAGTGGGACCTTGCATAAATCATTGCAGAATTTCCCAGTGATTGATTGTAGGTAAAGTGCTGACATTCTCTGTGCCTGTTTTACTTGGAGGAAAATGCTCTCTTTTCTATCTCTAGTATTGCAAACTTTGTCAGATGAAAAAGCTGCTTAGTAGTATTATGTTCTAAGACTGCTCTAGAACCACACTGGAGGTGGGAATACTGCTGGAACCAGAAGGAAATTCTAAAGAAGCTCTATAGCCAAAATATGGTTGATTTTCTTTTTTTTTTAACTTAACATTTAATACTAACCATCCATTAACTGTTCTGTCTGATGGCTTAATCATCAGAGTTTTGCCCCACTAACTAGCTTTAAAGCCAGAGATGTAGTTGTCGTCTAATTCATATGTGCTGAAGTGTCATTTTCTACTGAGAAGTTGGAGGGATACTGACAGATAGCAGTAGGTGAACACAGTAAAAAAAATATATTTATATTTTCCTACCATTTCCTACTTTAGGTAATTTTTACATAGTCTTGTGTATGACTGTATGATCCACCCTCATTTAAAAAACAGCAAAGCTTTCCAAGTGTATTAGACTTGGTCTGTCTTCCTTCTTTTTTTATAATATACTTTAAAGGAACGGGCTTGGAAATACTTATATTACTGTTGTTTCAGTTTGGTACTATGCAAGACAATAATTGTCTTTAGCTCAGTTTCCAGGCTGTAAAATATGCATCGTTAATATATGTTTTATACACCAGACTGTATGGGTTAAATAATGAAAGCTGGAAAAATTCATACTGAGTTTTTGAATAAAAGCACTATCTGTAGAATAACTTCAGAAATGTTACAGGCTAACTAAAGTCTTACATCCCAAAGTGTTTGAGGATTAATAAAAAAATGACAGAAAGACCAGTTTAGCATTTCAAATATTTCCTGAAATGAGAGGGCACGGAATGTTCTGGAAGATGCCTTTTTTTTAGAAAAAAGCTGAAGCTAAAGTTGTACAGCATCAAAGTTACTCTTGGTAAAACTGATCTTCTGATACTAGTTCAGAATAAGTTGAGATAATTCATTTCCTGTAAAGTACTAATTGGTGGCAAACAAACAAAATCAAGGACATCCATATCAGCACTGGAGTTGTTTTTGTTCCTACATTGATGCAAACAAAAGCTTTAAAGGTATTTGCTGTCTGCCTGTGCAAGTCATTTTGCAGTAGAATGGACACCTGAAGCATTTGATTTTAAAACACCATTTAGATGGGAATTATCCATTGGTTTAAGGTTGTAGCTTTTGAGTTTATTTTTCTCCTTAGGGGAAAGAGAATATAGATGACCAGTGAAAAAAGGTTGGATCTTCAGTTCAGAAATAGCTGCTCTACCTATCTGTTGTGAGTTCAATAGCTTGGTTATGTTTCTTTTATTATATTTATTTATATTTAATCTCTGGGCTCAGTTTTAATCTTTTCTTGGTTCTTTTCCAGACAGTACTTTGGAGCTGCTTATTATCTCTATCTTTGTAATCCTAGATTTCTGCTGTTAAACTCTTAAATGGAAATTTAGCTTTAAGACTTGCAGGAATTCATGCTGGCTACAATTGTGTTCTCTATACAGCTGGCTTTTATTTGATCCTTGATCCTAGTGGAGAATTGAGAAAGGTGGATTAGGAGAGATGCTGGACAGTGAGTGTTGTTCACAGCTGACAAAGTTAAGCTTTTTATTTTAAATGCAGTTCTAATGGCCACTGAGTGTCTCTGATGTCAAGACAGTGTGCAGGAGAGGCAACATACAGCAGACTGTGAAACTCTGGCTGGTGAATTGAATTGGGGTGATTTAGTGAATTTGTTAAGTTACTGTTAATTTTTCTGGCACTGACTTGAGATTTTGCTAAAATCATTCTTAGGTCAGTTAACATTTTAGTTCAGATTTCAAGTGAAAAAATTCCCACCACCTTTATAATTTACTGGCAAAGCTGTTAGAAATTATAGTGATATGTTTAATAGATGAATTCCACTGGGAAGAGGGAAAAATGGTTTCTCAAGAGTCTCTGTCATTGGAAGTTTTTCAAAGGAAAATGCATCTAAGATTAAAGCAGATCTGGGTGACTTTGAAGGTGCCTTTCATGGGAGACTATGATGTGAACCTTTCCAAAGGGTGTGGGTTGGCAAAGCAAAACAGCATTTCTTGTGGTGTTAGTATATACAGCATGGTGCTGACTAACCAAGTTCACTTGACTTGTATAACCAGGAGCAGTTCTCATCTTGGAGACAGACCAGGATGGGCTCTCTGTCAGGTCTGTGTAGCTACATAAATTTGAGTCCTGTTTGGCTCAGCACTGAATATAGATGTCCTGGCACCAAAACCAACACCACAACATGATGGAGCAGCAAGCGTTGCTGCTGTTGAGATCTTCACCACTGACAAAGTGCCAGAGCCAGAACTCAGTGCACTCATGCTGTATTCAGATAGCATTGTCACTATTGGCTGTATTCAGATAGCATTGTCACTATTGGCTGTATTCAGATAGCATTGTCACTATTGGCTGTATTAAGATGTTGAACTGATCTTTGAAGAATTTGAGTTTTTCAGTATTACATCTAGTTAAGTAATGCATATTTTTCTACTGATGTCTTTTCCAATAAAAGGCAACTCTTGAAACACTGATACCCAGAATGAGCTAAGGAGATTTCCTGCTGAGGACATTTGACTTGTGGTGCACTGTAGCCATGTATGTGACGATAGAAACTATGGAAGCCAGATACAACCATAATGATACTAGGTTGTACAGGGTAAATTCATCTGCACTGAATTCTGTGTTGTCATGGATACACTGTCATTGTTACCTGAGCTATCTATTTTAAAACCTGCTCAGCAATCTCGGACATATTGCAGTTTGTGAAAAAATTTTGGTCTAGTTTGTAAGGGAATAGAATAAGGATCTTGTATGGTACAGAAGTATTGGTTCCAAAGTAGCAAAAAGTCTTACTTTCGTCTTTGAATTACCTCTGATACTGTTGGTTTAATACTGAGAAATGCTGTAGAGCACTCTTAGGCCAAGATCTTTCATATGGGACATTTATTTATGCTAGATATTCCACAATGGAGGACTCCTTTTTTGGTACTTTGTTCACCATGACTCTCTTATTCCACCCAATCTCAGCATAAGCATTCTGGAAGATATATATATTGTAAACATTTGTATTTATTAATGCAAACTGACATCACAGCTAATTTCTCATGCAGTTGGCTAAATATTTACCCTTTTGTGTAGATTTTAAGTGTATTCAAGGGCAGAAAAACCATTCTCAATCTTCAGAAACAGTAAAACATTTCATCCAAGAGCTGTAGAGATTTCTTTATTAATGAGTGGGAGAGTTTGAAACTAATATGAAACTTGTTGAAACAACCTCTGCTTAAAGATTTAATAGTCTAAAGAGGCAAAATGGACAAAAAATGTTGCTGAAAAAATAAATGCAAAAGGAACTATAAAGTTTCCTGTTAAAGTCATAGAGCTAGTCAGCTGAACCAGAAATGTGCATATTGCTTTTAAGTCCTCATCTGGCACCTAATACAGACCCAGACAGACGTAGTTTATACCACAAGCACTGAGCAGCCCCTCATGCAGACCCTGTGAAACTGCTTGGGAGCAGAATTACAATGACATCGTTACATGGCTCCTAGCTTTACCATGGCTCTGCTTCTGGCTTACCAAACTGAAAAAGAAGGCCTGCACCTTTCACTGGCCTCAGATGTCTCTCCTTTACATAACGGCATCAGGAGATGTCTTTGGACCAGCCCAGTGTCTACAGCATGGACCAAGGGGCATATTGTCAGGGGACTCGTTTGGACTTCGTATACACCACAGAGCAGAGACTGACTTGCTCTTCCACCAGGAATTGGGACACCATGCACCCCAACCCAGCAGGTCACCCCTTCACACAACCCAGAGGATGGCCACTAGTATACATCTAGCTTGTACAATAAACTTTTCTCCATCTGGTGGTATTTTGAAGGTTACAGGTGGAAAAACATCATCAAACTTTCAAGTGAGCCTATAATTCCTTCAGTTGTAGTCTATGCTGCTGCTCTTGATGGGGTAAATCAATGCTATTGTGTTTAAAGATAAATGGCATAGCTTTGCATATGCCTGTGCTAGCAAATGTGTCTGCTGCTACTTTTATAGAAATAGTGACAAAAGGATCAGTAAAGATAAGACTGCAGTAGTTTAAGTGGGGAATATTGCTGAGCTACAGCTTGCTAAAACAAAAAACTCTGATTTACTAACCCAGGAAAATAACTTACAGTTTAGATTTGCTTTTCTCTCCTTCTTGGGACCCAGGGTGGCTAATACTTTTATAATAATTGTTTATTCAATGTTGGACTTCAAGATCCTGACCTAAGTGCTGAACAGCAGACCACTACAGGAAATTTATGATTCAAAACAGCATAGTATCTCAAAATATTATTGAATTGTAGCACCACAATATAGCTCTCAATAAAGCTTGTAACAGCAATGAGTTCTTTGCATCACTTTCTCTTTAAAATCTCCTAGTACACTTTTAAATCAATTTCTAATGTGAAAATCTTTTCCCAGGGCAGTGAATAAAATATTTATGGAGAGGACATTCTTCTGCTGCCTCACTGTGTCTGAGCAATCCAGGAATTTCAGTAGATCAGGACTTTCTCACTTTCCCTTTGAGGGAAAGGGTGACCGGGGGTATACTCGATGGTGGTTCTGTCCTGAACACAAATTTTTCTCTGTGGTTGGTGACCCACGCATAGAATTCACATAAACATAAATCTCAGAAATGCCCTTAAAATCCATCCTGCCATGGGCAATTAAGCTGTGTTTTGTGCCATTTCGTGTAGTTTCTCTCAGCTACAAAACAAAGAGGAAGGAAAATATTATCAATAAACCTTTAATTTTATATTTCCAATGGGATCTTTAGATTTTTTTATATCACCAACTGTGAGCTGACTTAAAACAATAGAAACAATGGTCATAAAACCTGGGAATAGAGAAAAATTCAGATTCATCTTCAATTTCTGTGTTCTGGTCCTACCTTTTAAATAAGCAATAACTTTTATTATCAGCTCTGTATCTGAAGCCAGATGTAGAAAACAAACAAACAAACAAACAAAACCAAAACATTCATGCAGCACCTGTATAATCTGCAGTAACACTGGGTTAGTTTGTTAAAAATGAAAATAGCTTGAAGCATTTGGGGAAGTAAATTTTATTTCTAGGGACGTGAGAAGTGTCAGTATCTATTTTTATTACCTGTTTATCCCTGAATCAGGTAAGCCTTTTATCTGTTTTTAACAAGCTAGACTACAAATGAAATATAAATAATATGCATTACTTATTCATGTGAAATTCTTTCTTTGTGAGGGATTCAAAAGGCTTGTTTCTCCTATATTGTGAATTTTTTGTGTGTGCTAAACCAAAAGATGAATAAAAGTATAGTTAAGTATGTTTCTTAAAGGAAAGAAATTGCTCAGTACAGATCAAATTTTATGGATATTTTTATTCCCCCTTTTAAGAACATGCACAGATAATGATTCAGAACCTGCAGTCCAAACGTGTGTGGTTGGTGGAGAGGATATCCTATGTCCAACAGAGTATCCTAAAAATCAAGTTTCTACTCAACTTTGCAAAATTCCATTGCCAATCATGAACCTGTCAGACCTTCTCACAGACTATTTTTTTACATTTGAAAACTCTCAGAAATGGATAAATTATTTTACTAAAGCTATTTTAAAAATTATATTTGGAGAGAGAAGTTCATCTCAAATATTTAAAGTGTAGTATAAAGAGAGCAACTGCAAGATAGTTACACTGAGAAGTGCTCTGTCATACTAACAATGTATATTGCTGTGAGCTCAATCTATATTGAAAATTACATAAGTAGAAAAGGAGATCTCATTGTTTGTCTTGCTTTTATTTTTAGTCTGAAAGTGCTCCTTCAAATGGGATTATTTTAAGTTGTTTCCATAAGAAAACTTTGCTGGGCTACCAGGCTTGTGATTTAGTGGGTGAATTTCTGTCTAAGAAAGATTAATTTTACTCTTGGACTTCAATGAAGACTCTGACTCATTGTGCCCTCCACTAGCAGTAGCCCCAAGCCCCAGCTATGTGCTTTCATGGAGATCAGCCTGCCCTCTGCTCTGGAGAAAGCCTCTCAGGGGAATGCTCACCATAATGCTTCAGATGATACTTTAGTTGATAACCACTTTCATAGTGGTTCAGAAAGCATAATGGACAACAAAGCAAACAGTGAGATACTTTGACCTGTACCACATTGAAGGCTTTAAAATTGCTGACCTTGATATTAACTTATGACTGGATTTTTTATTTTTTATTTTTTTACTCCCCTGTGTAGACAATGGAATACAGGGGTGCTGTGATTTTTATCAAAAAGCTTGTAGCTAGGTGTCCTGAAACTTCCGCGGAAGTAGAATTTCCTCTATAATGTGTCTTGGTGAAGACAAAAAAGTAGACCACTGTCAGAGAACCATGCAGTAGAGAAATGGTCCTGGTTCTCAAGTGTTTTGGTTTCTTTTGCTAACTGAACAACCAAGAGTGACATGAAGTCTGAAGTGATACCCTGCATGCACTTCACTTTTGTAGATATTAAAGTCACCCTGTGAAGTGATCATCTGCTGTTCTGCAATGGCTACATTGTTACTGTCATCTCAGGTAGCAGCTCTGATGTGTCTGCTCAGTTATAGATACCAAAGTGACTTCCGTGTTGATGTGTCTTTTAAGTTTTCCTTGGTGCACAATATGTAGATAGAATTATGCAAGATTTGCTCATCTGGTTTACAACAGTACTGAGAAATTTTGCTGACCTAGACAGAAAATATACTTACCTGGTTTTTAGCAAGGTGCCACTATTAGAAAACTAACATTTTACTCATGAATAGGTAGGTTATTAAAAAAGTGAAGAAGTCAGTCTTTGCAATATAGACAGGCATCTGGATGTATGAAATTTGCTGGAATTTTTGTTCATTCTAAGGTGTCAGTTTCAAGCTTAAAGAAAACAGTGCTAATCAATTTTATCCAATTCTGCAAAATTTTGCCTCTGTGCTGGCATGGCATAGATCTTCATAGTGTTACTGAAGAAATTAATTTTTGAGCTTCACCACTCAGAATTAACTAGGTAGTTCTAAATTTGTGCTGATAAAATCTTTAGGCCATATCATGCTGCTGTACATGCCTTATGTACTGTGTAAGGAGGTGGATGTAAATACACCTATTGATTAAGCTTATTTCTTTATCTTTAAACTTACAGGGAATAAAGTTTAAGATTTAGTATTTTTTATGCTTCACCAGTCCTAAAATGTCCATAGCTATAAAGGTAAATGACCTATGGAAAGATATTCGTAGCATCTTTAAAGGAATATTGTGTTTAGAGACCCAGTGAAATAATAAATTTGTCAATATAAGACCTTCTTTAGATAATGTGATTTCCATGGAGTTATTTTTTTCTACAGGTTATCAGGAAAGTTTTTATTCAGTTAGATAAAAAGCCCAATAGAGAGATGAAAGGGGGTGACGTGGGGTGTGGGCTAGTATGCATTTTAAGTACTCTATTACACAAAGACAGAGAAAAAAAATCCATTTGACTAAGCCAGACAATATATGGTGTAAAAAAAATAATGTTGGAATTTTTGATTGTCTAAATATGGAACTGATACAAATGTTTCTTGAAAAGCCAAAAAAAACCCCAACATTCAGGGCGCTTTAAGTTTGAGCAATTAAGTTTCTGTATTTTATTTTGTGCTTGCTTTTATTACTAAGCTCACATTTTTTTCAAAGCATTTGAAAATGCAGAAGTCAGTGAGGGTGAGTGAAATGTTGATGGTTACATCATCTGAATATTTTGTGAGTAATTGCAGAAGTGGAAGTATCTAGGACATCAGTATGAAAGAATATCTTACCATTGCCTGAATAGAAATATAGCAAACAGCAACAAGACACAAATATATATGCTATAATACATATGAAAAATCAGTGAATTCTAAGTGTATAGGTATCATTTCTGCATGGGGAAGTCTCTGAAATGCAAATTTTGAAACTGGGGAAACACTAGGAAAGCAACATCTACATCTTCATGGTTATTAAAACTGCTTGTTGACCACATTATTTGGTGACCACCTTCCAAGACAAGACAGAGTATTCAAGCAACTGACATAATCCTGTGGGGTCACTTCTATGTCAGCTTCTTTAATTGTTTGTGAATATCAAGCTCTAAGCTTATAGTAATTTCAGCAAAACAATAAACCACTAGGAAATTCCATCACACTTAAGTATTATTCTTCTACCTAAAGGTAGACATGTGCTTAACATCTCTGACAAAGCAATGACATGAAGTACAACAGTATACTAGTTGAGTTAGAGTAACTGACCTCCTTGTTGTGTGTTTTCAACAGATTTTGGTACTTTTTGTACATAAGTCACCCCAGTGAGACATGGTCATCCGTATTGGGCCTGTCAGTGCAGATTTGTTTCTTTTAAGACTAATATTTCAGAAGTAAATACCAGATCCAGTTCAATAGTAGATTCAGTTTCAAATGTGGACATACCCTCAAAGAGAGAGAACAGGGAGAAAGGTCAGATGGTATCATTAACATTGCTAAGAACAAATCCAGGGCTTGAGAAGTAGGCTGAAGAGAAGGAACATTACTTGGACAGGAGCCAGATGACTACACTTTGGTGAAAAATTTTTCTTTATGTTCTAAGTACACTATGTTATTCCATGTTATAAGGATCTTTGAGTACTGCACCATCCAACTTTCAGGTGGTAAAATCACCAGCAGTGTCAAGAATCTTGTTTACCCAGGTTTCCAGTAGTTATAAATACTGGTGTTTGGCTTCAAAGCAGTAGGATATATAAAGATATGATCAAATTGTTAATTAAGATCTATATTTGCTCTCACCCTTCAATTAGAGAATGAAGACATTCTAATGAGATGTATCTCTTGAATGATGTAGCTAATATTATTTTATCTCTAATTAGGTAATGGGATTTGATTTTTCAGGTCTATTCAGATGCCTTTCAGGGGTTTTTTTTTATACAAAAGGAGTTTAGTTCCTCAGTGTAGCTAATATAGTGAATTCATTGAGATGATGTGTTGAAAATTAAAGAACTAAATCTTGCAATTATTGCAGTCATAAAACATACTATGTAATAAAACTGAGAAGTATTTAACTGAATGATTTAGCACCTTTAGTAGTCAGTGGAAGGAAACAAATGGGATTGGTCCTAATGGACTGTCTTTGAAAATCAAGGAAACCAGTGAGTTATGAAATCATTGTGAACAGGGCATATAACAGCCTTAAGCCTCTTATGTCTGTATAGCAATCCAGATGCTTGCAAGCATTTCTGAGGTAAAATGGGCAAAGCAAGGTCCTGAATGTATCAGTGTACAACTGTGTCTAAGCTAACCAGCCCACTGAAAGACTAACCGATTCAGTTAGGTGCCACAAGAAAGCAATTACCTGCAGGGCATCATCTAGTATCTTTACAAGATTCTGTATTTGAACTCTGTGGGCAGACTGGATTGGAGATCACCATGCACATTTCTGGCCTGCAATGACAGGTATCCCTTGGTTTCCAACCTTATACAAAATTCCAAAGTATAGAAGATGCTATATATTCTTCACGTTTTTTATTCATAGTAGCTTCCATCACTCTCAGTACAACTCCTCTTTTAAAAATGTAACCTACTCAATTGCCATCTTTTATTATATTCCAAAATGTATAAATAGAAGAAAATGACTCCTTAAAAAAAATCTAAGCATTTGGCTGGCTATTGGGATGTGGTATTGCCTATCTCTTTGTTTGCTGTGAGCCTGTCTTTTCCTTCCAAATGCTTGTCTAATTTTCATAATAATGACTTGAGGCTCTCTCTTGCCTTTTTTAAACAGCATTAAATTAAAAAATGAAAATGTTCCAGCGGTCAAATCTGTTGGTGGAAAAACAACCTTATTCTTAATGAGAGTATAACCTTGTTAAAGGCTGAGTGAAAACTAAATTACATCCTATGTAAGGGAAACAATGCAGCTTAATTCTGTCATGAATAGGGAGATAAGAAGAGTTAACTATAAACAAATCTATGCAATGGAGGCAAATTTAGAGTCTAACTGGATAGCTGGTGTGTATAAAGGAATGGCTGTAGGAGTAATGGCTGATAGAAAGATTGTAAGAAGAGGGTCTCCTGTGGTAACCCTTAAAGAAACAATTTTTTCCTTAGAATCTGTGCTCTTTGGTATCCTTGACTGGGAAGATATATCAATCCATATTTCCTAAAATGTATAACCACAGCTTTTCTAAATGGGAACTCAGCTTCTGAATATCCCTTGTGTACAGTACTCTGCTAGTTAATCACACACAGTTGAAAAATATGTATAACTGATTCTTAGGTGGAAGGAGATGGACTTTTGCTGCAGCTGTGTTGGTTTATGTGAACTGACAATCAGCATTTCTGCAGCATTAGAAAATAGCAATTGCTGTGTTGAATGTTCCTTTGCAATGATAAAAGAGAATAGTAATTTCAAATATTCTAGCTGAAGTTAAGGCAAGCACATAAAATAACTATCAAAAAAATATTTATTTCCCATAGACTTCAAAATGAGCTTAGATGTGGTGAGGTTGGCTTATATTTTGAATGAAAAAGAGAAATAATGTTTTAAATTAATAATTCTGTCTTTAAAGAAAAGAGGGAAGGTGTGGAGAAGTGTTAAAGCTGGCATATGTGGGCACCCAAGCAAGTAAATGTAGCATTTAAATATGAAGTCAAAGCTGACTGAATTGCAGATGAGTTCTAGCTATGGATCTTTTTCTCACAAATTCATGTTATTGAAGAAAAATATAGCAATAGGGGGTTTAGATGATGATTGGTAGTAAAAATTGGTATTGCTTCCATAGATGGATACCCACTCTGCAGACAGGGGCTATAAGCAGTTCACAGTTGCCCTGTGAATGCACAGAGGGATAGGAAGGGATGCTGGGCCACACTACCTGCAGTGGCACTTCTGGTGTTCCTCTGACCAGAGCTTGAAGTTGTGCTGCTGGACCACTCAACAAGCAGCACCTAATCATAGGAGTGTTCCATTGACACAGTAGATTAAAAACCCTGACATGTAAGTAAACCACAAAAAAAAAACCTTTTTTTTTTTTTTTCTTTTGTGAACTATGGTCAATCATACAGAAGCTCAGTGTTTAAACAGACAGCTGTATCAGTATCTAAGGAAGTATTCAGTACATAGGATGTAATGATTGCTATGGCAACAGTTTTTTCCAGGTAAATGGATAAAATACTTGTTTCAAACTTGTGTCTGTAACTTGTAAGTAGACTTATTTATCCTCTGTTTTCTTTCCTTCTGTATTCTCAATCACCACAATGCATTTTGTAAAGGGCACTTGTAAAGAGCACAGCACAAAAACTGATGAAGCATGTGGGTTCAGCGATTCATATATTGACAGAATGAATTCAATGGAAAACAAAATGATAATAGTTAAAAAAAAAAAACCCTCTGTGGCATCTTACATCAGAGAAGCTCAAGGAGCTTTGCAAATATTAATTAAGCCTCAGAACACCCTGATACGCATCTCTCTCTTCCTTTAATTTTCTCCTTGTAACTAATATCAATGTCTGGATTACAGTGAATCAGAACTACAGATCAGTAAGAACTGGAAGGGAAATAAACATCTTTTTACTGTTTTAGGGATGCCCACAGAATCACAGCCTATGCCAGTGAAACAAAATGCTGCATTTGATGCTATGAAGAATAATCCGAGCACCTGGCCCTGCACTCTCATTTTCATGAGACATTTCTTTGGTCCATAGAGTGTGCAGTCATCTAATCAGATTTTTTATCAACATAGAATCCTTTCCTAATCAGTAATCTGTATTGATTGTTCTTACTGCTACATTTACATTCTAATACATAGATTTAGTCAAAGTGAAGTGATTTTTAAAATTCTTATTTAGAGAAGTATTCCTCAAATCTTAATAAAGAGTTCATATATTCCAGTGGGCAGAAGGCTGGCCTAGGATCCTGAGATCTAATCCTATTGCAAATGGCTTGAATTATAGCTTTGGAAAATTATTTTAATCTCATTACATCAATTTGCTGCTTTGCAGAAGAAATAAATAATATTTGTCTCTTTTCGGAGGCTGTAGATGAATTATTTAAATGGTGTTTTAAAGATTTTTTTTAAAGATTGTGTAGCTGAGGGCTACACACACTGTCTCAGAACAGAAATGAGGAAAGTATCTATTTATCAAGGCATTTATTTATAATTCCCTAATTTTATGAACTTCCAGGCTGATCTGGGGCATTCTACAGAGGACAACATTTTGATAAGCTCTTTTTCTACAACCTTGTCAACACCTTGAGTTTCCTAGCCTCATTCTAATAACCTAGAAAAGTGAATTAATTATTTTCCAATGTAAAGTCAAATATTGTCAGGCTTATAAGCAAATATACTGCACTATTCCCTAGGTGCTGTTTTCTTTAGTCCTTGGAATACCGGTTCCCATTTCGCATTGCTGCTT
Source organism: Heliangelus exortis (assembly GCF_036169615.1). Lineage (NCBI taxonomy): Eukaryota > Metazoa > Chordata > Aves > Apodiformes > Trochilidae > Heliangelus > Heliangelus exortis. The sequence goes on along the minus strand of NC_092429.1, from coordinate 20,666,005 downwards.
CTCACCTCATCTTGTCTTTGTGATATTTCGCCCCATACGGTTCTTCCAATCCAATGACTTATGCACTGCCTCTAATAATTCTAAACTAGTTTTTCAGTTGCAAAATTTAGTTGGAATGATCTGCCATGGTGAAAGGAAGAATATCCAAATTGAAATTATTCACAGGAAGCTGGTTCATCTGGTTTGTGCTGTGCCACTGAACAAGCTGCATGCTCTTGTTCAGAGCTGTGTAAAAATCACTGATTTGGCAAACAGGCTCTCTGACTTCAGTCACATTAATTTACACAGAATGTCATTGTCAGACTGAACTTGAAGATCTAAAACTAAAACGCTCCTGAACACAGAAACAAATGTGAGAGGGGAGACAGGTGAGTTGAGTTTTTTAGGTAGCTTAGTATTCTGACAGATATTCGTCAATTTCAGAAAAATTACATGTGAATGACCAGAAATTTAAAAATTGAGTATACTACCAAGGTGCCTCTGGCAAGTTCTGACACAGTTGGTTACAGCATCTCTCGATAAGGAGTAAGGTATGTAAACATGTTTGTCCTGGTTTTCATGTGAACAATTTTAGAGGAGAACAGTATTGCTTAATTCTTATTGATTATTTTGAGAGATATTGGTCACTGTAGAATAAAATTGCAGGAAAACCTCTGAAGTCCCCAAACGGAGACTATCCAGGATAGATGCCCTTTGAGTTCCGGAGCATGGGTTATTGCCTCATAATGTTCCTTGCTACTGTGAGCAGTTTAGGAGTCTGACTTTGAGAAAGGCAGTTTAAGAACACCTGTCCTAATGAGTGTTCAAGTTACTCTAGGTATTTGCCACCTAGCAGTACTCTTATTTAAAATATCTGGCACTTGGTAGTCAAACTGCATGCTGGAAAAATCTCTTTCCAGTGCTGTTTTGGGACATTAGGCTTCCTGACAGAGCTCTGAGCTGCACATAACCAGGCTGTCTAAAGCAGAATGCCTGAATATAACTTTTGGGTCTTTTTCTCTGGTTCATGCTAACATGAGAGAAATGTGGTATAGGGAAAATTATGAACTGTAATCTCCCCTGATTATCAGAAAGGCAGAAAACTAAAAACTCTTATTTCATCACTGAGAGTCTCGTTCAAACCTTGACATAACGTTAGCAAAGAGTATTGAAGTCTTAAAATTAACATGAAGTCTTAAAAAACCATGGCAAATAAAAGCAGTCAGAATAAATTTTCTAAAATATTAAGATTAATAAGGTAGATATTTTGTATTGGTTTATGTCTGGTCCACAAATTAAGAATAATTAACTTTTCATGTGGAAATTTCAATTTTCTGAGATTACTCATTTGTGTAAAATTAGGTACCTTTTTAATTCTCTTCAAGCTGGTTGCCCAAGTCTTTGATATCAGAAATTTAAAGCAAGTGTGTCTTAAATTGTATTTCACAAACAGAGTGTAATGAATGTTTCCAACAGTTGGTCACTGCTACATGAGTTCAAAGAGGAAGCTTACAGTTATGTTCAATCACCATATGCACATTTCTTTGTAAAGTTGTAAAGCAAAACCAGAAGACTGAATTCTCTTGAAATGGCTCTTGAAGTTTTTACGTTTTTAAAAAGAATCTTTTGACTTTCAAAGGCAGAGAAAAAGTTTCCACATCAGATTCATTCACCACAAAAAAATCTTTGCTGCTTGTTGCAGACTATTGTGTATTACAGTGTAATACCAAACACCATGCTAAAGTCTGCACGTCATCTATTTCCCATAATTTTGTTGATCCTATAGAATAACATAACACTTAATTACAACACATAAATAAAATGTACCATTTTGCCTGAAACGCTTAAGCAGAGTCATCTTTCAACATTTCCTTCAGGTTCCTTCCATCATTTTGCTCTTACTGTGGACTAATTAGCCTTTCCCAACTGAATGCTAGTGCTAGAATATGAATCAAGTTCTGCAGTATTCCCTTTCAAGTGTGGGATCACTGGGTTAATCTCTACATGAAACTGTTTGGTTACCGAATAGAAGAGCTTCCATGTGGGCTAAAGCTGACAAAGTCAATATATTTTAAGAGATTTAGTAAGACACACTCTTCAGAAGTAGCTTCACAAGAACTGTGTGGTCTGCAATACTTTAATAAATCTGAATTACTTTAATTTCCATCCTTTCCATTTTCTGGATAACAAAGACCTAAAGTAATTGAGCGTAATCCTTCTGGGCTGTGACCTTGGGAGCTGGCAGAGTATGGAGAGTGCTACTTCAAGAGTGATCCTGATACATTACAACTATTAGGAAACATGAAATTAGTTATTAACCTGCAGTTTCATTATCTTTGCTCTGAGAGAGAGCAGCAGATTGACTCAGGGTGCTGTACCCATTGCTCATACAGGGGTTTGAATTTGGCATCGGTAGGGCCCATGTTTGATTTGGGAGCTGAAGTTAACTTGAGGATGAGCATGAAATGTCCTCTCCTATGCTGCTCACTTGGTTTCCCCTGTCTGCTTACTGTCATTTGCATGCTTGTTAACTGTTAAAAATTTGAGCATCCTAAAGTGCTGGTAATGGAGTTCTTCCCCTAAGTGCAATGGCTCAAGTGCCCTAGTGCTACAATCCTCACCTGAGTGGCTTTACTTTGCTGAATGTCCCAGTCTGTCAAAGGGGCTTACATCTCTGTGCAGGTCACTTGGGAAATGTCAGCAGGCAAAAAGCTCATCAAGTGCACAAGCATTTTCATCGTGGAGAACAGCTTCTAAATTGGAGATGGATGCATGATCTCTGGCTGGAATGTAAGCTGGATTCAGCTGAATGCAGAGGGAATGTGATCCCCATGTCAGAAAGGGAGTGGCCATTTCTTGGTAGACAAGTATTCTCAGTGGCAGCTTGCTAGATACTGTTTCTCAGAAATTAATAGAACAGTAATTTTTGTGTTTATTTTTCCATGACCCAGCTATGCACACCCCTTATTGCCAGAAGGAAAAAAATGTAAAATTCTTAATCCATTTTAAGTAAATATTCTTTGCTCTTATGCTTGTCCACTCTGAAATAATCTTTCAACAGCAGTGACTTAAGTGGGTCAACCTTGCTTTTTCTGATTTCCAAGTAAATTTAACAAAGTGGATTCAAACATCTAATTCAAACATTACTTACTTTACCTTCCACTTAGAAAGGGCCATGAAAGACCATAAACACTTTGAGAGAAAAAGAAAAGCTTGTGAAAAATGTGGAAAAGAAATGGGAGTGGGGCACAAGGACTTTATAGTAACTTTCTGCCTATCTTTCCTTGAGTACCCAGGCTGAATGCAATCACTAGGTACTAGTTTAAATAGCCTCGTGACTAATTCTTAGCCAGAATTCATCTTTCTGCCTGTAGATGATCTTCAGTATTCAAGATATTAAATGTCTATTTTTTCCTGCCTCAACACAGATTGAAAATAAACATTAGCTGCAAGGGGAACATTCCTAATAAGTAATTAATATTGCTGCGTTCCTACCAAATTTTCATCTGCCTGTGTCCTGCTTGCTGTCTCACTTTTCCTGTCTTTACTGTTGCTGCTGTGGGGGGTTCCCATAAAAGCATCTACTTTCATTGGCAGAAGGGGATAGATGAAAATTTCTAATAGGGATTAAGATACATTGCTCAAGCCTTCAGAATCTCTGGATGCAAGGGGGTAGGTAGAGGGTTCATCCTTCTGCTGAAGAGCTGCAGGCCAGCCTTTTCAAATTAATCTTCTCCATGCCCTCCTTTTTGCTCCACTGTGATAAAGTAGGTGAAAGTAAGATGTCTGCCTGTGTCTTCTAGGGTAGCTATGGTGGGTGGTACTGACAGGCTGTAAGGATGTGCATAGCTGAGATACAAAATTTCTCCATTTTTTACCTTTTTTAAAAAATGTGTTTGTTATGGAGTAACAAAGATAGTGAAAATGTCCTGAGATGTTTTTTTGAGTTTGGCTTCCTGTTAGAGCTATTTCATTAGACCTGAAACAATGGGATCAAATTTTTTGAAAAATTTTTTTTCACTGAATATTTTCAGCAGAACTTTTTGTTGTGACTTCATCTTTTCCCTTGTATTTTTTTCTGCTGTACAGAATGAAAATTCTTACTATATGGAGCAGATGTACAGGAGCAATTAGTCTCCCTATTCAGTATGCAATGTAATTTACTCCTTGGTTTACATATTCTGTAATTGTGTACGTGTGTGCACAGCTAAATATGTACTTCTCAGAAAAGATTCACCTCCTGTCAACAAGTGATATTGTAAGTCTACAGTGCTGGCAGTCAAATTGGTGAAGTTCTGAAATCTGATGACTTAGAAATGTGTATCTCCAAACAGTGCTAAGTGTGCATAGAGGGTGAGGTGGTTGGAGGACTTTTTGTTTGGGCTTCTGTGGATGCTTTGAAGTGCAACTAAGCAGGGGTGATAGTGCTGCTTCATAGTACTCTTGGCCAGTTCTGCTGTTGTTCCTCAATCATCTCAAAGCAATGTATTATGAAAACTGACAGATCTCTACTAAACAGAGTTTTAGCCCACCTAGATCTTGTAAAATAGTAGCACTCTTGGATGAGGCTTTTTATATTTTGTCTTTAGTTTCTTGACTATTGTACTGTAAGAATTCTGCATATTTTGGATGTGAGTAGATGGATAAAATTGAACAGCTGAAGAGACACAAGGCATATGAGAGGGTTGAGAACTGCAATAGGTCTGTTCAACTTCCTATGCTAAATGACTGCACATCAGTCTGTAGTGAAATGACATTAGAGCTCTAGCTCTAGTGAGCTGGCAAACGGGTGTTTCTTGCAATATTAAGAAATGGGAGTGTTTTTGTAGGAAATAGTGTACTATCAATCTGCAGATGTTACTGCACTAGAGCTGATGTCCTTCAGGGATTTAAATTGGAGGATTTAATTGTTCCACTTTAATTCATGTCGTGCTTCAGCCTAAATTATAGAATTTGGAGAGAATAAGAATGGATGAATCAAGTTTTATTATTTTATTCTACAGTGCTAGCTTTCCTATGATGGAATTTTTTGCCTGCTGTCAAGGGCCTCAAATCTGAATTTGATTTTTAACATTTTCATTGGATGAAAATGCAATTGACAGAGGGAAAATGCTGTCTGAAGCAAAGAAAAAATACTTCTGAAAAAAAATTCTATAAACAGAAGGAAAAATCAGCAAAACTCTAGTGGGACTACCTGTTAAAGATAATGCTATCCCATATTGAAAGGAGATTATTAAAAAAAATAATGTTCAAATGTGATTTCCAAGCACTGACTACCCAAGGGCATAAAAGGGTAAAGCACCTTTATCAGTTGTTTATAATTTTTAACCTTTAGAACTATATTTTTAGGTTTTGTCTTAAAGTACTATGAGAACCACAATCAGAGCCATACTATTTATCACTTTTCCTATAATTTCTATCACAAGTCACTGTTACAAGGAGATTGAAAGAAAGAATCATAGAATCATGGAATGTTTTGGGATGGAAGGGACCTTAAGGATCTTATTTTCCCATCCCCTGCACGGGCTGCCTCCCACTAGGCCAGGTTGCCCTAAACCCCATCCAACCTGGTCTTGAATGCTCCCAGGGAGGGGGCTCCACATGTTCCCTGGGTAAGCCATGCCAGTGTCTCACCACCTTCACATTAAAAACTCTTTCCATAGACCATTTTGCTGTTTGTGGCAAATTATTTATGTATAGTGATGTAACATGAAATGTAAATGGGTAAAATCTGGCTGCAAATAGTAGGTATTTGCTATTGTACAAAAAATGAGAAAATACTTCCCAAACCCCTAATCTGAAGCTCTGGCATTCTGGCAGGCTAATGAGCCCAAAGTGGATCAAATCACAGACACTGCAGAGGCAATAGTGTCGTGCACAGTTCCTTTGATGGAGTGCCAAGAGAATAATTTGGCTAAATATTGGAAAAATATCATAAATCTTGACTTCAAGGGGACTCTGTCAGCTTATACAAGGAGTGCATCTGGTTCTAGCTGGGTTTTTCTGATTCTTCTGGTATGCATTCAGTTTTTGCCAAATTTAGCCTTTCTTCAGAACCAGATATATTTCTAGCATAGAGCAGAATAAAGAAGACCCTTCAAATATTTTACGCTGTTTATAGTCTAAAGCTTTGCAGATTGCAATGACCATTTTTGCCAGAGATGCAATTCAATGATGACATCATTAACCATTGCCTCTGTGTCTCACTGGTGCTACAGAATCTGTTATAAGATCCAGATGATCAGTTGCACATACAAAAATGTGTAATATACAAAAGAGTGCTAACTCATGGTGTTTGATTAAAAAACGTCTGGTTGAAATTTTTTCAAAAACAGCCCCAAAACCTTCCAGTGACTATTCAGAGAGCTCTGTTTAAAAAAAAAATAAATTACATAATAACAATAACTTCTCATTGTGGAAGAAGTCGCAATAGGCTTGTGTTAAAGAAACAGTAATATGGACACAATCTGTCAGTCAACACATGTGCTTGCTTATAACCATTGAGTGATTCTGTAAAGTTCCTGGCTTCATGGTTCAGTGTATGTGGTACAGATTGTGGGCTGGAGCAGAGGTTGTATGTATTATTGAAAAATAGAAGGAAGTCACTGTGTGCTCACGTATTATGCATGTGATTATTGAAAAATAGAAGGAAATCACTGTGTACTCATGTATTATGCGTGTGATTTCTTTTTCCATGAACCTGAACAGTTTAAAAAATGCAGTATGTCAGAGGAGAGGAGATGACAAAGAAATCAGAAAGTGATTATATTTGCTACAGCGTATGCCATTTATACTGTTACATAAAATTCTTATTTTTTTAGAATGTCTAATGTTTATTTCCTCTTCTGCTTTGTGGCTGAGTAGGCACTTTTCATCTGCCTTTTGGTATGTTTTGGTTGACAGTTAAATTTCTGAGTTTGTAGTGAGAAAATCTATAGCACAATGACTTTATGGAAGCTGTAAAATCCATCTCCTTTCTTTTGAAAGCCTGCTCATCATTAAAGCTCCTCCTAGGGCTTTACAGCAGAGAGCTGACATGAAACACGAGGTTTTAAGATGACATGGCTGTGCTGTTGGAAGTTTTTATAAAAAGTGCAGGTCTAAGAAAAGTTTGATCTGTGATTATCCTAGCCAGACACATTTGTCTGCTAGCTTTAAAGCTTCTTTTAATCACAGGTCATGCAGTCTTTGATGGGTATGGCTACCTTTCATCCCTTTTCCAAAATTCTCTGCTCTGCCTTACTTAAATGACTAAAACATAATTCTCAGTGCTGCTAAAATACATCAGATACTTTCATTTGTCTACTCAGAAGTAGTTTTACAATTTTAACTTCAAGTTAGTTTGTTTCAATTCTAGTCTTAGTATATGTAGTGACTGAACCCTGGCTTATAACCCCTGCCATTAATTTTTTTTCCTAGATAGTACCAAAATTTGTTTTTATTACATAATGAGTAATTTTGTTTTATCTGCTCATTACACTTCTAAAAGAACTAGCAAAATCTTTTAAATACTTTAAAATGAAAGACTAACATATTATAAAACTTTATAAAGCACCTGTATGTGGACTAAATTTTGCTATTTGCACTAGCATGCTGTGACATCTCAGTTGCAGTGCTGATGCCTTGCCTCCTCTCCTCTCCTCTCCTCTCCTCTCCTCTCCTCTCCTCTCCTCTCCTCTCCTCTCCTCTCCTCTCCTCTCCTCTCCTCTCCTCTCCTCTCCTCTCCTCTCCTCTCCTCTCCTCTCCTCTCCTCTCCTCTCCTCTCCTCTCCTCTCCTCTCCTCTCCTCTCCTCTCCTCTCCTCTCCTCTCCTCTCCTCTCCTCTCCTCTCCTCTCCTCTCCTCTCCTCTCCTCTCCTCTCCTCTCCTCTCCTCTCCTCTCCTCTCCTCTCCTCTCCTCTCCTCTCCTCTCCTCTCCTCTCCTCTCCTCTCCTCTCCTCTCCTCTCCTCTCCTCTCCTCTCCTCTCCTCTCCTCTCCTCTCCTCTCCTCTCCTCTCCTCTCCTCTCCTCTCCTCTCCTCTCCTCTCCTCTCCTCTCCTCTCCTCTCCTCTCCTCTCCTCTCCTCTCCTCTCCTCTCCTCTCCTCTCCTCTCCTCTCCTCTCCTCTCCTCTCCTCCCCTCCCCTCCCCTCCCCTCCCCTCCCCTCCCCTCCCCTCCCCTCCCCTCCCCTCCCCTCCCCTCCCCTCCCCTCCCCTCCCCTCCCCTCCCCTCCCCTCCCCTCCCCTCCCCTCCCCTCCCCTCCCCTCCCCTCCCCTCTCCTCTTTCCATCAAGTCAAGTTTCCATCCCTCATAGCAGAGACACTTCAACTCACAGTTTAGCATAAGGCAAGGCAATGTGATCTCATCCCTCATGCTCTTAAGAATACATCCAAGCAGTAAATGGAGTGCATTTACAAGGAATCAGCATTAGGGACCTTGAAGACTGTGTCACAGACCTGCTGGGGTTTGTGATCAAATAGGTGGCCTGATTTGATTTTGCAGTGTGAGGTATAAAGGGCAACAGGTTAGATAACCACTATATATATATAAATAAAGCCACATTGCTATCTCTTTTGCACTTTTTAATCTGATTTTGCCCCTAGCTGTAATACAGGGACCTACTGAGCTTTTTGGCTTTAAAAAAGCCCCGAGTCCTCAGTCTTCCATTCCATACCATTTAAATTTTTGTCCCTATGCTGTGATCATCCCTAACAATAGGAGCCCTAGAAAGTAACTGTCCATTAAGACTTCATTACAAAACAGCAGAAGTTATGCATTTTATTGCAACTATTAAACAGCTGTGCATAATTTTGGAAAATGTACCTGTTCTGCAGACATCTGAATCATTCAGTAAGAAGTATTTGGTATTAGGGATCAACTGATGGAAATTAGAGACACCATAAGTTGATCTGAGCCTTTTAATTTCCTTTTTTCTACCCAGTTAACAACAAAATCCTACAATAAGAGAGTTAGTTACAGTGGCATCTAATGATTTTCTGGGAAGCAGGGAATATACTTGGGCAGGGAACCAGCAGCTATGTCATACTGATGTATGTATACTATGTCATATTGTGCTGAACTGCAAACCCAAAACTTCAGCAGTCAGTGACTAAGTTGTTTTAAAGAAGAAAAAAGTAGCGCTGCACTTATTTACTAACTCATTTTTTACTGAAATTTGAATACACTAATTTCAAAGCACTGAATAACTGTGGAGAATTTACACTGATTTTAATCTAAATTAGGATTACAACCTCTAGAAAGTCATTTCTTGACTGCTATGTCAGACACCTTTGCTATTGAATTTTAGCGTGTTTTCTAGACTGTTATTCTGAGTAATTTTAAGTGAAAAAGACTTATTTAGCCTTTTTAAAACAAAACTTAAAATGTATTATTACATGTGTCCAATTGCAAAACAAGCTATGAAGGAACTCAGTGGCAAAAAAAGCAACCTCTCCACTGAGCTGCACTTCCCCGGACACATTGAGGCTGGAGTCAGGCTGAGCTCTCAGCATTGCCAGCTGTGGTTTCCCAGTTGGCAGCTAAATCCTAGGAGCTGCTCCTGACAGCATGGACTGGTTCACACAAGTCACCCATTCAGGGTGGGTGTCACTTGCTGAAACCTCAGGGATAGTTCCTTGTTAAATGGCTTTGTTGTCTTGGTTACCTGCAGATGGCTCTCAGTTATGAATGCTGTGTCCCTGTGGGAAAAGGCAGGAGGAAGGAGATCTAATGTGCAGCATCCAAAATTATGCTAGATGCTTGTGCTTTGGCAGCCAGGACATGTATATTATTGTTGCTGACATCAAATATCATCAAAATCAGAAAAAGGGGAACGTGCTTTGGGCAATACTACTCAGCTTCAGTCACCTGTACTTAATTCTATTATCCTCTGCTAGAAAGAGTTTAAGCCCAAAATTTTTACTTATGATCTCATATATTTACTTTTTTCTTACAGAAAAAAAAAAAAAATGCAAATCTTTCCTGTCTTGCTATTTATATGCATTTGGAAAATGTCATATTCACCAAATATATTCCTCCATTTATGCACACCAGACTGCATCATACCAGTACCATTATGGGGAGATGCATTTCTCTGAGTAGAAGGCAGACATCTTTGAATGTGTTCTGTAAATGTGGAGTGGATTTTCTTGCCTTCTTTCTTTAATCTCCTTGGCTTAAATAAAGCACAGAGGTATCAAAAAGTTGTGGTCCGTATGCAGTATCTGCAAAAATGTTTTCTATTCACTTAGAATGGAATATGTTGAGTGATTAAAACATATTTATGCATGTTCTGATACATACAGGTGTAAAAATAACGATGAGTACATATTTTTTTATATGTGAAATTTTAGGGTAGTTTTTTCTTGTGTTTGATGGTTGCCAATTATAAGTTTTAATAGACCAGTGTACACGAGAGGCTGATCTCATAAAACAGATGGGTTTTTACCTTCTATTATAAATATTATAACCATTTTTATTAATTGCCTTAGTTGGCAAATCTTGTGGGAATGGCAGTTATAGTTTCATGCTGAAAAATCCTGTTTGTGTTTTTTTAATTTGTTTGGCTGCTCTGTGAAAATAATCTCCTTTCCTGCTTCTTAAACTTTGATCAAAAAGTCTGGGAAGTTTGTGGAACATTAGGTATGTGAGACTTCCACAATAACTAGAATTCTTAATATTTTAATACCCTTCAGTGTACTGAATCATCTTGATGTGCAGGAATTTTCATGCACAAGCCCTTTGATATGATGTTCGTAACATACTCCTAAATTTTAGTGACAGATGGATTGATCAAATTTGGATGATGATGTGCTGGTTTGAATAAAATGACAGGTGTACTTCATGCATGATGCAGAAAGAGTATGTGATATTTGTTGCTAGAGAGGAAATAATCATACGGTGACTCAAATACATTTCTTATGCAAGATTATGCGTTGTGTGGTGAAAATCTGTAGAAATAAAAACATTTTGGTATTTAAGAGTTGTGTTACTAGCTCTGTCACAGCCCTTATGATTATCCTGGATAGGTAAACCTTTTGCCTCAGTTTGTTTATTTGAAAAAATATGTATCTAATTATGAAATTTGAATTAATTACAGAGTGCAAATACAAAAAAAAAAAAAATAAATACCTTGTAACTAAACAAAATACTGTATTTGGGGTTTGATACCAATAAAATAGATAAATCATGTAATTTAAAGTTCATATCTAGCTGAATTTATTTTGTTTCTGGGTAGATTTTTGAAGCTTTTTTATGGCTAATGAAGTGCACCACCTAGCAACATAATAAAGCTGGTAGAGAGGAAAGCACAACAGTGAGCCCAGAGGGACAAGTTAAGGTATTTACCTGGTAAATGGGAGGCCTGTGCTCTGTGCCTTTTCATTCCCTTGAATCTCTGATGAGCACCCTGCCCATCAACCACTGATACCCTTGAATCTATTCTATTTCCCAGGTTAACCCCAGTCTCTCAGATATCTCACTGCTGTGTCAACCACCACTTCATTTTATTTCATTCTGAGAAAATTAAAACCTCCAGTCTCTGCACAAGTGGGGAAGATACTGAGGATCCTTGCAAAGAACAATTGTTACAACAACCCTCATTCCTTGGATAGGATTAGAGCAGACTCCTTTTTTCATGGCTGGTGCTTGTGATCTGGGAACAAATGTTATTTTGTACTTAACCTGTGTTGGATGTTTCTTGGGCCACCGTTGCAAACATATGTAGGTCAGAGAATAAAGCTAACCATGCAGTATCTGTGCACCCATCAGAAATGCCTATTAGCACCACCTGGAACAATCTTGAAGTGTAAAATTGAGGAGGTGAATGTTTGTAAATTGAAAGGCTGCTGAAGTTTTTATAGTAACATCTTTTAGTCTTCTGGCATTTTATTGTGGGTAACAGGAATAAAAAAACGTTTTAATATTATAATAAGTATGAAGATGAAAGAATAGTAAATATTAAGTGGAAATATTTTTTAAAAATACTGAAGTAGAACTATGATTAAAAGTTGGGACATGTCTACCTTAGATCACTTATAAGTGGTGATCTAGAAGAAACAACATTTTTGAATCCCAAATCACTAGGGAGATCTAAACTTTCATCTCAGTTAATCTCAAGGTTCTTAACATTGTGCTTTAATGTTACATCAAAGATACAGTAACATGGAAAATTTAACTAGTATGCCTTTTAAATTGTTGTATTTTGTCCTGTGAAGGTTTCTTTGAGGAAACAGTAGATTTTAACTGATGAATAGAAGGTTTTTAAATGTTCAATTAAATAAGATCCCAGTAGAGGTGAAAAAATATATATAAGGAGTTCATTTCAGGTTATTAAAATGCAGACAGCAATGAGAAAAAAAAACATCTATGGAAATTCTACTCTTCAGGTATTCATGACTAGTAGTTCAGCTTCTTAAATGATTGGTACATTGGTTTCCCATTGCAAAGATGTAATTTACAATCCTCTTTCTGTTGACAATTGTATGTAGGAAATTGTATGTAGATGGTACAAATAGCTGCCTCTCTTTTCTTTGTTCGGCTATGGAAATCAAATTTGTTATACTTGCTGGCATGGGCAATGATTAAAACACAAGTGTGGGATGAAGTGCATTTTCTGAGCTGTATAGAACACTGTGCTTCTGCTTGAAGCTTAGTGTTTGAAAACTTTGCTGATCATTGAAGCAGTTGTTCCCAGGGGGAAAAAATGAAGTTGATCTTCTTCAACTGAATTGGAATAGTGAAGCTGAGAAGCTTTTCTGATATTTCCTACCACCAAGAATAATGCTTTAGGCTGAATTGGAAAGAGGGCAACTGGAAACAAAAGGAAACGTAGCGATGAATTTCGTTTTATTTGTATTGTATGTTTGTTTGGTTCTTGGAAGTTGCTCTGTTCAGATTGAATCATCTGGTGTTGAAACAGAAAGGCTGTTTCACACGTGGGCTTCATTGGTCTGAAAGGAGAAATAAATAATGTATTCTGAGAGTGTGTTTCCCAATAGAAGAGTGCTCCTGAATGAGTCCTAGCTAAAGGAATGAGCCTTGAGAGTTGTAGGGGCTGCCCAGTGCACCTGCCTGTCATAGAGTCACAGAGGCAGAACTCTATTTATTAATACTTGTAGAAGGCAATGGTACAATTTTAACTTTGATTATTTTGAGCACGAGGAGCTAATTTAAAAATTAATAAGTTCCTATGATCACCCTTCCAACCTTTAAAAATCTTGAGGCTAAATGAAGGACACTCAGCACATTAACATATATTTTCTGGAAGCTTGTATTACTGCTTAGTTAGCAAATTATTTTGGACAGGTTGTGTAATCTATGCAAATAGAGACATAATGAGAAAAATTTATTCAAAATTATTATAACCTTAACCTAAGTAATTAATATGTTAGCTTTTGAGTATCTACGTAGAACCCAACAGATGTTCATACCAACCACACCGGTTCTATAATTTAGCTTTTATTTCCATTTTGTTTAAATATTAGATGTATTGTTTGCTGGTTTGTTCAGTTAAGATAAAAAGGAAAACAGATACTCAATGTGCATGTAACATGTGAACATTGCCCTTTATGTATGCATGTGTCTGTTCTCAGAATCTGATACAAAGCTTCTCTAAACAGTATGATCTAAAACAGAAAAAAACAAGCGTAGCATAACTCCTGAAGTACTTTCACATTATTCTTAAATTAACCATAACCTCATAATCCCTTTTTAATGAGTGCTGTGCACTGTTACTGTTGTGGCTGTGGAGTCTATTTTCTTTTTTAATTTCAATTCCACAATAAAAAATTAAAAGTATATGATTTATCAAGCTAGATTGTCCAGCCTGTTTTATTGTTTACTGGCAGCTTTAAGACTGTTTTAAAGTATTGATTAAGTTATCTGATCAGAGTGTCTCTGCTGCTAGGGCTTCAGCATCAGTGCTGTATCAATACCTGGTCAAGTGTTAAGGCTTTGTTATTTCAACTGACAATAGAACTGCAACAAAAATTTATTTTCCTTTAACTGCCAAGTACATGGAGAAGGGCCAAAATTATTAACCAAATTATTGAAGTAGAATTTAACTCACCTGCAAAGGTATTTGAGCTCTTCTCAGATTTTTCAGGTTTGAATACAATGGTCAGATACCTGAAGGAATGGTAATTATCCCTCTAATATTGTATTGCACAGACTATTTTCCAACACAGTAGCAGGAAAAGAAATCTGATCTCATTACATTTTTGTCACTAAAATTTTAAAAGCTCAGCTCTTGTACTTTTCCACATAAGAGCATCAAGCATTTAAAAATACTACTAGGTCTTAAAGGGGATAATTTTTGTGGTTTCTTTGAAAAGGAACAGGTTTTGGCTTCTGTAGAGCATTTGCATTGTTCATTTTGGAAAGTGCCTTGTAACGAGCATACTTGTTATAAGAGCATATAGTAATACTACTTTAATTCTTCATAGAAACATTTTTTCTGATATTGGCTTGATGCATGTTATCATGCTGATATCTGCATCCTTACCGGGTGGGTGAAAATTACTTTCTGCTCCCTGTTTGTTTCCCTCACTAGAGATCTTAGAATTTGAGTTTGGTAAATTTGCACTTTTATTCCTTTGATATTTGATGGCTTGATCACCTTTTGTACAGAGGAGGAATATGCAAATTCTGTGAATGTATTTGCTATTCTACTAGATAGGCCCTTATTAAACATCTGATCTTCTATGCTTTGCCCAATTGGACATGATTCTCAGTAAGCATGTCATGTTCCCTTTCTGTGTTTTCTGGTGCTTTCTGGTGCTTGTGTTTTCTATCAAGACAAATGTTTTCCAAGAAAATCAGAAAAGTCAATGCAAATCATAATGAAAAGGCTTTTGTTTTTTTGTGGTTTCTTTGCTATTATCTTTCTGGTCAAACGTCTTCGCTATCTGCTTTGGATGCCTGCTTTTGGAACTATACTGTCTCATGAAGTGTTAACATTTGGCAGAATCTTGTAAATTTAATCTGGTTTTCCTGTGGGATGTGAAAATCAATAGGAAAATAGATCTGTGTTTACCTAAGATGTTTTAGCATCAAATGACAAAGTTCTATTGATATGGCAAATGCAGGAAAAATTCAGTAAGAAATGAAGAAGGGTAGCATAAGGATTTCAAAACATTCTCATGTTGCACAATGTCGTGTTAAATCATATTTCATAATGAGAGAATAATGCAATGATAACTACATATGATGTCCCACAGGGTGGATGATTTGGGCACAAGTATTGGCAAGACTGTCTCGTCGATACTAATTTGTTCTACTGACAGTTCTGAGAAGAAAATATAAGCCCAGTTAGGATGTATGCTTGATTGATATTTGATAAAAGATTATTTTCCTGGAAATAAAATATAACTATTTTTTATTATATTCTACCAAGTTTACAGTTGTTTGTTTTCTGGAGTGGATAGAATCACTGTGGAAAATTAAAGATTGGCTATGTTGTTATATTAAAACAACGTTTCTTTTTCTCTCTCCATTAGAGAGACTCAAGTTATTGTTTATATGCATCCTAAGGATGCATAGACATGAAATGTGAAGATAAGCTGTATAAGAGGGACAAATAGAACTAACTCCATTACATGTTGTTTTTCTGGTTTTAAAAATAGAAAACAAAAAAGTAATTGCAAACAGTATTTTTTAATTACTTCAATTGTTCTTCCTTTTAAAAATTTCTTTAGTCTTTATCTTCTCCCAAATAGTTCCATTAATTTATTCAGTATCAGTTTGAATTTGAGGAATGCCTAAATCTTCTTGAAGTTATGTTGTCTCTGTTTTCCTGTTTTCTTGTAGCTGTATGTGTCTGGTCAAAATACACACTTAAGCAAAGAGGGTTATGAAACCAAAACTCCCTCAGGAAGTGATATTTTGGAAATGCTTGGAATTATCATGGTCCACTTGGATCCAGGCTGGGAACAAAAATATACATTATTTGCAGTGATCTTTTGCTCATTTTGTTTGCTTTGTTTGGTTTAATCTTTGGTTATACTGAACTGTGCCACTGAAAGAGAAATTTAGTTTCAATATTGAGCTATATTTCTATCAGTCAGTGCTACAGCAATAATGAGACTCTCATATATTATGTAATACCTTTGATTTCACATATTCTTATAGTGTGACAGTAACTTATACTTTAGATTGGAATTAGTTAAGCTTTTCCTGGAGAAAGCTTCCACTAGGATCAAATTACTAATATCCTTGTTTAAGACAGCAAAGTTAAAGCTCATGTTATTCAGATGGCAACTTACAGGGGAAGTTAGGGAAGAAAGGGAATTTATTTCCTTGTTAAAAATTCAAAAATGACGTTGCTCTTGTATCTTTCACATAATGTGAAAATGCCACAGCCATTTTTAATTATCATAGAAGAGCACACTTTCATTAGGTGTCTTTTGAAACAAAGCCTTTCCACTCCATGGAAAAACTGTCCCAGTCATAGGATGTCCAGCTGTGTGGCTCCTGGGAACAGAGAAGTTTGCAGTCCTCCTAGCTGAGATGTAGATCAGTTTTTGTTCAGTGTTTTAAATGAGTGCTATAAAAATCTAGGTAGACATTGAACGTCAACTTTAAAATACAGATGTGCAAGCTGATATGGAGTGGGCTGAGAAGTATAATAGCAGCAAAAAGGCAATGGATTATAGAAAGTGCTAATACTTAAATATATAAAGGGGATTCCAGTCTAAAATTAGGCTGAATTACATAAGAATATCAAGCCTTTCTAAAGCCTAAAATATCTTATTTTTCAATTTCTTACATTTCCAGAACTGGAGATTGTATGACAGTCAGATTCCTAGCTTGACCTTCTATTGATTCCTCAGGAGCCTTCTATTTGAACACAGCATCCTTCAACCATTCAACAAAACACCTTGAACTCTGCTTCTACTCATAGCGGAGGTTATGCTGAGAATACTTTTATTAACACTTCTTTTCTTCTGGGGATGCTTCTGGAATATATATGCTACTGGTTTCCTTGGAGACTGTCATGCAGTCAGTACAATGGCTCTATAGAACCTGCAAATCAAGCTTCAAAAGAAGAAACTGTCCTTGCTAGTGGAAATAGCATTCATGATGGTGAAAAAAGAATATTTTGCTTTTTACTTGTCTTCCAGAGAATGAGGTGGCAGTAGTCCCATGTGACTCGTGGTGTAGGGACAGTGAGGTTATGTCAGATGGTGAAGGCTGGGAAGACTCTGTGTAGCAGAGTTTTGACTGCTTGGGCATTTTATCAAAATATAGCACAGGGCTGCTTTTAATTTGTAGACAATAAGGCCTTGCTTTGCAAATGGTGGATACAGTACTTATGGGGCTAATTGTGTAAGTGTCACTAACTATTTAGTTATTGAAAGATATTTTAGTAATCCTAATCATCTTGAGCATCCATTTATCATCTTCTTCCATGCTATTACAGATCTTTTTATCTTCAGATATTCCTTTTATTTACCCTTCCTGCATGAAGAGAAGAGTTTAGATCTGCTTTCTGTTTTTCTGCAAATCTGACTCTTTATCCTCAGTCCTTTACAGCATGGTTAAGGGATATGCCCTGATATTTTCCTGTTCCTTATGTCGATGTTTTAAAATGTTATTAGTTTTGGCAGTTAGAAATGTGGTCAACATTTAGCTTCCCAGATTTGCTCTCAGAGAGAAATAAAGGATATATTTGCTTTCAGATTAGCTACAGATTCAAAAAGGTCTCAAAATAAATAATTGGAGTCTCAATTTGGGAACAGGTGATGTACCATAAGTGCTGGAAAACTGCTTCCCATTGGAACAGACACATGGAAATGCAGGCTAACAATCCTTGGTCAAATAATAATAATTATATGTATACTCCTTATTATTCCCACTTAAGAACCAGTGCTGTTCCTGCCAATGTCAACATCCAAATGTCCCGTGACTTCACTTTTAGGGACAAGTTCTCTAGAGTAAATCCACAGCTGTGGATACAAACTGTTTAATAAACATATCAAATGCCCTTCACAGCCTATGCAAATTTTAAGACTCTGATGTTTGATCAGCAAGTGCTTGGGTTGCTCATTGGCTGAGCCTGCTGACTGAAGAGAGCCTTTTGACTATTTACCCCTTGCTTTGAAAGGCACCTGGGCAAGGGAGCCCCCACAATGAAAGTAAACAGTCCATGTTATTGTTGCATTTCCGAGTGTGAAAATGGAGTGACTCAGTCACCTACTGTGTGATTTTATAATTCATAGCTTCAGAATCTGGTGTGTTAACTTCTACAGAAATGAGTAAAGCTACAGTTGAATGAGATTTGATTAGATCTTATTTGTAGCCACAGGGCAGTCCTATTGCTTGTGTTGTTTCCTGAGGCCTTTCATTGTACTTCAGTGCTTCTAGGACGTAGCCATCTCTTCTTTTCTGCTCTCCTAACTCCATCAGCTGCTCCTTGAAGTCTTCTAGGAGTTATGCAGAACTAATTAGTTTCATCTGATAAGAAGCTGTATCATGTCTGCATGATCAAGTTGCATATTAACAAAGTGAGGTAATTCTCACTCTTCATTTCCTCCCACACAATGCAGTTCTCAGAATCCTCAGTCTAGTTCTCCCTACCACTGAGTAGGTGCAGGTATCAGATCTTTTGTTAGCAGGTCAGCTTTGTCTCAGTTCCTAGTCTAGAAACTGGACAGAATGTTTTGTCCTATAATACTATCCAAATAGCAGTCCCTTCCATGAATTATGTGAAATGTGCTGTAATTTTTAATGTTCTGCTAAAGACCATCCAGGCCTCTCTTTCACATAGAGGACTACACAGACTGTCTGCCAACACATACTGTACAGCATCTCTTCTACTGTCATTCGAGGACACCTGAATACAGATTTTCTGGCAGAGTACATCTGAGTAGGTGCTTGGGAAGACCCTCTAATGTCCTTTGGGTGAAAGCAACAAGGCGATTATGAACTCTGGAAAACCTCAAGTGATTTACAGCCCTCTGGCAGCCCAAAAATCAGGCAATAGCAGAAGGTAGGATGTTAGTCAGATTAACTGTTTCTCAGGCTAATTTCAGCATGCTTAGCAGTAGCCATTCTAGCTTCACAAAAACAAAACACTTAGCTCCTACTGAATCACCAAGCTGTTGCTTCTCAGTTACCCTTTGGATGTCATTCACTTCTACATACTTATTTCCACTGTTTTTTAATTTTTCTAATTAGTCATTACAACACTCAGTGAGTGTGTGTACACCTTGGCTAAAAACTCTGGTGTGTGGTGCTTAGCAGGATACAACATCATAGAAGAAAAAATTAAAGGTGCCCATCACAAAATATAATGTAAGTCATTGACATAGGCTGAAAACATAGCCCTAAACACAAATTATCTGTTAGATGGAAGTAAAATGTAGCTGATGATTTGGAGAATGTACAGTGAGTGCTGCACTGCTGAAATAAAAAAAAAAAAAAATTCTAGGAATATTTTAGGATTATATTGCCTCCTGTGTCCTGATTTTGTAGCTGGGTGAATCTGGGCTATTTCTGAACTTATATTCACACTTTAAGTGTTTTTATTTTCTAGTCATAATGACAACATGTATTACTCCCCTCCAAGTTTTAAGTTGTTAGGGATAAAAATAAATAGCACGTTATAGTATACATTAAATTAAATTTCAATTAAATGTTCACCATATAAAGGTTTTGTCTTGCCTTGATCTACAGGCTAAACTCCCATTAGCATTAATAGACCCTACATGGATTTGATACAAAGGAAAGTGGAACCACAGTGTGCAAGAGAAAAACTTGAAAAAAAACAAGTTCCTTATTATATATAAAATTTAAATTAATGAATGTCATAGATGTTGCATGAAAAAAAAATCTGAACCTCACAGTAGCACAGTAACTAACTGAACAAATTATTTTAAATTACTTACATAATAGTAGCTTGTTTCTATTTTTTTTAGTGTCCATGCATCCATATATTTTGCAGTACCCATAGATCTTATGTAAATGGAATCTTTGTTATATTTTGTGCTATATAAGCATGTAATGAAATTACTGCTCAAATAATACTGCAGTCTTAATTTGTTCTATAGTCCAAGGAATCCCCAAAGATATCTAGAACATTGAGTTCCTATGTAAGTATTTGCTATTTATTCTTTATAAGCATTAGTGAAACATTAAATGAACTACTTTTCTTTGCTTGGTCTGATTATATGTGCTAACCACTGAAATTTGTCCCTGTTTATAATTTAGTATACTAATGTGTCCTTGAATATTCATGTATAGAGGGAATAGCATCTACCACTTTGTTCAAGGATGCATATTACATAATAAAAGTTAAAGGTGACGGAACAAGTTATTCTACTTGTTACTGAAATAAACATTTTCCTTATTGCAATCTTTCAATTCTGTCCTCTCACAAAAAAAGCATTTTTTTTCTCATCTATCTAATAACTAGCTTAGGAGGACTAATTCACAACTGATTCAAAGAGAAAAGAGAATCTCTGGTATATTTTCTAGAATGTAAAAAAATAAAACTCTAGCCCTAAACAATTCTAAACCAGAATTTCTATTATTTGAAAATATTTGCCCATTAGTGGAATGAAGATCTTGATTGAAATTAAAGATTTCTGAACATGAAAACATAATTTTCAATAGGTGATTACTAAAATGACACTTCGCTACTATAATAAGCGTTATTTTTACTATTTAATCTCTTTTAAAATTTTACAAAAAGCAGTATTTAAATAATAGGACATTTATTTTCAGGACAACCAGTTGATCAGGCCCAGTCAGCATGAGTTCATGAAGGGCAGGTCCTGCTTGACTAACATGGTCTCCTTCCAAGACAGGGTGACCTACTTCTTGAATGAGGGAAGGGCTGTAGCTGTGGTTTACCTTGACTTTACCAAGGCTTTTGACATAATTTCTCACAGCGTTCTCCTGGAGAAGCTGACTGCTCATGGCCTGGATGCACACACTTTTCAGTGGATAAAAAATTGGTTGGATGGCCGGGTCCAAAGAGTTGTGTTATATCCAGCTGGTGACCATGGTGTCCCCCAGGGTTCAGTGTTGGGGCCACTCCTGTTTAACATCTGTATTGATGATTTGGATGAGGGGATAGAGTGCACCCTCTTGCAGACAACAGTAAGCTGGGTGAAAGTGTCAGCCTGCTTGAGGGAAGGGAGGCTCTGCAGAAGGATCTAGACAGGCTGGACTGATGGGCCAAGGCCAAACGTAGGAGTTTCAGCAAGGCCAAATGTCACGTGCTGCACTTTGACCACAACACATTGACCCACACTACAGGCTTGGGCAGGAGTGGCTGGAGAGCTGCCCAGCACAGAGGGACCTGGGGGTGCTGAGTGACAGCCAGCTGAACATGAGCCAGAAGTGTGCCCAGAGGGCCAAGAAGAGAAACAGTGTCCTGACCTGCATCAGGAACAGTGTGAGCAGCAGGACCAGAGAGGTGATCTCACCTGCACCTCATCTCAAGTACTGTGTGCAGTTTGGGATGCTGCAGTATAGGAAGGACATGGGGAGGGTGCAGAGAAGGGCAGCCAGGCTGATTAGAGGTCTGAAGAAGAGGTCTTATGAGGAAAGGCTGAAGGAGCTGAGGCTGTTCAGCCTGGAGAAGAGGAGAAGGGAGGCTTTCTACAGCTGCCTGAAAGGCTGTAGTGAGGTGGGTGTTGGGCCTCTTTTCCCTAGTGACTAGTGATAGAACAAGAGGAAACAGGCTCAAATTTTGACAGGGGAGGTTCAGATTGGGTATTAGGAAAAATTTCTTCACCAAAAGAGTGGTGAAGCCTTGGAATACGATGCCTGGGGAAGTGGTGAAGTTGCTGTGTTTGGGGGATGTTAAAAAAAGAGGTAAATGTCTTCAGGAGATGTTTTAGTGGTTATGGTGGTGTGGGACTGACAGTTGGACTTGATCTGGAAGGTCCTTTTCAACTTTGATGACTCTGTGATTCTAATAGTTAAATGCCAAACAAATTCAAAGCAAGCTGAAATTAAATATTAGAATTAAATAACAACAAAAAAGAAAAACAGAGAGAAAGAAAAAGGAATTTTGTGGGGGCTGTTGAAGGCAAAGTATCTTCTAAATCCTCTTGATTTTCTAGGATAGCTGATGGAACAGGCAGTGTGATTTTTACCCCATTCACAAAGCAGCAATTGCAGAGTCAATTAATTTCCAGTGTTAGCAAGTGGGTGGCATTTACTTTTATAATAATAGGGCTGTCTCTAAAATGGAGGCACAGATCATGACTGTGTGTCATACCTTTTATCAGGAACTGCAAAGACTCTGTAAATGGGTTTAACAAGAAAGTTAACTAAAAACATTTTTCTGTGTCCCAAGTATGTCATTTGTTCTAATTATGGAATGGCAAATATCAAGTAGAAATGATGGGTGGTGATGGTGATTCAATGTTCACTAGTCACTGTAGAGCAGGCTGTCAGAAAGCATTTCTTTTTAATCATCCCCAGGTGCTTCTTTTCTGACTCACTGCATCTTGTAAATGAAGAAAGAAACATGAACTATAGTCATAAGTGGCATGTTATTTAATTCCAGCAAAGTCTGGATTTTTTGCTCAGTCACTGAGCCCTTTCAATTGTTAGGCCCTTGCTTAGCAGTAATAGTAGTAATGAATTAAAAAGTTACTGGTATTTTAGGTGCAACTGTAGGAGCAAGTGTCTTGATTGAGAAATAATATCAATAATAGCAAAGATACTAGTTTATTATAACAGAAATGAAGTTTCACCTATGGCTCCTTTACATAGGTTTCAAACAGAGAAGCATATGCACAGCATTAAAAATGTTTTTAGTGGAAGACATACCATAAAAATAATTTTATACTGGTTTCATTGTGAATGCTTGGCTAACTGAAAAGGTAAACATAACTAGTTGCCCAGTGAGCAAATATTAAATGTTATTTATATTGAGGAATACCATTTTTTTCAGAAATTTCCTTAGGTTTTTCTCTAAAGAAACTTGATTGTTACCTCATTTCCTTTTTTACATCAGAGAGATCTGTAATTATGTGATAGTAGTTTGTTGTGATGTAAACTTCAGAAACCATTGATAATTTTACTACAAAATCATCAGAGATAATGTGAGAAATTCCACTTAGGTCTTCTTTTGAAAACTGGCTATTTTAAGCAAAATGACTTTTTGCAGCATAATGTACAATTAGTTAACAGACAGTCAATGGTTAAGTTGTAATTGCGATGTATTTCTTTAAAATTTTCCCTTGAGAACCCTCTCAAGTATTCTTAAGGGTCTCTCTTTTCCACGCAAACACTTTTACCTTACTTTACCTTACTTTATTACTTTGTCCAAATTTTAGAGTATAATCCATAACATATGATATGCCGAAAGAGGTCTTTGGAAGAAATCTGTAAAAAAATTATTTTTTTTGTAAATTTTTTATAGAGTCCCTCTGTTTAAAAAAAAAAAAAAAAAAAAAAATCCGAATTATTTTGTATGTATTTATTATTATAAATAACAAACATGTCTCTAATGGTGGAGCTACACTGTCTTCTGATCTCAGTTGCCTCTTACCAGTCTATTCTCTTCAATGAAAAAGCACACATGTAATTAACAGGGATTTAGGAAAAGTAGTTATACAGATCCCACATACAGACACACGCTGACTCTCAGCAACATTCCTTCTGCAGAACTAAAGGCAACAATATGTAGCAGCAATCAGCAATTTGAGGCTGAGCAACCAAACATGACAGATAAGGATTTAGTTCCAATTCTGAACAAATCCAGGAAAAGGTTAACAATTATTGTCGTGGTGGTGAAAATTCTTTATATATCAACAGGTAACTTTTTGTATTTCAATTTACAAACAGAGACTTGATCATGAAGCATATCATCATGCAACATTTTGAAATAATATACTGTATGTTATCACCTTAACAAGCATAGCATTTCATAAGGTTGTGTAGTATCTTCTCTAAGATAATTATATGGTGTATTTATTGTGTATATTGCGATGACGTAGTTAGCATGAAGTTATGAACATATAATAGCATAAATAGGTTTTATTTGTTCTTTCTAGCAGCATTTTCAGTTCATTGTTTGTCTGCTGTGTTTGTGATTACTCTACTGAACAGAGCAATAAGTTAGGCAATAAAGGACATTTACTGGTGGTACCACAGTATCGTAATAATCTGGAGCCTACTAATATAAGATGCCTTAAGAACTGGGTTGAGCTCTGGTAACCAAACAGGCTAAGACACAAACTGCCAGTCAAGTGCATTTATGGATGTGCAACCTGCCAGTTCTGATTTTTTTCAAAATGAATTGTGACTATATTATACCTGAAGTTAATAAGTAGCTGTGGATGACAACTCTTCTTCCTAGACAACCAGAAGAAAAAATTGATATTTGGTTTGAGAGAGCTAATATTTATGTATAGTTTTAAGACCAGAGGACTGTCAAAATATCTCACTGACTGATAAATATACTATATGTACAGAAGATGTGGGCTTTTTTCTGAACTCTTAATCAGGAGCTTTTAAGTAACTGTATAACCTGATCTTTACTATGATCTTTAGCCTTTTGGAATGGAATTTCTTAATGGAGAAATGAAAGTGTGGCAGATTGAGAAGAAATCCACACTGAGAGAAGTGGTTGCTCTTTAGTTTCTGTTGTGAGTTATTTTTACACTGGGAATAACTATAAATTGAAAGTAGACTCAGATGTTGTTCTAGATCCTGTGCTATTAAAAAGTGGTGTTTTTATTTTGGTCCTGAAACTTAATGAAACAGATGGTAAAGTTGGATTGTTGCATTATTAGCTTTATTTTCTCAGGAAAGAGTTTTAATTCTCAGTTTATAACAGTACATCAGAGGTCAAACAAAACCATGCTGTACTGAAAAATCCTTGTTGCTGCCTTCTCCTTGCACCAGCCCTGTTCTCCATGCAGCCTTTGGTGCCTCTGACCTCCCTTAGTCTCTTCCTGATGTGAGAGGCATTATGGACAAAGAGGGAAGCCAGGCTGACCCTGCCTGATGCTGTCCAGAACCATGTTGATGCCTCTGCACTTCACATCCTATGTCAGGTTTTGGGGACACCATCTAGATAGACAATGGACATCACATCCAGGGAGGTCAGATTCAGGAACTTCTGCTGTTTTTTTGCTGCTTTATTATTTAAGGAGGGTGTCTTAAGACTATGGGACGAATAGAGCAGAAAAGTTGAGTTTAGATTGCTGGAATCAAACACTTGCATGATTTAAAAAAAAAAATGTAGTGCTTTAAAACAAAACAACAAAAAAAGGTGTTGTTATCATTTCCATCAGATTTTTTCAAGTTAAATGTCTTTTCTACCCAGCTTTAGCTGTAGTACAGGATTGACTATAGTTTTTAAATACAGTCTTCATAAAGATAATACATCACATTTCAAAGAAAGACAAGTAGAAAAATTTACCTTTTTTTTTTTTTTTTAATTTTCCCAGATTTGCCTTCCTTCATTGTTCAGTTCATTCCAATACCATAGTCTACTGCAAATAAATAGTGTTTGTATATTATGTGAAATCTGTTGACTTTTGCTAAATTTAGTATTTGACTTGTCATCTCTGTTAAGTAATAGTTCCTTTCCTGGGTAACTGAGACTTCCTATGGAATAAAAGATACTTTATCTGCTCCTAGATATTTTAACATACTAAATTATACTAACTGGTAGATAACTTACACAAATGCAAATAGGTAGTCAGATCCAATTGAACAATAGATAATAGCAATCTGTACTTATTCCCTACAGTTGAGAAATTATTCTTTTGGGTTCCACAGATCATAATCACTGGTGTTAGACAGATGAAGTAACTCACACACATTTTTGCAGATTAAAAGGGGAAGTCTGTCTTTACATTGTGTAGTCTGAAAGGGCTAAAGTTAGACTAAAATTTCCCAATATTCGTTGGTGCTGAATGTCTACATCATTTGAGTTAACTGAGTATTATTTTTTCCCTGTTTCTACCTATTCCTCATTGCATTCTGCTCTTCTTAAATTCCTCTCTTGGCTTACAATATCCAGACATAATTTGTGCCTAGGCACTGACAAGACCATTCAGCAGGTACAATGCTGCTCATAGTGACTCATTAATTATGGTTGATGACAGGGCTCTTAAGTAAGCTGAAGTTACAGAGAAGTTCTTCAGTGATTTATAGGCTTTTTGAAAGACAGCTATATAGGAATTAGAAAAGTGCCAGACAGTAAAATGCAATATGAGGCACATTGAAAGAGAAGACATGGATATCTAAATGATGCACAGATCTGCTTTGATCTCTGCTCATGTTGGGTTATAAATAATGTACTGCTCTCTTCTGGTCACTGCCCATGTTATTTATTTTTGTGAGGACGAAAGAGTTTATTTTTAAAATATTTACTTTCTAGTTAATCTCATATTTCTCCATGAGGTTCTACAGGATAATAAACCATAATTTTTTTGATTCAGCTTCATGTAGCTTGGAGGCAAAATAGCAAAGATGAACTATCTGAAGTTCAGATTTAGATTATTGGTGAAAAATTCCCAGGCTACTCAGTCAAAGAAACTTCACAGTGGTGTGGATTTTCTGTGTCTATAAAGAAGCGAATTTGTGTCTACAGAATCTAAAACCCCACTGATGTAATTTAGTTCATCATTGATCTGATCACCTGGTCCAGTCTCAGCTGCAGTTACATCACCAACTATATTAAGAAAAACTTTAAAAAGAGGAAAGAAACTGAAGGGGACAGTAGATATAGGGATTTATTTTCTGTTCTTTAAAAGTAAAAACAAGATTTTGCAAATATTTTTTTGAATCTTGATCTATTCATGACTTGCCTTTCATACTGTTAACCAGTCAAGTATCTTCTAATATTCAAATAGTAGTGTTATGGGAGGAATGGCAGACCTTACAGTGGTATTTTGGTATACAGGGGTGTTGCATGATACAGAAACTTTTCATGACACTTATTGGATGTTTCTGATGTCATACACACTCTGGTTAGATGATGTAGTTTCTTTTCCTCAGTAAGGTGTCTACTTGCTATCATACAACCCCCCTGTTTACCACTGTACAGCAGATGAAATCAAATAGCAGATCAAATAGCAGATCTTTACAAAGAGGTGTGCACAGAAATCTCAGGGTGCTGACTTGGCCCTCCAGCTGACCCAGCAGAGGGGTGGCAGCACACGACTGGAGTGTGAAGCCTGGAAACCTTGACACTGAATGTGCTGCAGCATCTGTTCATACCCTCCCTGGTACCTAGGCTGAGGTCCCTAGGTACCTCCCTGCTAAAACAGTTGAGGCCAGAGCTATGGCTCATATCATCCCTGTCAGCTATATTGCATGTGATGGCTTCTGCCAATTTGCACCTGTTAAACATCAAGCTGAAGGAGTGCCTCTTTATTTCCTAGGAAAGCTTGCCCAAATCATTCTCCTAACATTTTATCAGAATGTTTTTGTCATGCGGATTAGAAAAGTTTCAGTTTCTTTTTAGCACCAAAACAATGACCCAGTTCTTTCTCTCTTGCTCTCTTCTCTTTTCACATGAAAGAAAAATGCTTGTGTGATTATTGTAAACACTAGTGGTATAAATTGCATACATATATTGACTGATTCTGTTGCCTGATTTTTAGTACAAATATCTTAAACAGATCCCAGAGAATGTGCCTTTCTGCTTTGATGTCTTAGCAATCAAGCAGAAAAATG
This sequence comes from Heliangelus exortis, assembly GCF_036169615.1. Lineage (NCBI taxonomy): Eukaryota > Metazoa > Chordata > Aves > Apodiformes > Trochilidae > Heliangelus > Heliangelus exortis. The sequence goes on along the minus strand of NC_092429.1, from coordinate 20,638,393 downwards.
TATTTTGCAAGTTTTCTCAAATATATAAATTGAACTTTAATTTGCATGTCAGTACCTGAATGTGTTTCTTCTGACTTTGATGACTTAATAGCTTAACACTATTATTTTAATTGTGTTTGGAGTCTTTAATCAAGATTATATTGATGATGATGGGACCTTGTCTTGCTGATACTGTCTTCTGGGATTTTGGCGACAGAGTGCTTCCACTTTATGATAATAACAGTTGGTCTGGAAATTCCTGATAGGATAAGAATACAAAATTTTATTAGTATTTTTTCAACAGTTCTCTTAAAGGCTTTGGTCTGGATCATCTTCCTGTGTGATTGTTATGGGTCCACTGATTTCAGCTGTGCTGCACTGACTTTCATCACCTGCAGAAGTTGCTTGCTTATTACAGATTTTCACCACAAGTTAGTTTGATCCTTTACAAAAGTAAATGCTTACTAATCTTGCCTTTGATTCTACATTTATTTGAAATATATTGCACAAATGGAAAAATTCATAAATGTAGGTGTGCTTCATCTCCTCAGAATTATATATTCTGACAATAAAATCTCATAGTTGTCATTATCACATTTATTTGGGGTTTTTTCTCTTTATATACATACTTGACAACTTGATTGAATGCTGGGAAGACCTTCAACAGCTGTTGAAATCCTGTATTCATAAATAGGTACAGATTGCTTGCTAGTTTGTTACACAGTACCTTAAATTTTCATGTAACTTGTTAATTTCGAAATGCAGCAATACAAACTGCATTCTATTGTTCAGTTAAATGAAAGTGGGAGAAAGTATATGTGAAGTAGTAAACTCTTAGATATCCTTCCTTTTAAGTTCAACTCTACATTAAAATTGAACGCATGCAAACCTGTAAGTGTTTTTCCTAGTTTAAAAAATCTCAGTGCTACCTTAAACACATGGATTTTTTTAGCCTTGTGGTGATGCTGGCAGCCTGCTGAAGGTCTGCTGGCAGAACAGTGAACTGCTCAGTTAGCAGCAGCAGAACTCACTTCAACAGATGTTTCCAGACAGTATGGAGAAATAAATTATTTTAGCCAAAGATAACGGAAGGAAGAAAACTAATGGCTGTCTCTGCTACTCAGCACAAGTACTGAAAGGGTGTATTACTGTGTTGGTTGCTCAAAAGAGTTCTGTCCCTCAAGACAATGGGAATTTTGAATTAACTTCAATAGAATATGGGTTATTGGTCCCATAAGCTTTGGAAACTTTTCCTGCTTTTTCTGTCATTTTAGAAATTCTCTAAGGAAAAGTTTATATCTGCAACAGAAATAATATAAATTTTAAATAACTATTAAAGCACTGTTCTTTGTAACTGCAGAATAGAATTTCAATGCTGATATCTTTGAATATAGTGAACTTCTGTTATTTTGCTTTCAGAATGATGCCTGGATCCAGGTATCCAGTAGGGCAGAAAAATAACTTATCAGCATTCATTAGTTACATGAAACTCACTGGAATATTTCCTGTTGCCTGTGAAAGTTGCTTTCTATACTAGGAAAGGATGCATGAAAAGAGAGAAGGCAAAACAGAATTGAAATTTGATAAGGAGGTTTTAATATAGGGGTTATTACTTATCAAAAGCTATTCTTACATGATGACTCACTGGTATTCTAAGTCTAATACCACATGTAGGTGATCTCAGCATTTCTTCTTACTTAATACTTTTAACATCAGTCACAACCCATAGATTTAAAACAGCTACCACTGCTGGAAACTGCTTTGTTTTGTGGTGGGGTTTTTTTGAGAGTTTCGGTGAGGGTTTTTTTTTTGTCCAATATTTGACCAAACAAAAGAAATGTCATTTTTCAGGGCTATATGTTCAAATTTAGATCCCTTTCCTTCATAGGGCTTATGAGAAAGGCTAGACTCCAGAGGACAAGCTCCAAGAAGGAAAGTGAGCAGTCTCCTCCTATGCTTTTTGGCTCATAGGGACAGTGCCCCACCAATTTCTGGGTTGCTTCAGAGATTTTCTTAAGTATAGGCAAGCTGCCAGCCCTTCTCTCATGCTACATTTGTATGTTGTTTCAATGTGTTTTCTCCTAGAGTGATGTCAATTTGGTTGATCAGAGCCAGAAAGGACTTTTTCATTGTGATCTCGTTGGTGGGAGCTCTGTGGTTTTTTTCCTTGCTTCCCTCATCAGTATCAAGGCAAAATTAGACTGGAAAATTTCACACATCGATAACTATTAATAATTGAGAATCAAGGTATTTCAGAGTCCTGAACTTTTTAGAGACCTCTGAATCTCAAAAATTAAGTACAAAAGTCTTCGGGTTCCTCTGTGCTCCTGAAGTGGCTTTCTAAACTGCTATTTGTTTAAATTGAAAACTTCTTAAATTGAAAAAATATACATATCATAAATCTGATCAATCTGACATGTTAAATTAGTGTTTAATCTTAAGTTAAATTTTCTAATTTCAATCAGTTATCTTCATTAGGTTTTAAGTATCTGAATTAAATTAGAAGCTGCTTACTTGGTGTTTTTCACCTGAGAAATCCTCTGAAATCATATCTATAACTTCATGAATACAGTAAATAATTTTAGAATTATTTTTATTTTTGTCAGTTTATGAAGGGAAATCAAGCTCTCTCCTCATGATGTTCCATGTATACAAAAGAAAGTGTAGTGGGTAAATATTATGTTTAAACGACAACCTCAGCTTAAAGGAGCCCAGGTCAAGCACTGTTCTACAGTCTTTGTTGTGGATTAATTCCTACTTGTTCTTCTTTCAAAATACATATTTGTAAGGACATGTTTGACTTGAGCATATTAGCAATTTAAGTTTTCTTTGAAGTTTTAAAAATGTGTTTGTTTTATGTAAATTTTTATGCAACTGAACAGAACAAAGCAGAATATTCCTTCATGTTCCTACATGAATTTTCTATCAAAATAAGTGAAATGAATAATCCCACAATTTTCACATAAAGAAGAGTCTTCCGTCTTTTGGTACACATGTGCCCTGAAGAGCACATTTACTATGTTACAGTGCCTTGTATTTAAAGGGACTATTTAAAGGGAAGAAAGCCATTTGCACTGTGTAGTTATTTTGTTATTGAAGAAAGCTTGTAGCAAACCCAAGAACTCTAAATTCTAAACAGAGGAAGAGAATTAGAATTATTTTAGTCTAGTGGTTCACAAAATAACAGTTCATTTTCATTATTGTTTTGAATTGATATATTTGGTGGTTTTACCAGGACAAAATTTTGGCTAATAAAGTCTAAGTAATAAATATTCAGGTACCAGCTACAAAGACCTAATTTTTGATCTAGCTAGTACACAGAAAGTAAAGATGGTAATGAATAGGCACAAAAATATAATTGGGTTTAGATGCCTTATGGTTTCAAAGCACAGATGATAATATGGAAGAATCTGCCTCAGTGGATCTAGGTCTAACCACATATCAAAATGCAGGAGGAAAAAAATCAGAAAAATGGATGGAGAGAGAGTAAGACAAAAGAGTCCATAGGTAACTAAAAGGTGACTGATGAAGTGTGAAATCAGTTTCAAATTGCAGCATCTCCCTGATTAGAAGAATGTAAGCCTCCTTATCACTGTACATGGATTATCTCCATTATTGCTTCATGTTAAAAATGTCTTTTCAGTTTAAAGCAACAGTAGCAAATGTGTGATGTTTTAGGACACTGAAATATTTGTTACCACACAGGAGACAGACATTTACTGAGCAGAGAATCAAATGCTGTAAAAGTTCTTTGGGGTTTGGTTTCCTTGTCCTTTTTAAGTTTGGAGGCTAATTCTTATATTTTGTTGGTCTTCGCAGAGCTGTTTGTATTTTAAATTCACTGTTCCTCAAAAGCTGGTCAAGTGTCCCTTATTTGAGACATGTAACCTAAATTACATTATTCCAGTTACTATTTGCCTGCCATCCATATAGCAGTAAGGAAAAGTCCACTCACTGAGGGTGCTTCTTGATGTATCAAAATCTTCCCTCAGATACTATTGACCAACAAAAATAAGCAAGAGGTCAGGAGCAAAGGGAAGTACACATTAGGCAGCTGCCCACTGGCCCTTCTACAGATAACTTGAAGACATGGATTATATTGAATAAATTTTGTGAGCTAGAATATTCTAAGTGTCTTTGTTTCCAATTTGTATTTTATTAGTTCTTACTCTTCTTACCTGCATTCATAATACAGGCACAATCTAGAAAAAGAAAAACATAAACATCTAGAAACTTAAACAGTTTCCATAAAATGAGAACTAAACACCATGTTTAAAGCAAACCTTTCCAGGGTAGCTTAGAGAATAGATTGGGGAGTTCTGGGTGGGAAGAGGAATGTATCTCTTATAATTTTGTTTTATTCCTAAAACCTTCCAGATCATCACAGAACTTCAGATCTGGTATTCCCTACTCTGATTTGTTCAAACAAACGAGAAGGCTAGCAACACAGACTGTGAACACGCTGCCACTGCCCATCTTGCATCACATTTGTAACACAAAAGCTTCACAGTAACCATGTGAATGTATTGGCTGTTCCACATTGAATGGTAACACTTATGTTAAGGTTCCTAAGATGCTATTATTTAGTATGACCTGTGTCTTCCAGCTGTGATACTCTTTGCATCAATTCCTCCTTCACAGAAGCTCCTCCAGCTACTTAATAATCAGATAGGAAAGAAAATCTGAAACTAGAATATACAAAAAATCTCGTTTGTCTTTCACTAAACAACCCTTTTCTCTAACAAACCATTGTGTGGGGCTAAAATGTAATATTTGATACAAGATATTAGTAATCTTATGACAGCACAGGAGATTAGGAAGAATGAAGAGATTAATTTGATGAGATTTGTTTATATCTTCTCCCTAAAACCTTTTCTGGGAAAATCTAGAGTTTTTTCTTTTTTTGTTTGTTTGGTTGGTTTTGTTGTGGGTTCTTTTTTTAATCTATGATTAAATTCCAATATATCTCTCACTGGATTCCTACCTCATGTTTTCTGTTTACTGAAAAAAAAAGTGGTTTATATAATAGCTATCTTTCTGTTTTCCTTCAGTTTAAAATGTTTCTATTGTGTTATCACCATAGAAAGAAAACGTAACATTAGGGATTAAATTAGGTAAATTGGTAATATTAGGGATAGCTTTGTCTGCATATACTGCTTTATAATTTAGCTTTCTTTTTTTTACTTTATTATGAAGAAATTGAGAATGCTGTGGCACCGAGTCCCAGTGCCCTTCCTGCTTCATCACTGCAAACTAAAAAAGAGTTCAGAAGCACTGTGTCCATCAGCAGCACTGAACTGTTGTACCCAGGGATGAATGCAATGGTGGAAATGTTTCCAGACAAGGTAACTAGTCTGGAGTCTCTCCACTTTTGAAACCTGATAAATCACCTTGCTATTTGCTCAACAGAGGTCTTGTAGTAATCCATACATTCTAAGGAAAACAAAGCAAAACAAAACAAAAAAACCCAACCAACAAAACCACCCAAAGCCGAACAAAAAAACAAAACTAAAAAAACCTCACAAAAACTAAAGAACAGTAGAGGAAAATGAGGATGAGAAAAAAGGGTAACCAAATAGAAGAGGAGAAAATAAACTGATATTTTTTTCTGATGAGTTATGTCTATGAAAGATACTTGGGTAATCAATAAAAAAAGAGAATTTTGTAAAATTCCAATGCCCTCATAAAAGGTTTAATTTTCCTATAGAATACTTAATTATGTCAGCTGCAGTATACTTTGAAACAACTGGTTATACCTATTTCTATGGAATATCTTGAAAAACTATTCCACTAACAAATAATTCTAAAATATACATTTGGCAGTATGTTTAATTTTATCTTTACACTTATTTCATGTGAAATAAGAGAAAACAAACAAACAAACAAGAACAACTAAAGTTTGTTTTTGATTACTGCTACCAAAGGGGAAAAGCTGTGGCCAATAACACTGAATTAATGTACTAAGTCCTGTGAAACAAGGGACAAATTGTGACATTAATTAAATGCCTGAATTTTAAAAGTATGAGTTGATTCAAACATCACTTTGGAGAGTGACACAGCAAAAGAGGCTGAAAACATTTCACTGAAGGGCTGTGTAAACCTTTAGTGGAGATTGCTGCTGTGCCTACTAGAGAAAAAGAAAGGGGGAGGATGGGGAGGTAAGAGCTTTGTGTAATGGATGTTAAATGGAGTGTGACTTTCATGTGTTTGTGGCCTCTGGTCCTTTAGAGTTTGAGTGCAACATGTTTTTCTAGATGACAAATGTTAGAAAGTTGTTTATTACCCAGGGTGTTTTAGGTGCCAAAAGGCTTGAAAATGAAAGATGGCAAAGGGAACATCAGCACAAACATGAAACTATTAAAGGATAATGTTGATGCATGCAAGTACAGAAATAAAACCAAAACTATGTTAATATCTTCCTCATTGAAAGGCTGGAACTAGATGTTTATTCATGTGTCCATTCTTATATATGCTCTGATTAAATGAATTTAAATAAACAAAACCCCCTAAGCATATGTTATGACTAATGATAGTACTCTACTGCCATTTCTTCCATTCTGAAGAATTGCTGGTATATTTTCAAGCAGGGCATAGTCCTTGTCCACCAGTTCCTGTGAAAAAGGGTTACATTGATTCACCATGTTGACTAAGTGATTACTATACCATTTTCTAGGTGATAATAGTTTATATGTGTGTGAGAATGGGTGTGAATGCCCTTTTTTAATTACAAAAAAAAAGGTAGGATAGAAATGTTTTGGAAAATAATATTTTGTGTGACATCTTCTAATACATCAATTAATAAAATTAACATGAATAAACCTATAGAATTAAGTGCATAATGAAATTATCATGTGTATCAAGGTCAACATTACTATAGATATTTTAAATTTAGCACTATCTCTATTAAAATGTGTTGTCCTTTATTTATGAGTCTACAATGTCAGATTATCTAGTTCTGAAAAAAAAAAACCCAAAACTTTGTGAATTCAAGTAGTCTACCCACTGGGAAAAAAATGGGCCCAGTTTTATCATGTTGTACCCAGCCTCATAATTCTGAAAATGAAAAAATTAAATTTACTAGTGAAATGTAAAATTGAGGACACCATAGTTATGCCACATGCTACATTTTGTAAAATCTTCAGTTCTTGTGCCTTATTTCTTCTTCTTCTTCTTGATTCATTTGAAGTTTAAAAGATTTGTACAGATGTCTAAGAAATTGTAACTCAATATTACTATAAAAGATTAAAAAAAAAAAAAAAAAAAAAAAAAAAGAGGGCATTTGAACTACTGCTAAATTACTTACTTTAAGTCTAACAGTGTTTTTGCTAGTCTGTTAGCACTTGCATTGTCCACAACAGGGTATGTCACCTGCTGTGGTATGACTTTATTATAGATTCTCATTTACTTTAATGCAAAGTGGTAATGCAGCTGCTTTGTTCCATGTTTAACTGTTTAAACTATTAACTGTCATGGCTTTCCCATATCTTGTCTAACTGTATTACAAGTGAGTGAATTCAATAATATGCTAAGAAATCTCCATTAGCATGCATTAGGATAATTAACATAGCACAACAAGTTTAACTAATAATGTTGAAAACAACTAATAGTTTTACATGTTTTTATTGTCAATTAAAATCTGCACACATACTATGACATTCATTAAAAATTAAGCAGGTAGATACCATCAGGCATAATCATGCATGCCACTTATTACCAAGAATATGATGCATTGTTAATTCATGGGAATGGAAAGACTTATTGCTTCTATCACAATAATTGATGGACTTTGTATGTACTGCTTCATCATATAAATTAATGTGAAACAAATTTTCCTCTAATTTATTGGCACTTCTGGAGTAAAAGAATACTAGTTAAAAATGCAGAAATCTGCATATGCCTGCAATTGGAAATTTCAGTACTGATTTTTACAATCTTTCATGAGGTTTTTTTCAGCATGTCTATTTAAGTATATGCTAGTTCATTACCTAATTATCTTATATGTTGTTGGCCATGCAGTAAAACCAGTTTTTCACTGGCAAATATGTTCACTGGTTATAGATTCTGTGTTTGAGATATGGCATCGCTTATGGTATTAAATTATGCCTTAGTAACCTAAATACTTTATAATACATGCAGTCATGGACCTATTAATATTTAAATATTAATTTCCCTGTATCTATGGTATTACTGAAATTTCTTTCTTTACTACCTCTCAGACACACTGATAGTACAAATATTACATTCCACGTCTATTGTATTAATTTTCTCAGATTCCTGTAAATTCAGCAGTGTTGGCCAGTTGAATCAAGAGAGGTTCTCCTCCCCCTCTATTCTGCATTGGTGAGGCCACACCTGGAGTATTGTGTCCAGTTCTGGGCCCCTCAGTTCAAGAAGGACAGGGAAGTGCTTGAAAGAGTCCAGCGCAGAGCTACTGAGATGATTAAGGGAGTGGAACATCTCCCTTATGAGGAAAGGCTGAGGGAGCTGGGTCTCTTTAGTTTGGAGAAAAGGAGACTGAGAGGTGACCTCATCAATGTTTTCAAATATGTAAGGGGTGAGTGTCAGGGAGATGGAGTTAGGCTTTTCTCAGTGGTGACCAGTGATAGGACAAGGGGTAATGGGTGTAAATTGGAGCATAGGAGGTTCAAGTTGAATATCAGAAAAAATTTTTTTACTGTGAGGGTGACGGAGCCCTGGAACAGGCTGCCCAGGGGGGTTGTGGAGTCTCCTTCACTGGAGACATTCAAAACCCGCCTGGACACGTTCCTAGGCGATGTACTCTAGGGGGCCCTGCTCTGGCAGGGGGGGTTGGACTAGATGATCTTTCCAGGTCCCTTCCAACCCCTAGGATTCTATGATTCTATGATGAATCTGATGGTAACATGAATGGTAAAATTCTGCTCTCCTGATACTGTGGACATGGAATAGGGTTCAGATTAACTTGCTGGAATGAGTGGGATCTAAAACCATATTTTTAAATTTATTCTCAGATCACTTCTTGGAACTTCTCTAATATAGTTTTTATACATTGAGCCATATATTTACTCTGTTCTTTGAGGGTTTATTGCTGGAACAAATGAACCGTTTGCTAGAGACACCACTGCCTTTCCTGGTAATCAGGTGGTGCAAAGAGTCTTGGCATAGTGTTGCGTAACAGGAACTGTGCAGGCATTTTAATTTCTGTTGTAATAGAAACTTTAAATAAATGTTGTTGTTTAAGCTTTCAGGCTAGATTCTGATTAGGCTTCTCTGCTGAATATCTTGAAAAGTGTCTTTCTCATCCTTTCTCCTATTCTCTCTGGCTTCCAAAGTGATTTTTCAGAAGATTAATACTTATGTATAAGAGAGTATACTTGGAGATTCTATGCTTTACAAATTGGAAATAAAACACCTTGTTGAGGTGAAAAATGAATCAAGTTGATTTTGTACATTCATATTGGAGGGCAAAATTACTTCCCCTTTCAAGCTAGGCCAGATGTCTTTGTGCTAGGACATTCAGGGTGGACTGACTTAAGGCATGTGTCTTGCTATTCTTTTTGTTGTTGTAATGCATATTTTTAGGCTTATAAACATGTGTTTTTGATGCAATCTGCTCTCTGTCTTTGCTTCTTAAGACCAGAGGGCATGGTTTTGCCCCACACAATTTGTAGCTGGTTGATGAGTCCCTGTAATTGTATATTACAGGAGAATGGTGCAGGATGTTTAATGTTATGGTGGCATTTTCTTGAGTCCTCTTGGTGCAATGGAATCAGTTTAGAGTAGTTGTTTACAGGAAAGTGATTGACTCCTTCTATACCTTAAATCACTTCTCCCAGAGCTGCTGGGAGCAGCAGCTCATTCCTAGATGCTGTGAGAGCAAAACAGAGCATTAAAGGTGAAAAAAAAAAAAAAAAAAAAAAATATATATCCTTAGAATCAGAGGAGGAGAAGAGATTTGGTGGGTTTTGTCTGCCAATTTGTTCTTTAAGATTGTAAAGAATTTAGTTTTTATTGCCACAGTACCTCACTAGAAAGGAAGCACAGAAATGGAATTCCTCCCTCGGTCTTACTAAATAAATAAATAAAGAAATAAATACAACTTAACTCATTAGTAAAAATTGCTTACATTTATACACCTTAATAGGCATGAAAACTTCTCTTTCTCTAAGGACATGTTCTAATTCATTTGATAGTTTCACAGATAACTAAGAAGATAACAAAAAGGAGGGGAAACATTTTCTCTCAGCAATGTTTAAAAACTGTCTTTGATATGTGGGGTTTTATCATTGGAGCAAATACCCCAGTAGATATTGCTCTGTGTAAGTGTTTTATTTATTTAGATTTAACAAACACTGGTTGTGAATGGAAAAGTTCTGACATAATCACTAAAGAAATGATCAAAAGGACTTAACATAAAAGTCCATCGACATCCACATCTTCAAGAATCAATACTGTAATTCTGTTAGCAGTTAAACATGAATGACATACCTGTGTGGAGACCTACTGATGGCTTGGCTTTGTAAAACATGATATTATGGTAGATTTGGTTGAGGTGCTGGACAGATTTGAGGGGGAAAAAAAGAAACATAACAAGCTCTTTCAGGAAAAAAATTCCAGTATTTCACTTGTCAAAGACTTGTAATAGCAGAGGTTATGATTTTGAGCTCACTTGAGGGAAAAGAGGTGGAGAAAAAAACAAGATGTATTGAAAAGCTAAGAGTAACTAACCCTTGATTAGTTGTTTTTATTCAAAGATTGCTGTTTCTATATGAAAGCATATTGTGTTTTCTATGTGAAAATTATTCTAAATGAAAATTTTACTTTAAAATAAATACTAGATTTCAATTTTTTTTTAGGCAATAGTAACAAAGTACAGGTAAAAAGATAGGCAAAACTTCCAGGCTGTGATATTTGATAAATACCAAACCAAAATGTAGATTGCAAGACATTTCAGTGGGAGGGATGAGTGCTCAGTAATAGCAACTAAGAACTTAGATTTATTTGCTGGGTTTGCTATTGACCCCTCCTCGAACAATTAGCAGATGATTAAATTCTTGTGTCCCCAGTGTCTAATTTTTGCCCCTATTTCCACGTGACCAAACACAATTATTTTATCTGCCTCTTTTGTTTTGTTTAATTTTTCTAGCTTACAAGTTTCTGTGGGGAGCAATAATGAATTACTATATAACTGTATTTGGTTTAGTGGAAATTTGAACTTTCTAGAGGATATCCTGATACCAACAAATAATAATTGTCTCAAAAATCTAAAAATATTTAACAAAAGCTAGTATTTTAAATTTCATTATGAAATGCTTTGCTTCAGTGTTTTTATGGAAAAAAAACAGCACATAATAGCTCCTAAACTATTAACTAAGAAATTTAGCTCTTTATCCAATGATAACTGTTTATCTTTTAAGGATCACATATCTAAAAATACTATACATTTGTGTGAAAATGCTTTTAAATGGGATTTTCTAATCTTGAAGCCTCAAGCAGAGATTTAGCAGATAGCAATAAAATGCTTCCAGATACTCTTAAAGATGCTGACTTGTTGGTAGCTCCTACAGCTGTTGTTACATAGCAAGACAACATCATTACATGAATAAATATGCATTTTAACATAGAAAGTGAAACACTTTTGTTGAGACAAAACAAAAGCAGAACCTCTGTGCTATTATGACTGAAAATTTGAAAAACAAAAAAGCAATTGCTCTGAAGAGAAGGTGTTCACAATAATCCCTGTTCTTCACTTCCTTCATTGTGGCTCTGAATAGTAGTCTTTCTTGCCCTACATTTCATCCTGGCTGGATTCAGAAGTTAAAAATTACATTGTGAAATCCTAGTTCATCAGCATCTCTGCTCCTTTGTATAGTAATATATCTAGGTAATGCTTATTTTTAAAAAGACAATGTATTATTACTGTATGACAAATTCTGGATCTTCTCTTTTGCTCTCAAAGCCTTCTCTTTTTGCTGTCTCAAGCAACCTGACTGCTCCCTGTGCTAAGATTTATTTAAACTTCATAGCCTCTCATTTAATCCAGCTGCATGCTGAACATTTCTTCCTGGACTTGCTTCTCTTTTCTTACAATTTCCTCTCAGAGCTCTGCTTAAGATTTAGTTGATGAGATCCTATATGTATTTTGTGACAAAAGCTTTGGTCACTGGCCCTATGGGTCTTCAAAGTATTTCCTGAATAAGGGTAATTTGTCTTTGCATTTTTTTAGAATGTTACGCTTTCTTGACAACAATACTAAGCAGGCTAAATGACTGTGCTTTTATGTACAATGCCAGTGACTGTATGCTAATTTCTTACCATTTATTAGAAGTTAGTACCTTTAAAGTTGAGACTGAAGAGTAAAAGTTTCCTGGGAGTCCTCTACCTTTTCATGCAATGTCCTTATTACTCCACATTATATATTTCTCTTCTCTATTGTCATTCTAGAATATTAATCTACACAACTAACAATTTTTAAACTGATGTTTCTTTCTGAATTTTTTTTTTAATTCAATAGTAGGCTTCATACTGGAACTTAGATGATTTATTTTTCTCTTAGTTGTCAGTGGTAATTGCTGATAATGTGGATCAGTTCTGGGTCTAAACATGGCTGTAGATGTATAAAGAGTTACAATTTAAAGATAGTCATATGATTAGCAACCATTTAACCAAGGATATAATTTCAGAAATATTTATGAATGATACTCCTCATTTATGTTTTGTTATATTTAATTGGTAAATATTTTAACACTCTGCCACACAGTGATTACAAAAAAGGCTACAGCTTTTGATCAAAAGGAAACATAAAGAGCAAAGAAGGAGGAGCAGAGTAAAAAATAGATTTTTCACCTTGAAGGAATGGTAAAACAAGCTTAAGATTGTATTAACAAGCAGTACATGTACTTTGCTGATTACCAGAAATGTGTGGCTCTATTATATGCAAATGCAGGAGATTTTGCTTGATAAGGTTTGCTGCATGTCCTGATTAGGATGCAGGAAAACCATGCAGAAAGGCAGGAGTCATCAGCTCTAACTGCAGCTGGATCAGGCTGGCATTGAAGAAGGCATAATACAAAGTTGTTCATCTCTACCATGTTGCTTCACACTGTAGGTTGGTCATAGAGCAAATTGTGGCAAATACTATGTACAGAGCTAGTCATGAGACACATGTCACACCGATGGCAAAATTTACAGTTTATTATTGTGTTAGTTCTCAGTGGCTTTGATATTTTCCATTCACTAGCTGAAAGCTGATAAAAGTATTGTTCAAGATATGGACCAGAGAGCAGGGTAAAATTGTGGCTTGAGATAATAGGTTTACATGGAAAATATTCTAGAAAGGAGATCTTTATTTAGATAAAGTATTTATATCACTTAATTTATGGTGGATAAATTTCCAATCAGCAAAATGTGAGTTGGATTAAAATGCATTTAGATTCTTTCCTATCCCTGAGCAGAAAAGCTTTCCTAAGAATATTGCTAAGGAAACTGCATCCATTTTCATGCAAAAGACAGGCTGCTTGGTAAGAAACCAACACAATAACAAAAAAATCTTTGTGTCATATTTCCTGCTCTTATAGGAAAAGAATAAAAAAACCTGCAGACAATATGAAGTCCATGATAAAAATAACTCCAGGGAAACACTAATACAGCTTCTGAGAAGTACCGAACTCTTTGAAATTCATTCTCACAATTCTTGATTTTAAAAGAAAATACAATACACTGAATTTTGGTAAAATTTAACCTTTTAATCTGATAAACGTAGCAGATACCCCCTTAGGCTATGAAGGGTTTGACCTTGAAGAGGCAGCACTCTGAAGAGGTGAGAAACAACACGTACCCAGTGTGCAGAAGAGCATGTACTCATTCTGTTGAACAAAGTTATGTCTCCACCAAGGTGGGAAAGTTTGACCAACCACATTGTGTGTTAGTTATGTGTAAGTAGAGATAGCCTGTAATAAAGATGGGCTGATGCAATGAAGTTGTGCTGATGTTTGCACCATGATTTATGTAAGCTGGGCCCGTATTTTCCGTCCCTGTAGATTACTACTGCTTCATTCCACTAAAAAGAAAAAAAAAGATCTTTTTTGAATTCCAGTGCAAGATTAAATTTGTTACGATAAAGCCAAAAAAAATCTGGTACACAGATTTTAAATGCTTACTATCTACTGTTGGTGGATCAGACACCGATGTGTGTGATGGATGCTGTGCTAATGAGACTACAGAAAAAGCACAGCTTCTACTTTGCTTTCCTCTTAAAATTTGTAGTCCCTTTTGCTTTGAGGCATGGGAAGAATGTAATAGTCATTTTGGGCTTTGGACAAGGAAATAATTTGTAAAATCATGAACATGAATCATGATGCCATTCCTTCCTAAAACCCAAATATATGATCTCCTCTTTCCTCGGATGTGCACTGATTGCATGCTAACTATATTTGAGTTTGTTCTAGGACTAATTCTGTGCATTCAGGGAGAAAAAAAAAAAAAAAAAAAAAGAAGAAAAATAGGTCAACTTTTATACTTTTATTATCTGTCATTTATTCAAAAAACAAAATCCATCTGGCAGTAGAAAAAAAACCCAGGCTATATAAATAAATAAAATATCTTTTACCATCTAGTAATTCAACAGTGGATTGCACTGAATTTGGACTGGGGCTGACAAGGAAAAATGTGTCATACTGAAATAGTAGAAATTGTAATTATTAACATAGGTCTCATAGATAGTGGATCATATTTGAATTTTTATTTTTCAGTGTAGATAATTGTACTGTTCAAGTGATAATATAATTTTTCATGTAGTGTTATAATACAGATTTAGTCTATGATAGTATGTAGAAGTTTTGAATATCTAAACATTGGTTAGGGAAAAAAAAAGAACTAATTTTGATGTAGAAAAGATAAAATTAAGTTTCTTTTTTTTTTTTTTAGAACGGGAGCAGTGTTTTGGTTATTTTGCCTTTAGACAGCAAGAGTTGTCTTACAGAACTGTAAGAGTTCTGTATGTTTTGAGTTACATCAAATTATTATAATTGGAAGCATACATTTGAGAGAATAAAATAATCTAGAAAAAGAAGCAAACAAAAGTAACTTTATAAGATGCAGATGAAAGGAGTTCTTGAAGCTGCCTATGATAGATTTCTCTTCCTTTCTAACAGTTTAGGAAAAATAAATAAATAAAGTGCAGCGGGCAACAATTAAACTTATTCAGCCAGGTTGGAAAGGACCTCTGAAGTTATCAAGTCCAACCCTTAACCCACTACCACTGTGGTCACCAGACCATGGTAGACTGAGTGCCACAACAGTCTCTTCTTAAAAACCTCCAAGGAGGGAGAATCCACCACCTCCCTGGGCAGCCCATTCCAACGCCTGATCACCCTCTCTGTAAAGATTTTTTTCCTAATATCCAACCTAAACCTCCCATGACAGAGCTTAAGTCCATGCCCTCTTGTCTTACTGGTAGCTACTTGGGAGAAGAGACCGGCCCCCACCAGGCTCCAGCCTCCTTTCAAGGAGTTGTAGAGAGTGATGAGGTCTCCCCTGAGCCTCCTCTTCTCCAGACTGAACACCCCCAGCTCCCTCAGCCCTTCCTCACAGGACTTGTGCTGGATCCCTTCACAGCCTCCTTGCTCTTCTCTGGACCTGCTCCAGCACCTCAATCTCCTTCCTGAACTGAGGGGCCCAGAACTGGACACAGGAATCAAGCTGTGGCCTCACCGGGGCTGAGTGCAGGGGAAGAATCCCTTCCCTGGACCTGTTGGCCACGCTGTTCCTGATACAGGCCAGGATGCCATTGGCCTTCTTGGCCACCTGGGTACTCTGCTGGTTCATGTTCAGCTTCTTGTCAATCGAGACTCCCAGGTCCCTTTCTGCCTGGCTGCTCTCCAACCACTCTGTGCCCAGCCTGGAGCTCCCCATGGGGTTGTTGTGGCCAAAGTGCAGGACCCGGCACTTGGCCGTGTTGAACCTCATCCCGTTGGAATCAGCCCAACTCTCCAGTCTGTCCAGGTTCCTCTGCAAAGCCCTCCTGCCTTCCAGCTGATCAACAGTACCCACCCCCAACTTAATGCTCTCTGCGAATTTGCTAACTGTGGACTCAATCCCCACATCTAAATCGTCAATAAAGATATTAAACAGAACGGGGCCCAACACTGATCCCTGGGGGACACCACTGGTGACCGGCCACCAACTGGATGCAGCACCATTCACCACCACTCTCTGGTGGCCTCCAGCAGTTCCTATCCCAGCACAGAGTGCTCCTGTCTAATCCGCGGGCTGCCAGTTTTTTCAGGAGAATGCTGTGGGAGAAAGTATCAAAGGCTTTGCTGAAGTGTAATTATCATCTGGATCATATTTCAGGAAGTGTACAAATGTGTTGCCTAATTTTTGACTGGATCTCACTTAAGCCAAAATGAGCATTCCCTTTTTCTTCAGTGGAAACTAGATCAAGGCAGGAATTTTAGGTTTATT
Source organism: Heliangelus exortis (assembly GCF_036169615.1). Taxonomy (NCBI): domain Eukaryota; kingdom Metazoa; phylum Chordata; class Aves; order Apodiformes; family Trochilidae; genus Heliangelus; species Heliangelus exortis. Next base: position 20,621,971 of record NC_092429.1, on the reverse strand, counting down.
AAACATCTTTAGAAAATAGCATAAAAGATGAGACATCAGGTACCATCTGTGCTATTCAGCACAGAGAAGTAGTATAATTTAAGGATTCAGGGACCAAAAGCATTTTTAGCTGCCTAGTTAGTATAAACACTATTGGAAGCATGAAATCAAGCACTACAGGTCTTGGAAATGCCAAAACAAAAGATGCAACTTTAAAATGTACCCATTTTTCTACTTTCCTTGTGTGTCTACATAGTGCTGGGGTACCTATTTACATTACTGCTTGCGATATACCCCCCATAAGACACACGATGTGATCAGTATTTCATTATGTGACTAAGATATAAGAAGACACATTTTAGAATTATAATTGAGAGATCTGAGGTTGTACCAGGAACTCAAAGATCCTCATCAGCTTTCATTTCATATGAAAAGATGGATTTCTTGTTCTTGAAACCCTAATTCTGAAAGCACATTACATATTAATAGCTGCCTTATCATCAGCAAAACGTTCCTTAAATTCAAAAGTATGAATGGAAGAGTTTCATACTTAAAAATATGAGTATTTGAAGTAGAGTTCACAAATTTCTAAACTGTCAATCTGGTGCTGCAGTTTTCATTGATGGATTATTTTTTACAGTATTTCCATTTAATATTACTATTAAAAAAGTTCTAGTATTTAAATATTTATAATGTATTTTTGTTATTATATTAACAAGTTTGTTTTCCACAGAGACAGACGGATACCATCCAAGATGAAAAGAACAAGGTTTTTTGGTGTCATACAAAAAGTATGACATTCACCCTGCACAACCCCTCCAGAACAGTTGTCATTTCCAAGTGCACATTTTCCTTTAAAGGAAAAAAAAAAAAAAAAAAAAGCTGTATTTACACAAATTCATTTTATTCCTTATTATTTTTCTCCTAATGGAATATTTTCATAAAACAAGTCCATTAAAAAGAAATTGCTTTGGTTTCAGTTTTTCAGACAGCATTATGTTTTCTAAAAAAAAACTAGTACTACAGTTTAGCATAGTCTCTAAGTAAATAATATTTTCTTGCTTGCAAATGGCTGTTGAATTGCAAGTTAAGTATGGTGAGACTGATCAGTAGCAGCCAGCCTCTGTGACTAAAATGGCTATTGACAGCTTTTCTGGGGAACAAGTCCTGCCATTAAATTGTTAAAATATTTACAAACAGTCTTGGGAAAAAAAAAAATGTGCTTATTTGTTTTGGCATTATTTGTGACAGGCAGAATTTAGCTGAAAGCTAAAGTCTTTTGATCTAAGCACACCTTAGCAGGGACCTTACTTTCATTTTCAATATTTTTTTATTGTTCCAGGAAGAGATCTCTGAAATAAGTATGTATTTTCATAGTATAACATTAATAACATTAATGAAAAAGTACACCTCATAAAACTCAAGTTATTGGCTGTGTTGGCCAAAGCAGTAGTGTGAAGTTTCTGTACCAGTCAGATGATAGAAACTTTCATATTTAGATCATTATGTGTTGTAGAAGGTTTATTGGTTGGTCAGTGCACATAACCAACAACATCAAAAGCTTATGTTATTTTCATTGATTGTTTCATGACAGTAACATGGAAACATCCAAACAGGATTGTGAGTCAGTTCAGGATAGGAACATCTATGTTGTAGAATTCTGTTGTAGTATACTCAGGTAGCATAAAGTTTTATTCAATTTTGTGACTTGATAGTCCATTTCTGATCTTATTTATGATTCCTGTGGGTTGTTGGGGGTTTTTTTGGTTGTTTTGTTGGTTTTTTTTTTTTTTTTTAATTAATCCATTTTCCCTAAGTACAGCTCTCAGAGACAAAATCTGTGTATTCCAAACCTCCATTGAAATGATCATTGGATTATTCCAAACCAAACCATTCTGTGTTTTTTGTTTTTTATTTAGAATATGTCTTTTAAAATAAAATTTAAATCTTAGAAACTAACAGATCAATTCTTGAACTCTACCTAGCTAAATTAAAGCATTAGCTGGCCCTAAATCTAGAATAAATTTTTTCCTTACCCTCTCTCTCTAAGGTTTCAAAATACTTTATAGTTACAATGAGCTTATGCCTGCAAGGGCTACTTGAAAAGGCACTTCACTGTAAAAACCTGTTCTACTGTGTCACTAGGGAAATACATGCATGTGAAGAGATATTTCTTTTGCAGATTCCTCCTAAGCAGTTCAACAAATCACAAGTTCTATACTGTTGCCATAGCACAGGCTATAAGGGGGCTATTTAAGATGAAGATAATGTGATATACAGTAAACTTAAACTGTGTGGAATTTTTAGAACAGAGAGATAAGGAAGGAATAATAATAATAAATTGAAGAGAGGAATTTCATTGAATTATGACCATTGCATTATACAAAATAAAACTTTCCTGTCTTATTTATTTTATTTGGAAGATTAGGAAGGCTAAAGCTAGTTGGAAAGGTATTTTTAAATTGCACTTAAAAATAAACTATTACTCATAAAATTAAGATTTCAATATTTTCTACAGAAATAGAGCCAGTTCTGGTTAACTATGAAGAATACAGTATCTTGGAATCCATAGAGCAGGCAGCCAGAGCTGGAAGGTCAGCTATAAAAAAATCTGCACAGAGGTGACAGTGAAGCAAAGGTGGAAAGTCATTGTCCATTGGTTGATCTTCAGCTGTTCCTCAGAGTCAGACAGTGGAATAACTCATTTGATGAACTGCTAGAAGTAATTTGATAAGATAGCCTCTCTGCTCCCCTTTTTAGAAAACATCTTGACAAAGAAGTATTAGAAAGTCTAGGACAAGATATTTTCATTAGTGAGATCTTGTGATACTGAGAAGCAGGATCTGGCAAGATCCAGGCCACATTTATTCACAGTTTATGTCCCAGTCAGCCTCTGTGACTTGAATAACCTTATTACAGCACATAACAAGTTTGTTTACTCAGATGACCCTCCATGACTACAAATACTCAGAGACCCCTAATATGAAACAGGGTGATAATATATGGATTCTTTTTTTCTTTTTTTTTTTTTTTTTTTTTTTTTGGTGACTTTTAACCTCATAGAAGCTGATTTTTTTAAATCCTGTTTACTAAGTGAACTACTTACTGCATAATGTTCTACATTCAAGAACTGATCTATTAGCTTCTACCAATTACCTTTTATTGTGAGAAGGTATTCAAGGTAGGGATAATCTAGTGAACTTTTCACCTGAAGTTTGGTAGGGTCCAGTATATTCTTACAGGATATTCTCCAGATTTTGTAGTATTCTAATTGATAAGAAGGCAAAGTCAGTTTTGCTGATGAGTAGGATAGAACAAGCTATAAACATATATATAGATATAAAGATATAAATATAAAGGTTTAATATATATATAAGAGCTAAAGATATATGTACAATAAAAACATTCTGTAGTGGCTATAGAATTTGAAGCTTTTGAATGATCTGCACAGAATCAGTAAGGAACTATAATTTGGAGAGACCATCCTGTCAATATTGAAAAATATTGTATTTAGTATTGTATGAGCCAAAATTATTTATTTTGGATGTATACTGAGTGATCTCTTGTTTATTAGCAGATGAATCCAACAAGTATTTTGTATTAACAAAATAATAAGATTTAAAATTGCTAAAGAGTTTTTTTTATACAAGATTTTTTCTCTTTTGTTCTGTTTGCCAAAGTACAAGGATAATAATAATTGCACATTCCTTTTCCCAAACTAGCAGAGCCCAAAGACCTGTCATATCCCCGTTGCGGCCTACGAGTAGCACTTTGGCTACAGGTTGCAAAACATTTTGGTAACTTGCATATTTAATATCTAAACCATAATGATGTAAAGTCATTACCTTTTCTCTCCATTATAAAACCACTGTGAAAGCAGATGGAATTTTTAAAAGTTATTTTTGCAATGAATTACACAGTTTTTATTTTGATAACAAGCTTTCCACTACTCAGCTCAGACAGAGCATAATACTGTAATAATTTAAAACTACATTCTACAGCTTATTCACAGTGGGTTGTTTTGATATGCCACATTAAGATTTAATTTATGTGCGTGGCATATGGAAGTATGTATAGGTATATAGGCTTGTTTTCCTCAGCTCATGGCTGGAAAAAAAGATAACAAAAAAATGGTTGAAAGTAAGAAAAAACCAAGATCCACATATGCTGGATTATTATTTTTATCTACCTTTCCACACAAAATTCAGTAATATAGTTAATATCGAATTCTTTATACAAACCTGCTGAAAACTCTCCTTTCTCTCCTTCTTGTTTATAGCTATTTGCATATGTATACAGGAAAAATAATACAATCACAGCAAAACATGAAGAAATTTTGTAAACTTTCAGCTTTCTTTTAACAACCCAGGGAAGTATTCCTTTACTATAAGTTACTTTTTCTGCATTTCTTGTCTTCAAGTCTCTTCTGCCACACTTTACTTTTCCTTTAGTTACATCTAGGTTCTGTTTCCATAGCCTCTTCATCCAATTAGTAAATGTCTTGCCTACTCTATAAAAGCAGAATGACAGAAAGATAAATGCCAGTCTTCTTTCTGTCATAGCTTAGAAGAAATATAACATTTTAATTCCCATCTATTTTTTTCACATCTCTGTATGAAGACACTCTGGCCCCAATTTCCATCAGTGTGTACGTTCTTATGCCTCTTCAACAGAAGTCTTGGAAATTAACAAGAAGTTAGAGGCCATTGTGTTTTCATCTGGTTGAGTGCAGGCAGCAGGAAGGTAAACAGTACCTGTTTGTATAGTACTTTCAGGTTTGCATAATAGTATATACAAATGATAACAGTAACAGCAAAAAAGTGTTGGTTTAAGAAAGAAAATTAAATATTCTAAAAATACAATATGGCAAGACTCAACCTACCATCTGCAGAATTTTTCAGTCTAGCTGCTTATACCTAAACAGTATATAGTGTGCTTGTATCGACATCCAAGGCTCGAAAAGAGTTTTATTTTAGATTATGACTTTCAGAAACATGACGATGACCAACTGATTTCAACCTGCTTTATCAGTAGCAAGTATTGTGCTCTGGAATAAATAATTCATGCAAATAGTACCATCAGAAGGATGTAACGATATAATGTTTTAAAGTACAGGAATGATTGCTTTCACAAGTTGCCTAAGAGTATGTATTTATACACAAATCAGCACACATCAGAAGCCACAGTAAGAAAAATCTTTATAAGGAGAGTTGCCACAGAAATGATTGAAATTAAATCTTGCAATTTCTGACAAGTCAGTGCGGGGTTTAATTCTTTCATGATGGTTTTATCCCATAATGACCTGACATCATTGTTCCTCAAGGTCTGACAACAGAAATAATCCTCTTTGATAAAATGTCTTGAATACGTGAAGTCCCTATTTAGACATCCCATGCATCTCTGAAGCATTTGAAATGCTTGATTTCTTTCATACACATTTTAAAGGTAACAAATCTACCACTGCAGTTTGTTGCCTCTGCCAGCAGCACCATGGCAAATGAATACTAATCTTTTGCCACAATAAGCAAATCTAATGAGCATCCTAGAATCCATGTATCTAAAATTAATATTGTGTCAGGTACTTGCTTTGGTTCAGTGACCAGCAGAGGTGGTAGGAGAGAGAGAAAAAACATGAGGTAAGCCCAGGGGCTGTGCGATCAAGGGGTACAGGGGGGGTCCTGAGATCAAGACACTCTGTACAGCTGCCCAGAACTTCAGGAAGAAATCCAGAAGCTCGTTTGCTCAGGCAATCAGGTGCAGTGGGGAGCGTGTCCAGGCAAGCCGCTGGGGGATTCAAATGCCCCCCCTGGGAGGGCGAGCAACCCAGAACACACAAACAGTTTCAACAGGGAAGTTTTCAAGGCAGTTTGCACTGGGCAGTTGCAGGCTGTTACGGTCTGGAGTAACATTAAAATTTTTTGTTTGTGTGTGAACAAAGTCGAACCACCAAGGGTCGGGTGCAAGCATAAACTTTTATTTGACAGTTGGCGCAAGCAAAATGATAGAACCCCATGAAAGTATGGGAGATATGTTGCCAGGCAAAAGACAGACAGAGGGGAAAGGAGAAGATACAAGAAAAGAGAGAGAGAGAGAAATGGGAGACAAAAGAGTAATATGAGAGAGAGAGAGAGAGAGAGAGAAATGGGAGAGAAAAGAATAAGAAAGTGGAAAAGAAAGAGAGTCAGTCACACCAGGGGTCCAGCTGTCCAGTGAGTTTTCTTCAAGATGGTGTTCTGATCCTGGATGGGATCAGAAGCTGATGATTGGTCAGGAGGACCACGAGATCATGGAATGGAACAAGGCAGTTTTAGTTCCTTTCTTCCCAAGGGGAGGTGTCAGTCAGCTGCCACAGAAGCCAGGTTCATTAGCTTCAGAGCTATTGAAGACAGGCTGCCTGGAGGGGACTTTGTCCTGCTTGTCCCAGCATTTGATAAGTTTAGGAGATTGCTCAGTGGTATCCCCTGGGATATAGTCCTTAAGGACGAAGGAGTCCAAGAAGGATGGACAGTCCTTAAGAGGGAAATCCTTAAGGAACAGGCACAAACTGTACCTGTGCATCTTAAAACGAGATGGTGTGGTACAAGACCAGCCTGGCTAAGAAAGGAGCTTTGGGTAGAACTCAGCAAAAAAAAAAGAAAGTTTATTAGCTACGGAAGGAAGGGCAGGCAACTTGGGAAGTTACAAAGTTACTGCAAAGATACGTAGGAAGAAAATTAGAGAGGCCAAAATTCAACTTGAATTAAATCTGGCCAGTATCATTAAAGATAATAGAAAGAGTTTTTATAAATATGTAAATAGCAAAAGAAGAGCTCCTCCCTCTACTTGACCTGGAAGGGAATCTTGTGACCGATGACACGGAAAAGGCTGAGCTGCTGAGTGCTCATTTTGCCTCAGTCTTCATCAATGTTCCAACTGTTCCTTGAGAGTACAGGTCTCTGAACTGGATGACCAAGATGGGGAGCAGAATGAAGCCCCCATAGTCCAGAAGGATATGATCAATGTCCTGTTGTGCCTTGTGCATGGATGTGCACAAGTCTATGGAACCAGATGGGATCCATCCAAGGGTACTAAAGGAGCTGGCAGAAGTGCTCACCAAGTCACTCTCCATTATTTATCGACAGTCCTGGCAAACTGGGAATGTCTCAGTTGATTGGAAACAGGCAAATGTAACACCCATCTACAAGAAGGGCTGAAAAGATGATCCAGGAAACTATGGACCTGTTAGTTTGACCTCAGTGCCAGGAAAGGTTATGAAGCAGGTCATCTTGAGTACCATCACACAGTACATACAAGATAACCAAGTGATCAGGCCCAGACAGCATGGGTTTATGAAAGGCAGGTCCTCTCTGACTAACCTGATCTCTTACAACAAGATGACTCGCCTAGTGGGTGAGGGAAGAGCTGTGGACATTGTCTTTCTGGATACTAGTAAAGCTTTTGACACTGTCTCTCACAGCATTCTTCTTCAGAAACTTATGGCACTTGGCTTGGATGAATATACCGTGCATTGGACAAAAAATTGACTGTATATTCAAGCTGAAAGAGTGGTAGTGAATGGATCTAAATCTGGCTGGTGACTGGTCATGAGGGGTGTCCCCCAGGGTTCAGTACTGGGGCCTCTTCTCTTTAATATCTTCATTAATGATTTGGATGAGGGGATTGAGTGTACCCTCAGAAGCAGATGACACCAAACTAGGTGGCTGTGTCGATCTGCTGGAGGGTAGGGAAGCCTTACAGCAGAACCTAGACAGGTTAGTCCAATGGGCCAAGATTAATTGTATGAGATTTAACAAGGACAAACACAAGGTCTTGCACCTGGGTCATAACATCCCTGGGGGTATGGGTCAATAGTAGTCAACTGTATGCCCTGGCTTGTATTAGGAACACTGTGGCCAGCAGGAATAGGGAGGTGATCATTCCTCTGTACTCAGCTCTGGCGAGGACACATCTTGAGTACTGTGTTCAGTTCTGGGCACCTCACTATAGGAGGGACATGGAAGTGCTGGAGAATGTCCAGAAAAGAGCAACAAAGCTCATTAAGGGCTTGGAGCACAAGTCCTGTGAGGAGTAGCTGAGAGAGCTGGGGTTGTTTAGTCTGGCGAAGAGAAGGCTGAGAGGAGACCTTATGGCTCTCTTCAGCTACCTCAGGGGAGGTTGGAGTGAAGAGGGAAACAGCCTCTTCTCCTTAGTAAACTGTGATAGGACCAGAGGAAATGGATGGAAGCTGCACCAGGGAAGGTTTAGTCTGGATGTTAGGAAACATTTTTTCACTGAGAGGGTTGTCAGGCATTGGAATGGCCTGCCCAGGGCAGTGGTGGAGTCACCATCCCCAGAGGCATTTAAAAGGCATTTGGACCTGGTCCTTAAGGACATGGTTTAATAGTTGATTACAGTCTTAGTCAAAGGTTGGACTGGATGATCTTAGAAGTCTCTTCCAACCTAAACATTCTGTGATACTTCTTGGGATTTGGATTATTCATGACCTTCTAAGTGACAGTAACTTTCTACAAAGCCTTTTAATCTCCATGTCATTCCAGACTTGTTTTAAATATCAGAGTTTTTTTCATGTAAACTAAAATTCATTTAATGAAAGAAATTTCGTAATTGTCTTTTGTTCAAATGCCAGTTTGTTCTACTACAATATGGCACTTGGTTTGATTTGACACTCTTCTAGAAGCCTTTTCTTGATTCATGAAGATTTGTGAATGGTTTTCACCACTTATAACTGAAAAAAGTTTCTTTTTCATGCAAATTCTGCTAATATATTGATGGCTCCTTTATGCAGTATTAGTTTTGTACAATATATATGATTAAAAAATGTCAGACTATGACTAGAATCTAACACATCAGGTAGTCTGAAAATAAGCATTACTCTCAGGTTAGCATGTAGCAGTTTATGACAAGCTAATGATCACTGCAAACCTCTGTTTTATGAGGAACTCAATTGGAAGTTAAGTAATTTTAACCATCTGAAAAGTTAAATAGCCTTCAAGAATGTGGTGTCAATAATGCCTTTCAAATGTTAGCAAACGGAATGTTTAATCCATTGATCTATGCATTATAGATGCATATGAATGGACTAGCTACCTTACCTATGAGAAGTGTGTCACATCAGCAGGACTTATAGGAAACCTTTAGTTTTATATAGAAGGGCAAAGCCATCTCATAACTTAAAGAAGTGCACCACTATGTTTTTTTCCTGAAATACACATTTTAAGTGAAGGTGGATTGTCATTTCTTCTTCTGAATGTCTTGTACAATCCTAAAATTTTATTCTTTAATATTTTACTTGTATATGTTGACACTTTTAGTTGTGCTTCACCCTGTTTTTCACATTTTCAACAGTATTTTCAAGCAGTTACTTCTATTATAGCTAGAAGAGGAAGGCCACTCAGTGCATTTGCAATGCATTTTGTTGCTATCTGCCTGGGTTAGGTGTAGAAATTTGTAAATAGATGTTTGTCCTTAGTATATTAAACACACAAACAGCAATGTTTGTGATATCTGAGTGTGATTAGCTCTTGAAAAATTCATCAAATGTCCTGAGATCTGCACTGCTTTTTAAAAATTTATAAAAAGTTTTGAAGAGTGAAAATGGTTTGACAAGTAGGCAGGCCACAAAGAAACTGACACATCAAGGGAAGAAGATCAAAAAGGAATATAGCAGGCATATTCATACTGAAGGCTGTAGAGCCTGGCTGCACTCCAAGGAGGCTGAAAGAACAAGCAGACACGAAATATAGAGACAGGAATCTCAAGGTGGGGAAATGAAAGGCCATTTGACATTAAAAAAATATTTTTTAAACATCTTTGACATGCAGTCAATAAATTCACCTCTGCTTTGCTTATTTAACTAGATGCAAAAGTTTTCTTACTATGGAAATGTAAACGATATAAAATTTTCAGGAAAAAGTCTGCTATTTAGGAAAAAAATATTCAAGGGATTTTGAAAGGGGATCAAAATGCTCCCTGCGGCTGTGGGATTGTAAGTCAAACAGCTCAAACACAAATCTATCCCTGATACCCCATAGCTGAGATCTGACCTTAAACCTCCAATGATTTAGGTATACTAAACTAAATGTGAGTTGTATCATTTAGATATTGGTTATTAAATTATTCTATTATTTTTACTGTATTTTATTAAATGTGCTGACATATTTATGCAGAGACAGTATATTAATTATATGTTTATTGAGATATTTAATTTGAATTTAATGGGGAATTAGAAAAAAAAATGTCCCATCATTAGCATTTATTTTACTTCTTTGTATTAAGCAGTCACTCAGATAGGTGTTATACAAAAGAGATCTATGTAAGTCTAAGTGTAAAGTATCTTTAATGATGTATAACAGTGCTCTAATCAATGGCTGTAATGGCCAAGTTAGGAGGGTACTGATCCATTCCTAACACCCATGTATGGCACATAAGTAGGACAGAAAATGGTTCTTTTGCCTTCTGCTCATTTGCCAAATATCTGCTATGCCATTGATGACATCCATCAAGAAATTTCAAAGGACAGTTGGTAAAAGAAAACATAAGACATACATCTTGAGAGAGATCACTCTGTTTTATTAGATTCCCCCAAGGTTTTCCTAAGCTTTGAAGCAAGGGATCAAGCAGTGAAAGCATCTTAAAACTTCAATGTCCTCTCCAGCTACTTCCAAATAAATTCTTTTTTCAGCTAGGCCAGTAGCAGTGCAGTTTGGGTGTAGGATGTACTGCAGTATTAAACCTTGCTAAAAATTAGCTCCTCCATTCTTTTCTCAGGGACTTTTTAATGAGGCAGCACAGCAGGCAAAGCATCAATGAGATTAGATTCCAAGTGCCAGAATATCTGGCTTGTTTTGGTTTGAACGATGTTTTTCTAAACCTTTCCCTTTCCCTTTCCCTTTCCCTTTCCCTTTCCCTTTCCCTTTCCCTTTCCCTTTCCCTTTCCCTTTCCCTTTCCCTTTCCCTTTCCCTTTCCCTTCCCCTTCCCCTTCCCCTTCCCCTTCCCCTTCCCCTTCCCCTTCCCCTTCCCCTTCCCCTTCCCCTTCCCCTTCCCCTTCCCCTTCCCCTTCCCCTTCCCCTTCCCCTTCCCCTTTCCCTTCCCCTTCCCCTTCCCCTTCCCCTTTCCCTTTCCCTTTCCCTTTCCCTTTCCCTTTCCCTTTCCCTTTCCCTTTCCCTTTCCTTTTCCCTTTCCCTTTCCTTCTTAAAATAAATAAGGGAGCGCTTTTCTGTTAGATCTCTGTGGAGACCCCGTGATCTCGTGGTTCTGTTTGGTACCTCTGGCTGTGTAGCTTTGAAGGCGGTCCTGGCGCCCCGTGAGGCTCCTCCTGGGGTGCGGGGGCGGTGGCGCCATCCCTGGGGCCTGGGGGCGCCTCTGGCCCAAGGGGGAAAGAGAGGCTGGGCAGGCCGCCTGTGTTGTCTCCTTAACTGCTTTTTTTGATCCTTATTTTTGGAGAAGAATGGGTCTTGTGCTCGGTCGTTATCTCCCTGGTAGTTACAGCTCGGCAGCTTCTCTGGGCTTTTCTTAAATAGTTTTTATCCTGCAAACCACCTCATCTGCAAATGTGTCTCTGGTAGCCCCTCGGGAAAGCTGAATCCCTGGGGAGCCCTTTCTTTGCAATTAACTTAGCTGTGTGCCAGTTTTTCAATAGAATCGGGTAATTGGGAAACTATTATAGGGCGCTGCAATATTTCTATTGCTCGTGACTTATTTTTCCCTTAAGTGGTCGTCATATTGTGTAGGTTATTTCTGGCTGGAACTAAATAGAAGCTGTGCTACAGTGAAGTGATTTACCACAGTAACAACCATGTGTGTAATACAGTTCTGTCCTCTTTTGTCATGTGTGCTATATGTCATGAAATATTACTGTCTGGTCGCTAATACAGGTGCATAGCAGGAGATTGTACCAGATTAATTACACTTGTATAGTATATACATCACAGGTTTGAAACTGCAAGGTGTGATATTACTGTGAGCATCAGGTGAGCTGCTCCCTGCACTGCTCAGCTTTGTTACTTTCCATAAAGATGAAATACCAAGCTTGTTTTTGTAAAACCTAATGTTAAGCCACTACAAAGATGAAAGGAAGGCTACTGTTAAAATGTGGTTGTGGAAGTTAATGTGTGGGATAAGGTGAGTGGGAAGTGCGTGTGGTGTTTCATCCTGCTCCTCTAATGAGTTATGGTTCTTCTCCCTGTTAGTCTTCCACTGCTGCATGTTAAGACTTTCTGATTTAATTGCTTTCTCCATCTTCTGCATCTGACCCTCACATTAAAAGTCTTGAGGGATGCTTTGTCTTTGACTGTACTTTTCCACCAGTAGTTAAAATCTGTTCTCCCTACCAAGGACCTTGGGGTGGGCATGTCCTGCTGCAGTTCCCTACGTTATTTTTTCCATTTCTTGATACTTTGAACAGAACTGTATTCCTGTAAGCTATGAACATCAAAACACCTCTGTATCCCCCTTTACCTCCTTGTTTTATCCCTTTAAGGATTACATTAGTATTCTGATTTTTTTAGTACTCCTTTGATACTGAATTTAAACTACTCAAAGGGCCAGATAACGGGATTTAGGTCTGAGCTAGTGTCTGCCAAAAATCAGTGAAGAATTTTGCACTCGAGGAGGGACATCTTGGAAGTGAGAAAGAAGGCAGGCCCTTCCCTTAGTGCTTTTGTTAAATTTGTTAGCTGAATTCAGTGATATGCTAAATTTATACTCATCAGTTTGCTTCTTAACAGCATTTCTGTTTTGTTACCGACTACATAAAACTGTTTCATATTTAGAAGAATTTGCATGCATAATACACATTTCACATTTGGTAGGGAAGGTATACAGCTCTATTTACAGCTTCCTGTCACAAGACGATTTAACCTGCTTTTACATTAACTGTTGCACTAGCCACTCTATTACCAAAACGGGAAATTTAAATACATTAATGAAACTAACCCATGTGTTTAGCTTTGCAACTCATTGTTTGGTTATATCTACTCATGTGGGATTTAATGATAGGAAACATGAAGTAAAATGTTTGTGTGGAACCAAGTCAAAAGTTACGTATACACATCTTAGCTTTCTGCTCTGCAAGGTTAACTGCTCTTGAGTTTTCTGCAATGTAGACCTGTGTCGTTTAGGGCATCTGTTCAATAGTACTGCATGAAAAAAAATCTAAAGGATGGAGCTCTTTCCCGCCTTTCTAGGTAACTAATATAGTAACTAATAAACAACATTGTATACTGTGAAAGCATGCTACCTTTATAAAGTACAACGTTATAACTTCAGAGTTGTATTTCAGTGTACTTGGAATTTTAGGAATTTCTGTAGGCTGGAACTGCACAGAGGTATTGGCTAAAGACTGATAGTGCTGCCACTATGTCAGTGTGTCACAGCAGTGAAATTCCTACTCATACAGGTATGAATAAAGGAGACATTGACCTGCATCTCTTGAATAGTTAACCAGTCTGTTACTTAAATGCAGTTAGCTGCCCCATTGGTTTCATTGCTGTTGCACAACAAAAAAAAAAAAACTGTTGTTTTGTTTTGGTTTTGCAAGTTTTTAATGTCTGCTTACTTGTTATTGCTACTGGGTGTTAAACTAACTTCATACCTGCTAAGGTGAAAATATTGCTTGTAAAAGCAATGCTGAAATTCATAAAGGAGCAGCCAGTTACTTCATTTAAATATGCCTAAATCTATTAATTTCACTGAATGACACCAACTTACTTCACCAGAGAACTTTCCGCATTGTTTAGTTAAATTAGTAGACTGCAGTTGATGCTGCAATGCCATGTCTCAGGGAGAAAGTAAGCCATCCATTAGAAATTGGAATGTAATGTTCCCTGAAATATTTTAAATGTATTGATTGTTCTTACTTTTCTGTTCTTTAAGAAGCATATGTTTCAAAGAGCTCTCTTAAACTCTCCTAATCTCCTTACATGAACAAACTTCATAGTGCTGAACATTACCTGTCGTTTGTGTATAAAATAATTTAAAGCATACAAAAATAGATTTATTTTAAGAACAGTGAAAACAGAGTGACTTTTTTTTTTTAAAGTTTCAATGCAATCTGTGCAACACTTTATTTCTTAAAACTGACTCACATAGCTTGCTGCAGACATATATAGATTATCTAAGCCTTTCCAGAATTTTCTAGAATTTTTTACAGCTTTTTATAATCACTAAAATGTCTGACCTGGATTTAAATCTAGTAATTACTAGAGTCAGGAAAGTAATCAGCCAATTGTCAGTTTTACAGATGTGTTTGCTGAGGCTCACTCTCAAAATAAAAACCATTCTTTTTTCAGGTATCCTTCTTGATAACTATTTGCAGAGAAGTAAAAATAGATGCCCTGTTTAGAAATTAAATAGCTCCAGAGTCTGGCCTGTTTTTACAGAGAACTGTGCATATAAAGAACCTTTAGGCCAAGAGAATAACTTCATGACAAGAGAATGGCTTCTTCAAGCTGGTAAATGTTACAAAATGTAGTTTATTATAAGTACAATGTTATCTAATATTTTCTTTTTGTTAAAGTCATTGTTATTTATGCCTTTAAAAAATTGTACTTGCTCTGCTGGTACACAGGGAACCAATTGTGTTGCTTTCTCAATTTTTTTTCCCGGATTTGTGCTTTAAATCAAACCTTTACCCTTTGTTACATCTTGCATCTTACCTTTGTTGCCAATATGTGGAACAGTTATTATACTCTTTGCTATGCTTTCTGGAGAGATGAAATCTATGAAAATTAAACTGTTGTCAGACTGAGATGTTTGAGGCTTGCAAAGGGAGATGATATAACAAATGGCCAAGCTGCCAGTTATCCTATCCAGTATTGGAAGCTGTCTGTCTGGATTTTAGTATCCATCAGGAGGATCAGAGTTCTCCTAATTTCACACCTTCCTGCCTACTTTTTGTGGAAGTGATGGGGAATATTTGCTGATGTGAGTTTCATACAGGAGGCACATATCTTATGTTTTTATACAATTCAGTGTTACTTTATGTGAAAGGTAATAATTGTTAAATCAGCAACAGTCTTTTAAGTCCACCATAATTCTGAGGAGCCCAGTTTTGCTGGTTTGGGTTTATCTTAATATGCACTGCAGATGGAGTGAAAAACTTGAACTAATTTTTTTTTTTTTTTTTTTTTTTTTTTTTTTATTGGATAGTGTAACAAGATGTCCCCTTGAAGCTGCATGAATTTCTTCTCTAATTTTAATTATAAGCAGACATAATTTCTGTAGCTATGTTTTGTTCTCCTTCTCCTATTGATTCAGCATGTCAAGACTCCAAATCTACCTGAAAAGTCGCAATGTAGCAAGGAGTGTAAGTCTGATCTTTCACATGGACTTCTGCATAATACTTGGCCATTGTTCCTCATTGTGTCTGTGTGGGTTGTGGGTTTTTTCAGTACTTTGAAAGAATCCACCACACTTTCTGGCAGCCAGTGAAACTAAGTAGCCTGATTAGTTTTGATTACTGTGCAGATGCAAACATAAAAACATTTAAGCCTAACACTTCTGTATTTAATGTGTATGTTATAAATAGCATTTTCAAGATGGGGTCTGCATAGTTATAAAGCAACTCTCGTAAGAACTGCAGATGATTCTTTTCTGTTCTAATAGGATCTTTTTTGAGAGAGAGAGTTAAGGTGTAATCATGCAGGCAAAGGCAAGGTATGCTTGCATGTGTATAAGGAAACCATTTACTGAGTCACTGTCATTTTAACAGCAGGGAGCTTAACTCCGGGAGGTGTCTCTAAAGCATTTCAGTCTCACAGAGTCAGGACAAAATAACACACAGCTGGGTAAGAACAAGCACCTGTCAGATAATTCATCTAATAGCTGGTTTACTTATCAGTCCCCTTCTGTACCTGCCTCCTCTTTCCCTGCCTTTCTGAATATATGCATTTCTGTATGATGCATTTCTCTCAACATCATGTTTAAAAGCTTCAGTAATACTGTAATGGCAGCTGATGTTGATTCATTTTTATGTTGATTCATTTTTGTCTTGATTTCAGAAAGATGGCAATAGTTTGCATGAAGAAAGTATGGTAGGGGAGTAACTGACCAGTGTCCTTGGTTCTGCACACCAGTCTCTAGCTGTAATTATAAACATTGAGTGTTATCAGTCCTAGAAGCAGACACTGTTGGAAACTTGCTGTTAATGTCAGCAAGTACAGCTACTTAGAAGAGACTTAGCTGGAAGCAAAATTACAAGACAGAACATTACCTTTGTCCTGGCCCAAACAAGGACAGCTTCCACAGAAGAAGTACTAAGTTCTATATAACACCTTCTGTAATATAAACCAAACCTAATTAAATGTTTAAATAACTAATGTTATAAGGTAATATGCTGTATTTCTATTGACCTGGAGGAGATGAGACTTTGTATAGACAACGTTAATTTTGAAATCTTTAAAGGACTTTCAGGTCTCCTTGAAGGAGACCAAAGATTGTCTAAATGTGTTGTGGTATAGCCTAGCTAGGAGAATCTTAAGGTAACAATGCCAAATACAAAGCCAGCTTTACATATGTGTATGCAAGGTAATACTGACTTTCTTTTGCTTTGTTTCTTTCAATATTTTTCAAAAAATCTTCAATACTGTTGGTGTCCAACTTCTAGCATGAAGTAATTTGTCCAGTCTTTATAACTGAAATGATAAGCATTATACTTCATAACCTCCTGATATCTGACCAGCCCTGAATTTAAATTAAAACTACTTTGTCTGAATTAACTTTGAATCTTGCCATTGCAATTTTGGTGATTTTCTATCCTTGCCCAGGGTATTGGCCAGCTTGTGATCAGCTTTTTTAAAAGCTGTATTAAGTATGTTTCCTGTTTTCTAACTGTAGTCAGTTCACAATCTTCCTGCTGTCCTAGCATAGTTCTGCATAATGCATATTTATCTTTTCAGTATATTATACATGCTGCTGTAGCTGGGTGCAACAGATTTGTCAGCATTGTCAATTTGATCATCAGTGTTGCTATAAAGCATGTTAAGACATGGTTAATATGGATCAAGGCTTTGGGCTCATGTATTTGCTCACTGTGCTTGGTCCTTTAAGTATGTCATTCCTTTATCATTAAGAACATGAGTTTGTAAGATTGAGTTGATTATAACTTCTCAAGAAGATAATTAATCAGAAGTGCCTGTTCTACAGTGGGGTAGAAAGCCAAACAGATAGCTGTTATTTCACCTTTCTTACTAGTAACTGCAGGATAACTTTAGAAAGCTTCAATCTCTCCTTGAATTTTTTGTAATCTTACGTCAAAGTCTATTTCCAGCTGTGCAAAGTAATACTTAGTTTTATCCAGATATGAATCAGCCTTATTCATTGCCCTTATTCTCTCCTCTTTCTTGACCTGCTTCAATGTTAGCAGCAGAATTATTGCCTACATGCTAATAACTATGTTGTCATTTTCCCACTGACTTTTTATTCTAAAAAACCCTCCACAAACAAACAAAAACCCCACAACAATCTCTTATACTATGTTACATTTTGAAGCCTTGGAGTATTTCCGCAGGCTTTTTGAAGATCTATAAAATGTTTATGATGCAGACTGACTTCTTGCAAAACCAAAATGAAAGGCTGGCTTTTGGGGTCTGCTGCTGCATGGATATGCAAATGGATTCACACAAAATCTCCACAGCACTCTTGTAAATGTTCTATGAACACAGAGTCTAGACTGCTGTGGTGTTCTATATTATGCAGGGCCTTTCAGATTCACAAAATATATCACTAGTGGTATCCAGACACTTGAATCTGAATGTGTCCAGTAAACCTTTGGAGAAGCCAGTGAAGTTGTTAGCCAATGTCTTGGAAACTTTTTCCACTTTAATAGAACGCAAGCCTTTGTAGATACTCCATTTACTATGCTATATTCATTCAGGAGCTGGAGGTAATCAACACTCTTTCCTGGCTTAGTTTTCCTACAAATCTTTCTGAATTTTGGGCTTTCTTGTAGTGAAATGAGGCAAACAGGTGGCACTAATTGCCAGGTAGTGGGCAGGAGCTTGTGTTAAGCCCACCTGTGCCTGATTAGGGTGGGCCCCTACTGCACATGACTGGGGGGCCAATAAAGCTCACACCTGAGGAAGCTAGGGAGGAGGCTACTTTTGGAGCAATAGCACTGATTCAGGCTGCTCAGCCCTGAGAGCTATAGACTCAGAGCACTATTTGTGAGTTTCTCCTGGAATACCTGGTTGGACCTTGGAGATCCGTGCCCTAAAAGAGGTTCGTCTTACTACACTTTCTCCTTTCAAAGCATTGGTAAGTTAGACTTTTATATCAGACAATTTTGTGTGCAATAGATTGTACATAAATAATTGGGTTTTAATTTTTTTTTTTATCTCTACCATTGAAGGTGGCTCAGCACTGTTGCTGATAGGCTCTAAGAAGCAGCCAAGGATTAGAAGTTTGGAGAAACTGATTTCTAGCTCTAGATGAGACTGAAGCTATGTTAGTAGTCCAGTTTTTGGTGTCATCTCCAATCTTTTCCAGTGCTAGATACTGGAAGGGCATATATAGCAATTCTGTAGTGCAAGATGCTGGGTTGTGTTGGTCTGAGCTGCCTGGGGCTTATTTTCCTGTGTCTAGCAGCCCTGTTCTGTGGCCTTCTTGGGTCAGTGTGTCATTAGCCCTGGGGATGTTGGTATGTGACAACTCCCAGCCTGGTGTTATTGCTGAGCCTGGGGGAGATATGAAAGCACCTGCCTGGCTGTGGCTTGGGTCCAGTGGAAAGAAAGAAGAGCATGATAAGAATGCATGAAAACAGCCCCGATGAGGCTCAGCCTGAGCAGGAAGAGGTGTTCCTCACTGGTTCTGCCTTAGGCAATTGGAGAAAGTCAGCCATAAGCCAAGGGACACACTGGGATATGCTAGGATGTCTTTGCATAGCATTATCTGTACAAGCAATGGGGCTTTTCTTATTTAATAGTATGGACTAAAACCAATTTTTTAGGTCCCTTTGAATGTGGTTCCCTTTTGCCCATACAAAGTGTTTTATTACCTTTAAAAACTCTTCTTTAATTGCAGCATGCTAAAGAAATAAACTAACTCAAACCAAATTCTGCTACAGCACAGCAGAGCTGTCTTTTGTAACTAATGCCAGGCTGCTTAAAGTCACCACTCTTTGCACATATCCAGTCTTTTGGCACCACAGCTGGTAGCTTAATTGCATTATTTCACCCAATTAATTACCTCAGCATATTCTATTTCTCCTTTCTTTTGTGAAGCAAACATGATATAGTGTAACTTTTTTTCAAATAGCTTTTATTGAAAGGTAATAGTTACCAGAGGTGTAACAGGTCTACATTGTCTCTTCAGACTTTATTGTGAAACATGTTTACAAAATGCTTAATTCTTCATCATTCATTAAAACTTTTTTATAATGATATACATGTATTTTGAAGTATTTTTAATGTTTAATGATGAAAGAATATTTGAGGGAGGAATGTTAGCATTTCCATTGAATTAATCTTTCTTAACCCCAAGTCCCAAATGAGTTATTGAAGGATTTCAAAATTTCAATTATCAGAATGCAAAAGGATGAATAACAGGGTGACAAATGCTAAGTATAATAACAAAGAACTTACATCTTCAGTTTTTAATTCATCTGTTTTTAAGTATTTTATACATCCTGCTGTGAAGCAGATAGTGCTAGTATATAATAATTTTTAAAGAAGGACCCACACAAAATATTATTTTCTTATATGCTGAAACATTAAAAGGTGTCTTCATTTTTATGTATTGGCATAAGAATTTTGAGTGAACTTTCTGTGGTGGGAAATTACAAGATAAAATGTAGACTTGAAATGTAGTTTTGCTTTGTATGGATGGATCCCAGAAACAAAGGTCTGATTCCTTTGAAGGACAAGAATGTTCCTCTAGCTTTAGGCAGGAAGTTCTGATGGGCTGGTAGACATTATGGTATCACAGTTGTCCTTTAGGCCATACTTGAAAGGTCAGTGCCTTTTCATTGTGTGTATTTTTAAATCGAAAATTAACTTTTTGTTTACATTTCCTTTCCATATGATCAGAAAACAAAAGTTGCTATTCTGCTTCTTTTTACTTATTCTAAAGAATATATACTTTGAGCAATATTTTTTGAGGGAAGTTACAGCAGTTGATTTGTTTTCCATCGGTATTTCTAATGTTATTAGAAACTGTTATTTTGTCTTTAAATTTGTAACAGATTACAGTTCTGCTTCTTCATAGGAATATACACAACACTGCAAGTAACAGATTAAGCCTTGTGCAAACATAAGATTTCAAGCCCCGTTTTTCGAGTTTCACTGGGAATTAATCCCCTTTTTTCCACTGGCATGAACAAAGAAAACTTGAGAAACTCTGTTTAAGAAACATAGTGAGAGAATACTTAGGTCCTGATTCACTGTGACAACAAAATATGTGCCTGCTTATATGAGTGCACAGCAGCAATCACTGTGCAATTATGATAATGTGGTGTATTAAACTGGAATGAATTGGTGTTCAGATAAACATATAGCTGTTAAAGTACTAAAAAATACCTTAAAAACTAAATATTCAGGAATTGAATTAACATCAGTTGGACAATTCATGAACTATCAAATATATTAACAGACTGCTGAAGGCAAACTTTAATTAATGTCATTGTTAAGAAAATGAGTTGATGTTCTGTCACTCCTTATTTTCCCTAATTGTTCTCATCAAAGCAGCACCTTCCAGTCGTGGCTTCCAGTATGGTTTGTAAATAGCAGCAAAAGAACAGCAGTGATCTCTTGCACTACTTTAACCTTTACAGCATGTTTGTGTGGAGTAAGCAACCATTCCGTATCTCTGTTGCTCAGGGAATATTAAGATTACAGACAGAGGAAATAAAAGGAATAGCCAACAACTGAGATTTGAAAGTTTTGAAAAGGTCAAAGTAGTGTGCTTTAAAACTTTCCTGTATGCCTTCATTTCAGTAGAGGGCAACTGACAAAATACTTATAAATGACAAGGTGTGTGTATAAACAGACACACACACACATGCCAATCCAAAAGAAGTGGTTCAACTGTTGGTTTAATTATGCTGTTTTTCTTTCGGGTTGTCAGTTGTTGATACCCAGATATTATTGAATTAGATAAAGGGGTTTTGATATCTTGACGGCTGAAGAGTTTATTGCTGCTTCACTTGCTTGGACATGCATGGTTTTATATGGCAAACATGATATTGTAGCAAAGATTTTGGGGATTGCTCTTAAGAATATGCATGGAGTTTCACTTAGAAAGCAGAGTGGAATTACATCTTTTGTTTACTAAATGTTGATCTGAACAGCAGATGATCAGTGTGTCACTTGTTTATCCAAATACTATACTTCTGTTAGGCACTCTGACCCATATGAAATAAGCATTTGGTGTACATATTGAAATGAGCATTGTTTTCAGTTAGAGGGAAAAAGATAAAGAACAGTATGTCATAAAATAAATGGAATATGAAACCTCAGTGAAAATATCACTCTGCAGCAAGGCAGAGTAATTTATAGCTAATGGTTACCTAAAACCCTTAAATGCTGTGATTGCTGTAATCTCACTAGATGATCTGTCTGGTCACTTACCTGTTTATAATATCACAATGTTTTTGCCTTTATCTAATCTAAGTCTCTTGTAACATTGGAATAGTTCCTGTTCTATGCATGGTGATCTGTGAAAACCTAAGTTTACTTCCTCAGTCTTGGCAGTTAACCTTTTGTCTTATTTCCCAGTCCTCTTCTCTCCTCCAGGTGAAATCTGGTCTGGAGCTGCATCCATAAGGCCTGCAGTCTAATCCCACCAACTTCAGCATCTTCCAGTTTTACATCCAAAACTTTGAAGTCTCGTGTTCAAGTCTGTCTTACAGCCTTCTTTTCTTTTTAACAGAAAGAAATGTGTGTCTTCAGGGAGTAGTTTGTGGTGTTTCTCTGGAGTTGCTCTCTCGGTTGGCTTAGAGGTGGACTAAACCAACCAAGGAACAACTTAGTTCCTCAGACTTTCTGGCATGATTATATTCGTATAACAGGAATTCCGAATATATAGCTGGAGGCGCATGGCAGTGGAATAGTGGGAAAGAAAGGAAGACCTTACAGACACACTGAAGCTAATGGGCATTTGTAGACCCTTATTTTCTATTCTTCTAGATTCTTTTAAACCTCAAAGCCTGAAACAATTGTTAATTAGTGAACATTACTCCTTTAGATGTCCCTCCTCTGAAAGACCCAGGAAGCGTAATATGCTGTAATTAGTTCTATGCCACTTAATCAGTTTACAGCACAGCATACCTTGGGAAAAGCTTTATTGCTCCCTTCCATTTAGCAAAACAGTCCTCTGACAATGTGAAAGTATCTGATGCATGAAGATTTAATACCTTCTTCCCAATGAACTGTATCCAACCCTGCTAAACTGCTGACTTTATTTGAATGTGTGACTTTTCACCTTCTGTGTCTGTTCACTTTTGTGTGAGATGAAATGAGAACAAAGCCCTAATAAGAGAAGGTCATTAAATGCAGATGGTCTTCTATTTTAATACAAACATCTGAGACAATAACCCAGGTTTTAGTGAGGAAAATCATGTCGTCAGGGAAGAAGTTTCCTTGGCAACAAGGTCACCTGGTAGAGTCTGTCAGTGTGAGGAGAATGATGGGGCAGCACGTGATAGGAGAGCCTCAAAGATGATGAAAGAGCAAGAGGTCAATCTCTCACACTTCTTAGTGACTTCCATCAGCTCAAGGTGAGCTACCTCAGGAGTTTCATAAACCTGGCTTTCTGAATACAAATGTGTGAATTGCCAAGGGCATGGAGAACCTGAAGAAAGAACTTTGCATTGAGGGAATTATCATCAAAGGCTTTATATTTTGTGTGGGGTTTCTTTTTGCTAGGCCACTCTCCATCATCTTTGGTAAATCATGGAAAACAGGAGAGGTGTCTGAGGACTGGAGGAAAGTGAATGTCACTGTGACAGAAGACACGAAGGAAGAATTCCACACACAATAACACTCCCCCCCTAGCTTGACAGAGGCCCCGGGAGCTGCGGTGGCTCTGGTGCGGGGGGAGCGGCAAAAAAAGCGGCATCGCCCCCCTTGGGCACCCTCCCCCCTGCTGAGGGGAAGTGGCTGGGCTGCTGAGCTATCCCTTGTCATGACTTTCCTGGAAAGCTCAGGCATTCATGGCGTGAGGCAGCAAATCTGTTCCAATTTTTACTTGGTCATCTCTATCAGTAATTAAACCAGTCATTGCAATGTCAAAAGTCACAGGCGTGCCTCATTCACGTGAAACTTGTACTATTTGCATCAGGGCTGAAAGCACAGAACAGTTTTTAGAGCCTCCTCCCCCCTCCGCCATTTTTCTCCCCCCCGCTCTTCCTGTGGGCGGCTGTTAAAATGGCTTTTACAGTCACGGCCAGAGCGGCAGCAGTTTTTAAAGATGCGAGGTGGGGTGGAAGTCCGGGTCCCCTCCAGGATCCATTACCCATGGATCAAAAGGATCCTCATGCCCTGTAGAGACAAAGTCCTCTACTGACCAGCTTTTGTGTGAAGTTTCAGAGTCAGTTAACAATGTACTGGTTGTAGCAGGTATATTGACAGGACCAGTCTGTATTACTGTGTCATGAAAAAGAGGTTTGGCCGTGGTGGTCGTGCCCTCCGCGGTAGGGACAAGTGGCTTAGCCATGACTCCCGTGTCTTCTGTGGCATGCGACATGAGATATTTTTTTTCAGTCTTTTCCTTATCGCCAGCATTCTGAGACTGCCCTGCTTCTTGACCAACAGGACATGAATCAGATATCATTGGCGAGTTAGCCGGGAAAGTTTATAATATGCTCATGACAGTCATTAGCATTCTCCATGTTGTTAAATGATCAGGTGAAGTATCTTGACCAGCGACCTGCACCTTTGTCAATTCGTCACCCACTTTTTGCCATTCCATAACTTCATAAGTCCCTGATTCTGGATACCATAGGCTGTCACTATGTATCCATAGTAATAACAGTCAGTTTCTGGGGGTTTATTTTGAACCCCTGTTCCCTTGCTATATGCAGCAAAACTTTGTGATGAAAGCTGCTGGGATCGGGTTGCTGACTGACCCATCTTAATTCTTCCCCTGGCCACAATCCTCAATTACCTTTCCTCAAGGACAGACATGTCTTCCCTCACCTTCCTGTTCTGCTCACTGGGGGGTTCTTCCCGGAATTGTAGAATTCTCCCGAGTCCTTCACTTTCTTCTTGAAAGCCTCATACAGAGTGCCAAATGATGGAAGACATGAAGGCACAGACCCTGGTTGCTGTGCACAATCAGAATCAGTTTATTGTGTGGTTTGTTACACTTATACAGTATCCCGATATCTATTGATTGATCTACAATTTGCACCTCAAAGTGCTCTTTCTACTAACATATATCTACGCATTCCCACCGGGAGCACCTGGTACCAGGTCATAACATTGTCCAGATGGCAAATTTCTTAAGTTATTTACAGCTCTTTGTTCTTCTTCAGGGTCAGTGATTGTCAGGGAATCTGCCGCACTCCTCTATCCCATGCAGGCCTTCTCCTCTGCTGTTCTCCTGCATCACTGCAGTCTTCAAAAAGGGTAAGAAGGAGGACCCTGGTAGTTATTGGCCAGTTATCCTCACCTCCATCCCTGGAAAACTGCTTTACAATTTAGCCTCTCTGCATGTCAAGGACAAGAGGGTCGTTAGGAGCACTCAGCATGGTTTTACCAAAAGGAAGTCATGTTTAACCGTGAGTATGAGGTTGTATGTAACCACATGGATAGATGATGGTAATGCAGTGCATGTGGTTTATCTTGATTTCAATAAAACGTTTTATACCGTTCCCACAATGTCCTAGCAGCTAAACTGACGAAATGTGGTCTGGATGATCAGGTAGTGAGGTTGATTGTGAACTGGTTGAAGGAAAGAAGTCAGAGTTGTGGTTAATGGGAGAGAGTCTAGTTATAGGCCTGTATCTAGTAGAGTCCCTCAGGAGTCAGTTCTGGGACACAAAACTGGGAGGAGTGGCTGACACCCCAGAAGGCTGTGCTGCCATTCAGTGAGACCGAGACAGGCTGGAGAGTTGGTTAGGGAGAAATTTAATGAATTACAGCAAGGGCAAGTGTTGAATTTTGCATCTGGGAAAGAACAACCCCAGGTTACCGGTAGGGGTGGAAAACAGAACTGTTAGAAAGCAGCATAGAGGAAAGGGATCTGAGTGTGCTGATGGAAGGATGACCATGAGCCATCAATGTGCCCTTGTGGCCAAGGCCAATGGCATTCTGGGGTGCATTAGAAGGGGGGTGGCTAGTAGGTTGAAAGAGGTTCTCCTTCGCCTCTACTCTGCCCTGGTGAGGCCACATCTGTAACAATGTGTCCAGTTCAGAGCTCCTCATTTCAAGAAGAACAGGGAATTGCTTGAAAGAGTCCAGCACAGAGCCACAGAGATGATTATGGGAGGGGAACATTACCCTTGTGAGGCTGAGAGAGCTGGGTCTCTTCAGCTTGGAGGAGACTGAGTGGTGACCTCATTAATGTGTATAAATATGTATAGGGTAAATGCCAGAAGGATGGATTCAGGCTCTTCTCAGTGATGTCCAATGATAGAACAAAGGGTAAACAAGTACAAGCTGGAGCATAGGAGGTTTTGTGTGAATAGAAGGAAAAGCATTTTCACAATGAAGGTGACAGAAAAGTGGAAGTTGGGTATTTTTTTGGGGGGGGGTTGTTTGTTTATTTTTGTTTGTGGTTTTTTTTGGTTTTGTTTTGTTTTTGTGTGGGTTCTTTTGGTTTTTAAGGTGGGAAGAGTAGAAGTTTCTTTGTGAAGCTCATCTGTGGCTACTTGTTCATAGTTATTTTTCCCAAGGAAGTGCAGTTTACACTTCTGGAGAAGGAATGCATGCTTAAGGTGTGGAGAAGGGAGACAAAGGATGCAGCCCAGGGTGCTGGGAACAGGTGAACTCACAGTGAGTTCTAGTTCATGGCTGTAAGTGTGTGACAGGTATTCTTTAGGATTGTGTTGAGCAACCCAAAGATGAGGTAGTGTATAGGTGCTGGTTCACAAGCCAGCAGTGTCATTGATCAATTTATCAAATTCCTTCAGAAGCTTTTAAAGCTAGAGGAAAATCTTGAATGCTCTTGAGAATGGTCTAACATTTAGCATGATAGTTGGACCCTAAGGCAAAGAAATGCAAAGGCTGTGGAGAAGTTACTAAACACAGCTGTGAGACCTAGTGATTCTTACTCCTTACAGGATATGTGTGAGATAATGATATATAAGAGTTAAAGACCAGAGTAGAGTGTTTAATGGTGTGCAGGAAAATAAAAGATAAGGGAACAGATCCTATTTAAGTAACAAAGAAGGAAGAGATATGGAAGACAAAACATTTGGTTTGGAAACAGCAATTTGCATTCTTATTTTTTTTTCCATACTGTGAGAAAAATTAAATAGGGAAATTAAAAGACAACTTGAAGCAGATAAATAGAGCACTATTAATTGGGAGGTGGATATTAATCACTCCCTTTTATCTGTTTTCATTTTCTTTGCCAAGCCAGTAGATTTGTCTGCTGCTCAGTGATTGCTGGGTCCTTTAAGAAATTCTCTGCATTGCCCTCCTTAAGGCACTTTCCTCTTGGTTCAGGATTGTCAGTGAGGTAGAGTCATGATATTCCATCTCTTCTTAATTAGTATGCCTGCTAACGATGTCTGTAGTCTAAACCAAATTGCACAGTTGGAAGCAAATGAGACGGTGTAGTAATGTTATTCTGTATTCCATGCTCACGTCTGGATCTGTTTTTCAGTCAAAGGATTGCCAGTTTTTTCGATTTCCAAAGCAATGTTCTGCAGAAGTGTAAATGACAGTGATGTTCTGCAGAAGTGTAAATGACACCAGCTCCTCTCTCACATTGTGCAAGACTGTATGTCTAACTGCAGTGAAGACATTATTGAACTTGTGACTTTGTTATTAAGAAAACTACGTTCTTGATATTTTATCAGTTCTCCTCATCCCTCACCTCAGGCAAAAGTAACTTCCTCCTTCCCAATTCCGTTGTTAAATGGAGACACAGCAGAAAGACACAGGCAGGGCTGATAGCAGGAAAAACAAACACTGTTTAGGAACTGCTAAGTTATTCTAAACTTAAGTTAATTTTTAATGTCTGCTTTCCTTTTGTGCTGGAATTTATGATGTAGCTAAAATCTCCCAAGATCTCTATTTACAACTAGTGCCATGAATATTTTCTTCCAAAGGTGTGGGAAGGTAATGGTCACATCTGCAATGATCTGCAGAAGTGACCTTAAAGGTGTTTCAAGCTGTCAGGCTTCACCCCCATACTTATACTTTTGCTAAATTTTAAAAGAACAAAGGAATTGTTATATCACTAACTTAATGTTGGCTGATGGTCACTGAAGATGGTTTTACCCATTCATGTCAAAAGATGTATGTTTTTTCTTATATTCACTCCAGATTTGTTTCCTATAAAATGTAGCTGAAGATTCGACCGTACTTACTATATGTGTAAACTGGGGAGGAGTTCAAGTTACTGTATGTGCACCACTGGGTTTATTCATAAGTAGAAATCATTGAGGAATACTGTGAAATTCAGAAAGAATTACAGGTGTGCTGGGTGCTCTAAAAGGAAAGTTATTTCTAAGGAAGAAGGAATTTAGGTTAGGTTCTCAGAGTCCTTTTGAGTTTTTACCTTACCTTTCTGTCTTATATGTTTCTACTTGCTAGTCTAATAAGAGCTGAAGCTATAAGCATATTCAATAGAACAATAATATATTCAAATTTAGACCTGTTGGTTTAACATCTCTCAGTTAACTGAGTACTCTATTAAAGGCTCTGAGAAATTATAGGCAGAGGCCATTATCTAAGCCCTCGAGAATTCAAGGCATGTTAGTAATCAAAGCAGCAGCAAATACTAAGTACTGGAAACCTGATTTTGTCTGAGTAACAGCTTTGGCCTCAGTTTGTGTGAAGAGGAAAGGTTCATGAATTGAGAAATTTAGTATTAAAAAAGGTAAATTGTGGTTCAGAGTTGCAGCTGCAGGTGTGCTACAATTGAAGAAATGACTTGCTCTTCCGTGTGCGTGGAGAAAGAGGTTGCTCTTTCTCCAAATGCGCTGCCACTGTTATCCTCCTTGTAAAGATGGAAATCTTTTAAATGATATTTAGCAGAACTACTGTAGCAAAATAATAGATATTTTGAAAAGCTCTAACTTCCTTGCTTAAGCACTGTTGTCAAATGCTAATTAAATACATAGACATTCTTTTGCAAATTTAATAATTTAGTAACACCTATTGCTTCTCAATTTTTTGGTAATTGTTTGACTGTGTTCTCTGATATACTATTCATCCAGAGCATGTAACCTTCTATTAATTGATTGCTATGTTACTGTGCAGTCACACTAAACAAAGCAGTGCATCAGAGGTTTTGTGTAATTGCCCAAATCATGCAATTCACAGTAAGACTGATAGGCACAAACTTGATTGTAAAGTTGCCACCCTAACCACAGTGATCAGTAGCATGCTCAGTTGTGCACTACCTACTGAAGGTTGCATAGTAATAAATCTACAATCACAATAGGTAGGTTTTCATTTGTGCTAGAGAAAGTAATATAATTTCAATGCACCAGTATTTAAAAAGGCCTGGTGTCTCTCAGCTGTACCTCGCTTCTTCATGCTTCTTCCATAGGACCTCTCTGGGAATGCTGATCAGAATGACAAGTGGTTTTTCCATCCACGTTATTGACCCTAGCATGGCTGTTGCTCAGGCTTGAGGCATCCATACCACACTTAGGAATTCAGTATATTACACAGTCAGTGAGTTCATAGTGTGTGGTCTGTCTGGCCATTGGAGTTGGTGAACTTGATCCTATGCTGATGTGGCATGTGTGACAGAATGCTTCTTTTCGAAGTAGCTCTGGTGCAGGTGGATGGAATATTTGCTATGTGGCTTGAACAATGACATCAGGTGACATGTGGGAGTGGGATCAGACATCTTGTTTGCTGGTGGCAGTGCCATGCTTTTTTTTAGGTGGCTAAGATCTCATCTTTGCTGTATGTGTGTGGGTGTCTGGGTACATGTAATGTGAAGATAGTTTAGGAGAACAGTATGAAAAAGGCAGAAGCAAATATGGGTTGTTTACTAATAAGGTAACACTATCAAGATTAACACATTTAGTTGTAATGCATTGGAAAAGTAAAAATCAACATTGCCATGTAAAAATATTTGTATCTTTTCCTTACACACAGTTTTGTACCCTCAGCTGGAATTGTTTCATGATCATCTCTGACCTTGTAAATGTAATGATTGATTAAATGTTTTCATTTATTATAGGCTAGGGTTTCTGGATACAGATGTTTTAGCTTGCTTTAAAATTTTTTTTTAAAATGGTCTTAGTTCATAAAATAAGAATTTTTAAAAGAAGCTGATTGAAAATTTGTATTAATACTGATTTTTGTAATAGATGAGGAGATATTGTGATGATCTAGGGCATGTTTTTTTTGGAGCCACATCTAATTTACAGCTAACTGGAGGTGGCAATGGTAAATGAAGCAGCAACAGCTGGAGGAAGCAGTTCATTCAGCCTGTGCTTTGAATTTCTCTGGGGGTTGCTTATTGTTCTCCATTTGCTGTTCATCAAGCCTAGAGGAAGGTCCAGCTTAGGCATCTTAGACAATGAACTTATTTTGTGGTTTGCTTGTCTGAAGCACATGGGTTTGCACTCTAACCATAAAAAAAAAAAAAAAGTGTGTGTGGGATGGATTGAAACAGTTTAGAAAATTTGAAACCAATTTGGCTTAAATATCCATCCAGTGCCATCCATGGCACTTTGAATGGCCATGATTATTTTGTTTTGATTCATCTAATTACATTGCTAACTCAGATAGCTTAAGATCACTACATTTGGTTCTCTCTGGTTAAATGTTAACTGCCTCATGTATTCTTAATTTTTGTGATATTATTCAATTGTTCATCCTCTAATTTACTGTTAGGGAAATCTGAAATAAAATTTTTTCAGGGCAAACATCGGTATGTATTTGAATACTTTGCAGCAAGTTGTAGTTTCAAGAGCAATAAGTGATTGTGTCAAAATTCAAGTGGTCTATCATTCACAGTTTCCAAAGGATCATCTTACACTTCCAAAATGGAGGTGATTTGAAAGTTTTTGGAGTCATCAAAGTAGTCCATTTGAATAACAGAATGGTTTGGGTTGCAAGGGACCTCAAACCTTCAATCATCCTGCCATAATCAGGGACACTTTCCACTATTCCAGGCTGCTCAAAGCTCCATCTAACCCGGCCTTGGACAGTTCCAGTGATGGAGCATTCATGAGCTTTCTGTGCAACTTGTTCCAGTGTCTCACCAACCTCACAGTAAAGAATTTCTTCCTGATATTTAATCTAAATTCACTGTCCGTCAGCTTAAAACTGTTACCCTTTGTCCTGTCACTATAAGCCTTTCTAAAAAAGTCCCTCCCCAGCTTTACTGTAACCCTTTCAGGTACTGGAAGGCCACTATATGGTCTCCTTGGAGCCTTCCTTTCTCGAGGTTGGACAACTCCAGTTTTCTCAGCCTGTCTTTGTAGCAGAGGTACTCCAGCCTTCTGATTGACTTCCTGACCCTCCTCTGGACTTGTTCCAACACCTCCATGTCCCCTTGTGTCCACCTGGAACACAGTGTTCCAGGTGGAGTCTCACAAGAGTGGAGTGGAAGGGTAGAAATAACACCTTCAACCTGCTCGTTCTGTTTTCTAGGAGTCAAAAACTGGTAGGTAAAAACCTGTACTACATTTTCCAGTCTGCTGGATTGTGTCAGTTCGGGAACAGTAAAAGTTTAATCATCCTCTAATAACACCTAATCACCCAAATTGGTTTCCTTTCATTGTTCTGATTTCTACAAGAAATCAGTTGTAAGATTTGTGGGAGAGTCAGAAGTACAAACTGTTTGTTCAAAATGTTAAATGAAATGTGCAAAGTGTTTAAAAATGAGGACAAATGCTGACAGCACTGCATTTTCACGGCTTTGGAGATGTGGCCTTTGTTGCTGTTGACCTCAAAACTGACACTTATGAAAGTATTATGTGCTTCTTTCTGTATATATTTAATTTTTCTAATGTCCTGTTACCACATAGGTTATTTTGGGCTTTAAATTGGGTCTGAAAACCCAGTGGCTGTCTTGTTAAAGGACCAATTTTAATGCACTTTCTTGCACACAGTTATGCAGGATACAGAAAGTGACACACACAGCTGCCTCCCTGTCAGTAAAGCTGGTAGAGTAGGTATTAGTGCTTAAATTGGTATGAGCACTGAAGTTAGAAATCTAAACTGTAAGTACCCAAGTAATTCTGTCTTCAATTCAACTGGGATTAATTATAGAGCAATCTTGTCTTAGTTTTCTGTCATGTTTTTAGAATACTTTAATAAAACTGGTTGCTTATGTCAATTCTGTACCCATTTTGTGACAAAATACTATTGTATTCAGAAGATTGTCTTCTACAATTTAAATATACTGAAGAAAGAAAAAGATAATAGCTTTTTATACTAAATTAAGGCTTGAAAGAGCTTTTTTATTCCAGAGACCAAAATATTTAAAGCGAAACTGAATGATTAAGTCCCCTGTCAGTTGAAAAATAAATCATACTTTATTTATGAGAAAATGAAAATATGCTAACTAGATGATTATTCAGCTTGAAATTAATTTTTGATCTCTAGTGTACCTTAGGACAGGAAGAACCTTTCAACTAGAAGATTCACACTAAAGTGATGGCCAGAAGTTTGAAGTTAAGTTATATTTGAATGAATAAATGAAGTATTTGCAAATTCTTTTAACTTAGGTCACTTAGTAGTATTTCTGTCAATTCTGCCACAGACTGTACTTCAATGACTAGATAGCAGTGGTGGTGTTTACTAATTTAGATATCTGTGCTTTGAAACATAAGTATTAGGAAAAAAATTTTTAGGTAATTCAGATTTCAGTTGTAAAGAAACAAAGGCAGTTGTTTCTCCCTGTTGTTATCATTTCTTTTTGGATACCTGTCATATACCACCTCCGTATCTGAAGGGTGAGTGCCCAAAACTGAGCGGAAGAGCCCTCACTGGGTGGGTATGAAGTTTACAAACCTTGGGTCTCTGGCAAATTCTCCTTTAGAAATACTGACCAACTGCTGGTATCTGCATACCAGTGAAAGTACACGTTGTACAACTTAATATTCTTATTGGCACCATTTTTTGATCAGAAGAGATAGATTTTGCCTCTTAGCATGTTCTTGCTGCTGGGCTCACAGCATGCTGGTTTTGCTGCCTGCCAATGCTGGAAATAAGAATTAAAATAAGTTAGTACAAGGGCTGCTTTTACAGTGCTTATTAAAATTAATAAGGTTTGGTTTCTTAAAACATATTATTGGACTTCTCCCCTTGAATTGGTGTGTTGCTGGACAAAAAATCTCTCTATCGGGTTTGAATATAACATCTTTTTTAATCTTGTAGAAAAACTTCAGTTTTCTGAGGGATTGTAATCCTTTGTGAACTGCTGTTTAAAGGGTTTGCATCTCATTTCTCCACACTTAACCTCTATAGGCTCCTGAATGTATATCTGATAGCTTTTATGTAGGTGGTGTGGATTTCATATGTGTGAATGGCAGCTCTTCTATGCCTTTTGGCTATCCAAGAGTATTATATTCTCTTATAATGTATGAAATGTAAGTATTTCATGTATCATAAGGGAAGAGATAGAAGATATATTAAATAAGTGTATATGTATTATATGTGTTAATAAATCATAACTGGCTGAGATTGGAATCCAAGCTGTTGTGCTTCTCAGAAGCTAAATGGTTAAGCAAGTAATTTATAGTGGAAAATCTGTATGATGTTTTTCTTATTTTTTGCTATTAACAAATCTTCTATGAACGCATAACTTTCTCATTCATTCTGGTTATTGCTTTTGAGCCATGAATTACTTGCAGATTATTAGTGTTTAAAATGCAATGATGAATCTCAGTTGAACTCTGACTTTGTTATATGGAAAGATAATGTTTTCAATGTGCAGGTGGAGATGAAATTATTTTCTGGTGTGACCCTGCAATTTATAAGATCAGTTTTAGTGTGTGTTTTATCTTTTCAGTGTGGAAAGAGCAGAAGTGGGCACGAAACCCTTTGAAACAACTGCAATTGATGGCATAAACAATAAATATGCAGCAGCCTTCTCCTTCACTTAGTACTTGTCAATTGCTTTAGTCCTTTCCTTAAAATAAATGTTCTGGGTCACTGTAGCAAAACATTACTGTATATTTCTGGATAGCTTTTTATCACTGGGGATTTCCTCTGGCAAAAAAAAGCAATACTTTTTCCAGGAATCAACTCAGTACCAGAGAGATGCAAAATAAACAGAACAAGAAATCTACTGTCTTTCAAGGGACTCCCAATAATTTCCTTTTTCTACACGTGTCACTATTAGGCAAAAAAACCTCTTATACCTTTTTGTAAAGCCACTTATGCATTCAGAAGTAATTTTGTTCTAATGTTATCAAATAATCATTACACTTTGGAAGATCACTGTGAGTTGGGTAAGAAAGAAGAGCAGTATATTCAGTGTTTATAAAAAACAAAACTCGGCAACCTCCCCCTCCCCCCCGAAAAAAAACCCCACAAAACCCCCAAACCAAACAAACAAAAAACAAAAAAAACCCATAACCACCAACAAAAAACAACCAACCCAAACCCATCCTCCCAATAAACTAAACAAAACATCTCTTCCCTGCAAATAAGTAAAAATCCTCAACAAAAATACAAGCAAAACCCAAACCAAAGGTACCAAACACCACCTCCAACCAATGAACAAAACAAAAAAATGCCACAGAACAAGTCCCATCCACGCAAATGTAATTAAACAAACCCCAAAAACCACACTTGTGGTTCGAAGGATTCATTGGGTAGCGGACCAGCACTTTCATATTGTCCTTGGAATACACAGGTGAAAGGCAAGTATGTAGTGCAGGAGAAAAATAATTAATCTGACCAAGTTTTTTGTATGAGCTGTTGTAGTCCCTAGCATGCTTCTGCCTCCCTTGCTGGCACACAAAGGTGCACAGTCTGCAGAACTTCAGAACCCATGAAGTTCATCCATTTCCCTTTATGCTGAAAGTGCTGACCAGAAATCAAAGGGGAATTGAGAGTTCAGGCAGGGAAGCTCCATCTGTGACTCAGTGTTTTCCATCATGTACAGCATCAAATGCCATTCTAAATTTGAAGCCTGCATCTATACTGAGGAGTAACAGAATGGACTGTGCAGAGATCTACATTCAAATACCTGAATTTGCTTACTGTTAGATATTTTTGTGTGTTTAAAGAAAATGTTTGTCATGCATTTCCTTTTTAGAAGAAACAAAATAGTCAACACAGAAAAAAGTGCTTAGTGTTGTTTTTGTCAACTTTTTAACTTTTTTTTAATTTTGGTGGCATTCTTCAATTAATGTCAGCATATCTTACTACAAAGTCCCATGAAACCATTCTAGTGTGTGCTGCAAATATTTATTGCCAGTATGACAAATCATTTAACAATACTCAGACAATCAAAGCAGGTTTATTCTAAACAAATTTAAATCTCTCATTTTTACAAAATCTTTAGAAGACTAAACAAAGCTTCTAACCACTCCATGCATGTATTTGTATTTGTTTGGGGTTTTTATTAAAAGCAAGGCAATACAAACCAAAAAAGACAACTGAACAGTTAATGTAACTGATGATTTGAAATTTTTGCTCTGATACAAGTTGGAGATTATGCAAGTGACCTACTTAATATTTTTCTGGGGTTTTTCTAGGATCTTTATGTGGCAGAGTGATATTGTAACTTTTCTATAACAAGCCAGGATAAAGATGGGCTGCTCAAGCACAGGGAACTTTTTTTTTTTTTAAACACGGTCTATAAAAGCTTGCAGCTTTTAAATAAATCATGTATATTGACATTGTTTTGTTGTGTTGGCTTGGGTTTTTTCATTTGGTATTTTTTATGTTGACACTGGCACATTTATAATGTACAAATTTGTCTGCTGGGACTTGGAACAATTTTCTATCTTCAGAATAGAACAGGAAGACTTTCTTTGTGTGTATTTATGCATTGGAGGAATAAATTGTTAATATAAGGGTTAATGTAAATCAACTTCACATCCCAGGTATTTAGAGCAGAATTTTTCTCTATGCCTGTTTCAATGCCAGGTTTAATAAGGAAGATTTACTTTTAAAGGCAATGGGTCTTTGTGCTCTTTTGTGTTCAAATCCACAGGTCAGATGGGATTTATTCAGTGGAAATGAGAGAGATTGCCCATTTGATTGGAAGGTTTGGAAGATCATAGTTATTAAGAGAGGTCCTTGACAACTGGAGAAAAGGTAACCTTATACCCATAGAAATAAGAATTTAAAAGGAGGACCTGGGGAACTATAGAGTGGCCAGACTCGTTTCAGTCCCAGGGAAGGTCATGGTAAATACTTTTGGAGTGCCAGTTTTAAACACATGAAGAACAAGTCTGCAATCATAAGTAGTCAACATCGATTTAGCAGAGGAAAGCTGTGTTTGCCTGTCTTAACTACTTTCTACTTCAAAGTGTCTGGCAAGGTGGATGAAGAAAGATCAGTGTTGTTATATGGTTTGACCTTGGTATGGCTTTGCCATCTTTTGTAGTGTTTTCATGTAGAAACTTAGGAAGTTGGATGAATGGTGGGCTGAAAACTTACTGTACTGCCAGGCACAGTGGGTTGGGGGACAATAATGAGCAGTTAATATGGAGGAGGATATTTATTCTTTAGAGTTGTAGCATCATGGAAATACTGGTTGCAAGAGACCTCTGGACCTTGTTATGTTGTCTGGAAGAATTTGAGCTCCATCTTTAGTTCCGTTATCCATCAAAACGTAGAGGCACTTTTGGATTGCCCTTTAGCTTCTTTTCAGCTTAAGTTCAGCTCCCTCAACTTTTTCTTCTACATAATTTTCTGTTGATCACTGTCTACAGTGGATTCTGAGCATACTTTTTGAATTAGACCACCTAAAACCAGGCACTGTAATGCAGATGCAGTCTCACGAGGGTTCAGTGATGGCCATAAACTCTGGTTTGAGAGGTTTTGGCAAAACTTGAGGGAGAAAGAAATTAAAAAGAAATTACTAGAAGAGTAGAGCAGCAGTGGAAGAGATTGCCCAGAAATTCTGGAGTCTGAACACTTAGAGCTTTTCAAAATTTTGCTATGTAAACCTGTGTCTGATCTGATTTTAGTGATGCTCATACTGTAGCTTAAAGTGGGAGGCTCAACTAAAGAACCTTTTGGCATCCCTTCTACCAAGCAATTCTATTGATTGTAAGATTCATTACCATGTGAGAACTGATTTTTATTTTTAAATCTGTGTTTTCACTTAGAATTTTCCCCTCTTTCATATTGCTAAACAGTAGCTAAACTGAACTGTAGAACTGAAAGATCTGTTTCAAAAGGATGTAATTTCAAACCGCTACTGTCCAACCGAGTAACTCCTAGAGGAGAATTCATAACTCTGAAGATCTTGTATCAGACCTGTAAAAATCATTCTATAAGAACTGAGCACTTAATATCAAACCAGGAGTTTGCTTCCTTTCACATGATTAAAAGGAATGTATCTTAAGTCTTTTTGCAGAACAAAGGTCTTTAACACAATCCTTATTTTTCTGGGGAGACAATCTGAATACTGTTTTGTAGATGAGTGGATGCCAGTTAAAGCCAGGTGGTGGCCAGTCACCGGTGGTGTCCGACAGGGCTCAGTACTGGGACCATTCGTGTTTAACATCTTTATCAATGATATGGACAAGGGGATAGAGTGCACCCTTAGTAAATTTGTAGATGACACTCAGCTGGGTGGAAGTGTTGATCTTGAGGGTAGGGAGGCTCTGCAGAAGGATCTAGACAGGCTTTATTGTTGGGCCTATGAGTTTTACCAAGGCCAGATGTCGGGTCCTACGCGTTGGCCACAGCAGCACTCACCAGTGCTACAGCCCTGGGGAGGAGAAACTGGAAAGCTGCCCAGCAGAGAGGGGCCTGGGGGGGATGGCAGCCAGCTGAACATGAGCCAGCAGTGTGCCCAGGTGGCAAAGAAGGCAAACAACATCCTCACCTGGGTCAGGAACAGTGTCAGCAGCAGGACCTGGTAGGTGATTGTCTAGGATCTGTACTAAAATACAGAGTAAGTGGGTAAGAGTAAAATGTAGTGAAAATAAAGCAGGACTGCAGGTAATGTCCCAGGAACAATTAGATCAGGTGTGTACCTCTCTCAAAAAATCTTTCAA
The DNA here is from genome assembly GCF_036169615.1 of Heliangelus exortis. Lineage (NCBI taxonomy): Eukaryota > Metazoa > Chordata > Aves > Apodiformes > Trochilidae > Heliangelus > Heliangelus exortis. The sequence goes on along the minus strand of NC_092429.1, from coordinate 20,584,724 downwards.
AAACAATGCTTCCATAAATATTTTGCAGGCAATGATATTTGGGGTCTTTTGTATGGGCAGTGCCAAGAACAAAGTCTTCACACAGTTTTGGAAGGAAAATGAGCATTAAAATTAAAGACGTTAACTCAAATTATTTTGCTAAAGGATGGGGTTTTTTGTGAGGAAGTTCTGGTCTAGCAGGAGATTACAGCTAATTTAAAAGAATCCTGTGAAGAATTAGGTTTCAGTAATTATTGATGCAATTGTGAACCAGTGATTTGATCTACCAGGTAGAAAAGAAAGGGTGAATTTCATAGTTACTAGAAAAAAGTATCATCAGCATGTAAAGCAGATGGGAGGAAGGATGTAGTGGTGGCCCATGCCAGAAAGCAATAGCGAGAAAGTTGGTAAACAACTATACAGGTAAACTTTCAGAAACAGAGTCAGGGGAGCCTCTATTAGCTTGGGTAAATTTCAGTAGGGTGCAGGGTGTTAGAGGGAGTAGAGATCTCAGTTCCTTCCAATAACAGGCTTGCTTACTCAGGTTAGTATTTCTCATGGACCAAAACTTGCTACCATTGCAGCTTGTATTGGGGAAAGTAAAAACTCCTCTCCCTAGTTATGGCCATTAGTGGAAGAGAAATGTGGTCAGGGCCCAAAGGGTAGAAACATTCCAGGACTATCAAGTTTTGGAGGAGCATGGAGGACACCTGAATGGTTTGTCTTAAATGCTCCAAGCCTCCTCCAGCTGTGTGTTGCACAACTGGTGGGTGCTGGGAAAGATGAAAAGTTGCAAAGAGAAAGACTGCTTTTATACTTCCTTTTCTCTAGTTCTGTTTCATGTATACATTTGCACATTGTTTTTGCTTACTGTATATGAATTCTTATAAGATGCACTTGCTTGCCATCTGTGACCATTTTCTAATTTACATCCATCTATAATGTTTCTTAGCACAAATTACCTTGCTTAAATATCCAGTTTTGGTGTTCCTCTTTAGAAAGGAAGCTTTATTTGGCTTTTTGACATAGTAGTCTCAGACTGTAAATGGGATGAGAAAAATTTGGCTTTCCTCTGAACAAAAGATACTGTGTTTATTCAAGAACTTTTTATTAAAAAGCATATGCCAAAGATTATGTAGCAGTAAGATAGCATATGCCTGAAGGAACTCTGCGAGGCATGTACCTTTGAAAATATTTTATTTCTGTGTTTCTTTTTGAAACGAAGTGTCAAAATATGAAAAGCCAACAGGGAGCTGTCACTAATGCACCAAGCAGATTTTATTTACAACATGTTTTCACATAGTGCCTTCCAGTCAAAAAAGATATAAATAATACGCTGGAATACTAATATGTTAGTGTGTTTGAAGGTGAAAATAATCTAGGATAGGCATAAAAATTGAAAATAAGGATTCTGATGTGCAAACGCTTGTATATGAAATATGTTCCCACGTGTATGCTCTTACATATATTTAATCATAGGATTACAGCTCAAGTATGTATGTCTTTATTGACCTGGGGACAAATGATTTTGGAATTAGAAAAATTCTACCACCTTTCACTAATGTGAAAAATATTTCCCTGTTTTAAATATAGTATATCTATAGTCACTGTCTCGCCATTTTGGAATTATTGCATCTCATCCTCTGGACACAGGCAATAAGTCTTGTCCTTGGTCATGCTAAATTTTCACTGAGGACTTATTTTCAGTAATCTTGAAATATTATTTCATGTGAAACACTTTTTTTTTTCAATTTTTGTCAGTCATAGGTACTGTGCTACTGGTTAACTCTCTGGCTTGTGGCACTCCAATGCTTCCCTGTATAGTGTGGCTGCCTCTCCTCTCTTGTAGGGGCAGTGATGTGTTGTTGTCAACTGCTCACAAGGAGCCCTTTACCCAGTCAGTATGTGGGACTCACCAATGTGACCTGTTAGACCAGAACTTATTGTCATCCTAAAACCTGCCCAGCTTTGCTTGTCTGCTTTGAAAGGCTGCTGGGTAGCTCTTGATCACTCAAGTGCCACTGAATCTTTGTGACTGCCTGAAAGGAAGTTTTCAAAGGCTCAGAAATAGGAAAGCAGAGTGTATAGATGATTGTGGTTTTCATTCCTTCAGGTCTTACCCAGCACTTTTTACAACAAAGCAATGCGTCTTCATGAATATTTCATACTGTCTAACACACTTGGGCCTCCATTGGAACCTCTGAACTGTTTTCTAACGTAGATGTTGTGCAGTAGCATAAGTATGATGTTGGTTTTACTTTAATAAGGGAACAGTAAGAAAGTTTCCTAGTTGTACTGATTCCAGATATATGAGAAACAATAAATGATATTTTGAAATAATTGTTCCAGGACCAGTCAACATTTTCTGACAAATCTGTCTTGGAAGGCTACCTTTTATTTTTTTTTTTTTTCTTTTTAATTTTTTCTGAAAAACATTTAAAATTAAAATATTTCATGAAGTCCAGTAGGTCTTGAGCAACTTGACAGCTGTACTATAATAACATCAATAAAATAGTTACATTACATTTCAGTTCAATTTTCAGGTTTGTTTCAGTATTTTTGCCATTTTAATTCATGTTGATATTTATAAATACCTGTTTTATCATATTTCTGTGCAGTCATTCCATAGATGTACAAGTGGTGTTGGTTTTCTGTTTGTTTACTTGTTTTACACCTCTGACTGGTCAGTTAAGAAGATTGAACTTAGATTTAAATTCTTTTCCTTTTGTGTTTTCTTTTGACTGTCGTTATCCCCATAGCACCTAGGCACTAGAAGCAGAATCTTTAAGGAAAGAAATAATAAAACTGGAAATAATGCCATATAAGAGACCATTTCCAGTACAGCACAGAGAAAATGGTTTGCTTCCCACAAGCCCCTTCCTTTTGTGGTAGGCTGCGCTGTAAGGCAGCACTTGCTGATCTCATTTCACCTTAGTGAAGCACTGGTTTGCAGGATAAAATAAGGCCTAGGAAGCAGCAGGCTTCTCCAGAAAAGGAACAATGTCTCAGATGCTTCTGCTAGCTCAATGAATGGAAGAGATTTCTTTGATTCCCAAAGTAGTTTTGCAGGAGATGTACGAGCAGTCTTGGGAGATGGCAGGATAAAGCAGCTCACAGAACAGCATTTTTCTAAACATCACTTATAAGTAAAGGAATCTGCTTCCAGTGCTTGCTTGGAAGAGAAGCTGCTGTAGCTGTTCTGCAGTGTGATTTCTAGGGTTGTATCTGAGTAACCCTGAAGCTGTCCTCAAGCTCTTCCTGTGCAGAAAGCTGTGGTGCAGAGAGGTGAAAGAGGATTTCAAGATAGTTTGTGTATTCCCAGATATAAATTTGCTTCTTTTGAACTGTAGACTACTGTCCAGAGAAGAGATCTGCAATTTCTGTTCCTGAAGAAAAACAGTAAGTAGAGAGGTACCATGAAGGGAAGCCTAGGTCTCCTGGACTTGGTTTATCTGTGGAAGCCATGGAGAAACTGACCTTGGAACACAGCTAGACTTAGAATTGGTCCACTCAGTTTGCAGGTGTTGCGGTTCCTGCCTCTTGATAAGGATGAAACTAAGCACAGATGAAGGTGTGATGGCTGCTATGGTGCATCCCCCCATAATGCTGAGGTTTAGATGCAGTCATTGCTGTGTCTTAGGCTATGGAGGAATGTTGTACTCATGGACATGTGGTAGCACTGATACTCTTAAACTGTCTGTTCTCAGTTCTTACTTCCAGTAAAAAAAAAAAAAATAAAAAAAATCAACCCCCCCCACAAGAAAACAATTTTTAAACTTGATCATTGTCATAATTCGGTCAGCAAAAATGCAAAATGGGATGAGGGACAAGTTTTTCAAAACTCTGGGTATAATCTAAGCATATATAAAAAAAAAATCTTACTGGTGTTGAATATTGTAGATAACAGCTGTGTGCTGAAGTCCCTTCCACTTACACTGTACACTTAAGTGTACAGTTTGATTCACTTCATTTTATGACAAAGATTCCTGACTAATTAGATGGATAAGTAATATTTTTTTATTAAATTATATGTTCACAAATTTAAGTACAGACATATTGAAATACAATAATTTTTTCTTGAGTATGTACAACTAATATAGTACTTCACAATCTTGCCCTTAATTTAGTGCTTTTGTTTAAATCTTCTGTCTCTTTACCATTTTCAATTTTCATTAAATAATGACTAAAATGAAATTTTTAGTAAAACACAGACTTAGGAAGAAATTTTGAAAAGTGAAGAGAAATGTAACTTCTTGTGAGATTTTCATCACCTTTTTATTCCTGCTGTCATTTTCATTTCCCTCTTATTTTTTGATTTAAAGCTAGCTGGACCTGGTTCAAATACTCATGCTATTTTGACGATATTTATGGATCAAAAGAATATGATTTCCATAGTAACTGCTCCAGGTTTTGAGCAAATATCTGCTTTGAAGGTGCTTTCTCTTTTGAGTTCGTATTTTGTGCTTATTTGATTAACTGCAGGAGGGATTTACATCTTGTTTATGAACAGAGGACTTAATTTGAAGAACAAATGTGAAGTTCAAAATAGAATGGAGTGTTCAAGGTACTAGATCTGACTGCAGAGTTCTGACAGCTTCTTGCTTTGTTCTTGACTATTTAAGCTTATACAAAAAGCAATCTTCAGCATAAGAAATATGAAGTTATAGAAAATATTTCATATTTCATAGTTTCTAACAATGTTTTCTGAAAGAGTTATTTCTATTTATAGTTTTGTGGGCCACTGGCTGTCCATTTGGTGGTAATGCATATGACGTGGTTGCTTAGTGAAAATGTAGCTTCTAAAATGAATTAAAGGATAAGGGTTCTGAATGGTTTTTTTCCTAAAATTATTTTGCCAAGAAATTTCTATAGTTATCACAGAAATTCTTTGTATATGTGAATGCAGTTGAAGTATTTCATGATGTCAGAAATACGACTGCCAATGCAGTCTTTAATTTTTAAGTTACATTTTACACTGTGTTAAAATTCTAGGAATCAAACTTAAGCAAAAGTGATTGAAAATATTGGAGTCAAGCTGCAAAGTATGTAGTGTAGTTTGAAAGAAATTACTGAAATTACTGTAGATATAGGCTGCCTTTTTTCATAGAACATATGGGTGGATGGGGCACAGAAACTGGATTTTTCTGTTGAGTAGAAATTTTTCACTTGTGGTAGCTGGTAGGTGAAAGCCTTGATGGCAGCTATCTGTTGCCATTTTGTATTTCTGTTAGCAAAATGGTGGCTTTCCTTAGCTATGGCAAGCTTGCTCTGTAAACACTGATGATAATGACTGAAATTATTGTTGCTTGCAACTAGCAAAATGCTTTCGGACAAAGATTTCCCATTTTGAATGCCTGCTCTGCCAGCATGTTAGCTCCATTCACCTGTAGAACTTAATCTTGGAACAGCTGTAATATCCTTGTATTGAGTGTACTCAGCACCATTTTTTTCTGAATGAGTCACCATTTATTGCCAACCAGGGTAAAAAAAAACAAAACCCAAAAAGCTATTAAATTCAGAGATTCCTGAAGTGCATGTGGAATGTTGATAAACATTACATGAATTGTTGAGAAGCCAGTGGTACTAAATATAATGAATCCATGGCTTTGAGGATGACATAATTCTTGCTAAGGCTCAGCTTTTCTGACTGGTTCAAAAGTGCAGGTATGTGTGTGTATGCTTATGTATTTACCTGCACATATGTGGCTGGTTGTGGGAATACCTACTTTTGTCAGTGTAACATTTCTTCTCTGAGGAATGAATGAGGTAAGGGATTTGTAGGGCACAGTAGAATGTGATTATCTAATGAGTAAATTTGTATTATGCATCATGATATAGACTCGTGAGAAGGCAAAACTGAAGCTCCACAGGCATTTCCTAGTGTTCTTGTGTGTACTGGAACATCTTCTAAAGTAAAAAACAAGGGATATTTGTTGTGAGCAACAACACCTCCCATTGTGTTATTGGCAAGGTTAGAGTTACTTTGGGCATTGTACCATCAGTTGCTAACTCCTGGGTTATTGAAGTAGCTGCAATAGGCAGAGGCACTAAGAATGAAGAACTAAAATCTGCATTAGAAGAAACTTGAAGGGGACTTCCTCTGTGGGTCATTTCGGTGCCAGTATGAAAGACTTAAGCCCATTCCTCCTTCTTTTTCCTCCCCAAAATCCCCAAAGTGAAGGTGGATGTGGGGATATTTTGGGTCAGTGTGCAGTGTTATACGGTAAGTATTCCAGTGGGGATGGGGTTCTGAGCCACTGAAGGGCTGTTTGGATGATTCTTCATTGCTGTTGTTACAATGTCACACAGTGCCCTCTGCCAAGCCGTAAGCTCATACTGTGTGTCCCCACCCCGATGGAGGTCAGGAGATCTCAGTGACAGGCTTCAGAATTGCAGGATTTGCCTTGTTTTGCTGTTCTCTCTTAATTTCCCATTTCATGTGTTGATAATGCACCCACAGAGGAACTGGGCAGTACGATGTATTATCCTAATTGCTTTTGATTAAACATTGCTCAGAGCTTTTGCAGCCTAACCGTAAAGCAAAGGCACAAGGACAGCATTTTGGTCTCTTTGGGGAACCAGTCTCTCTAAAACCCTGATTAGGTTGTAGGGAGCTTCCGTGTTATCTTATTTTGGTCACTGGCCTTTATATAAATGCAGTATATAGCTGTGTTTCATGGGATGTAGCTGTGTTTCATGGGATGTTGGGGGAAAGGTGGAGGGAAGACAAAATACTTTTTTTCATGTTCTATATCACCACCCACAGTATCAGCTGCTGTAATTTGCCTGGGTTTATACTGTTATTCATTAAAGAAAATATCAGAGCAAGATTACTTTGGTTACTTAGCTCTTCTGTAGTCTTGAAGTTTGTGTGCCATTTTGTGGTATCTGGTGACTGGGAAGTCTTCGCTATTAACACTAATGTTTTTTAATGTTTTTTAGAAAACCAGTTAGTAACAGGCCTCTTCAGCCTTATTTTCTAACTTTAATAGTTTGTTCTTCAAGGAGCCAGGGCATAACGCTATTTACTTCCTCTATTTATTTCCTCAGATGTATACACAAATGGAAGTGCCTGATAAAAGGCTATGAAATTTTCCCTACTATTTTTTAGTGTAATTTTGTGTGAGGAAACCAGGCTGATGGCTTTCTGTGGGGGCTTCCTTTATTTGCATGGAGCATTTTGTCTTCACTAGACCCAGATACTGCTTTTATTATAGTCAGATTACAGATACCTCTTAGTAGGAATGAATACAGATTGTAACTAAGAATGGGAAAGACTGACCAAAGTGTTTTGTTTAGGAAATTACTAAATTTCACATTTGATTTATGATATTGGAATAAGAGAGAATCATAAAATGTTTTTCAGGATTTTAACTGGAATTCTGAAATCAAGAGGGGTAGCTTTTCAAGACTGTTCAGTCAAGCCCCTGTTGCACTGAATATCTTATGGTTTACATTCATTCATGCAAATATGCTGTAGTTTGGTCTCACAAAAAAAGTTCTATAAACCTACTAAGGTTCAACAGTTGCAATTTTGTACTGAATTAAGAAGTCAGGAAATTGCTTTTATTGCAAATTGTCCACCGATAAGCATGTAATCTGAACAGGATTTTTTAAAAAAATGCTGTTTCTTGGAGTTTCCATGTGAATGTTTCTCATAGTTCTAGGTGTCAATATTTCTCATAATTCTAAAAGTATAATACTATAAAGTATTTCTGACCTTTTTGAAAGGTTCACTGCTTGCATATTTTTTAAAATAGAGAAGGGGTTTTAAAAAGCTTTGTTAGGTTAGCTTCTTTTAGAGATGCATTTTTTAATATTAAAGAATTGTATGTCTGTGCATAATTTGACTTGACTAGTTGATTTTTTCAGTATATTTTGCACACTGATTTTATCATGGCAGCACTAAATTTAATAGAGTAGCCTTTGACATTTGTATGAGTGCTGAAGTAAAACTGCTCTTCTAACTCAGGAGCTGAATAACTTCTAAAGGGATGCTGAAGAAATTGCTCCATGGTGTGCCATGCACCTCAGCTCCTCCTAAGGTAGGAGACAGCAATAGATGCATAGCATGTCTGTCACGTCAAGGATACCCTGGAGTGCTCTTTTTTTTCAGAATAAGTGAATTTCCTTATGTTCTTGCTAAAGGGTAATAGTTTTGAATCTTGGATAGTGTCCTGATTTTTTTTTTCTCCAAATACATAAAAGTGTCCTTTTCCAGAAACAGATCAACTAGCAAACAAGAGTGTGCAAATTCCACTTGAGTAGTATTATATTGAATAGAAAATTCAGTGTCATGGGTCTATGTACAACTGAGTTAGCTCCTAATAACTGGGATGCTTTGACTTCAGGAGAGGTAACTGCATACAGAGATGTTTGATTGAACGTTGCCTGATATTTCATAGGTGTTTTGTTTTTTTTTTTTTTTTTTTTTTTATGGCATCACTGGCATGCATGAAATGAGTTAATGGTTTTAGTTTGCTTCACAATGGAACATTTTCCATGTTGGTAGTGGCAAAAGCTGTTGTTGTTGCAGCAGAGATGTTAATTTTTGTGAAGGGAGGCAGATACCTTCCTCCTGTACAAAAAGGACATAAACTACTATCTGATCATACAAACATAGAGGATGCCAGTGCTCCCACACTATTGGAACCAAACTACGTCTTTTATTTAAATTTGACAGACAGAAAAAATATTGAATAAAATGACTAAGTAAGGAGTAAACGGTGGCTCAAGAGTAAGAGCTTAGTTCTACCCTTTGCTGAAACCTGTATTTGTGCTACTCTGGGGATCCCTGGAACTGTGAAACCAAATACTGGAGGACAGACAACAGGTTCCCTGGGCTTAGAGAACCTGTGAGCCCCTCCATCACTCCAACCCTCTATGCATTGTCTCTTATTCTTTGTTTCCTTCTCCTTGGTTGGAGCAGCAGCTGGCTCTGAGCAGTGGGCTGCAGCCGGGCTGTGCTAGCAAGGGTGGTCACCCAGCTGACTGCAGATCACCTACCACTGTTCTTCACAGCTGCTCCATGACAGCCAGTGCCTCTGTTCAAAAAAACTATTTCACTCCATTGTTGTTCTCTGTTGAGAAACTACCATTTGCTCATGCAGAATCACAGTGGAAAATATCAAGTAATTTTGAATTTTGGGGAGGAAGGGAGAAAGCCCCATAACAAAAATAACTCATGAGGATGAGCCAAGCCTGCATTTAACTCCTCTTCATCGTATGGTTTTATTATGTAATGCTTTAAATACAGGAGAGACAGGCAGGTGGCAAAGAGAAGGAGAGGACATCATGCATCATAGAACACAACCATGCTGTCCCTAAGTAGTGGAAATGAATAAGAGGGAAGGAATAAAGCCACAAACGTAACAATAACAGAGGTGTACATGGCTAACCCAGATAGGAGATTGATAAGAGCAGATATAGGTTTCATGACATGTGATACCTTCTTTCCTTTGATCTCTCTGGTTCGCGCTCTGTGTTGTTTTGAATTCATTTTCCAAGACTGTTGTAACTTCTTTCCCTTGGAAATTGGGTTTCTGTTACTGTTGGATACCACATACCTTTCATTTTTGTTTTAGATTTAATGGAGTCTACATGTTGATGTAATATAGTGTGAGATGGTTGCATTTTTCACAAGTTGCAAACTGTTGTATGTCCTGCTCATGGCAGTGATATTGCTATAAGACTTTGTGGGGGTATTACATAATTACAGTAAAAATAATTTGTATTCCTGTAAGTTTTTTAAGTGTATGGAGATAAATAATTATCACTAGTTTGCATGAGCTGATTCTTCATAATCTAAAAAATAAAAAAATAAATTAAAATATCAATAACAAGGCTTCAGCTCCTCCAGCCCCACAGCTGGCTATCCTGGTCATATAAATGCTGTTTCTCATTGGCAAAACATTCTTGTTTACAGTCCTACAAGTCTCAAAGTTATCAGTTTTTTAAAAAGGCAATGTTTCTGCTGGCTTTAGACTTTTTTTTTTTTTTTTTTTTTTTTTTTTGTAGTAGGCCAGATAAGCTTTACTGCAGAGTCCAAAATAGCCTATTTTTTGAGCTCTTGCAAGGAGGAGTTCATGAGAATGCAGTTTGTTTATTTAAGATAGCAATAGTAATACAGAAAAAATAAGCTCATGAAAGTCGGTGTCAGGTCTATGTCGTTCCAACACGTCTCCTTTCATCTCTTGCTAGCTGTGTGTCTGCATTTAGACTATTCTTGCTGTTGAAAGCCTGTTTGCTTTGCTATGTTATTTTGCTTGTAAGGTTGTAATAAGGCTAAAGGGCTTGTTTTTCGAAGCTGGTAAGTACTTCTTGTGTTCTGCTGTACACCTTCAATATCTATTACTTGGAGCACTCAAGACCTTGTAAGATCCTACCATTCTAGAAAGAGAAATGCACTCAAAGTAGTTTGTAATTCTCTGATGGAAGTCACTGTAGCCTCCACAAGTGCCAGATACTATTATTATTCAGGTATTGTACCAGTAGCATGTACTTCTGCATTTCACTTATTCTTCAAAAATTTAGAGAAATTGTTCCCTGTTACCAGTGATGAGAGCGTTTTTAGTGTCTGTAGTATCCTGTATTTTTAACTGGTTACTTATTTATCTCTTTGTTAGATAATTATTCCCCAACTTTCTTCTGAAACCCTGACAGATGAAAGTTTTTAGTTAAGAATTAAAAATCAAAGCAGCAATTTTACAAAGATTACATGCCTATTCTGTTTACTTTTCCTTCTCCTAAAGCATAAAGTGTACAGAACTTTCCTAGAGGTAGATTTTCAGCCTTGCCATAGCTAGAGTTTGTTCAACTTTTTGCAAGAATTAGTCATGTCTGAATAGTTGAAATTAACTTTTTCAAAATGGTCTAAACATGAAAATAGTCTCTTGATGCTGTCTTTTGTAATGTTTGGAGAAAGTAATCACCTTTATCAGGTCCAACTGTGAAGTCATTGTTTTTTAACAAACTGAATGCTTTATTACAGAGCACTTTTACCTCCATCATGTCCCTTACTTGGAAATTGAGCTGCTACCTTGGGCTCTTTTCTCCAGCCAGTAGGTAGTGCAATTAGGTCCACAAAAATCATCCCCTACAAAAGACCTCTTAGGATGCAGTGAGTTTCTCTCTGGAGGTGCTTATCTGTCTTGACTATAGAGATATACATAGGTAATAAGCCTAGAGTAGACACCCATGTTTCCGTGTTAAAAAGTAATCTGAGTTGATTGCCACTCTAAAATCATATATTATCACAACTGACTAATATGCTTTTGGCACGCCAGTTGAAGAGGACTGTAATTAGTCATTATCTCTGAATCATTACTCAAATAAACCTTTCAGGGAATTGTTCCTGATTAATGATTGCAAAACCAAGATCTGTAAGAATATCTGCAGAAGAGACTGTGATCTTTGTTGCTTCAAGGAGTTTTAGTTCTGAGACTCATTATAGCTGAGCTGGCCTTGTGAGTGGCCCTGAAAAATTATTTGTCTCCAAAGTACCTCTAGCACTGAGCTTGATAAGTATTGTAAGAGACTCTTGCAAACATACTATTTTTTTTTTTTTTTTTTTAAGGTGGAGTCCATCTTTTTTTTCTTCTTAGCACACCTCCTTGTTCACCTTGTAGAATGTGTGAGGAGTAGGGCTAAAAACATGATTATATTCTCTGCTGTGTAAATTAGTGTAGCTTCACTGACTGAAAACACTGTCCTACTGCTTCATTAAAAGATGAAATCTGGGATTGTTTGAGGTTTATTCTTCACACCTGTATACATGGTGCTCCAGTGCAGGAAACATGTTCCTGTAGTCTGGCACTGAAAATGGGGAGTCCTGTGTGCATCTAATTTCTACTCTTGGTATAGCTGCAGTTGGCATGCCAGGAGCATATATATGATTAATAATTTATTAGAAATATTATATATTTGAATTGGAGGCAACCGAGAATTTAATGTAAATTTAAAATTTAGCTATGTTGTAAATTTGATTAAAAAAATCTGATAAAACTGTGTGATTAAAGGAAAATGGATTAAGACCATTTTCTTAGGTAGTGGTGGGGATTTTTTTCTATTTAAGGTGTAGGCTTTTGCCAAAAGTAAATAAATTGAAATTTAATTGAAATTAAAACCTTAATTTCAAGTTCTTATGTCCTTTAAGATTTCGTTCTCTTCCAGTATTTGCTTTTGCTGCTAGATAGGTACTTTAGATCTAAGCAGTGGTTATTTTTCATTTCAGAAGCAGTTGGTCTGGAATGAAATAACCCAGAGAGATCATTCTTAATTCCTTTTCCCCTCTTTCTCTCTCTCTCTCTCTCTCTCTCTCTCTCTGTGTATATATATATATATATATATATTTTTTTTTTTTTTTCCCCACCTAATTGTTTCCCTCCTCTTCAGCAAGAAGAGGCCTCTTCTCTGAAGCATCATTGTCTAGGAACTTACTGATCATCATTCTGCAGTACTTAGCTTAGGAAGTACAGGTTTTTCTTAATCTGTAAGCACTTGCTCTTTACTAAAACCCATCAGTATATGTGTGTTCTCCTTTTTATTTTTTTTTTTTTAAACCAGAGTGCGTTTTAGCACTATGTATGAATGTTACAGTTGTAGGATTTTGAGTTCTTTAAATATGCTTTTATTTTAAGTATCACAAGCAGATATTTTGGACACTTTAGCTTCATTTAATGTTGTTTTAACACTATTAGTTTTAACAAGATTTTTACTCTTGTATCAAGTGACAATCTCTTCTGCTGTGAGGATGTGTTTCTGAGATTTGGGTCTGCAGTCAGATAAGAATGCAAATTGCCTAAAGTTGAGAGAGGCTTGGTTTCTGCAGGTCTAGACTGACCTTCATAAAGATGTTTCCCTGAGAGATGCTTATAAAAAAGTCTTTATTAAAGTTCCCTCTCTATTTTTCACAGAAAGAAGGCAAGGACTCAAACCTCAGAATGTCTTATTCATAAGATGCGGAAAGCAGTAGTTTTGTGAATAGAATCCTAGCTTTTTTCTGGGCCTGTTTACTTTTTCCACAGTTTCCAGCTGTTTCCCTCAAAATTGTTCTAGGAAGCAGCTGCAAATGTAAAATTAAAGTACATATTGTTGTTTACATTTCCTTGCCTGAGGCACTTACAACAGTAACTTCGATACTAATATACACATAAATACATATATATGCAAATGTAATCTTCAGGTCCCAACTGTTACTTCTTAGACTTGGTTTCTTTGGTTTCTTTTAATTCTCCTTGTATATTAGATATATTAGAATTGTCACTTCTTAAATAACTTGGTAAACTAATATGAGTTTCATTTTATAAGTGAATTGGAGACTACAGAAAGGAAAACTAAAAACCAAACAAACTCACAACATTAATGGACCTGGATGGTCAACCTTCAAGTCTTCCTACCCATATTTGTGAAACAGAAGATTTCATTCTTCTGGAAAGATAAATGCTTCTTAGCTCACTTGAATTACTTAAATAGACAGAAAGACACCAGAGGGGGAGTGTATATTAACTTATTAATAGGTGCTGGAGAGAAAGAATTAATTTGAAGACTACTTCATTCAAAACCAGTGACATCACACCTGCTAGCCTCAAATAGTACATGGGAGGCAATTACTTGGATCCCTTTATTTCTGTTTGGTTTTGCTTTGGTTTTTTTTAATTGTGTAATCTTTATACTATCAGCACTATACAGACAATTATATAACAGTGTGAAGGATGCTGGCAAAATGGTTTACAGGAACATCCTGAGCTCAGGTTTGGCTTGACTGTCACCATATTATTGTTCATACTGTTTGCTTGAATCTTACCTGTGCTTCCAGAAACACAAAAGTTGATATAAATGAGACCAAACCCTGAACTGTTAATGCTTTAAAAATAAAAAATACTCATAGAGGTTCTTAATAAAACCTCTTATTGCTCTCCTTTCACCTTACTTTTATTTAATAATATATAATATAGCAATAGTCCAGGGAAAACTTGAAGCTGTCTTATTTTTCAGAGAACAAGTGGTCCTTCTTCTTTCCTTCCTTCCCAGACCAAAGTTTGGTTCCTGTACACTGCCATGAGACAATTTTGACAAATCTTAATTTAAAATAAAAGGCACTTTGCAGCATTCATGCAGTTGTAGCAAGCATAAAAACCTTGTATAAACAGGTATGGTTCATAAGATGTGAAGCATGATAAGAAACACTGTGATATGAAAGAATAATAATGCTTGCATTTTGTAGTTCTGCTTTCTTATAATGAGCAATTCAATTATGCTTGGCCTTGTTAAGTAGATGCTTGAAAAAATAAGTCAAGTGATGCGGTGATTACAAACACAGAAAAACAGATTTCTCTGTCTTTTAAATAGCAATCAAAATATTTATGTGTAGAAGTTGCTGCTGTGGAGCTTTTCATACATATTTTAATATCATTAGGCAGCTAAGTTGAAAAGAACTCAGTGTGCAAAAAAACGGGGTTGGGAGGCTTGAGGTATTCAATATAAATCCATCACTATCTCAGTTTCATGACTCCACAGGGGAATGATTTTAAATAGTATGCAAGTTTATAACTGGAAAAAATTATACTTTTACCAAATTGTAAGCAAATTGAGCATAAAAAATGAATAATGACATTTCACATTGGCTTTTTTTTCCAATTAATACTGAAAATTTCTCTAGCTGCTAGGTGATATTTGGACATTAACAAAAATGCTGATTTCAGTTTACATCTTACCACGATAATATTGGTTTTAGTTAACTGACAACTTACTGGGTTTCCCCAGTTTTTGTTTTATTAATGGTCAGCAATTTTTCTCTATGGCAGCAGCATTAAGTTAAAGATCAAGAGCAAACATAAGAGACTATGGTCTATGGTGTTCTATGGAGTGACATTTATTTAACTTCAGCAGTGTCATGGGAATTGATGGCTCATTTACCCATTGCCTTTTGGAATTTGTAAAGCAATCTGTAAACAACAACTTCAGTCTGTGTAACTCTTCTCTGCTGTTTTGTAAAATGCTGCTTTTAGGATGCTTCAGCAATGGGAAAGAGTTGATCTTTAGTTTACCTCCTTCACTGTCACTAGTGGTCACTATGGAGCATGTTGTTTCATTCAAACCTATCCTGCTTTTGTTTGCGAGGCACTAGGCTGCATGGTCAAGTGGTCATGGAATCAAACTCAGGAGCTCTGCTCAATGGGGCCCTGGTTGAAGATTTGAGCTTAGACTCAAACTTTAGTAGGGATAATGAAGCAACAGAATGAAATTGTCTAGAAAAGGAGGAGAGACAGGATGTAGGCTGGGCAGCTGTTTCACAGGGGACATTGGAGCCTGTCCCTGACAAAGCTTTGCTGGGCATTGTGTGAAAAAACCTGAAAGTCTGGCCTGTGCTGCAGCTAAGGGTTACATGGTGGAGCAGGAAAAAGTAGTTGCTCTTCGTTTACCATCATCCTGCCTCACACTAGTGGTGTACTGAACCTAACACTGCTTTACCTCATCAGGGAAATATGCCCATGTAGAAAACCATCTAGTTGGAAGGGCTTCAGTCATCAGTGTTAGACTGAAGCAGAATCTGTACTGCAGTAAAACAATTAATCGTGCTGCCAAAAGATTTTTGCTGTTCTGTTTTGCATAAAGTAATCTTCCTTTATTATGAACATAGTAAACCAACACTGCTAACTTAAAAATCAGTTTGGTCAGTGTAGCTATAGTGATGCTAACAACACTTCTCTTACAAATTAGTTCAATCAAAATAAAGGTAAAGCATTGCAATTTCAAAAACAAAAGGCAAGAACTTACATTTCTGAGATCACCACGTGTTGTAGTGCCTCTGTTGCATGATTTATCTGCATTCTGGACATAGCCAGCACTTTCAGATGTGCAGAAGCCTATTTGGAGAAACTTTGTGATAGATTCTAATGCTGTCATGCTTGAAAAGTTCCAGATGAGATCAGAAAATCTTGAGGCTTAAAGGTGTAGCTTCTCTGAGTAGAAAAGTGAAATGCCCAGGGATACACTAAAACAGTATCCTTTCAAGGCTACATTCACTAAATAAAAGCAGTTGTAGTTCAGACATAAGTCTTTTAAGATGCATGTGTGAGCAGCATAGTAGTACCAAATAACTATAGTGTTAATGGAATATGTTAATGGACCTCCAAGAGATGGGTAATATCTGAATTTTCAAAAGAATCACAGAGAGTCAGCTATGACAAAATCTGTGTTATTTAATGTCACGATTTTCAAGTTTGCCCTGCATCTGTAATTGTGATGTAGGTGAGTAGCAGGGTTCTGTGAGTGCATAGTTGATGATTGGCTCCATGGCTCTCTGGTGGTGGACATCGGCAGGTGATTCACAACTTCTAGCCAGCTTCACTGTAAAACCTTTGATTAATATATGCAGGAGCTTTGCAGATCAAAATATTGGACAGTCCCAGAGGCTCCATCAGGTAGCTCCTGATCTGCATTGCCCAATCAATAGGAACTGTTTCTCTGCTTAAATGTGTTGATTAACATCCTGCATGCAGAATCTGGCAGTGCTGTGACAGTCATTTCACTGCAGCAGGAGCTGCTTAGAATTGAACAGAGTGAACATAAATAATATTAAGTAGTTGGTAGAACCTATTCTGTGCACATGTAGTATGGAAGAGAATCAAAAGGTTGGAATTTAAAAGTCAGAGTAGTCATTAAAAAAAATAAATCTCACAAACAAAAATCTTAAAGGCAAACCCCACCCAAAACCCAACAGCATAGGATACTGAAAGTAAGGTCTCGTTGTTCAACCCCTTTGGGAATCACTCCAACTGTAATTTCAAGTAAGACAGAAAAGCTTGATCAAATGTCTTGGTCTTGACACATTGTAGGCATGGATCTTTATACAGGACTTTTACTGGTTCTGCCATTTTCTCTGATTGGTACTTATTAGAGTAATCCTTTTTTATTTTTCCTATGTAAAATGTTTCAGATTACTTAGATTTTATGTTGTTTCTCTTTTCTAAACTTAGCTTGCATTACCACTGTGACTGATGATGTCTGATCCTTTGGGGAAAAAAATTGCATAAGGTCCCCTACTAGCAACATTTAATTGACATTTTATTTGTATCATTTATTTCAATTGGAGGACTTGAATGACATTTAAAAGGCAATTATTTTCTCAATACTATATGTTATCAGCTATGTAGGCAATATCCTGAATTACAATGAGTTCATTTAAAGGAAGGTGATGCTGATCAGGGAAAGAATGCAGAGTAATTTTATAGAGCGGGGCTACTGGATGGATGTTGAGGTGGTTTGGGTGTTTCTAATCATGTGTAGCCAATGGAATATTATTAAAATACTTAAGATTGGGTAATCTGTGCTAGGGATTTAAAATGGAAATGATGTATAGCATGACACTTAAATGCAACTTGGTCCCTGACTACTGTGCCAAAGGGTTTTGACACTATGCTGAAGCATCAAATCCATTTGATTCTTCGTCTTTCTTCTGAAATTATTACAAAATAGTAGTAGTGATTACTGTATTCTGAACACTTTGTTGCTAGGTGCTGTCTTGAGCCTCACGGTAAATTCCAGATGCATCATCAGGTGGTTGAGATTTTTTTTTTTTAAATATAGTTCAATTTGTAAAGTAAAATTGCTGTGTAGACAGTGATCAGGAATTGGAGCTCTCTCTGTTACTATGCATTGCTGTCTTCTCTGTGGAGAGATTTTCACAAGTTTCTTTACCACTGGGGAATGAGAAAACTGGCTAGAGGAGAAGAACGTGGTTTCAAGGTTCAAGCCTAATTCTAAGGATGCTTAGAACACTTTCACAGTGACATAATTAATGGCATTAAGAGCAGTGCCAGCAGAGATGTTAGAGCAGCTGAGGAAAAGTGAATAGATAGCTGCTCCTCTTCTGCTTGCTTCTGGAAAGGAATGAGTGGTGGAATCATAATGCTTTTCGGGAATGGAAGATGGAGGTGTACTGGGTTTTGCTGTGGTGCATTTGAGTGGTTAGTAAGAAAAAAAGTAAAGGGAGTAGAGTGTCCTGGAATTGCAAGGATTGATTCAAACTGTGTAGGCCTTGTAGAACAGATTTTACCTACACAGATAAGGTGGACATTATTTACCATGACGGCAGTGGAAAAATGGAACAGGTTGCCCAGGGTGGTAGTTGAGGCCTCATTCCTGGAAGTATTCAAGGTGAGGCTTGACAAGGCTCTGAGCAACCTGATCTAGTTGAGGGTGTCCTTGCTTACTGCAGTGGGGTTGGACTAGATGACTAGAAGTCCCTTCCAACCCAAATTATTCTATAATTCTATAACATCAGGTAAATAGCATCTTGCTGTCCATGCATAACTTGTCTGGTTACATGCAATTCATTTGCGTGTGCAGGCTAAATAATGATACAGTTACATGTGGGTTACCCTTGGGCATAGCAATTATCTGTAGGCTAGTGACATAAGGGACACAACTCATGTAATTATCCTCTCTTAGTGGGATGGTACTGAAATGACACTTTAATTTTAGATTGTAATACACATGGTTTATGTTCATCTGCATTTTCTCTGGCAGTTGGTGAGTTATCTGACCAAACTGCCTTTTCTGACAATCTATGTTTTTGTTTTTGAAGCTTTCTGCGAAAAAGTATACTGAAGTTTCTAAACTGATCAATTTTTTTCATGAGTTATTACTGGAAGAAGGTGATAATTGCTTTATCAATACGAGACACAGTCAGTTGCATTTCAAATACTTTCAAAGCTAGTTATCTGGTCATATTCAGGCAGCTTTGGTTATTGTTTGTGTTCGATTTTGGCACTTAATGAGTTATTAGTAATAGTTCTATAATACTGAATAACTTCCTCTGCTCAGGTGAGGAGTGTGAGCCAGGCCACGTTTTGGGCAGATGCACAGGAGGATTGCAAAGACTTGCAGCCAGCTCTGGAAGTTGTCTCACACAGCTGTCATCCAAGAGGAAAATGTGAATGTTGTCAAATAACTGATGATACCCTGCTGTTTCCATCAGTCACCTGCTCTTGTTGCAGGAGGTTTGTGCTCTTTTCAGAACACCAAGGGTTTTTCCCTTTCAATAGGCAAAATCTCCATGCTGTTCTTGAATTGTTCCCAAAGACTCATCTGAGCAAGCAGGGTCAGAGGCAGGGAACCTTTCCTGAAGGCTTCTTAGTAGCTTCCATTTGGGCTCCGGAGGGGTTACAGAAGCAAGTATATCAGTGAAAGCAAAGCCATCATTCAACCCCAAATCATATTTTTTTAGGGTGTAATGAATGTAACCATCTGGAAAACTTCCAGATATGACTCTGCTATCTATCTGTATGTTTATACAAATGAGAAAGTCTCTTGTAAACCATCAGAGTGTATATTTCATGTATCAGGATAACAATATGTGTACTCTAACCTAGACAGGTACTCTCTTGTGGTGATTCAAAGAGCAATAATGAAAGGTAAGCCTGTTCAAAGTAAATGTGAAAGTTTAAAGCTACTTAGGAAGTTTAAGTACTTTTTTAAGAGAAATAGTATAGCAACTGTTTTTTAAAATAATTTGAATTACTGTCAGATAAGGTGACTATGGAGGTACTGGAAGACAGTGCCCCAAATCATGACCTTTTTCCAGAAAGATCTAGATTTTGCATTGTTGCTTGAATTGCTGGTATGAAGTTACGGTGTTTGTGTTATTGATTTGGTGGAAGGAGCTTCTTAGTATGCTCAGAATGACAGAATTCAGAGTTTCAAAAATTATACCAGGTAGGGCTGCTTTAGTGGTGATGGGCTGTGTGCTGTAAGCATGACTGACTAACCTGCTCCTTCTCTGCTGCACTCTGTTGCTATATAGGCAGTTGCTTTGGATGGTCAAGGTAGAGCTGGTAAAGCTTAAAAGAATTTTTTTTTTACAAATAAGCCATTTTTTATTAGTTTACCAAAGTTATGATTACTGACAATAATCCCCAGTGACAGGAGGAAGGGCAACAGGTATAAGCTGGAAATTAGGAATTTCCATTTAAACATAAGAAAAAAGTTCTTTACTGTGAGGGTGACAAGGCACTGGCACGGGCTGCCCAGGGAGTCCCCTTCTCTGGAGATATTCAGAACCCACCTGGATGCAGTCCTGTGTAGTCCCTTTAGGAGATCCTGGTTTTGCTGGGGGAGTTGGACCAGGGGATCTCTTAGAGGTCGCTTCCAACTCTGGTGATTCTGTGATCATCAGTGCTGTGTTTCAGCAACCATGTAGTAATGAGTTTGTGTGAGGAACCATAAACTGACCTGTGCTTATCTCTGAGTGACTGTATCTGTAACTCTCATATGCCCTTACCTGGTTCTTTTCCCCACTCAAGGCTCACTACACTGTTGAGGGACGTTTTTTTTTTTTCCTTCTAGGCTGATGTATAAACATAATTAAAGGCTTGTAAATTGTAATTAAGAAAACTTGAGCCAGAAGGTTTATGTGCTGATGGAATTTGATGCTTTTGAAACTGAATTTGATTTAAAAGTTTGTATTCATGGTGTATATTTCCAGCACTTAAAAGTCAAACAGTGTTCTGAAAAAATGAATAATTTAAAGCACAGCCTGGTAAAACTTAGGTTATCTGATGCTAAGGACAGAGCTTGGCAGAAACCTTTATTGTCTGTTCTTAGTCACTTTTAACCTTAGCTAAATTCTGAAAATAACACAATGTTTAATTTTCAATAGATATCCTAAACTTTTCTTGCTCCTCATGAAGCAAAACCAGAGCAAACAGCCAACTAAAATAAAAGTACGGGACAGATAGGTGGAAGTTGGACCTGTTTAGATTAGATTGTATAGTGTATGGCTCAAGAATATCACCAACTATCAGCCTTTTGCTTTCAGACCTTCAAATATGAGCCATCTAGAAAAAAAAAAAAATTCATTTTATGAGTCAGAACTTGTACTAAACCACTTGCAAGCCAGGGTGACTTTGAAACAACTTACTGTGTGAATTGTAAAATGAAATTTCTTTTAGAAAAAAAAAGAAAAAAGGTTTCCTTTAGGAAATGAAGCAAGATGTATGCACTTCAAAAATGGGTTTTCACAGAGAGTTCAGGAATTTTCCCAGACGAAATACCACAGTTGTTTTATATCAGAGCATCATACTTGCCAGCTTTTAGTGTATATCCCTCTTCTTTTTATTCTTTCTCCTTATAATCTCATAGCTACTATTATCAGGAATAAACACAAAAATGTGATCCTCTCACTCTTTAGAGTGGAGTGCTAGATTATATTTTGGCTTTTCACACTGGAACAACTTATAGAACATTAAACATAGGAGAATATTGTTTTATGCTATATTGTTTTCAGTAAAATTCTGTTTCTCTTTAACTGCAATCTGTATACATGAGATAAAAGATGTGCTTTGTTTCAGTAAGATTCTGAACTTTAACTGAATGAATTCCATGTATTTGATGAAAAATGCAGAAGGTGGATGCCAGTGCATTAGTCATTTGGTTCATCAATTTGTTTCACAGCAAATAATTACCTTGGTACAATCATCTTTTTATAACGTGGGGAATTGGTTCCTGGGTCAGAAGAGCAAACTCCTGTGCCCCAGTGTGCTGTCTTCAGGAGGGGGACCAGCAGATGTTACCTAGTTTGTTCTGGAAACTTTCTGCAGGCTGTTTTCTTCATACTCTTCCACCATCTGATAAACTGCTTTAAGACTGAAAATCTACACAACTTTTGCAGTTTTTTGAAGACCAAAAATCACCTTTCAGATACATTTCAGTCCCTTTTTCTGACAACTTTTTTCCTTTTTGTGGTCCTTCAGTGTCATGTATATAAGTTTCCTGTTTTTATAGAGGGAGGGGCTGTTTCCGGTGTCAAAGAGTAATCTAATGTCAAGTTAACTCTTGGTTTGTGTGTTTTACCAGATCAACGTTCAATATCACAGCTAGATAAAATACTTAGATATTATATTAACTCAAATCTATAGTAATAGGAATAAAGGAATGTAAATGTTATGTCATTCTTGTCAAGTGTTTCAAGTAAATGGATTGACCAGCATTTTATAGACATGAAAATGTTAGCCTATTACTATATCGAAGTGTAAGTAAATCCTTCATACTGGAAACGGTAGATTTGGATGGGTACAGCTATAACAGGGAATGATAATATACAATGGGATAAAAATGGAAAGAATGACATTAAATATTGAAACGGAAAAGAGTATTAAGTATAGGGCAAATCTCCTTATAGAAGCTGCTCATTCTTAAGCAGATGAAAGGAAATTTGAAGAAAGATAGCTTAGCTTCTTCCAAAATATCAGCTCACATCCTCCTTTCCCTGTTGAATAAGGAATATTTTATTTATTTTCCTAGAGAAGATTCCTACTTAAAGTAACATTTAGACTTTGATATATTGTAAAGTAGTACCATGCTGTGTACCCTTTTATTGACTGGGTGGTCTTAGTAGTACAGAATCAGAACAGTACTGAGGGGGTGAGAGGAATGTTCAGGGAGTATTTTTTGTGTAGTGAAGGCCTGAAAGTATTCTGGTGCTTTCAGTATCTGTGCAGTTGGGAGTACAGGTAGCTTGAGAATGTGGCTGATAAGCAGCCAGATAATAGAATGATGAGCAGAACATCAACGTTCCATGGAAAAGAAGGAAAAGGTTTACACTAGGCATGTGTAGTCTTGAAATAGATCAGCACAGAAAATACCCAAACATGACAAGAATGTAAACATTAATTGTACTTTTAATGACTGATGTGCATGAGCATACTCAGCTTCTAAGCAAATTTAGGGATAAATATGTAATAAGGTGTAGAAAATACAGTAGCAGGGGAAGTTTTTGATTAAAGAACTGGTTACAGTATGTGAAGTTGAGGTGTGGCCTGAATTCTTTAAATATGTATACTGGCTAGTTCATTTCCCTTGAAGGCTACTAAATGACTCGTACATAATATGTAGCCTGCTTTCTGCCACCATTAGTGTTTGGTTTAGCCATGATGCTTTGGTCTGAAGTCATATCTTGTTTTCAAAAGTTAAGAGGAATATAAATTTCGATATTTTTATTTCTAAATTTACAGTTATATCTTCCTGTTCTGTTACTCTGCCTCTCCCAGAGACTGATGATTTGATGTTTTGTCAAAAAGAAAGAAACTGAATACCTGTGTGTACTCATTTTTGTTATGCTGGAGTTCATCAGGTCCTAGCCCCCTTCTTGAAGCATGGCCAAGTCTGAGGTGAAATCATCTTGCTCAGGAGTGGTTGAGTTACAAATATCTCTAAGCATTGCTATCCTACCACATCCCTTAACACCTATTTCACTGTTGATGACAGATAGGTATGCCTCTTAGTTGGTAAGCAGCCTGAAAAAGGCACATCACTATGGGTTTTCCCTGTATGTTCCAGTAGTTTTCATTTCACAGTTCTCTCAAGGAACTTGCTTCTGGGTAATTAGAATAGTTTAAATGTTTGGAGTGTTTTATGTTGTTTACCCTTATTACTAAATGTCTTCTGTAAACAGGTGTATCCCTGTTGTACCTATTCTAAGAAATTTTAAATCAGTTCATGTCTCAATCTTTTTTCCACTGGATTAGTTGGAGGATGATTGGAACAAACAAACCTCCATTAAAATAGGATTTCCAGTCTATTGATAAAGTTTTTAGTTATGCAAGCTAACAGAAGGATAATCAAATTTAATACTTCATACAATAAGCTGATCACCACACAAGTTCAGGAGAAACTTTTCTTCAGTTGTAAGCACTACTTGTAGACCTTGCATATTATAGCATGCTAATACATGAAAGATGCTGGTATTGAAAGGGTCTCATTAACCACATACTGGACCCTTTTTCTCATGTCCTTTGTTTGTTCAGAGTAAGAGGATGGAATTTTCATACCTCTGTTCAACTTACTTATACATTCTTTGCTAGTGAAGGAAGTTCAGAATGTGTCTATGGCTTTTAATGACTAATGTCAAGTACCTGCAGCAAGAAAGCGTTAGAAACTGAGTACTGTGTGTGCTCATTCTGTGTGTAAACCTAAGATTCCTGTCGGTGGCTTTTAAAATTTTACTGTAAACTTGTGCAAAGTTTAGTAAAGTCTATAATAAACAAGCTTAAACTGAACTTAAACTGAACTTTTGCTGAGCTTAGTTTAGGCACTCTGGTTGTGTGGCAGCTCAGAAAGCAATACCAGCTTTCCAGATATTTTGGTAAGTCTACCTTTTTGGGCTGGTCATGCCAGGCAAGATTATGAGTGCCTTTTTTGCAGATCTTTGAGAGGCTTCTTCTCTGCTTCCTCCTGACACCGGTCACCCTGCATCCGGTGAAATGACAGCACTGCTGCTTCATTGGACTCATGAGTCTTCCAAACACACATTTCTAGGGGAGAGGATGCAGATGGTCAAAGCATTCTTTGATCTTCACAGTGGGCAATGGACCTGTTACTTTCTGAGTATAGAAGTAGGCCTTGCAAAAATGGGTTCCCATGATAGCTTGCACTGCATATGTGTCTGTTTAAATTTAAAGGACAATTTTGAAGCATTTTACATTCTCCAGTGCTGGAAGTGGCAAATTAATATCGATTAGGAGTTGAAAATTCCATCACAGATAGTGATGTCACCTCACTAGATGGTGCTACAGAATCATTTTGCCTGGAGAGAGCAAAAACATGCTTTGTGTGATGATTAATGGCTACTATATTTGTGAGAAAAAGCTGAAATCTTTGATAGAATTCAGGTCTGAGCAATTTATGGATATTCTACTTAAAGCTTGAATACATAATTGAATCTGAAATTTAACAAATAATTTGAGCTGAGGAAGAAATGAAGACTCGTCATTGTGTTACATACATGAGAGGTAAATAATACACATTTTCAAAGCTGAGATATAGAAATTGGATAAAGTCATCAGAAATAAGGACATGAAAGAAAAGGCAGGAGAAGAAGAAGTGTAACCACGCTTCCTGTGAGTAAATCTTTCCAAGATTTCATGGCTCTTGTGGTGATGCATTTGATATCACTATGATGATGACTGACTTTTTAAAGTAGTCTTAATACATGCTGAGCATGGGAGAAATAGTCCACATTGTTATTCCAAATACTCAAAATTCCTATCCTTATTGTTCCCCAAGGTGAGGTGCAACTAATAAGCTCTTGCCTAAGGATGACAAGGAGGAAGTCTTCTGTTGAAAACATGCAAGATGAAATGATAGGTTTTTAGTTTAAACCAGGTCCCTGCAAAACCAAGGAATCTAGTGCAAATAATAAGGTAGAAAGTCAATTAAGTATAGAGAATAGGGGAAAAGTGCTTTGTGAAAGATTGATACTATGAGTACTTAGCATACAGCAAAGTCTCTACTGTGGATCAGTGGCTTCTGAAACAAAGAGCAATCAGGCCCCACTGACTCAGAGCTGCAAACTATCTGGTGTGTTGGAACTATAGAAACACTAAGTATAGCAGAGAACTGGTTGAATAATGGATTTTTTTTCTCTACTGTTGAAACAAAAGTAAAGTAAGTAAAAAATTTAAAATATACCAACCTGAAAGATTTTTTTAGAGGCACTGAGTAATACCACTTGGAAAGAAAAATTTGGAAATACTTGACCAAAAATAATTCTTTTTAACCCTTTAATTTTTACAAAGTTAAATTGCCATTAACATACTATTTAAAAGTGAAAGTTGTGAAGCCTTATCTTGCCAGTGTTACAAGAAGTTGCAGGTCTATCTTTTAGTGAACATGATGTAGACAGAAGTTTATATCAACATGTTTGTCTTCTGTTATTAGTACTACTT
Organism: Heliangelus exortis; assembly: GCF_036169615.1. Taxonomy (NCBI): domain Eukaryota; kingdom Metazoa; phylum Chordata; class Aves; order Apodiformes; family Trochilidae; genus Heliangelus; species Heliangelus exortis. The sequence continues at coordinate 20,559,018 of NC_092429.1, read as the reverse complement.
CATCATCCTGCTTTTATGGCTTACATGCATTGATGCATGACATTATTTCTATGATAACAGAAATGCAAAAGTTATTTGTGTAAATGGGGCAATATTGTTTAGTATGTAGCTTTCCTCTCTCAAATACGCTCTCTAAAACCAGCACAATTTTTATGGAGTAGTTTAAAGCTGCACTTAGTGTTATTGATGTTGTCAGAAATCATAACTATTTTGAGTTAAATATGAGGTTTCTGGTTATATCTGTTAATATGATGTTCCTTTTTAATCTTCCTTTAGCAAATAATCTTGTTCTTTTTTTCTGGGAAATGAAGAACAGCTATTCTTAGGGGAAATTGTTCTGATCTATGTAAGAATTTTGGTTTATTACCCTTAAAATATTTGTGGACCGGATTTATTGAAAGTATTGGAATTTGGCTACAAGTTAAGGCAAAGCTACCTTGATTTTCAATTCCAATCTAGCACAGAAAGGGAGTAAAATTGGATAGCTGCCTTTATCTATTTTTAATTACCAGGGCTGAATGTGGAGAGGTACTCTGGTGCAAGACTTTAGCTTTGCTAGCTTGAGAAATCCTTGTCCAGCCTGTACAGCTGCTCTGACTGTATATACCCTCTGCTGGGGAGGAAGAAGGATACTATCAGGAGAGGAACCTGGCCTTGTTGTAGGCTCACATTGTAGGGCTTTTCTAGATCTGGTTTGATCTCCTCTCTGTGGCAAGCCTCCATCTTTGACAAAACCAATGCCTGAGATCCAGATCTCTCATTTTGTGCTTGGACCACACAGCTTCCATGACTGTCATCTCAGCCAGTATAGGAGCTTGTTTCTAGGTGGCAGGCATGCAAGCCTGAATTAAAGTAGAAGTTTAATGCTTAATTTCTTGTACAGGTAAACAGCTGATTATAAAAGTGCCAAGACTCTAGGAGAGGGATGAAATTGAGGCAGGCAAGTTTGTTCTTGGTGCCTGAAAGGAGTATGCCTACTGCATGCCACAGATGGTCATGCTGACCCCAAGACAAAATTTTATTACAGATTCCAATTCTCAGGTGAATTGCATGCCTTCAAACAATTCTCAAATTACAATTTCTTTTCTCCACAGCCAAATCATCAAGCTTAATGATGCCAAGTGAGGAAGATAACACTTAGTTGCTATAGCAAAACTAGAGAGGAGGACATGAAGCTGATACAGAAAATGTCATCTTCAGTGTCTATTCCAGCTATTTTTATTACAATTATTTTCTTTTTTCCACCTCACACTGGGAAGATTTGAGAGAGGGGGAAGAAGAGGTTACATATACTCTTTCTGTTACATATGTTTTCTAGTATGATACAATATATTGAAGCTGGCATTAAATACAAATTAATAGACTTCCAGAGAACTAATTTCCATTATGAGATTTACTTATAGTGATTGCCAATTTGGCAGCCTCCTGTAGTGCTTAATATTACATCTGCTTAACAGGCCAGATGATAGTACTGGCAAACTGTACCCAGATTATTTGCTGAACCATGGAGCCATTGAGCTGTGAAAATAAATATATTGCCAAAAAGGAATATTGTAGTACCTTCCGTAGGTCATAAAATGACCTATGTAGCTTCCAGTTTATTAATACAAGTATGAGCCATTCCATGTGCAATACTTAAATAGTTCATTATGATCAAAGCATGTCTTCTGGGGAAGATAGATTTTTGGTCTATCAGAGATGAACGTCCAATGTGAATATGATTTCATGTTTTTTCTAAAATACCTGTCTTTCTGAAATAATGAAAACAAAAGGTGTAACTTGTTGGCAGTTCTGATTGAAACATCTCAGGCAGAGCAAAACTGAAGGTAAAATTATTGCAGTTCCCTTAATATCCCATTAAGTTTGGAGAACCTGCCTTTCTGACATGTCACTCGTGTTCAGTAAAAAATGCCTAAAGAAAACATTTAAACTCTACCCACAGCCTTGTTTAAATCTCCTTTCTTGACCTTATGGGCATTGTTACTCTATTATTTCACTAACAATTGTATTCCGGGGGTGCTACATTTCACTTGGAGTTCTCATTTAAGTTTGGAGTTGCCTCTAACGCTTGAATTTGTCTTTACATGTTTTTATTCCATTACTTTACTTCCCACTTTACTTCCCTCTTAAAGCTTTAAAAAGCAATTTTTGGGGGATATCTGGGGGAGAATCAAGTTAAACCTATTTAGAAAATTTTTAAATACAGGATCCTTGCTTTAAACCTTCAGAAAAGATGGTCATGTGTTTCAACAGCACAGATTGCCTTACATGTAAGAAATTTTCTATTTTGTCTCTTGCCTTGACTCTCTGAGCATTGACTCCTAAGCTGCTTTTCAAAATGTGCCAAATATTCTCTGTTGTATTTATCGGTGATGTGGAGAAAACCTACGGAAGCAGTTAAAACTAAAAATGTTTATTTCTTCATTTTGAAAGAAAAAATGTTTTGAGATATCTTTTACAGTAATTATTCATTGAAAAAAATTTTAAAAATTGAAATACATGAATCTTTATGAAAACATTAAAAAAAAGGAGGAAAGAGTGGTGAAATACTTCAATATTTGGCAAGTTTGCTTTCTAATGGGAAAGATGTCTCCTGGTTCCAATCAACATAATGACACAAAACTAAGGAAAAAGCTCTAAAACAAACAAAACCAACCACCAACAACAGAAACAACAAAAAACTGTTTCCTATGTAGAGTCTATAGTAGTTGCAGGTACTGCAGGTTCACTGTATCTGTTCAGAACTTGCTGTGCCAAGGTGGTCTCTGTGGTGCAATAGCTGAGGAAACTTTGTCTTGGGGAGTGTAGAGAAAATTCAGTAAAGTTTATGGTGTAATTTATGGTATAGTATCCATGCTAAAAGGGTCATGCAGATGAGTGCAAGGTGGTATAAACAAAAGAGCAATGCAATTCTATAATGTTGCAAAGTCTCCTAAAACCCAAATAAAATAAAAAAAAAAAAAAAAAAAAAAAAAAAAATGAAGGAATATACTCTCAGCAGCTCTTTGTTCTTGGATTGTCTTCTTTCAAGTCCATCAATATGAAATTCAGTTACAAAGAGATATGAGGGTTCCATGATGAAAGAAAAAGAACAAATATTTCACTCATTTTATAGTTTTATCATTGAAGAGGAGACTGATAGAACTAAGACCTGAGAAGATACACAGATTAATTTTTAAAGTTCTCCAAGTTAGCTTTCACAGAATCACACAACAGTTGAGGTTGGAAGGGACCTCTGGAGATCATTTTGTTAAAGCACCCTGCTCAAGCAGGACTAGCTTTTGATTATATACGAGGAGGGAGACTCTGCAATCTGTTTTCTGTTACTTGTATTTCATTTGCATTTGCTTGTTATCTGCTTTTAAGGAAAAAATATTATATATTTTCCAAAGTTGGTTGGCTAAAGTGCTTCCTGTAATAGTGTAGGAATTTGTCCCAGGTGAAACTACATCCTGACATCAGAGACTTCATTCTGCTGATAAAGCTATAAGTAAGAAATCCCAGAAGGGTACCTACCTGAGAATCCTGACTGGTTTATAAGCTGGAAAGCCCTGGGGTATCTGACCTTTCTTGATGAAATTGTTGAGAATGTGACCAACAGACCCAGAGAGAATGGCTCTCTCTGGCTTTGAGCAGATTGCATCCATCAAGAAAGCTGATTGACTTGTCATATTCATATGACAAGCTCAGTCCTTTGAGCAAAGAAAAATTAAACTTCTAGCAATTGTTTTATACCCTGGTTTAAGGAAAACGGTGTGTCCTTAATTTAATCAAAATCTCAAATGCTTTTGTGAACCTTTGGAGGTTTTGTAACCATTTTTTTAAATTTTTTTTTTAAATTCTAATCCTCCTTGCAATCAAGATGATCAAAATGTGAAGCATGATTTGCTCTTTCTCCTATGTTTCTCTCCCATTTACTTAATCTATTCATTTAATGTTTGTAATTTTAAGACTTTTGAAAACATAAGTTTGTTATATGTTTTAAGGTAAAGAAGTACTTAGTATATATGCTCAATTTTGTGTGTATGGAGCAAGTTCTTGCCAGTCCTTAACTAAAACTTTACCTAGCTTTGAATTTCTGGTAAAAATTTGGCTTCAACACTGGTGGCAATTTCTGCTGTGTTTTGCAGCAAATCTGAAATGTAATCATAATTTATCTTTTCTTCCTTCAAAAAATAAGAAATATATGTGATTGTTTCTGTGGTTTTAATAACTGTTTTCTATTTCTTGCATTCATAGTGTTTCCTCCTGCAGTACTTCATGGTACTTCTAAGAAGCTCTCATCTTTCCTTTTACTTGGTTGGGACTAAATGACTGACAATTATTTACAGTCTTGTTCAGTGTCATTTATTCAGTGTCCTGTTGCTTAGCTCACACACTTGTATTAGGAACTTAAAGCAAAAGCCAGGCAAAACTTGTGTAGTGTGTGGTTGGAGTCTGTAGTTATATTATTTATTTAATATAAATATTTAATTAAAAAATATTTTCTATTCTTTCTATTTCCAGTTTATGTTCATAAAAATTTTTTAACTCTAGAAATTATTTGATCTTGTTTAGGTGTACCATTGTTTTAGCTAAATTGAGACTGCTTTAAAAGCTGCTGCTGGTAAACATGCAACTAATTTGTTTGAGGGTTTTGTTTTTGTGGGGTTTTTGGTTTGTTATTTTTGTTTGTGTTTTTGGTTAGTTATTGTTTTGTTGGGGTTTGGGGTTTTTGTTGGGTTTTTTCTGTGGCTAGGTAGGAGTGTTTTTCTTACAAATACCAATTGCATGGGCTTGTTATGTTGTGAGCACAATAGTAAAAAAATGATTAGAAACCTGTGTATCAGGGTCAGTAGTCACCAAAACCAAATGCATAGCATGGGCTGGCTGGCCAAATATGAACAAAACACTAAATAATAGAATTGTGACATGGGAAACTTTTAAGTCACAATGACTTAAAATACACATATTGCATAATACAAATACTTAGTCCGTTTTCTTTATGCTTTCTCCTGGTTTAGACAAGAAAATATGAGAAGAATTTCAACAGAGGAAAAATATAATTGATGGAGATGATGAAATATATGGGCACAAATTATTAGAAAAAATAAATTCATATTAGAAGTGGTGTAGCTGCAATAAAGTAAATTAAGAACATAATTTAAAAAAATCTGACAAGTAATTTGTAGGTTAAGTTGAAAGTGCAGTCAAGCATAAATTCTTCTTTTCTATGCAGAGGGAAATGCTTATTCTGACAATTGACAGTTTCTAAATATTTCTTGCTTTTTTTAATACCCTCTAGGCTTTTATAATCAACTATCAAAAAGTCAGTCACTTTCACAACACAACATATGTACTTTTACATATCTTTTCTGAATAAAATACAGAAATAATTATCCTTTTTTTCATTAAGATGCAGAAATTATTAATGTTATTGTGGTGCTTTCAATGTAGAGTGTGCGTGTGTAAAACAGGGAATGGCTTTAGCTTTGTTGGAGAACATTCTAGTCATCTTTGAGAAAGAAGAAAAGGAAAAGTTGATAAAATAAGAGCATGAAATAGCTTCAGCTTGATGTAGTTTTTACTTCTTTCCTGGACCATGCCTTTGTCCAGGAAGCTGGAGTGTGATAAGTCAGACTTACACTGCTTGAGCCCTGTGGCTGCATTGGGCCCGAGGTCCAGTGGAGCATCCAGGAGGGTGCTTCCCTCCTGAGTTTTCACCCTGCAAATCAATACATACCAGGTCCCAGCTAAACAAAACATGAATGAACTTTTTAAAACATACATGTAGCACGACACTTATGAAAGAGGGACATAATTTTTTTTAGTATTATTTGTTGCATATGGACCACATAATTGAAATAGTTTCAGTATGTAGGCAAAATATCCAAAATGTATAGGATGGAAACTCTGCCACCCCTTAGCATTTTATACAAGGCTATGCTGTTTGTCTAATCCATTGTCTACAGCTATTGAAGTACCCATGCAGAAGCAGAATGCTTCAAAGGCACCTCTTGCTACTTCTCTGAAGTTACAGGAAGTAGTAAATATGATTAAATGGCTACTCCTGATATGGTTCATTTCACAGCTTGGAGTCTCTCTTCTTTCAAGATGAGTAAAAAATTGTCTGGAGTGTATAGCATCAAGTTTTTAGAGCCGCAATTTATATCTTTCTCATAGTCATTGAACACAGAGAAGAATAATGGCAGTGGTTCTTGAGTTGCTCACTAGAGGCCTCGTCTCACGGTTGAGTTTCACTGTCAAGAGAAGTTAGTCTTCATGTTTATAACCCTACTTTAGGCCTTGTCATAATACCGTTTATGTCACTTGAGGCGAATTATAATATATATGTAAAAGAATTAAATAACCAGTGTTTTGCAATAAGAATAAGCCTTATTTCTACAAACCATGGCACACACAGAAAACCCTTTCTGTGAGGGAGAAAAGTGCATTTTAATGACTTTCAAGCTCCCTGCCAAAAATGGTCCTGACAGTATGGTAACTATATTCAATATAGTCTGTTTTCCAGGTGTGTTGATTTCAGACTAGTGAAACTAGTCAGACATAGGTTTGTTTTTGATGTTCTCAGAGTACTGAACAGTATTTCTCTCTTCCTAGAATTTAAGTGGATTTTATTTCTCCGATTTCCCAGAATACATTCTTCCAGTGTTCTTGACATCTCTTCAACCTGTGGAGTTATAGGTGCTCTGAGGACCTGTCAGGGTTCATGCAGTGTCACTATTCCCTTGAGGTTTTGTTGGTATTCTATGTGTTTGTTCTGGGAGAGGATGGGGTTTTTATTCTTTGATTTTGTGGGTTTTGATGGTTTTGTCCTTTGTTTTGGTTGTGGGCTTTTTGTTTTGCTTTTTTTGTTTGTTTTTTCTTCACATTCCACAGCTCCTGTGGTTTTCTGTCACAGCCTTATTTATAGGAGTGAGTACTGCCTGAGTTTGACAGTGTCTCATTATGAACATTTATTTGGGTGTGTAAATTGCTAAGGTTACAGTTTTTAAAAGATCAGATTATAGCTCTAAGCTTATTGCAACCCTGAAATCCTCCTAAAATTAAATTCTGTGTGTTTCAGGAAACACGAGACTTTAAAGAAAAGTTTAATACATAATGATAGTGAACAAACCTGTATACGTAGAGAAGAATTTTATATATGATGTTGCTATAAATAGGAAAGAGAATGGGTAGACTGAAACCCATAGACACCATCTGCAGTTCACAGACCTTGCCTATTCTTTGGAGTATTAACAAGTTGTTAACTTAATCATCTACATAGCCATAACATTTCTTTCTCCTTTCTTGTTCTGTCTTCATGTCAGTGATTGTGCTGGTTATTTAACTTAATTTTGTATGGTGATATTCAGTCTCTCTAAAAGAGTAATTGTGAAAAATTTTTTGAAAACACAACCCTAGACGTGACAGAAGACATGAAGGCACAGACCCCAATCAGAATCGTTTACTGTGTTGTTCACTACACTTATATAGTATCCCAATATCTATTGATCTACAATTTACACCTCAAAGTTCTTTCTCTTTCTACTAACATAAAACCTTATCTACCAGTTCCCACCAGAGACACCTGATACCAGGACATAATATTGTCCAGATGGCAAATTCCTTAGGTTATTTACAGTTCTTCTTTCTCAGGGTCAGCAAGTGCCAGGGAATTTGTAACACTCCTCTATCTCATGCAGGCCTTCTCCTCTGCTGTTCTACATAACCCCACTCCCCCCACCCCCATAATAAGATGACCTTTATGAGGGTCATTTTAAATATGTTACAATTCATTTTACAAATATTCTAATTTATCAGTATAACTCAATTCTTATATTCTCCTCAGCCACAAGGAGCTTGATCCTACAATATCATAAAATCTTGTGCAACCTTCTAGTGAATAGTCTTTATGTGAGTCTCATTCCACAAGTGGGGTTGGTAACGAGAATGCTTATGAAACATTCCAACTTGTTTGTTTTATCAACTCAACTGTTAAAATCAACAAAAGTTTGATTTGAAGTATACTAAAATTTGTTATCAGAATGTCATTGCTGTCATGGTACAGTGTCTATTGTAGAGGCAACATCATAAGTTAAATTGATCTTGGAAGGAAACAGTAATATCTATATTGATATGAAACCTGGTGATCTTTATTGGAAAAAATACACAATTCTTTATTCTACAGTAAAATGTTTCAGTATTTCCTTCCTTACATTTAGCAAACAGCAAATTGATATTTTAACATACCTATTTTTGAACAGTTTTCTGTATAACTTGAAGGCACACTCAGATATTTTTCCTGGTTTAAAAGAATGACAGCAAAAGCACCTTTATCTGACATTTAGGATGATTAAACTTTGAAAAATCACTTGGCATATTCAGCATGACTGCACAGGGTACTCATGCTTTATAAGGCAATGGATCATGTTAGCTTAAGTTATATTTAAGATTTTCTGGTCTGATACTATTGTGTTAGGCAGTATTGCTGAAATGGAAACATAAAATTTTGCTGCCAGAAGATCACGTCTGTGCCTGCCCTATACTATAAATTAGTTCCCATAAAATTTTAAAATGCAACGTTAGCTCCAGCCCAACTAGAGTTGTAAGCCAGCAAATTGTGCTTGAATATATAAAATTAAACCCTAGGTCAAAAATTTATGCATTTCTTTCATTTCATCTTGCAGGCTGTACACAATACACTTCTGTTCCAAAGAAAATTAAATTCAATGGACTATGTTTACAAATACAAATAACTTTCACTTTTTAAAAATCCATGACACTGGGGTAGAGACAAATTTGGGACTGTCAGAACTTCTTCATCTCTATTCCTAAATGGTTATGTGATTTTTTTTGCATCTGAATGAGGTCTGTTGAGAAATCATGGTTATATTCATCAGCTGAAAAAAGTGCTCAAATCTTTCTACTCTTCTGTGCTTAAACATTTCAGCATGTGGTAAGAATGTTGTGTACAGCACCCCAGTACAGCTTTCTGGCTTCTGAGAAGGTGAAGCAGAAAGCCAGTGTGGAAATTCCTACAGATCCTCTTGCCATGCCTGCTTGAGGCATCTGTGAATGAACTTGAATGAATTTGAACTTCCTGTCGTGCTACTTGATTGAGCAAAAATAACTTCTGTTACCCTTGCAACCTCTGGGGGTCATGGAAAATACTTTTCTTTCATCAAAATAGTGTAGCAAGTTTTTCCCAAAGCACATGTCTTTGTCCTCAGAAACACACTTGCTGGGCTAAGTGAAGGTGTGTTTTGCATCTTTTCTAATTGCAGAGACATACCCTTTACCACAGATTTGTGGGAGAATCTAGCAACTCATTTGATTGCTTTAATGTAGCAAAAAGGACAAGGAAAGAATGACTTAAAGTGAAGCAGACGGTGCTGGCATCTTCAGGTCAGGAAAATTCTTTTAGCAGCCTGGCCATTTTCAGTTGTCTTTTTTCCCCCGCCCTTGCTGGTTGTTTGAGTGAAAAGTTAATAATCAAGAGAACAGCTCCAAGCTTGGGAGTGAGGGGCCAGGACTCTTGATACTTACTGCAGAATACGTGGGAACCTACCTCAAGGAATAGATTCCCCTACCAATTGCAGTGGCTGTGTTGGAGGTTTACTCTGATTTTAGTAGCTGAAGGATGCTGAACAAATGTGCTGATGTCTTGCAGGCTGTCAGATGCAGCAGGAAATCTTGGCCTGTACTACCAAGATTCTGTTAGAGCAGCAGAGCTGGATGGAGAGGGTTGTAAAAAGTCATCGGGGAGAACATGCTGACTGATGTCGCAGTCCCCCCCCTTCTACAGCGTATCACAATGCTCCCCTTCCCTCATATCTGTTTCAAAATAGCAAAAGACCTGTTGTCCCTCAGTGACATAGTTTTTGATCATTCTTTCCAGAAACTGAAGGAATTAAAGCAACACCATGCCTGGAAATATGACAAAAAGCACTCAGGTGCCAGCAAGTGCTCTTAACAGAAGTGCTGATACAGATTGAAATGAATGGATTTTCTCCTGCCTGACAACAGTAATGGTGATGGTTCAGGTCTGCAGATGCAGCAGAAAACAATTTACAATCTGATCAAATATTGTGAATGAGTTGAACTAATAGATTGGTTATGAGGCTTTTCAAATCTCTATTAATACCTGTTGTTTGTCACATTTGGCTGGGAAAGAGAAATGAGATGCAGCTCAGGCAGTGACCTCTCTGACTCTCCCTCCAAGTGCTTTCTGCATGGCACAGGGTCTGGGCTGATAAATTAGACAGAAGTTTAGAGTACACCAATAAATTTATGTCTGCTTTGCATTATGGTGGGTTACAAATCCATTTCTTAACTGGAATCTTTCAGTTGCAGGGTTGTCCACAGCTTAACTGCTGGTTTCTTTGCTATTTTGCTCTCTGTGACTTTATTCTAGGAAAAATAGAAAATTTGAAGCTGAAGATAAAATACCAGATTTCAGAAAGAGTGCAGCTTGATGCAGGATTTGAGTCAAAGATGAAGCCTAGAGAGCCATCTGAGTATTTCAAAGAAGCTGAGCATTAATTCAAGTGATAAATTGTTGCAGAAATTTATTTACCTGATTGCTTGTAACATCTCTTGTCATTAGTTAATTAAGTATCCTAAATATTCAACACCCTTTATGAAAGCTTTTTCACTGAACTAATTGAACATGAATTAGTTTCACAAATGGACAGCTATTAAGACAGATTCTAACCAAAACTGGAATCCTCTTCTCTCAGCCCCCTAAATAATGCCTGTACAAACTGCCACACACAAATGCTACTAATATTTCTTGTTCTGAAAGTTTGTTTTCTAGTTTCTTTTGTCTTTTTGGATTTAAAGTCAGTATAAAAACTGGATCATGTTTTAAATCTTATTTAATGTCAGGTAAAATATCTGGTGTAATTGAATGCCTCTGGAGGCCATGTATCTGAGGTTAATATGGAGTTGCACAAAAATCTTGTGATGAAATCAAGAAAAATGACCAGAAATGCTGAAATTTTCTTATACATTGCAGTCATCCTAACTATATGGTTTGGCTTGTCTGGTAACTGTTCTGCCTGAGTGTCCTACTGTTGACCATGGTAACAATTGTATTCTGTCATGGTTTCAGCAACAGAGAGATAGCCATTCCACACCATATACTTCATATTGTACAAGCCAAGATTTCATGCAATAAGGAAGAGGCAATTTTATCTCAATCTACAAAGCAGCTGCTTTGGGCAAGCCATGCAGATTGTTCTGCATTGCTCTGTGGAACAGTTGTCTTCCAAACTCTTACTTTGCCAGTGTTTTTGTAAGTTTTCAGTCAACACTCTGTAGAAAGCTGACATTAGTGGCCACTTTGTAATTGCCAAGGGCTAACATATTATTAGAAAAAATTTCTGTAGCTTGATTCATTAAATTGTGTCGAACTGTACAGATAAAGGGAGTACCCGTGAATTAAGATATTCAGTCTAAGTGAGCTCTGAATGTTTTAGATTAGGATTACATATATTTTTTTATCCTTAGAATGTTTCTTTATTTCATAAACTCATTTAGCAAGTACTGATACACTTTTGCTGTTGAGTCTGATACAGGGGAATGGTTGAAATGACTGAGTTGAATAGCTGGTTACAATTTTCAACCATAACTGTACTGTATCTACCCAGAGATAAATAATATCTTGTGCACAGTTTAAAAAAATATATATAAAATTTGTCTTCTGTACTCATGAGCAGGAGATTCTAAAAACTTCATTGGTTTATTAACAGACCTTATTGGATCCAGTGTCCTTCCACCACTCCTAAAAGCTGTTGCAACTTATACCAGCTCAAGACTTCCTTTCTTGGCAGTCTGTCTGTCCACATGGTCCTGACCCAGGTGGCATTGACTGTATCTTGCATGATTTAAAATATGTATACGGTGTTCCATATGGGACAAGTGCTGAATAAGTTGGACATAATTATTTGTCTTTTAACCTTGGTTACAAATGCCAAGGAATAGTATTTAAAAGCACAATCATGTAAATTAAAATATTTAATAAGTTTAGAGGAAGCACTGTGTAACACTGTAACACTGCTGCTTTCTCAGCTGCCTTTTCTTTTGTCTTCGATATTCAGCTTGTCAACCATCTTATTTTAGTGCTGCTGAACAACATGTACTCCCAGGTATCTTATCAGGCATGTATTCCTCTGATGAAAGGCCTTAAACAGCATGTTTAGAATTCCCTTATATTGGGGGTTCCAGAGCAGAAGGAAAATGTGTGAGAAAAATGCTTCAGTTTATACTATGTTTCTGAAAAGGAAAAATGTGCATAGGATTACTGCTGAAAAATGCTGGTGACTTGAAAAATCAGTAGCTTCTTGTGTTTTCTTTTCATGTCAAGTGTTTTTGCTCAAGTATATGATCAACTACTATCTGCTTTCCAGTGTATACAGTATTATGTACCATGGCACTAGAAATGACAGTGTAGTCATGAGAATTTGAGTCTTCAGGAAACAATTTTGCAGTCTTCAGTGTGAACAGTAAATGACAGGCACACAATTTTTTTTCTTCACTCTTCCATTTCATGTTGTTTAAATTGTCTATTTTGATTTAAAAACTGAATATAAATGTGGGGAATGAATTAATAAGATTTGTGGAACCAGAGTTCTTCTACACTGAGACAGGATCAACAGTGACTTATATTACAGAGTGGTATTCAGAAATAAGAGCTGATTATTAGGAAACAAAATATGACTGCTAGTCCACATTGACAAGGAGTTTGAAGCTAACCATCAGTCTGATCTCAACAAAGTACATAGTGTTTAAATATCACCATGATAATTGATTACAGTACTACATCAACCATTTCTAAAGGTCTTAGTGACAAAGAAATTGAGATGTAAGGCAAAACAAAATGCCAGGTTTAACTTGCAAAGTATCAAGGAGCAAATATGGCTCCCTTGAGGAGCAGATGTTTCATTGTCAAATTAATAACACATCTATTGAACAACAAACCACAGCAAACCTATCTAGAAAGTAACAAATTTCATTGTGTATCCTATGATTTTGCTGTGGATTACTGTACATTGTTCAGTATCTTATTGGCCCATGTGTGTGTTTGGGATTTACCCACATCTTAGCTGTCAGCACCAAATTATAGGCTGCTGGAGTTCTTCAGAAGGCTGCATAGCTATGCCCCCAGAGTTCTCGGGCATGAATCCATCACCTGAACAAGAAGTTAGCACACTGAGGTTGCTTACTGCTGATCATATGGAGCTGACTTGAGTTTTAAGTGTAGAAACACCCCTGTGGTTGTGTGACAGGTATACTTTATTATTGTAAGTAGTGACTGGAAAAGTCCAACCTGTTCTGCTTGACAGAGAAGAAATGTGAATAAATTCAGAGAATTTACTTTCCATCGGCCAAGCCATCTTTAGAGGAGAATAAGAAATCTTGTAATTCAGTTATTTAGGTTGTTGGGTAGCTCTCTCTGGGCCAGTGACATCTGCAGTGTCAGTTGAACTCATGGTTGTCTGGCTGTTCCTTTGAATGCAGGGAAGAATACATAGAACACGAAAGAGATTTGACTTAAAGCGGACAATCTCTTGTGACATGTAGTCAAATGCTAAATATTGTAATATGCAGATTATATTTGAAGAATTAAATAATTGTCCTGACATATTTTTTTAAACCAAAATATTTTTGTCTTTCTTAGTAGTGTTTATTTCCAATCAGAGTATTTCACATGGAGATTTTTTTCCTTAGATTGATTATGGGTAAAAAACAAAACAAAAACCCAACAAAACAAAAAACAAAACAAAAAAACCCAGAAAGAAAATAAGTTCTCTGACCAGTTCAGGAAAAATATTTATGAAAGGTCTCATTTTATAACCGAAAGAGTGGCTTTCATAATACTTTCAAACGGTACAGCTAGTTCAACTTTTGCTGGAATTCACTAACTCCCTTAAGACTTATTTGGAACTTGCAAGGAGAATCAGTGTCATGCCTTAAAGCTCAATGCCTCAGAAGTTGTGTTGTCTTCTCAACCAAACTGATGCAAATTCAAGATGTCAGTTTAGTCAGCCATAACTACATATGGTAATAGACACCCAAAGTTCTTTCTAGTTTTAATTAAATAAGTTCTTTGATAAAAACTGTCACTTAAAATGTGTTAAAAATCCTTCTTTAAAGAAGTACAGGCAATGGGACCAATCTAAACTGTAAACTTGCTCCAGTCAACATACAGTCTCTGTAAAGTACCATCCTAATTCATGGGTCAGAAAAGCTATGGTATCTTGGGGATATAGAGATAAGTAACATTTTAAAAGTTTTTTTTTTGTTTGTTTGTTTTTTTGTTTTTTTGGGTTTTTTTTGTGTTTTTATTTCATAAAGTCCTTCTGGTTTAGTTTCTCTCTCTCTTCCCATACAAGCATGTTCTTTAATCACACAAGGTGTAAGAGTAAATTCTTCCATCTTCAACTGTATGCTGGTATTTATCTTGCAAAAACCAAGCAGAGAGCTGAGACAGCATATGATCCTGAAAATTTTTCTACCTGTGTTGAATTTTGAGGACAGGCCAAATAAACGGGCTCGACTATAGTTTCTACTGTGTCTTACTGAGCCAAGCACACTTTGCATGCTTTGCAGTCTCATATAAAATGAGATTAACAAAGCATATAACTAAAATTATGTATTAGTTTTAAGTATTATTGTTAACTTGTTGCTATTTCCTTGATAGCATTTAGAAATCAACAACCTCCTTGGCCAGGAAGTATGTTTTTATTTCATTGCAAGTTGTGCTTCTTGGTAACAGTACAACAATAGGATCTGCAGGTTTGAAAAATAAAGTCCTGAGTTTTTCTCCACTTTTCAATCCATAGTACTTCCAGGAAACTTTTTAAAATAAAAATATCTTTGTCATCGAAATAACTACTGTCAGAAAAATATCAATAACCTAAGAGAAAATTGAATTCTGCAATTTTATTTGTTTTTCATTGTAAACATCTGGAGTAGTGGCTTGAAATTAATAATAATTTCATTATTACCTGTGTATTAATGGACCTTTCATTTTCCTGCTGGCAGTACATAGAACAATATAATAAAGAAAGTGTAACCTTTTTGGTTTTTATTAGTTTTAGGACTTAATAAAATGGACATATATGATTAGAACTATAACATTTTCAAGAAATTTAACTGCAGGTGATTCATTTTATAACTAGAACAATCTCTTACTCTCAGTTGAGTTCACCTATTGTGAGCAGCTTTTGTAACGGATTAGTTGACCAGTTGAGTTAATTCTGTGATTTTACATGTTCAGATTATCACAGATAAGATTAAAAAGTGGAAAGTGAAAGTATTAAATACTGTGCCTGCAAAACTATTGCAAGGTTCATGAAGTTCATAAATAGAAATTCAAAAGATGTCATAAATTGCAAAGTTTAATTTTTAATTTGGGCTTAGTCTCTGTGGAAACAATGGCTTTCAAAAAAGTTGGGAAGTATACTGAACTGTAACATTTTCAAAAACACTTGGGCAATATTCTGAACAACAGAAATATCTAAGTGCTGCTCCAAAATGCCTTAAGATTATGAACTCTTGTAATGTGTTTATGAAGAGAATTTACCTTCATTGATTTGTTAAATATTCAGCATCAGAAAATCCTTTGTCATTTTGTTTAGCCTGCATAATAATGAGTTTTGTTTGCCTGCTATGAGCTTTAAAGTAATTATAAAAGGATAAACCCTTATTGGTAATCTATATCTTTCACAGAGTTGTGTTGATTTTAACTGAACAACAATGACAAAAAGGATATTAGCTTCACTGAACCAAACATTTGCAATTAAATCAGGGGATTGGGGAAAGAATTAACACTAATGAGGTGAATAGTATGGATTACAGGATCTACATTTTGTCCAATTAACTTCAAAATCTTTAGATAAAATAATGCTTGGAATAGATAATGGCTAATTGTCAATGATATGTGAAATATAGTTTGAATGCAATAAATTAGAATTAGAGAATCAGCCAGGTTGGAAAGGACATCTGAGATCATCAAGTCCAACCCTTAATCCACTACCACTGTGGTCACCAGACCATGGCACTGAGTGCCACATCAGTCTCTTCTGAAAAACCTCCAGGGATGGAGAATCCACCACCTCCCTGGGCAGCCCATTCCGATGCCTGATCACCCTCTCTGTAAAGATTTTTTTCCTAATATCCAACCTAAACCTCACCTGACAGAGCTTAAGCCCATGCCCTCTTGTCTTACTGGTAGCTACCTGGGAGAAGAGACCAACCCCCACCAGGCTCCAGCCTCCTTTCAAGGAGTTGTAGAGAGTGATGAGGTCTCCCCTGAGCCTCCTCTTCTCCAGATGAAACACCCCCAGCTCCCTCAGCCCTTCCTCACAGGACTTGTGCTGGATCCCTTCACAGCCCCTTCACAGCCTCCTTGCTCTTCTCTGGACCTGCTCCAGCACCTCAATCTCCTTCCTGAACTGAGGGGCCCAGAACAAGACACAGGACTCAAGCTGTGGCCTCACCAGTGCTGAGTAACAGGGGCAGAATCCCTTCCCTGGACCTGCTGGCCACACTGTTCCTGATCCAGGCCAGGATGCCATTGGCCTTCTTGGCCACCTGGGCACACTGCTGGCTCCTGGTCAGCTTCCTGTTCATCCAGTCTCCCAGGTCCCTTTCTTCCTGGCTGCTCTCCAACCACTCTGTGCCCAGCCTGGAGTTCCCCATGGGGTTGTTGTTCAGGACTTGGCCCAGCACTTGGCCGTGTTGAACCTCATCCCATTGGAATCACCACAACTCTCCAGTCTGTCCAGGTCCCTCTGCAGAGCCCTCTTGCCTTCCAGCTGATCCACATTCCCCCCCAACTTAGTGTTCTTTGTAAATTTGCTAATGGTGGACTCAATTCCCTCATCTAAATCATGAAGATATTAAACAGAACTGGGCCCCAACATTGATCCCTGGGGGACACCACTGGTGACCGGACACCAATTGGATGCAACACCATTCACCACCAATTTCTGGGCCTGGCCCTCCAGCCAGTTCCTAACCCAGCACAGAGTGCTCCTGTCTGTGTTCAGCCCTGGGCTGACAGCTTTTTCAGGAGAATGCTGTGGGAGATGGTGTCAAAGGGCTTGCTGAAGTCCAGGTAGACTACATCCACAGCCTTCCCCCCATCCACCAGGTGGGTCACCTGATCATAAAAGGAGATCAGGTTGGTCAGACAGGACCTGCCCCTTCCTAAACCTATGCTATCTGTGTCTGATCCCTTGTCCATCCTGGACGTGCTGTGTGATTGCCCCCATGATTATCTGCTCCATAACCTTGCCAGGCACTGAGTCTGACAGGTCTGTAGTCTCCTGGGTCCTCCTTCTGGCCCTTTTTGTACATTGGCATGACATTCACCAACTTCCAATCAACTGAGACTTCCCCAGTGAGTGTTGGGAAATGGTGGACAGCAGCCTGGCGAGCTCTTCCACCCGCTCCATCATCACCCTGGGATGGATCCGGTCTGGTCCCATAGACTTGTGAGGATCCAAGTAGCTCAGCAGGTCACTAACTGTTTCCTCCAGGATTACAGGGGTGGCTATTCAGCTTCTTATTTCTGTCTACAAGCCCTAGAAGCCAGCTGTCCTCAGGACAACCTCTATTACTCTTGAAAACTGAGGTAAAGAAAGTGTTAAATACCTCGGCCTTTTCCTTCTCTTTGGTAACTATGTTTCCCTCCATGTCCAACAATGAATGGAGGTTTTCCCTGCCCCTCCTCTTGCCATTGATATATCCATAGAAAGACTTTTTGTTATCCTTAATGGAAGTGGCAAGATTGAGTTTAAATCGCGCCTTCATCTCTCTAATTTTCTTTCTACGTGACCTAACTATATTCCTAAACTCCTCCTGAGTAGCCATCCTTTCTATCCATAGTCTGTAAGTCTCTGTTTTTAACCCAAATTTCCTTCAATATCTCCCTGTTCAGCCAGACTGGTCGTCTTCCCCACCAGCTTGCCTTTTGGCACACAGGGACAGTCTGTCCCCGTGCATTCAAGTGTTGCTACTTGAAGTATGCCCATCCCTCCTGGACCCTTTTGTTTTCAAGGGCTGTTTCCTAGGGTACACTGAACTAGTCTTCTGAAAAGGCCCTCTGGAAGTCCAGCATAGAGGTTTTATTGTTGGTCCTCCTCGCATCCCTTAGTGTTGAAAATTCTATTATTTCATGGTCACTGTGCCCCAGATGGCTTGTGGTCACCACATCTCCCACCAGCCCCTCTCTGTTTGTGAACAGAAGGTCTAATGGGGACTCATCCCTGGTAAGCTCATTTACCAGCTGGAGTAGGAAATTACCCTCTATATGCTCTAGGAATCTCCTAAGCTGCCTCTCTGCTGTGTGGAGTTCTCAGCAGATATCCAGCAGGTTAAAGTCACCCATGAGAACAAGGGCTGCCAATTTTGAAGCAGCTGCTTGTAGAATAGTTCAACACTCTCATCATCCTGGTTTGGTGGTCCAAACAGACTACCACCAGGATGTCAGCCTCCTTATTGGCCTTCCCTCTTATTTTGACCACAGGCACTCAACCTTACTGTTACTGACCTGTAGTTCTATGAAGTCAAGAGACTCTCTAACACTCGTCTACCTCTCCTACCTTGTCTGTCCCATCTGAAAAGCCTGTAGCAGAATAATCATTCAAATTTCTAACTAAATTAGGATTTAGGATTAGGCACACTACACCATAAGACTGTTAGCAGTTTCTAGACTGACATACAGAAAGAAATGCTATTTGCTATGGAACAATTATGCATAATGTGAATGAGAAAATCTCTGCAGGAGCCCAATTCTGATGCCACAAAATTTGGTTTTTAACTATGGCAGTACAAGACATACAAGAAATGCTAAGTTTTTCTTTGGGCCTTATTTGTTGAACACTAACTTGCTGCATGAGGAGGCTGACCTGTAATTTGTTTCTAACAGTAACAGCTATATGAGAAAACTATTTGTGGAAAAGTCTTATCTCCTTGACATGTTAATCCTAGGATGCTGATTCCTCTCCTGCCTGTATTGTCTGTGGAAAAAAATGCTACATGATACCTCTGATTTTACTGAATTTGCTCAAGTAAAAAGCAAAGTTCATACAGGTGCCTAGAGAAGTTTGGATGGTGAAGACATATTCAGTTGCTCTGTGGGGGTTTTGTGGGTGGTGGTGGTTGTCTGACTTTTGAATTTTTTTTCCTCTCCCCTAAAGGGGATTAAATTCTTGCAAGGGCTGATGTTTGTTTGAATAACTTAAACTTCTGAAGGCACTTATTCTTATTGTGCACACCTACTGAAAACAAATATGTATGCCAGGGGAAAATTCTCCAATAGCTAAACTTTGTGTAGGCAAAGTGTGGTGCTCAAGCTGCAGATATGATTTTATCTGAAAGCCTTGAAATTTTGCACATATGTTCTCCTAAAATGTCCTATGACTGAAGACCTGTGAAAAGTGTACAACAGATAGTCTTAGAAGAAAATGGAGTGATTACACAGAATCTGAAGAAATGTTTGCCTGAAGGAAACTGGATTTGTTTTCAGCTACACACAAAATACAATCATGAAAATATAATGAAGAGTTAATGAATTTGTAACACATATTAAAGAGATCAAAGAATAGTGCGGTGAAATGAATTTTTTGGAAAATTTTTTTTCTTGGCTGATTACTAGTGAAGGCAGTTAACACACAAAGAATGAACCACTGCATAATTAGTTTATAACTGTAATGCTACATATACCCTAGAAAAAAGTGTAAAATTAAAATATTAATATATGCACTGGTGATTATGTCAAATTCTGTTTTGCCTAAACCATGTAATTATTATGTTTTCAGTATTTAGCTGTGACTAACGCTATGAAAAGAAATCAGAAAATCTCAGTGATTTACAGTGTTTATTGAGTATATGCCTGTGTTGTTGTAAAAAATTGTCTAATTTGAGATTATTGCAGGAAGCTTGTTATTTACTGTGTCTTTCCATTGATTGTGTTATCATGACAGTAAAAAAGAGTGTAAAAAAAGACCTAAACAATAATTACTATATAGTAATTATTTCTATAAAAATGAATCAAAATGAAAACCACCACACAATCTGTGAATTTTGTGCTGAGTGCAGCTCTGCATAGAAAACAAGCTGGGAGTTAGGAGGAAATGCATCATGCTTCAGTTGGAGGGAACTTGGATTCTTGGAGGCAAAAGTAAATTGTGTATAATTGTAGTAAGTTTTTAAAAATGCATTAATAGCAAATTTTTCAAAAGTGTCTCAGTAACTTGGCAGCCTTGGTTTGATATTCAAAGAGAAGTGGGTCAATCATTCGGGTTTTTTGAGCGCAGACCTTGAAAGCACAAGGAAAAAAGGCCCCACTGAAGCCCTACTGAGTAGCTTTGAAAGAACATTACAGTTAATAGAAAACAGAATGGGAACTGAAAGGAGGGTAATAAGTAGAACGCATAGTTTTTTGTTTGGTTTTTTTTTGTTGTTGTTGTTGTTAGTTCTGGTTTCAGGGACTGTAAATCTACATTTTACCCTCCCATTCGTTATGCCAAGCACTATGCACATAGCACAGAAGAGTAGAAACACTTCAGTCTTTTCTTCATGTGCTGGTGGGGAGAGGTGTAGTTCTAATAACTGAAAAATTTCAAATGCAGGTGTAGTGGCAAAAAAGCAGCTATCAGCAGATACCGTTATGTCCTCAGTGTAATGACACATAAAGGGCTTCTCAAAGTCCCCTGTTTCCTACCTTCAGTGAATTTGGTGGTCATCAACACATAGAGTGGGTTGTCACAGGAGTCTGCTAACCTGTGCCCCTCTGCCCCACAGACTTGTGCACCAAGGTCACCTGCAGCCTTGCTAACGAACAGCCTCAGAGAGGAAGAATATGTATTGGGATTGTGAGAAAAGACCAGAGACAAGAAATACAGTGTGGAACAAACCATGGTGGTGCATTTTGAGGAAGATAGTCAAGATGATGATTTGGCTGTTTTCCTTTTTTTTTTTTTTTTTTTTTTTATTTATGCTTCCTTGAAAGGAGCAAAGAGTTTTGTTTTCTTGAACCTCTGTGTATCAAAAAGGCTTATGGCTGGACTAGGTATGACAAACAGAAATTTTAGCCTACTTTATAACTCAGCTGTTCTGGGACATGATTGTGTCTTCCTTGAAAAAACTGAAAATTGTTGTAATTTTAATGGAGCTAACTAAAACAATCATTTCAATAACTAAATAGGCATTTTTGTTAAAATTCCCAGTGGCCTAACAAGAAAGAGTTAGAATGGCCTCAATTTCTCATTTAATTTAAATTTTCCAGTTTGGCTACACAAATTTTAGGTAATCTGCAGTAGCACTGGCCTTTGTGGGGCCCAGTAATTTTAGTTTAGCTGTCTTGAAAACCATGCCAAAGCTACCAATTTTTCATCATATTGTTAAGGAACTTTTAATCTATATTTAAATTATTTAGCAACCCAAGAGCTTTGTTTAGGCAGAATGTTTTGAATTGCTCCATCTCTGCGGAGTATACTTTAGTGGACACTAGGCAAAGTTTGAATTAATTGTAAGACCTGTCTAATTAACATAATTTCTATTTTGACTTCTGTTTTCAAACTTTTGCAATGTAAAAGTTGTAAATTGTTCTCTATACATCATATAATGAACACTCTGTTCATCATTTGACACATATTGCTGATTTATACACTACAGAATGCTAAGGCACTTTCCTCATCCTGGAGGAAGACAAAAATATAGCATAATGTCTTTTTCAAAAAAGGTGAGAATAAAAAGGCTCTGAGGATTTTAACAAGTTCTCATTAATTCTATTGTTTGTATTTTTGCAAAATGTTCTCTATAAGACTTCTTTTAGCAACATAAGAACTTCTTTTAGCAAGTTAGAATTTATTTTGATGTTCAAATATGATGATGCATGCAAATTATCTCTCCAGGAGTTACTAATTACTCTAGGATGTTCTTAAAATTCAAATATTAAATTATGAAAGAGCATGAAGAAGATGACAGAATTTGGCACACTTTTGCCTGTAGCTCTAGGCTTGTAAGCTTCACCAAAACTGTCATTCAAGGACTACGAGTGTAAAATGTGAAGGCCAATGCAACCTACATGCTCTCATTGTCTAAAAGAGATTTCTGTTGTCAGTAGCTTGAGAGCAGGTTCCTTTATACCTTCCCTCATGGGAGAAGGTCAAGAGACCATTCTCCAGCTGAGGCTTATTATTATGATGAGTTGAAGAGAGTAATCAGAGGACTATCTAAAGATCAAAAGCTTTGCAGTAAAGAGGAGTCCAGCAAAGTTCATACCAGGAAACTGATGCATTTAAGTCAGTGAGCTGTTTCATTTCTGTTGATTTGTTTGTTTATTTTTTTATTTTTAATCAAGTTCTCATTTACTGCTGATCTCTGCTGTGAGGTATGTGTCTACTTACTGATTAAAAAAACCCAAAACTGTTTTAACAATTATATTCTAAGTGAGGTGTGAGTATACTGTACAATGAAGCTAACTATAGGGAGCTTCTATACAGTTAGTGCTGATGGTTTATGTTCTTTGCTGGTTCATAACTGCTGAGGTTCAATTGATAAGCTAGAGAACTGTTTGAGAGAAGGTGCTGAAGTGATTTGTCTTCTTCCTTGTTAGATATTTTGTGCTAATGTATGCTGGTTTTATGCTTTGTCTCCCTCAAAAAGGGGATGGGAATCTTCTCTTTGTCTAGATACTGTATATCCTGTTGTCTTCCTGTTAGTCATCTTTTGTGTCCAGGTGGATATGCTGCCTGTTTCCAGACCACTGGGCTTATCTTGTCCTTTGTATGGTTTTGTTATGTTATGGTTTTGTTACTTCGATGATTCCTTTGTTTGTCTTTAATGCCCTTTTGGTGACTCGCTTGGACAGGTACTCGGGTAAAACTGTCCGGTCAGTTATTAAGGAGTTTTACACTGCTATATCCTTTGATTAATTATCAATTGAACATAAGAACTTCAAAAATTTGTGTTGAGGCTAACCTTCAGGTGAGGTTAGCAGAGCTGGGCCAAGCAGACTGAGAATCTGCATTGCAGAAGTCTGTGCTGCTCCCTGCAGAGGTGTTCTGAGTGAGCTTGCTCTTAAGCAGCTGAAGGTATGTGCAGGCAATACAGCAAACCTCAGAGGGAACATTTGCTAAATCAGTTTCCACATAGATAACTGCAGTGCCAGGGTACTTCTCTGTTTTGGTGGCCTTATTTTAAAGGGGATTGTTTCATGTCTTAATAGACTTAAAAGAGACTTGCCAAAACTAATACAGTTTTAAAGAATAAAAGTATTGGAATGTATAATCACTGTAAAACTGATATAGACAATTAAGGTTTTATTTTTAAGGTTGAGGAAGAAGGGGATAGGTAAAAATTGAGAAGTGTGCTTGGTGGGATTTAAAAACTTGAGTACATCACTGTGCCTATGTCTCATTGTCCTAAATGCCGAAATATTTTTGGTCGTTTCAGTTCCTTGACGAGAGAATACTGGAAAATCAAAGGTTAAAATTACAGTTAAATTCTTAAGTGTTTGAACCGTGAAAGCATGCTCTTTGTACAGTTCCTTGTATGGTAAAGATTTATAGTCCCAGTGATTTAGAATTTGAGAAATGTTTTAAATAAGACTAGTTTTTTATCAAGCAAACAAACAAAAAACCCAAACCCTCCTAAAAAACAACTTTTCAGCCACTCTGTTGTAAGTCTGATGATTCAGGAGGTCATTTACCACCTTCCAGCCACTCTTAAGTCTTGCCCTTGAGACCTTTTACCATTGTGGTCGCCCTTCTCTGTGCACACTCTGGTAGTCTGATGTCTTTATGTTGAGATGCCCAAAACTGCACACAAGAGCCCCACTCCAGGTAGAGTACTGCTGTTTGAATTTTTTGAAGTGGGAAGCAGTTAACTGCAGCTCATCTAGATGCTTAGGGTTTTATTGTTCTTTTTTAACTCCTTAAGTTGAAAGAAAAGTTTGTGTGAATGAGTCATGTTGAGCCATATCAATGGCTCCACCTCCATGCAGGAGTAGGTTCTCAGTGATGTAGTTTTGGCTGGGATTTGATACAAATATTCCAGAACTGTAATCCTTGAGCAGATAAACTTTCTTTGTCCTTTTGACATACTGAGGTAACGACTGTTTTTCTGTTAATGAGTTAGGAAAAATGGATGACAATAATTGACCCTTACCACTTCTGATAAACTGACTGGAAGAACTTGTACAGATACAATGTTGCATTTTTTTTTAATTCCAGTGATCATTTAAATACTTTAAAAGGAATTGTCTTCATTTTCTTAGGTAAGCAAATAATTACACCTGCTTTTAAAAGATGCTTCTGAAGGATCAGATAGGGTTCTGGAGAAGCATCACAGTTGCCTTGTCATACAAATGTGCTTTTCCTCAGATATTTACTATTATAGTGATGAAGTTCTAGGTTAAATGGGCATTTTCTCTGATCTGGCATGTCTGTCTGGGCTCTCCTATAATGTACATAAAAAAAAAATAATCTCTCCACTTACTAACAGAGCTATTAGTAATTTTTCCTGATAAACAACCTCTTGGAAAAAAAAAACAAACACAATCCTCAAAGTGGCCTCAGAATACTAATTCAACTTGTAATTTTTAATTGTATTTTCATACTCTTCTTATAGTCTTAAGAAGTTAAAGATGGTAAATTTTGCAGAACAAGAAAAGAAAAATGCAACAGAAAAGAAAGACAATATGAAATAAGCCAAATCTTTTTTTTTTTTTTGTGGGAGTTGATTGCCTGAAAAGTAAAGAGATTAATTTCTTCCTTCAAACCTTAAATGCTGATGTTCTACAAAAGGACATAAACCAGAAAGAATCAGACAATAAAATGAAGTGACTCCGTAGAGAAAGATTAACTAAGTGAGGAATACTGCTCTTGGGGAATCATCAAAGTGAATGTTCCATCATGGGACTATATAATTGAGAAGACTGTGGCATATTCTTAACATATAGCAAGTTTTATACTGAACCTGCTTCTGCGTTAAAAGGGTTCACACCCGTATTTGTAGGATTTATTTTAGACTAAAGTTGGTAAGAGTAGGATGTATCAGAGGCAGAGGTATCCTATTTGGTCTTCTTTTTCTGAAGAGACGAATACTTATACCTTTAGCAAAGTGAGGTAAATTCCTGTAACATTTTAAAGAAAGAGGGTAGTATAGAAAGAGCAGGAGTTATAATATTCACGTGAGCATTCTAGCATATTATACAAATAACTATATATGCGTAGTACTAGAATTTAATTATGTATGCAATATCAAAGTTTTGTTATTTTTTTTCCTAAAGTTGAAGATAAAGGTAAAGATTTTAGTACTCAGTTTTCTTAAAACAGGAAATACATTTCATTTATTATGCTGTTCTGTTACTTGCATTTATCCTCAAACAGTTCCTTTCCCTCCCAGAAAGGAGACAGAATGGCTCCTTTAAACATTTAAGGACTCATTTACTGAACATTTGTAGCATGGAATCTTAACAAATTAGTATTACTTACAAGTTCCTATCCTAAATGTCTAATTTCTGTAATATGTTAAGCAGAAGAGGTGCTTCATTCTACCTGAGGTTTTGCAATACAGCCCTTTACTTCCTTGTGTGCAAGAAAACTTGAGTTTTGGCTTCATCAGCTTTACAGATCTAATTTTGTTCTGAACTCATTGCTTATACTTCAGGTTTTTTTCTTTGATATTTGGAGTGCTGGTTCAGTTTTCATAAAAATCAAGGGGAAATATAGCCTGAACTTCAAAAGGGCTGAGAGTCAACTCTTTAAACAATTAAAACGTTAAGTAAATGTGTATTTAAAATGGCATCCTAATTCCGACTTTCTTACTGTTGTAAAGACCTTTTTCCTGTGAGTAAATATTTATATATATAATACTGACTTACATCATTAGAATACAGTTTGAGTATTCTATCAGACTTAAAGCAAGAATTTACATTTCCCTGTGAAGCTAAAACTTAAGGTGTCATCTGAACCCCTGGGATTTTTATTAGTGTTTGGGGTTTTTTTTGTTTGTTTGTTTGGTTTTTTTTAATGCAACTTTATTTAGTTATATCTGCACAGTTGCACAAAATTTTGTAATAGAATTTGTGTTCTTTCAAGGTTAATTTTTATTTTTCTGTCTCAGTCTATCTGTTCATTTTTGAGGCTCTTGGAACAGCTCTTCAGACCGTCACAACCCAGGAACAGTCTTCAGTTTGTAACAGATTCTGCAAATGTTATTTGAGAATTTTTGTTGTATTTAAAAAATATTATCTGTGTTTGCTTCTCCATTGTACATGTAACTCATCTAAGCCAGAGAGATCAGGGAAATTTATTTGGGATAAGAATGTGGTGCAGTTACCCATCTCTGTAATTTCTATTGGGCTTCAACATCAGCTTTTGAGTATGGATGCCAGCAGCCAAATGTTTTTCACATAGGTAATTTATTTAGGTTTGGGAGAAAACATGCAGTAGAAGTTGCCCTGGACCCTTTCTCAATGAATCATTGTGACTTTTGCTATTTTTAGGACTCGTTTCACAGGTTGAACTTGATTGACATATCAATGTCAGGTCCTGCATAGCTTGTAGCTACAGAGGAGAAAAATCAGAGAATACTTACAGACTGTGAGACCTCTCACTATGGTCAAAGGATAATTTTGCATTTCTGAATACAGGTGGGCAGAGCAGTAAGTCTGGATGGAAAGGTGGTTTGGTCTATAAATACAGGTCTGCTCCATGTTTGCACAACAACAAACTTGAAGCCATGTACAGGACACGGGAATGCCTGAAGATTGACACAAATGTGTGTATATATAAATGCCCAATATATAAATGCCCAATGGGCTGTCATTGAGCCCTACTTCCTTATTCATCTGTCCTTACCTGTGTGATCAAGCCAGTACTCTGATGCTTAGAAACTGCTTGTGTTATAGGTGAGGTACCTATGATCATCATCAGGATTGAGTGGATCTAAGAGTTTGATGGCTAAAGGTTGATTTTGAATGTCATTGGCTTTATAATGCTCCTGCTGGAGCATTTGAAATGATACAGGTGGCTATAGAAATTATCTTTGTTATTATTTCCTTCTTATTCTTATGATCAGCTTAGTGCTTAGGCTCTTTCTCAATATTTCCTCTGCTCTTCACTTCTCATGCTTATCACACCATTGGTTATGACATGAATTTCTCTGATTGCCACTGGTTATTATTTAGCACTGGTTATTATTTACCTTTCGAAGGATGAGGGGTGATCAGGTCATGTTTCTGTTGAGAATCTTCTCTGGGTGCGTCTGTGTAGCATTTCAGCTCACAGCAGTGCTGCTCTTCTGCAGGGAATTTCTTGACTATTCTGCACTACCTTCATTTGGTTCTCATTGCAGAACAGCCCTAGGGTGTTCTCCAAGGGATTTCATCATGATGACACTAACCCAGAAGGACACTGTGGGGATGTGCCTCTAGTGGCAGTTCATTATCAGCAGCAGATTAGTGCTAGTCTGAGATGGGGACTGGGTGGACACAGATTACTTAGCAGTAATAATTTCAGTCCACAGCCCTGGTCACATTGCACAGTACTGCTTGGCTATGCAGATGTGGCCAGGGACTACTTCATGAAGGTTGTTGTTTTGTGTTTTGTTTTCTTTTAAAACTGCTCTTGGTTGCAGTTGGAGATAGACTAAAGTCAATTCAGCTATAATGTCTGTGAAGTTAGCTATGAAATAAAAGGGTTCCTGGGGAACTGGAAAGCCCTAACTATTGCCATCACAGACCCTCATCTTTTAATTTATGTTATGTTTCTTTTTGGAAACTGAATGCGAGGGCATTAACACACATCATTATGAAGCATTGTACGTGTTAACTGTGTGACTGTTTGAAGTCTCTTCCATTTCATAAATGTAATGTACATATGTGATGGGAAATACTGGAAATTAATTGTTGTTTTTATAGAATAGCAGAATGAATAGGCACATAAAACTTTGCAGTGGTTACTGCTGCCTTTCAGCTATAATTTCTCAGTGGGGTACCCTTTCAAAGAGAAATCAGAGGTCCAGAAGTACGCACATAAAATCTCTGTATGTTTGTAGAATTACCATGTTATTTTTTTCAGAAATGCTATTCAACTTGCTTTGTTCTGAAAATTCCCTTTTCCTCTCCAAGAAAAACATTATTCTTAATTTGCAGATTTATTTTCTACCTAATTTCAAGACTTTTGGTTTTGCTATGCTGTTCTTTCTAAATCTCATATTTGACTGGTTGCCATACCTATCCAGAAATAAGCAACATCTGATTCCAGTAGCTTTAGACCTTTTTAAACTTAGCTGGAGAGTGGAGAAGAGGAAAAAGCAGCATAATATATTTTTCCATATTAAGTACTCAATAGGAATGTTACTCCAATTTGTAAAGAAAGAGATATTAAGAACATTTTCCTTTGATTCTTGTCCAGGATTGATAAAGAAAGGCAAGTTATTAGCAAGAAATATATTGCAAAATGGTTTAATATATTTAGTTAAGAAATTCAGTATCCCAGAATGGGATACTCTTCTCTAGAAATTACTGACTCTTAGGATAAGAGCTGCTGCTGTGCTCTGATGTCATGTCCTACACATTGCCCACAGACCTACTTGAAGGCATTTATTCAGTTAGTGTGATGAGAGTGGTTTGTAATAGAAAAATAAATGTAAAAATCACTGTTGATTTCACTTTGTTTGAAACTGCTAACTAGTTCATCAACCACACCTCTCTGTGGTAGTTCTCTATTGTTTGAGAGATGGTGTTTCATAGAGCCACATGTGAATATACAGTTTAAAATAATCAAAACAACCTTGAAGGACATATTGCAGAAAATTGATTTCAAAAGGAAAAGCCACTCTTTTCCAACAGGAGCAGCAGAATTCTGAAGGATCTGGGGCTTTGCAAAAAAAATTGTCTGGGAATTTTTTCTGTGGTCCATTCAAAAAAACATATGGTAAAACAGGTAAAAATAGCAGACTGGCTTAGACCTTAAAGCTCTGAGTGAAAGCAGGTGCACTATTTAAAATGTTTAATTGTGTTTCTTGGAAAAAAGGGGCACAGAATGAATTTTTTTTTCTCCTTTGTGCAAGAGTAAAGTATAATTGAATTTTTCTCATAATAAGGACTGTCAGTGGTTATTTAGTTTACGCTTAAAATTGAATGAGTGGAGAAGTGCTATTATGTATTTATGAATATCAATTTACCTGTGCTAACTTCTTTAGATTGACAGCCTTCTTCAAATCTAACTGCAGTGTTCCTGTAATAAGGAGATTTTCGGCTCCATTCTCAGGACTGTAGGTATTTTGAAGCTTCCAGAGACAAAAGGCTGTTGAAATTGTTATTTTTCTTTTAACTAAAAGAATTCAAATGGTGTTCAAGTGCCTTTGATAATAAAGCTGCATTAGTAATGTAGTTCTATGTATTAAAGTTGGCCTCTTTTTGATAAATGCTGTCTTTTGATGATACAAGAAAATATTAGACATCTGAAAACAGGTTAAAAATAATGGCTTGTTGTGTGATGATTTATGTTTATGAGCCTTTTCTGTTACAAGCAAAATGAATTAAAAAACTACTGATTTTGTTAACAAGAACACTTGACTAAAAGGAGTGAAAATTCTGTAAATGTGTTGCAAATAAATGCTAAGGGAGACTATTTTAACCTTTCTGCCTTTAATAAATTCTGTGTTTTAAGCTTTCAGGAAAGAGTTGGGGAAATGGAGGGAATGTGTTTAAATTGTATGTACTATTATATCTGGTACTTTTTTAAGGGGAAAAAGGAATCAAAGAGGAATGATAGATTAGATAAAAAATAATTTATAAGCTGAACTTGTAACTTTTTGTTTTAATTTCACTCACTGCCTGTTATGATTATTTTGTGGAGCGTATTACATGGATAATACTGGAATAATGTTGTTGTTGCTACAAATAATTATTTGCAACACAACAGCACAGATACTTTGTCCTTGACTAGCACAAGTCCATTCTGTGATGCTTGCTCAAAATCTAGCCATAAATAATGAGATTCATGTGCAATCAGAAATGAGCATGATGAAAATGTAGCTTGGTGTTTATTAAGATGAAAACAACATCTTCACATGGGGATGTTTGAGGTGATCGGTGTGATGCAAAAATGGAAGAAGTGAATGGGGCCCATGCAGAGGTTTTTATGCAGGATTGTTATGTTATCTCACTTTTGATCAGCCATTATAATTTGTTTTTCTTAGAAACTTTCCCATTTTGACTTGAAAAAATCCTTTTTTTCTCCTTTGATTCTGGAAAATAGTCAGAGTTTAGTGTTTGGTAATGGTAATTTATTTTTATGATACCTGGCTGTACTTACTGTTATTTACTTCTGAGACTTTCCAATGTTGGTCTTTGCAATTTATTTGTCTGAATGGTGTGGATTAGAAAAACACTGTGCTCCTTACTTGTTACCAGTGTAGCTTTAATTTGCTTAGTTTCTCAAGCCTGATGTGAGATGCATGGAGTTTGGTGTTTGTCCAGATAGGTTCCTTTTAAAATATTTATCAGCATTTAAAAAATAACCCAGCTATCCATAACTCAGCAATTTAATTTTAAGCATTGCTATTATTTGTTTAGTCCACATGCATTTTCTTTTTAGAATTGTTAATTGTTATGAAGCATTTTTAGCATCCCAGAGATGAAGTGAGGGAAGGATTAGTTTCTGCTGGTGTTAGAAGGTCAGATTGATGAAAGTTGTTATTGATGAGTGCTTTTTGTTTACATTTTTTTAATATATAACTCTTTGGATATAAGAAATTTTGCTTAAATGAGTGGCTGATAGGCAATAGAAAGTTTCAAAGTTCTAGAAAACTGCCAGCTATAAGAATCACTGGACTTCCTAACACAGTATCAACTGTTTCAGTCATTATTTTTCAACATCATTTCTCAACTTTGTTTTGAATTAAGACAAACAAATGTACTATTAAGTATCAAAATAATTCATGTGAAAACCACAGCAAACACTAAGATCCTCCCTATCGGAGACCTATAATCTGATAGAGGATAGGGCATGGTGAGACCAGGTTTGGGTAGCCTTTGTGAGTTCTGCTTTTAGTCAAAAAGAAATCCAGCTAGGAGATATTAATGCACTGAAAATGCAGTACTGTGTGATAATTGCATGGTTGTCTCATATACATTTAGTGATGGTGTCTGCAGTCTGAAGAAACCTGTGTTACCTGATGATGAAGCCTCACATCCTTTAGCATGAGTCAGTGTGGATTGTTGTCACCTCAGCAGAACCAGACCCAGCATGTCGTTGCCTGTGCCTGTTGAAGATCAGGGCCCCAAATGTGCAGGAGGTGTCTGTGGGACTAAATTGTCCTTAGCAACCTCATCCAGGTCCCTCACTCCAAACTCACCAACTTACCTCAGGTCCAGGCCCCAGGCATTGCTCACCCTGTGCTTTAGGTACCTCTGTCTCCTGCAGCCTTCTAGAAGGTTCATGGAATGTTTTCTACCCTTCCCCTGGGGACAGCTGCAGCTGCACAGGGTTAAGAGGAACCTCTGGGCATTTGCTATATGCCTGTGCCTGTCCTAGAGAGACCTTGGAAGTGAGCAAGAGGTCTGAGGGACAGCAGAGTTGGGCATTCATCCTCTCTGTGCTTAGGTGCTTCTTGGGGCAGCTCTCTACTGCCCTGGAAAGCAATCCTCCATCTCCTCCCACACCTCACTTGTGTATGAAATACATATTTCATAGGTTGCTTGGGGTTTTTTGTGTGCACTTCTCAGGGTTTTTTTTGTTTTTACAAGCTACCATTTGCACTCATGGATAATAATAGGACCAGGGTAGCAACCACCAAGGGGTTCAATTCAATTTAAAGAACAAAATATGTTTAGGCTCCTACACTGCAGATGGTCATGCTGTGCTGCTGAAGGCCTCTGTGGCATTATGTGGGCTATTGTAGTATGAAAGCCAAACATTGTTACTGATTTGAGACCTAAATGATTATTTAAATTTAGACTGAAGAAGATATTATTTTTTTTTAAAAGTATGCTGTCAGAATTAGTGCAGGTTCATTCTTTTTTCTCTCCGGTGTGCCTTCTTGTTGGAGAAGACCATCTGTTTGTCAAGGGAAGCCATAAAATAATATTTGATGTGAGATTTGCGTTAAATCCTGACATCTAGTAACTACAGTTATGAAAACAATTATTTATAATGTGCCTAATGAATTTATATTTTAATTTCAATCCATCAGTGTCAGATAAAATAAGTTATTTTTCCTCCTCTTCCTGGGTGGCCCCTCTATTAACTTAATGTTGTCACCATAGCAAAATAGGGTTTTTGAAGTCTTGCTGCTAGCCAGGAGGCTATTTTGTTGACAAGGGCTTTACCAGACGAAAGCTGCTTTTAGAAATAATCAAACTTAATATTTTTGTAGTTAATAATTGTATTTCATTTCTTTAAAGTTATTTGCCTATCGCAGTTGTTGGAAGCCATATGTGAAAGGAATACGGATTAAGGATGAATCAAAAGCAGGTAAAAAGTTCTGTTTGGATATGAGAATGGTGATTATAGCTGAGAAGAAACAGATTCTGTTGGCTAATGAGCTTGAAGCAGTTTCCTTTGCATGTGGCAAAATTTGTGAAATACATGGAAAATTAGCAGAACAATTATGTGCTGTTCCTAATTTGACACATCCCATGAAAGCAGAGATGATACTATTCTTTAAAAAAATTGCATATTTGCCTTATCTCTGAATTTGTCAAAATTGACTAGCAATTTTGAAAATATGTGGATCAGATCCATATCTAATAAGACAGCCCTAGATATTATCTTAAGTACTTAAGGTGTTTCTGTAATGCAGGCTTTCTGTGACTTACAGAAAATATGGCTCATTCTCAATGCTGGGCAGCTGCTTTGAGAAGAATCCAAGTTGTCAAACAACTGAAAATATTGTCCCTCACATGATCTTCTACTTAAGTCATGACATCATACTCTTTCCCACAGTGATTTGAATGATTTCTTTTAAGTAAATTTCATTTCAGACTGCTATTTCACTACCCTTTGTGCTTCTGGATTTTAAGTCCTCTGTTAGATGTGGCATTCCTAAATCTATTTTTCATCTGTGTCTCTTGGTCCTGCCAGGTAGTAACAGAGACACAAATACTAAAAGCACTTCTGCCCTTAATGAGGTATCAGCATATGAAATGAGGTTTCCAGAAATTAAAGTCTACAGAGCTTATCTACCTCTTCAAGTATTATCTTCATATCTTGAAATTAATTTTGCCTTGAAGCACACCAAATATTGTGCTGTATGTCTTTTCATATCATCCCAGCTAAAAAGTGGTGAAAATATATAAAGTTCATGGTCCATTATCGGTGTAAGTCTGTATTTTAAATGCTTTCCCAGATAGCAAAGTAAAAAATTACTCTTTTATTGCCACATAAATCACAGCTACAATTAGCTCTTTCTGGAACATAACCCTCCTTAAAGCTACCATTTGAATTCTGATTAGTTTTACAAATCAAGACTCTTTAAAAAGAGGGCATACTTTCCATTGATTTACTTATCAGCCTAAACACCTTTGAAGTTGTGGGCCCAAGTGTTTGTCATTTGAAAAACTTCCTGAGCATGTTTGAAAAACCTGTGTATTTTAGGCTAAGTTGGATTTGGTTTTGGCCTTTAGCACTTTGCAAAGAGTTGTGACCAAAGAGGTGTGAAGTGATAAACAGGGAAAGAAAAAGAATCCTGCCTCGTTTCATGTCTGCTTTTGATGTGCAACAGGCAAAACAGATGAATGTATTGTAGCCATATCCTCTCTCAGAAAAAAAATTAAAATAAAAGAGCTACATCACACACATTAATTCAAGAACTTTTAATAGGTGAAATATTTTCATTTCTATGTCTTGAGATTCAAGTGTTTTCTTGATAATGTCAAGGGCTTTACATAATTTTATTTTTATAGAATGTTCAATATTAAATCCTTTGTTTTGAAAGCTTGATTTATAGATGACTGTTTATGTCATTTTATTAATTTGTTATGCAAGCCAGAAGTTCTATGACTTCTGGTTTAAAAGAGAAAAGTGAAGTGTATTTTATCTGTTGGCATGCTAAGCTTCTTTTCTGCACTTGTCTCTTTACTGGAAGTAATGCAGCTATCCTGGTAATGAAATAGCCTTGTGTTATAAGAAGCAAGTGTGGCAAAAAGCTTTGCTCAGAGGTTTGTGAGTGATTTCAGTAACTGACTAATTTGGCTGTGAGTGCTCTATGGCTTGTCATACAGATATGGTTAGCCTAGAAAAAAGAATATGAGGAATTAAGTGTTTTCTAATTTTAACTTTCTGGCTTTCATTTGCATGAGCAAAAACTGTTTTCTGTACATCTGGTAGATAAGCACAGGTGATAACAAGATTTATGAGAGCAAGAACTCTAGGTATTCCATGAGTCATCCTATGGTCTCCCATGATCTTGGACAGTGCAGCCACCTCCTTTCCAGTACGAGGAAAGATCTGGTGCTCATTTGGATCTCTCTCAGCTGGACTTGGGACTATGTCAAGGCATCCACCTGATGTAGGTTTAGATGGATTAGAAGGTGCTTTTTACTTTCAGTGATACTCCACCAAGACACAGTAAAGTTGGTAGTTTTTTGCGTATTCAGACAAGCACCTCTCAAATGTTTTTCGACACTGTTATTCTCATGAATGAAAGGAGCTTATTGTAAAAATTTGCAAGATGCAAGATAATGGTTACTTTCCTTTAGGATGACAAATTTTACAATGCCATGGCAGTCTATAAAACACCATCAGACATACAGCTTAATTGTTGAGGGAATGACTCTATAGTAGTGTGCTTTTTCTCATTTAATTCATCAGGACTTTATCCTCTCCTCATGCCTCACAGAGTAAAACCCACCTCACTAGCTAAATTCCATTATTCAATAATATATTCCTTCTATCACAAAATGCCAAATTTTCAAGAATCTGCCCATCTAAAAAAGTACCCCTAATTCTATTGTCAAATTGGAGAGTATCTACTGTGTAGCTGAACATACAGTATGACAGAAAAAGAGATCTTTTAGGAAATGGACACAGATTCATTGTCCTCAGTAGAGAAGGAGTGCCAAATACATGTAGCTGTCTGCTTGTGGTGGTCATTCTTTACAAGTCAAGAATTGAAATTTTATTCCTTTAGGTAAGAAAGTAAGTATAATAATCTCTTCCAAAAGGTAAACTGAGTGTCTTATCTGTTTCCTGGTCTGCTTTGTTGGAATCTTAGAAAACAAGGGCATGTGAAGTAATAATTCCTTCTGTGGAACTTTAAAACATCAGTCTTAGCTATGGCACACATATACATATGAGAATACCTAGTTAATCATTCTTATCTTTACATTCCCTGAAAAGAAATACTAGTTTCCATTCCCTTACCTGCTGCTTTGTTTTTACAACCCTCAGAATCTGATGGTTCAATTTAACCAAACATATGTTTGGGGTTTGTTTGGAGTTTTATGCGGGTTTGTTTTTGGTTTTGTTTTTTTTTTTTTTTTTTTGGTGTGTGCTTCATATTTCAAACTATGTTAAACAATTCAAACTGAAATGAATAATTCTGTTTAAAAATGTCAAAATCTAAGTGGTTTTATCTACGTCGTCTGTAAGCTTTTTTCCTTTATCTAGTTTTGCAGAGAGAAATACCTACATTGTGTCTAGAAAAGATTTTCAACTATTGTGTTATTCACTAGATGCCTAATAGAAGTGCATTCAAAACTAGGGTGGGTAATATGCTTTGCTGTTTGCTTCTGGTACCATTCATTCAGTCAGTGGTCATGGCAGGACATAACTCCAATGATGAAAACCAGGGTTTCATAAAATACTTAGAGGAGGAAAGATGAATAACTTTCTCTGCCATGTCAGAATCAGTTTTGTCTCGTATACATATCAAATGGAGTGAGCTTCTCAAAATGAGAATTATTTTACTCTAAAAATGAGACAGCATGAGAATCTGAAGTGGCTGAAGTTTTGTAAATTCATCTTCTATTATTTACTGGTTACTATTTATCTAAAAATGTTTTATTTAACTTAAACAATGAAAGAATAAATACTAACAAAAGATTAAGGTCTGTAAGTGGAGATGGCTTGGATTCATGTTTTAAATATCTTCCCTACCTTTTCCTCCAATAGTAAAAACTGCTTTAATTTTGGAAGTCCTACAGTGCTATGTTTTCAAAGTATTTCTCAGGATACCTTTTAAAAATGCTGTTGATGCTATCTCAATCCTTTGATAGCCTTTCCAAATTAAAATTAAAAAAAAAAAAATTTATAACATTTTTGCACACGATGGTCAAGATCAAGCAATTAAATATCAAGGCCAGACCAATCGTGATATTACAGAATTGCCACAGTTGGAAAAGACCTCTAAGATCACCACAGGAACTGTTTGTTCAATTTCCCCCATAGAGAAACAGGTTTGGTTGCAGTCTGTAGATTTGTCTGTAATCAACTAATTAAATGCACAACACACCCAAACAGCAGGTGGTAAAATATTGGACTACTGATTTTAAAATAATTCATAGGTGTCTCAAGGGAAGTGCTTTCTAATATGCATATGCCAGTACTTAAATAAAATTTATTCAACTTTTTGTTTAAATCTTTAACTTTCTGTAACTGATTGACAAATTTTCATATGACCCTTTTGTGAATTTCAGACAAAATTTTGGCAGCAGACTGTCATATTTCAGTAATTTCCCTTTCACTCTACTGTTCTCCCCTATATAACAGTTACATCTGATCTAAAAATAACCTTTACATCAGTGTGTGTGATTTGTGATACCATCTTTGTCACAGCACCACCAGAGGTCCTGTTGTGGCTAGAACAATATAGGAAAAAAAGTATACAGAACCAGCTATCACTTCATAGATAAAAGATAGAGATAATGTATTTCTTTGAGATAAAATAAATGACCCAAAGGTCCCAATGAAAAATTTGGGCAAAATTCCAAAATTCAGTGGGTGACCTTTGATAGCACAAGTCAGTCTGCTGATTGTACCACTAAGCCTATGTATGTAATTGGAGATTAATTTTTTTTTTTTTTTTTTTTTACTTATATCTAAAGCAGAGCCTACTGCTAAGAACCATAGCTGTATTACCTTGAGAATGATGTTACACTGCATTGAATACTGACAGAATTGGCAAATGGTCTCAGAGGAAGGGGATCTGTCACCATTCTGTTACAAACTTATAAATACAGATGATAACAGGGGTTAGCACTCTAGAGTTTTTCTGGCTTAGTAATTTACAGCTCGTGTCTTTCCAGAACATGCGTTTCAATTGAAGTCTGAATCATCATAGCTCTTTAATATGTTAAATGTTATGAAATCTGCACAGTAGCAATTTTGAAGAATACAGGTACAATCAATCAGGCTATGAACATTTAATTTAGTTTTTATAACATTAGAAAATTCTTCAGAAAAGCCAAACTTGTAAATTATGCAATTGCCTAAAAACTAAATTTAAAATCTTTTTAGTACCCAGTGATGTATAGGTCAAAAAGAAAAGCAATTTGCACTGGTAAAATTATCCATCTATAGATAGCTGGATATTATTTGAAAGTAGATGGAATATCACTGAAGTGGAAAACTGAACATTGTATTTTTCTGAGATTTATTCAACAAGCTTAGATGTGGTAATAGGCCATCTTATACATTTCAATGTATATTACTTTGTGACATGTCTTATTTTTCTCTTTATGTATGAGATTCTTTAGTTCTCATACATATTCTCCAGTTATGTATTGCTGGATAAACCTCAAATCTACATCTTTGCTTGCATGACCACCTGTATGATTTTAGGAACAAAT
This sequence comes from Heliangelus exortis, assembly GCF_036169615.1. Taxonomy (NCBI): domain Eukaryota; kingdom Metazoa; phylum Chordata; class Aves; order Apodiformes; family Trochilidae; genus Heliangelus; species Heliangelus exortis. The sequence goes on along the minus strand of NC_092429.1, from coordinate 20,521,214 downwards.
TAAACTGATGGTTATTCTACCTCCAGCCCAGTGTGTCATGCAGCTTAATGGTCTTTTCCCAAATATACTTTTCCGAAAAATAATAGTAATAATAATCTTGCAGTTAAATTTCGTGCTGCAGTTTAATTTTGTCTGGTTTTTGGTCTTTTTTCAAAGGTCATAGGAATTTTATGGAATTTTAGTTTTCCTCTTGGAAACACCCTTTAACTCAGTCATGATGTGAAAAGGAAGATACAGAAAGTTGAAGCAGAATTGAACAGTCCAACATAACTATGTTAAATATTAAATGAATAAATATTTATAGTTACTTTCCTTTGCCTTTTCATGTATAGTCAATTCTCACAAAAGGGTTCATCATTCCAGTTGGGCTGTGTAAGACACAGAGACAACCATTTCTATACCTACTTAAAAATATTGATACCTTCCTTTTCAGAAAAATCTTCATGTTCTTCTACGTAGTGCACATTGCTGCTGCAGAATGACCCAACTGGTCCATCAATCTGTCCTTCATTTTCTTCCAGAGGACTGACCTTTCACATCTGGCTACTGCCACCAATACCTATGGAAATGTGGTTCCCAAGCCTGCAGGGCCTGGGGCCACTCCTCCCCTCTGCCATTTCATGCTACAGGCTACTCTAGGTGCTCTCCAATCCAATCTGCAGAGGTGTTCAAACAAATACAACTCTCTTCATATAAAGAGTGCTAGGAAAACAGAAAAGCTCACCCATCTGTATCTTGTGTTTTCACATGTCTGTCACCATTTTTGTAACATAATGGAGTTTTGTGTATAAGGTGGTTCTGCAAGTGTCATGCCTAAGCAAGGCAGCCAAGTTGTAATTTGTCTGGCATGCCTTTGTTACTTACTCCTCAGTTCCAAAGTAAATGGCTTTCTCACATCACTCATTCAAATGCACAACCAGGTTGTCAATTAGCTGCTATTTCTCTGCCTAACAGCACAAAAAGGATATAAAATGCTCCTTACCCATTCCACAGCTCTCTAGGTGTTTTTCTCATTATGCCCAATGATGAGTCTCCTGCCTTCCCCTTATCCCTCTTGTGAACTGAACTCACAATCAAGCCTCTGCACATCCTTATGACTAGCTGAAAAAAAAGATGAAGATGGACAGTATTTGTTATAGGCAGATCATGTGGCAATTAGACCTCTCTCAGCCATGCAGCCAAATCTGTCAGTGTATTAATTCTCCAATTGGAGCTGATGTAAATTCTTCTGATCTAAATGAATCGGCCTGGAAAGCATCAGTTTCAAAACACTGTAAAACAAAGTGCTGCTAAATAGAACGAGTTTGTGAGACTCTTCATAAAAAACATGGGAGAATTATTAATCTGGCACTAAGTCTTAAAATCATCTTTAAACACTGGGCTTAGCAGTGCCATTTTCAGGTCAGATAAGCAAAGAATTGCTTTATTGTATGGTTGATCTTTGTCACCTGCATTTGTTTGCTGGCATAGTACCTTTGTTTAGTTTGGTTAGGTTAGATTTACCTTGCTCATGCAGATGTGCTGTTAAAGCCTATTTAGAAAAAGGTGATGTGAAGTAAAGCCTTGATTTGTAGCTGTATTTATTAGTTGTCTTCACTATTATGAATTTAGTTCTTTAATCAGATCTAACTTCTTTGTGCTTCTGCTTTGTGTTTGAGATCACTGGCAGTCTGTGGTAAAAGCAGTGTAGACTTGACAGAAGATTGAAGACCTGGTGAAAAGGTTCAATGGTTTACAAGGGCTATAGAAGGAATTCCTTTGTGTGTGTGTGTGTGTGTGTGTTTAGGCGTAAGTCAGTAAACTCTTTTCCTGGCATCTATTACATAAAATCATATTATTGGTGTAGAGCACTAGGTAGCTGGATAGATTTGTTTTTCTTAAAGTGAAGAAATGTATCTTTTTTGATTACTTTTGTACCATGACAGCACCACAATCTCACATGGGGTTTCTAGCCCATATGATGGGCTCTTAGTCACAGCACAATACAAGGCAGGAGCTGTATGTACATATACTACAGCTAAACTTTTACATACCTATTCCTATGCGTGTGTAGGGATGGATTTCTTGTCACAAAATGCTGTCAAGACAAGAAGAGGAGAATGTCTTCCTACCTTGAATTCCTGCCTTCTACACTTAACTGTCACCATGGTAAAACTAGTTACACCATTAGGCTTGAAGGATCAGCAGTTTTCCTGATTTCAGTCCAGGGATTATTTTAAGAAGTTTCTGTATGTGATACTTAACAAAACTTAGTGTTTGCCCTCCATAAGTGAAATGCACTGTGAAGTGCATTTAGGGCAAACTCAAAGTCCTGGGTTTCTCTTTTCATTACAGGTTTGTAGAATGTTTCTAAAATGAACTTTATTTTTTTTTTTACCTTCTGCCCAGCAGAGAATCATGCATCTTTACATGGTGGTACACCACAAATTCTGGATTCCCAGAGGTCAAGCTTTCTTACAAAGTGATGTTTCCTGAGAAGGAATTTTCAGCTTCTTGCTGTTGATCTTTGGCTCATGCTTCTTCCTTACCATATGTGTAGATTTCAGTATCTTAAAATCAGCTGCTCTTAAGTCTTGTTTCCAATTCTGTTACTTTTAAAGAAGAGCAGTTACTGTGATAAATTGACTGAAGAAGGTGTTTTTAGGGTATATGTCTGAGTGCATAGCAATAGATAGCATTTACATTAGACACAGTCATGTACAGGTATACACAGCTTTTGGTTGGGGCCTATTAATTACCTAGCAGCAGAGTCTGTACTCCAAGTAGTTTCATCAGTCAGTAGGTGAAACTTGAAACAAGATCTGAGTGATCCAACTCACTGTCCTGTTTTTGATTTCAAATGTTTACAGCTTTTATATTTATATTTATATATTTTATATTAAGTTACTCTTTTAATCTCTAATCTATATTTATTATATGTAGGTAATTTTATACATTTTATATACATTTATATCTATTTTTGCATATCTATTTTTAGGAAAGTACATTAGGACATTCATGAAAAATGGAACAGGAAGTCTATAAGGGACAATATGTAGTTGTCAAACCTTTGGTCTGGTAGTGCCCCATCAACTTTGCAGAGATTTTGGGATATGTGCCATAGTTGATACCTAAAGCAAGAGAGGGAGTGAACACGTGCTGTTACAAAACCTTTTTTAATACTTGTATTACATCCTTAGTCTATGGCTACATCAGAGGGGGATTAGGTTGAAGAAGGCAAGAGTATAATGTTTGGAGAGTTTCAGGTTCATCTTTAGCAGGGAAATGTGGCTGTACTAAGTAAAGTTTACCTATTGTAAGTCTTTGAGCTACACTGATTGGTAGTGCAGTGATTGGCAGTGCATTACAATAAGTTATTTCTGGCATTGACTATTACTTATTCACTAGACCTGCACCCATTCATTATGTGATGTGCACCAGAAGCAGCGACTTCTGTACATAAACTGAAAATGGTTACTACTTTTTGCTCTAGATATGTGTTCTAGTGTGTTCTAGTACAGCACACTAGTATAGCAGTATGACAAAATGGGTTCCTGTCTGGAAAGAGAGGAAACCAAATATTCAAGCAACAGTTCTTTTAAAGAGATGGGAAAATACTAACTTTACACAAGATTAGGTTCTGGCCTTTCAAACTGTATCATTCCAAAAACAGCTGAATGTTTTCAAATAATTGTGGCCAAGAAGTTTCTGATACTGTTATTTAACTAAGTTCCGCCCTCTTGAAATGCCAACAATAGTGGGCATTTCTCTGTCCCCTTGAATAAAGGCTTCTCTCCATATATATACAGGTCAAGAATACACAAGATACAGGTATTTAAGCTCTTCCTATTGCACTTTTAAAGGATTTTTTTTTTTTTTTACATTTCATTTTAATTTCCAGCCTTTTTCAGAGCCACTGGTTTATGCTGGGATTGTGATTCTGATAGATGGTGACATTTTCTAAGTTTCCTGGTGGGGTCACTGAAGGGACACCTTCCCGAAGAAAATATGTCATTTTTTTTTTTTTTTTTTTCCTTCTTTTTTCCTGTTATTAGTCCTACAGTGCACTCTTCAGATAAGCATTGTAGGGAGTAGCTTCCAAGTGTGAAGAAATATTCCAAATCTGTAAAAATAATTCTGTTTTTACATAGATTAAGATCATACCTTTCCAGTGTAAAGTTGCTAATGGAAGGTCCTCTGAACAGCAGTGTATCCAATAATTTATTCAGGCTGCTATGTATTTACAATCTGAGGCTGATGTCCAACAAGACTGAATAATTAATCTTTCTTTGTCTTTTACAAATTATTCAATATATTCTGCATGGACAGGTCTTGCATTAGGCTACCATCATATAGTACTATTGTTCTGAATCAGCAGTGCAAAATTTTTGGTATTTTAAAATGAACGCAGAACCTATTCAGGACTGCAGACTTCTGTAACCTTGGAAACTATGATATATTTTCATTTTAGAGACAGTCACTTTATTACAGCAGTGTCCAAATGTTTTGGATAGCAAGTGAATAACACTATTCCATTTGTTAAAATATATTTATGTGATTAATCTGCTGTTGTTGTTTATAAGCTATTATAGCTCTTAAGCTATTATTAATGGTAGTAATACATTTAATCCCTCGATGGGCACCCCCTTGCCATGGGGAAGGAGCTTGCCTGCCCTTGTGAGGTTGGGAGCTCTGCTGGTGGTGGCAGATGCCTCCAGTAGGGTATCCCATGCCAGACAGGTCACAATTTAAGGGTCAGACAAAGTGTGTCCATGGGCAGGATGGGCTCACTCGCCTTCAGGCAACCATCCTAGGAGAAGGACAACTCTAACTTCAAACCCAGGCAGATGGTTTGTTTAGCCCTGTAAGGCCATCCAGCTAAGAGAGGGATACTCTAACTAAACCTACAACCTGAGGACTTTGCTGTCACCATCCAAGCTTGCTGGGCCCTGGCAGAGGAACCTTAGGAGTAAAGGGTGGGGCCAGTTCTGCACACGCTGCACCTCACCTAAAAAAGCCACTGCACAGGCTTGAGGGATAACCCCACATTTGTAAAGCCCCTTTACCAACAGGCAAGGGTCAAAATTTTCACTGGAAACACTTTCCAGTGAAAGGTGCACTGGAAGCCACAGACTCAACCCAGCATGCAGGCAGCTCAGGCTGACCTGGTCACTCAGGTCATGACCAGGAATGCAGGTCGCTCCAGGCTGACCCAGCAGATGACAGTCTTGTTTGGCAGCATCCTGAGTGACCAAACAGCCTTTTTCAAGGAGAGCACTGCTTGCTTGCTCCACACAGAGAGGGGCCTAGAAAAGGTGGCCTGACCAAAGCTCATCTCCACCCCCCACACAGCTGGCTAGTCATGGTCAGTGGGCATCTTCTGATGAAGTTGAGCAAAGAGACGAAGGCATACACCTTCCTCTAAAGGTGTGTTCAGATTGACACTCACATGTTTTAACATCAGAACCACTTTTGATACAGTGGACAATGGATGTCCTGAGTGTTGTTCTGCTCTAATTGCTCACAAACTGTCAGACTTAACAGCAACATTGCTACTCTCAGTGAAGTTCATCTTCATGAGGAAGGCAGGCTTAAAGAACATGGTGCTGGCTACACACTGTATTGATCAGGCAAACCCAAAACCGAAAGATACCTCTCAGGAGTTGGCTTCATGATTAAAAACTCCATCACCTCCAAACTTGAAAATTTGCCAACAGGTCATTCCAATTGCATTATTTCGTTATACCTCCCTCTACACAACAAGTAACATGTTGTTCTCTTCAGTATATATGCCCCAACCATCCAAGCTGACCATGCAGAAAAAGTCAGATTCTACACCAACCTGCGCTGCCTCACCCAAAAGGTTCCTGCAGATGATGAGATCATAATCTCTGGTGTCTTTAATGCAAGGAAAGAACTATGAAGCCTGGAAAGGAGTACCAGGTAAGCATAGTGCTGGAAACTGTAATGACACTGTACGTCTCCTGCTAGAGTTTTGTGCTGAGCAGCAGCTCACCATCACCAACACTATCTTCTAACATAAAGACAGCCTGAAGACAACCTCAATGCATCCTCGATCCAAGCACTGGCACCTCATTGACTATGTCTTAGTGAACCAGAGAAATGTTCATGATGTCAGTCAGACCCAAGGGATGCCCAGTGCAGAATGTCATAGAGACCACTGCCTTGTGCAATGCAAACTTACCCTCTGCTTTAAGCCCAGACCTAAGATGGCTGGCATCCCAAGAAGGAGGCTCAAAGTTAACGATCTTCAAAAAGATACAGGGAGAAACAACTTCCAGGTAAACCTTCAAGCAAGACTTATAGATCAGCCCATTGATCCCTCTCCTGAAGTACTTTGGCAACACATTAAAAATAGCATCCTGCAGTCCTCTGAAGAGTACCTAGGATTCTCCTCAAAATAAAACAAAGACTGGTTTGACGGAAACAACCAAGAGATCCAAGAACTGTTGACAAAGAAGAGAACAGCTCACCAAGCACACCTCACTCAGCCATCCTGCCACATAAGAAAAGCAGCCTTCCATCTTGCATGCACTAAACTCCAACAGAAACTTCAAGACATCCAGAACAAGTGGTGGATCAACCTAGCAGAAAACACTGAACTATGTGCAGTTATGGGTGACCACAGAGGACTCTATGAAGTGCTGAAAGCAGTGTATGGACCCATACACTGGGTCCAAAGCCCCCTACTCAGTGCAGATGGCCAAAAGCTTCTCACAGATAAAATCTCCATCATGAACTAGTGGTATGAACATTTTCAGACTCTCTTCAGTGCGAGCTGTGTAGCCCGAGGCTCAGAAATTCAGCACATTACACAACAACTGATGAAAACCGAATTAGACATAGCCCCTGCTTTGGGAGAGACTTCTATGGCCAAACAGCAGCTGAAAACCTGCAAGGCAGCTGGGGTTGAGGGAATCCCATCTGAAGTCTGGAAGCATGGAGGCCAAGCACTCCATGCTAAATTTCACAAGCTCCTTGTAAGTTGCTGGGAACAAGGCAAATTACCACCAGATCTCCGTGATGCAGTCATCATCACCCTGTACGAGAAGAAATGAGAAAAGTCAAACTGCTCCAATTAACAAGGTATAACTCTGCTCTCCATTGCTGGAAAAAATACTTGCAAGAATACTCTTGAACAGATTAGTATCTGCTATGGCAGAGGAAGTTCTACCTGAAAGCCAATGTTTCAGAGCTAATAGGAGTGCCACAGACATGGTATTTGTTCCTGGACAACTGCAAGAGAAGTGTAGAGAACAGAACAAAGGTCTTTATGTGACATTCATTGACCTCACTAAAGCTTTTGACACTGTGAGCAGAAATGGCCTGTGGCAAATCTTGGAATGATTAGATTGCCTCCCCAAGTTCCTCAAAATGAGGATCCTGTTACATGAGGATCAGCAGGGCCAAGTCAGATACAGTGATGCACTCTGAATCCTTCCCAATAACCAATGGTGTGAAACAAGGCTGTGTTCTCACACCCACTCTATTCACAATCATCTTCAGCACAATTCTCCAAAGGGCCATGGCAGACTTTGGTGAAGAAAATGGCATTTACATCTGATATGGTACCAATGGGAGCCTTATTCAACCTAAGGCGATATGCCTTCTGTATGCTATTGTAAAGGAGAGCATGACAGTCCTGTGCTATGTAGGAGAAACAGCAAGAGAAATATCTTAAAACCTCCCTTCCTGTCCTAATGTCATGTACAATCACAGAAAAAGGCAACAGAGATGAACAACACAAGTACATAATGGTTTCCCTGTGAAACTGCAGCTTGACATTACTATGTCTGAAAATAGCTTTTAATTCCTCATTGCACTCGAAATGATGAAAATTTTTATAATTCTATTGTAAGGTATAAATATTCTTTTCTTGTGTGAAGATACTAAGGTACGCAAAAGTCACACTAGCATAATGCAGAGAATCACGGGTGAGAAAAACAATAGTGTAACTCAATATGTTTTTATCTGGAAATGGGCAGTGCCATGGACTGAAAGGACAGCTGGCATGACAGCATTTGACATCCTGTGTTTAATTAGTTTTGAATTCTTGACAGACTTCTGTAATGGTACAGAGGCACTTAGACCACAGGTAACTGCTGGGAATAGATTGAGTGGTGGTGAGCCCATTTTCATATTACTCTTATCTGAGAATTCTCTGGGCACATTTAACATCAAAATTATGTTCTCATTTAGGTTCAAGTTTTTGACACCCCTTCTAATCAAATTCAGGAAAACCATAACAACTTAAACCACCTCTATGTGATTTAAGTGATCATTTTTAAAGATGAAATGTCAACTGCAGCTTATATACAGTGGGGGTGGAAATTCTATTGGTTAGGCAACCAGCCTTAAGTTCTATGTTCAAATTATTTTTGTTGACAAACCCTGAATAGAGGATCTCTTGTGAAATTGATGTCAGAATTGGATCAGCCAGCCCAACAATTACAGTCAGGGACAAGACAAGCTGTTTCTTTCTATTGGAAGTTGTAGCAGTTTTATTTTTTAATGTGTGGTAAGTGGGCTGATCAAAAATAATGCAACAGTTCTTAGAGGGTAGTTTTGATTTCCTTTTGCATTGGTGACTGCAAATCGTCAAGTGAAAGAAAATGATCACATCTCTGAATAGATCTGGCTTTTGCCTTCACTTTTCACTTTTTTGTGGTTTTTTTTTTTCTTTTTTTTCTTTTTTTTTTTTTTCCTCCATCTGTATTTCTGATTGAATGAGAGAAACTAGGGTTCCCTAGCAGCAGTAGAAAAAAGTAGTGGAGTTGACTACCTTCATTCTGGGATTCTGAATCAACTTTGTTGTAAAGGTTTGCAAATAGTAAAAAAATAATGTAGTCTCTGAAAATCAAGCTATCTGGAATTAAGGACCTAGATACTGAAGAATCAGAAATGACCAAGTGCTATAATAGTTTAGGTCATACATTTTTAGACTTTTGGTCTTTAAACTGGTGAAAAAGCATTTTGTTCTTCAACTGCTATGTTAAATTTAATATACTGAGCCAAGCAATGTTCATAATATTTTATTAATGGCTGTGAATTGGACCTAGAAAATTTTAGAGTGGCCAGACTGACCATTCATCCAAAAGATAACGGAACTTAATTGTGTTTAAGCAGCTGTCAGTTTTCTGTGCCCTTATGTCCCTTTCTCACATGGCCAATTGCATGATGTTCTCTGAAACATTCAGACTGGAATCAGAAGGGAAAGTTTTGCTCGTGACAAAACTACAGTAGCTTTATTGTTATGGCGCATGTCTAGAACTGTATATTTTTCTTAAAAATTATTCAGTTACAAAAAAGAACAAAGACAGCTGAATCAAACTTCCATAAACTCTAAGTATCAATTTTGCAGTGTTTTGTGTAATTGCAAAGTAATATATTCTGTAATGAGATGACCATTTTGATAACAGATGAGAAGTCTTTCCACACTGAAAGAACCAGAATTGCTGTGCTCCATAAAACTTTATTGTTGTTATTTTGTTTTTTTGTTTGTTTCTGTTTTTGTTTGATTTTTCTTATTTGTTTATCTTTTGTTTTGTTTTTGCACCACCAGAGATTACATATTTTGAACAAGACCATGAAAGGGTGGCCTGTGGTAACCACAGTTTTCACAGGAAGGGGGAAGTTAATGGCCTAGGTATTTTATTGTACAAAGTTAATCAGCTAATTTCAAATCTGGCTACCAAGCTCCCTCCAGTTTTACAGAATTTTCTTTTCAGTTGTAAAAACGTGTGGTGTTTTATGTCACAACAAAGATGCAGTGCATTCTGTCTTAGTACCATTTGAATTATTGGGGCAGAGGAGATAAAAATCAGGAGATGAAATCTTGCATTTATGAAACATCTTGGGTGATCTTACATAAAACAATTCAGCACAGTAAAGCTCAGGAGGGTTATGGTTCAGCTAATAACCGTGGCAGCTCTCGCAAATTTCGTGTCTTCATTCATTCATTCTTACCTGTTCAAAGTTTATTAGTTAGAGCTCATAAATGGCCACCTAAGTATTGTGGTTAGTCTTAGCAGCTCTACCTTCTTCATCTTGTAAAGATTATTTGGATACTAGAGGCTTTTCAACCCAGTGGACTGAGATAATTCACTGCCATTAGGTGTTTGTTACATGTCAGATAAAAAAACTTATTTAAAATTTCTTCATTGATATGGAAGAATTTTTTAGAAAACTTAATTGGTTTTGCAGTTATTTAGAAAATTTATTGGTAATTTAAGTTGCCTAAAACCCAGAAATGTCAGCTAAAACATTTCTGTAAAATCAAAAAATCCTTTTGATTTGAAGGACTTTTATTAAAGAAAAGACGTATTTGAGACACCCGCTAATCTCCTTTTGCTTTAATAATTCCACTGTGCACACACAAAGAAGTAGTTGTAGACAGCTCTGTGATAAGAAAGATGTTGCTCTGGTTAGGTCCAGGAGAGAGTCCATAGAAAATTAGGGTTAGCCCATACAAAATTAGCCTAAAATAGTTTAAGATAGTATTTGTCACTAATAAGACTAAAGAATGCATTCCCAAAAACAAACAAACAAAAATAATTGAAGAAAGAGAACATGAAATACAAAAAGTGTAGGGTGTTGCTGTCTAAACTGTGTAATACTGGACACATTCCTAGCTGTTATATTCAATTAAAATATTCAATATGGTTGAAATTTTTTTTCCTTTATTAGAGAAAAAAAAAAAAAAAAAAAAGTGTAATTTATTCTGTGGTGGGTTTTTTTTTACTGTTTAATTTATTTTGCTTTCATTAAAGTAGGGGAAATCTTACTGTTAATCATAAACCAAAAAACTGTGCCACACTTGTACTCTATAGTTAAAAACTGGGAAAGTCCTAAGAGTGGGGAGACTGTTTCTCAGATTAGAATGCAGCAGAGAGGTAATTTAAATTATGAAGGAGGGACAGTTCCCACTGAAGACTCTCTACGCAGAGTTTAGCATACCTGTCATAGTCCATTTTGTTTTCAGAAGCATTGTACATCTGCTGCCTCCCAAAAGATAACCTTGGAAAATCAATTTGTATCAATATTTCTCTTACATATTTGAAATTTCTATCCTGTCCTAGAGTGCTACACGGACTGATTTAAATATACTGGCTTCTATCAATATTGCAGTGCAATTTGGATTATAAAAGATTGCTTAAATACATGGCTGCAAAATTTCTCAGAAGCAGAATGTGATGTGCTAGGTCCTCTTTAAGGTTTTTGCTTTATTATCATAAAATAGGTAATGATAAGTAAATAAAAGATCTGATTTACATATAAAATTAGGGTGTTATTTTAGACGATTTGAATATTCCAATGTCCATGGGAAATTCTTACCCACAGTTCTCTGTCTAGATGTCTGTATTTTGTACAGATATAGAAATTACTTCAATTCTTTAAGGGGAAATTTTGAGTGCTGGAAAGCATTTCAGACCTGAGATAAATTTTCCTCTAAGGAATGCTATGACAGATTTATACTTTTTTTTATTTGAGACATGCAGTGGAATTTCCTGTTTTCCTCAATTGGTTTTCAGGGGTCCGATATGGTCCAAAGACAGAGCTGAATCCACTGTCAGCAGTTGAGAATATGCCAGATAAATATTTTAAAATAAGCTTTAGAAGGTCCTTCCATTTATCTGTAGGACCTGCAGCCTTAATGCTGGTGATTTCAAGACTCGTTCAAGATGAGTTCTGGGGAGGAGCAGTAACTTCAAGCAGCTTTAGCTTCCATGCTGCCTGTTCCTTTGTGCTCTTGCTCTTAGCTGACAGAAGCTGAAACTGTAGAAAGAATAGATCACCTCTTCTATGCCTTGTCCAAAATCTTTTCAGTAATTGAAAATCAATATTTTTCTTCTTCCATTTACACATCTTTGTCTTTAGTGTCAGGGAAGGAAAAAACTGGTGTTAAGCCTCCTACCCCAAATTCTGTCTGGTCGTTTGAATTCAGCTAAACAAATGTACGAAACACAGATCTGCAGTATCTGCTAAATTTTCTCTTTCCTGCCTTATCTAAATATTATTTATATATAAAGACAGGCAGTCCTCAGCACTACACAGATTTTAATATTTATGTGGTTTGGGTGTAAGTAGCAATTGTAGCTGTATCCATGAATGTGGTTTGATGTAAATGTTCTGCAAACTAACTAGTCGTGGTTGGAAACTTCCTTGTTGCAAGTTTTTATTAAGTTGTTCATTGCAATTGTATCAGTTTTCATATCAAGGCAATGGTTGCTTTCCCTAGAAAGGCAATAAATATTCCCTTTCAGACTATCCTTACACCACTCAGGTTTCCAAATGTTTTATTTCACATGATTTTACAACACAGCCATTATAGTCTAAGAAAATATGAGTTTCTGCTCTGCCAGATGGTAATCAGTATTGACGGCTTTTTTGGTGAAAAAGATATGAAGCTTCTAAATTCTTTTTCTTCCAAATGTCATGCCATCCCACTCAACTTTATTCCCACCTGTCAGCAAAGAGACATTTTTCAAAATTCACTCCCTATTTTGCACCAAAAGAGGTGGCCATATTTTAGCAGAAGTTCAGTGTAATGCAAAGTTTGCCTTGATTTTTATCTAACGATTTTTAAAATTACATACAGTCTCTGAACGTTCTTGGACAAAAACTGTTAAACTTTTGCCTGGGATTTTTATTGTTTATATCATGACCCAAAGAGTGAATCCAGCATCCAGCTGCTTTGGGATTTCAGGTGTCTGTGGGCAGCCAACTGGATTGACTGTACCAGTGCAACTCACATGGCAGCAAGATAAAGCTACTGTAGGCTGTGCTTTGTCTTACTTACAATAGGGGAGATCAAAGGCTGTGTAAACTCACTCTGTAGTTTTTACAGTAGTCTGTAGTATTTTACAGTTTGCACCAGTGCTTGCTGCTGTTAGTATCTAGGGCAACTCCTACATGGAGAACGTGCCCTAGCTTTGCACATTACAACCTAAGAGGACCAAGATCCTCTACGTAACATTAGTGTGTCTGTTTCCTTTTCAGCCTTTAACTAAAGGAAATCTGACCGCTTTTGCTATATAGATCAATTAATGCAATTTAATGCAGTTTACTACTACAAATACCTTCAAACCTGAACATTTGATTTATTAACATGTATGTTTGATAGCAGCATCTTGAGTTGCTATTATATATTTTTTAAAAACTGAGTTGTACTGTTGTTGCCAACAAACCTCAAGTATAAAGCAGGAATAGGAGTTTCTACATGTAAGTTTTCATTCAGAAAGAATAAATAGATTTTTGTCTGTTCCTGTCCTGGTTTGGGCCAGGATAGAGCAAATTTTCTGTCTTAAAATTTTGCTTTCAACTAAGTCTCTTTTAAGTAGCTGCATTTGCTGAAATTAACATTTTTCCTAGTCAATACCTGTTTCTAAGACTGATAATGCTTGATGTTCATAGTTACAGCTAGAGAATGGTCTGCAGAACCAAGGCCACTGCTTGGTTCTGACAAACATCTCATGCTCCAGAAAGACAAAAGGAGTAAGGAGGTCACACCTGCAATCCTCCTTTAGGGAGGAGTGGGCCAGACAGATGACCAAAATTGGCCAGAGTATTCCATCCCATATGCATCATACTCAGTATAAATTTGAAGGTTCATGAGGCTCAAACCACTTCGATCTTCATCACCCATTCCTGTTTGCTTCAGCGTCCTGGGAGAATTCTGTCCATTCTTCTGCCTGTGGTCCTTATCCCTGTCAGCCTGAATCTGTGTGTTCCTGCCTCCAGCTCTTGTGTCCCTGACTCCAGCCTGAAGTCCAGCTTGGACTTTCCCAGGGCTGCCCTGCATGCTTGGTGGTGATGTGAGCATTACTGAGGGAGGAATGCTTTATCTTTTTTCTGTATATTTGTATGTATTTAATATTTAATTTTTCCATTTTATCATTACTTTCTCATTAGAGCCATGTAGTTTAGTTTAGTTTCCAACCCGTGAGTCCCTCTCCCTTATTCTCTCTCCTTTACCATTATCAGGGAGGGGAGAGGCATTAATAGAGAGCATCTGTCATTCAGTTAATTGTCAGCCCAGTGTTAAACCATGACAGTTCACATAATATATTGGATAGGAAAATACTGCCTACTCAGATGATAAATGAATGTGCTGTATATTATAACAAGTGCTCAAACATCCAGATGTATTTGAAGAAGTATCTGTAATGGTAAAAAAGCCCTTCTAAGGGCTGACTGGAATCTTTGAGCAGTGCATGATTTCAGTGATACACATTGCCTGCTTGATTTTTTCAGAGCACATATTTATGCTTCAGATCTTACAGAATGTGCCAAAATGTCTTTATTAGAGGAAATAGTATAATGGAGAGCAGAAAAGAACAAACATACTGGATTTGACTGGAATAACCTGATGCAAAAGGTGGAAAAGGGATTTTCTTGTTTTAAAATTTGTCTGGAAAAAAGTAACCACAGCAGACAGTTATTGATCAGATCTTAAATATGTTTTTTAAAACTTGTTTCATTATCTAAGGTAATAAGAAAAAATAGTCACATGGGGAGGAGTGGTTGTGTGTTAACAGAAGACAACTTTTCTACTAGCCTAAAATGATTGATCAGAGTTTATGACTCAATGGTTCTAACTCACTCAATCCAGTAATCGCTCAGACCTTCTGTCCAGCATATATTCTTGCACTGTAAGAGTGAGTGTTAGACTAATGCTTTAGATAGAGCAGCCATTCTTAATAACCAGCTTTGATTCATTATCAGTAATACCTGGTTGGTTTTTTTTAATGGCATGATTATTCAATTTATTTTGTGTATTAATTGCTCATAATGCTGTTAGTGAAAAAAAGCTAAAATGTTACTGCAAATTCTCTTACCATTGTATGAACTATCTGGGTTATTGTGGCAGTAATGTTGAACAAACATTTTCTTAAGGCTACTTCTTCTGAAGGATATCACTACCTCAGTAATGACCTTTTTTAATATAAAAAATAATTTCTGCCAAGCAGAATATCTGTGTTTATCATCTACTCTAGGTGTTATGACATTGCCAATGAAATTTATCTGATGCTAATGAATTTTATTGTTTTCTTTGGAATGCAAAGTGAGATCTGTGTATGGACTGATGCTTTAAGGGCAGTTTCCTATTCAGTGTGCACACATCTGTACTAGCCAGAAGCCCCAAGATGGGTTAGGAATTTTTGTCTCACTTACAGTTCTTCACCAGAAACCTGTGTTTAGCAAATGCTTGTCCAATTTCAGTGGTGGTACTGGTTGGGATGATTATGGTGCCTTTGTACACCATAACTTTGTAAATTTTTTTCTGATCTTTTAAGAGTAGAGTTAATTACAAGACCCAATAACAGGCATACAGATCATGTATCCCAGTTAATTCTAGGTTATTCATAATTCAGCCCCCAGCTGGGATGGGGAATTCACCTTCTGGAGGGATGGGAAGCTAATTATGTGGCTGGGGATGAGTCTTTGCAGCTAGCACCTGAGCAACGTAAGCGCCTTGAAATTTTTTTGTGGAGCAGTTGTTTCTGCAGTGAGCAACTGCATGGAATTTTTTTTATCCATCATGGGTGCCAAGGCTAAAAGTAGAAAAAGTGACAACTGTGATCGTACTATCAGCTTGAAGACCTGACTATTTTTTAGCAATCTTGTTTAAGCCCAACTTACTGTTGCAAGTGGACAATTTCTTTTTAGAGTGCTGAATACAAAGACAGAGGTGTAGGTGGATATTAAGAGTACTCACTAGTTTTGTGTGATATTCTCATCTGTGAAGATGCAGCATATTCTATCTAGAGCAACTGGCAAAGATAATTTTCTTAATTTCATATGGACTGTAGCTCAAGAAGCATCAGCATGAAAAATGTAATTTGTGTGTTGCAAATATCAAAGGCTATGTGGAACTGAAGAGTCTGGTGCCTTCCAGACTTTTGTATGACCTCTCTCACAGTTTGTGATTCAAATTCACTGCAGTAATCAATTCCCCCATAGCAAAAAACAATAAAAAGCTGTTTTATAACACACATAAAACTCCAAACTTAACCAAAAAAACCTGAGGAATCAAAGCGGTTGGATGCAAATCTTGTTGTGTAAAGTTTATAAATTGCATCATACACCCATTACCACTTGTTGGTACAACAAGTACAGGATCCTCATCAATCAAGGATCCTTGGCCAGATCATACAAATTGATTAATATGTCACTGAATGTAGTGCCTACTATGTTTTAGTGTTTTCTAAGTACATTGAAAATTTATCTATTTCTTATCATAAAAACTGAATTCAGCCAGTTGATAGCCCACTGTGTTTGAAGCCTAAATGCCATAAATTAATTTTTCTCTTTTAATTTTTGAAATTTTTGAGACTAAAGAACTCTTAACTAAATGTGACTCCCAGTGGCCAATAGTTGAAAAATTAGCCTGCGTGAAGAGCAGTTCTGTTTTGCTTTTTTCTTTCTTTCATTAGGAGCCAGCACTGCTGCAGTTGGCATGATGACAGAGCATCCACAAAATAGTTTAATTCTTCAGA
The DNA here is from genome assembly GCF_036169615.1 of Heliangelus exortis. Taxonomy (NCBI): domain Eukaryota; kingdom Metazoa; phylum Chordata; class Aves; order Apodiformes; family Trochilidae; genus Heliangelus; species Heliangelus exortis. Next base: position 20,504,715 of record NC_092429.1, on the reverse strand, counting down.
AGCATTTGCAGTTTTAGCATATATAATTACATTTTTCAATCTCCCAAAGAATGGCCCCTAATTAATTCATTACAATGCGTGTGGGTGGACCACCCAATACAATCTCTAAGAGAACTACATCCCATGTAAATCCATTAAACACATGCATTAGTTAAGGTCTTCAGAAGACTTGCAGAAAATGAAAGAGATACTTCATCCCCATTTATGTACTGCAGTGATGGTGTTTGGAATAGGAGTCTCAGCACAATTTGAATTTAAGGACTTCCCCCCCCACCTATGAGATGTGAGCAAAGATCTTTTCAACCATATCTTTGCCCGGACCTTGTTCTCTGACTGTAGTTAGGGTAATTTTGCTTCCACTGCCATTTTGGCTATATTTTTGCTTGTCTGTAAATTCCTGATTTGCTACACCGGGTTGTTTCTCTTCCTAATTTTTCTTTTGTTCTGCCTTTGCAACCCCTTTAGCTTTAATTTCCCTCTAGTTCTGTTAAATCTAATCTAGTTAAATACTTGGTTCATTTTCCTTTTATTCATCTCTGTGATAACTGAAAAACTTAAAACTTTTCAGCTTGGTTGCAACAAAAATGTTTCATCTGACCTACGTTTCTCCCTGTTGCTCCTCTTACCTGTCCTGTGCCATTTCCACTGTGGTAGGAAAGCTAAGGTTAAAAAAAAAAAAACAAACACAAAAAACAAAACCAAGTTTAGTGATGGAAGTTAGGATCTCTGTGATCACCATGGTTGCTGAGGCTTTAGCCAGAGATAATTGCTCATAAAAACCCCTTAAGTTTGAGCACATTTCTTCTTTTAGAGCACCGGGATCTTATTTTTTCCCACAGGCTTTATTGCTGAATTAATTCTTGGAATAAGCTTCCACATCTGTCTATTTCTCTTCCATCTTACTTCAAGCCTAGTAAAATTAATTTCTTCCATTGTCATGCTTTGTTTTAACTTTCATGGTTGCTAAAATGCTCATACCTCCAGGTAAGGACTCTTTATTAGAGTCAGTGATCAAATCTGTGGTGTTAAACCGTGAGAGAAAGAAGTTTCTTTCCTTCAGGAACTCATGAGTGTATCTTAGAAAAAGTTTTAACAGGGTACCAAAGCTTCCAATCAAGCTCTAGGTAACTGATGGCCCTCACACATCTGGAGAACTTCAAAGACCCCCAGCACTCTAGACCATCTAGTATAAAATATTAGTAAAATGTATTAATCTCTGCTAATGAAAGAAAATAATTCTATCTTCTACATTAAAAACAGTTTCAGGGAAAATTCATAATAATAAAAGGTTGCTTTTTTTTCTTTTTCTAAAAATTTCCACTGTCAAACATATAATAAGAACACGACAGTGTTGAGTGAAGAATTTTGTAAAAATATGGAGATTTCTCATGTCTAGATCATAGTGTTATTTCATAGGAAATTATTATAAGCCTCTAAAATTAATATCCTGTTTATCCACTGAAGGCAAATTAAATGCAAATGAAACTCCTCAAATGAATGCATAATACTTACTGCATTGAGGTTTCAAAACATTGTGATTCTGAGTAGAAAAAAAAAAATCAAGCTTACATTGAATGTACTGTGCAAATGCAAATGTCATCATCTGCTTTTTGTGCTTTTCTGGTTTGTATTCTTTGTTTTGCAAATAGGGTAATTGTAATGTGATTTTATGAAAATTGGAAGGTGCCATCAGAATTCGTCCAGCAAAAACTCTCTTCTTCCAACATTATTTGGCTCAAAAGTGTAAAATGGATTTGGACTTTTAAATCATTGGTTTTAAAGGTGTTACATTAAATCGTGTTACATTATTATATTATACTATGCTATGAATGAGATAAAAATGTTGACATGTTAGTATGGAACTACAGAAAAAAAAAAAAAAAGAGACATGATTTGATGTGAAATTTTTTTTTTAAATGGGAGGCCACTCAGTGACTTTTCTTTTTGGCAAGCCATATGTTTTATTGTGTTTACATGGTGTTTACATATATACATGCTTGCATGGCTGTTTTCTCCCTTAATTAAAATACTGGCATTTTAATTTCAAGAGCTACCTTAAGCGTGTCAATTTCTCTATACATGTCTGTATGTGTTCTCTCTTTATCTTGTAAGAAGCAGTTTAATATTTGCTGTTTGTCAGATTTTAAGATGTAAAGCAGTGCTTTTGTAGGTGTAGCTACATTATTTAACAACAACAACATTATTGTATCTGGTTGAGAGCCTAATTGAATAATACAAGGCTATGTGCAAACCAGATCTTCAGTGAAGTGGCACTTGATTAGTGGGAACTGGAAGAAACCAGGCATTTTGCAGTTGCAGTGTTTTCCATATTTGTCATCAGAGCCTATGATTAAAAGGACATTATCTCCTTGCTGTACACAGCGGAAAGAAAGTTTGGTGAACGGTACAAGCTGAGGGCCTGGTATCAGACAGAATACTTGGATAGACAGCCACAGTTCTCACAGTTCTGGAATTTATGGGAGTCCTCTCCAACATTTGCAAAAGATTTTGGAATTACTGCGGTTCTTCAGTGGAATGGTAAAGAGGAAGAATGATTTTTTTTTTTTTTTTTTTTTTTGTATGTGTATATATCAGCTAGTGTTAAATATAAAATATATATAATATAAAAAGAGTGCCAATATAAAAAGAGCTATATTTGACACTTCCTGGTAATGCTTTAGTTGTGTTCTCCAATCTATTGGAAATCAGCTTTAGCTACTGACAGTCCCAAATTCTAAATTTTAGTTGACCTTATGCTTGCTTCAAAAAAGTTTAACTCTGATGACACCAAATCACAAATACCACTGAAATCTCATGATACTGGGGAGTATAAATTTTAAATAAAGTATAAGTATGATAGAAATATTGCTGCCATAATATTTTGTAAGTACTTAATCATATTTGACAGTGACATAAAATGTGAGCAGATGTGATTAACCTCTAAATTGATACAAGTACAAATTAGGATAAATCTATGAACCAGCAGAGTTCTGCTGATTTACCCAATGAGATTTGGCACATAATCTGTAAAAGTTGATGCGATTTTTGATCTAAATTGGTCAATCTATTTAAAATATTTTTAGCTTTACACTTGAGTGTAAAGAGTTGGTGACCCAGATGATGGCAAACACTGTTTATAGTGTTTATAAATGAGGTGGTTGCAGGTGCTACAGAGACAATGGTGCTTAAAAATTCTCAATACCTCTCATAATAAATTCTGGCATTAAGTGTGCCAGCTGAGTCAACATCAACTAGTAAACCATTGCCAGGCAAAATCAGGCAATGACCACAAAGCAGGGAAAGGTTTGATGATATGCAAGCTACATGCAAGAGGAGATAAGCACTCTGCTGGCACATACAGAGTTCGCACAACCACAGGCTGATTGTTTTCAAGAATTCAGCTAACATCCCTGGCTGACTTTTGTCTCTCAAGAATCTCTTTGCTTTTTGTTGTTGTTGCTCTGTGTTCCTTACACTTCTGTTTATGTACACGTGTCTCTCTCAATGAGTCTGTGCATGAGGGGGATATAAAAATACATTCCAATTATATAAATTATGGAAATTAAATACAGCTGGATTTTCAGTCTGCATGGGTTAGTTTCACTAAAATACATAGCTGCTGCAGGCAAAGGTTCTTCAGTAGATGAAGCTTTTTTCTCTGGGTCACTGTGGGTAAATTAATTTTCGAGCATGGTGGATCATAATCCATCAATGGACCCCATCTGTCTTCAGGGGTCTTCTAATTCAATTGAGATATAAACATGAGGGGAGCTCAGTGAAGGGTTACTTGTTCTCAACCTTTCTTTTTTATTATTTTTTTTTTTAAATATTATTTTTATATGTTATAGAGCTGTTTTCATCTAAATGTATATAGACATAGAAAGTAATGGGATAGTTTTCTACATGGGAAGCATTACCAGCTTTCAGTTTTGTCTATTCTTAATGTAACTGTTTTGTTTCAAAATCTGTTTTTAAGGCCTTAATTATATAAAATGCTTCAGGTTGGGTTGGTAGATGCATTTAATTTCAACGGTATTCCTTTTCAGGTCTAGCTGACCTAATTTTCTCTTTGTTTTTGACAGGTTAATCAATACTTTATTCATTTTGTCTGCCCTAAACATGAAGTTCATACTAAGAACACTTAAAATCCCTAAATAGAAAAAAGTATGCACCTGGTTTTACTTAGAGATTTCTAATCCTGTTATGTAGATATGCCTATGTTTATGAAACCATCAAGCTTTGACCATATTGGTTAATCTAATTTAAATATTTTTATAATTCTTGTTTAATCTTCAGCTTGAGGTTAACCACTGGTGATGGTTTCAGAGAGAGGGGAGAGATAGCATATTTGGAAGAAATACTGTGTGTGAGCATTTGCAGCTATTACCATTTAAATAGCTTGTGTCAACCTAAACATTACACAGGGGTTTGGATGTGGTAATTTGATTCCAAGGATCTTTACAGGTACAATAAGTACATGATCCAAAATGACATATGGAGGTATTCTGAGGTGGGGCAAGCACAGATCTCAAGCGAGAGATTGGCAAAATTGCATCCAGCACAGGAGTAAGAAATAACAGATAGGTAGAAATTACTTTAAACTCTGTCCTCCAACAAATACAACACTATATTGTGACATTCACCAGAGAAATCTCATCTTCCTAAGATTCTTCCAAATCATTGCAGCCTATTTGAATATATCCGCTTCTATCAGGACCAAATTTAATGGACAAGTAGAGTTTTTGTTCTACCTGTATCGGTACTGTCAGAAGAATATCTTTACAACTTCTGAAATTCTTTGATCTGTAAATATTGTACATTTGCTTACAGGCACATGCCTGAAAAACTCACTAAGATTAGTGTTTCAAATACAACTAGGAAAAAAATTACAGAATTTAAAATTAGGGAAAATTTTTTTATTGGTTTATTGCAAAAAAATCCTCAGTGGATTTTTATGAGAAACTCCAGAAAAATCAATGTTATAAATAAACCAAGGTCTGGAAAAAATAAGGGCCACGGAATTTAAGAGCTATAAACTCACACTTGGAATGTTAGGCAGGAGCAAAGAACACATGCAACTTGCTCCTGCAGTGCTGGGGTGCAGTGGGCTGTGAGCACAGGAATGGAGGAGTACCAGTGCCAAGCAGAGCCAAATAGAGGGCAATAGAGAGGGAGAACCTGTTGCCTCAGTTGACTGTTAGAATACTAAGTTTGTTTTAAATTACAACTTAACTCTTAATTGTGTAAGTGTGACACTTTCATAATAAACACAGCCTGCCTGCGTTCATCTGAAAACTATCCTACACATTTGACTCATTTTATTGATGGGGAAATTTTTTGTGTCATCTGCTGAGTGGGTTTGGTGTTTTCCCCCCTTTTTTTCCAAATGTAGCTTTGCGTGCTTGCAAGGAAAGAAGAAAACAGACACTAAGAGGAATTGAAAATCTTCCTTGTGGGAAGTGTGCCTACAAAATTTGTCTTAAAACTTTGCATATTTTAATTTTTAACGAGAAGATCTCAAGGACTGAGGAACAGTTTTTCAGGCTGTACTCTTTACCTGTATTGTTGTTTAGAATATTTATATTCTTATAGTTGCTTAGATTGCTTAAAAAATGGATTGGTCAATACTAACATTTAAGACACCTTTTCTGGGTTGCATGCAGAAAGTTTTACTTAATGCTCCAGTCATGTGAATGGTGACATGTGGCACAAAGCAGTACAGATGTTGTAACATTACTTTGCCTTTGGGATACCATAGGAGAAATAAAACTAATTACAATATTGATAATATTATATTACTTTTGTTCGCTTCTTTAGATGTCGTTGTCACGGTTTAACACTGGCCTGGCAATTAAACAGAGTAACAGATGCTCTCTATTAATCTCTCTCTCCTCCCTGATAAAGAGAGAGAATAAGGGAGAGAGACTTATGAGTTGCAAACTGAACTACACATCTTTAATGAAACAGTAATGATAAATAGGAAAAATTACTAAATAAATACAAATATACAGGAAAATTGATACTACGTTCTTCCCCCCACTCCCCCAATAACTCTCACGTCACCACCGAGGCTGCAGGGCAGCCCTGGGAAAGTCCAGGCTGGACTCCTGGAGTCGGCAGCAGTCGGGAGCTGGAGGCAGGAACACACAGATATGGGCTGGCACGGATCAGGACCACAGGCAGAGGAACGGACAGGATCCTTCCAGGATGCCGGGTGAAGGAAGGAAAGCAGGAAAGGCTGGAAGGGCAGGCAGCCATAAGCTGGAAGCGTGAAATCTGGCTTGGCCCTCGCGATCCTTCAAATTTATACTGAGTATGACGTGTATGGGATGGAATACTCCGTTTGGTCAATTCTGGCATCTATCTTATCCTTTCATCCCCAAAGGAGGGCTGCAGGTGGGACCTCTTTTTTCCTTCTGGAGGGTAAAAGTTTTCATCAGAGCTGAGCAGTGTCCTTGGCTCTGCACACCAGTCTCTACCAGTAACTATAAACATTGAGTGTTATCAGTCCTAGAAGCACACACTGTTTGAGAAGCTTGCTGTTAATTTCAGCAAGTGCAACTACTTACAAGAGACTTAGCTGAAAGCAAAAGTACAAGACAGAAAATCACCTTTATCCTGGCCCAAACCAGGACAGTCGTCAAAAGTCACCTATGCCTGGGAATCTCCCTGTTATAAGATATTGCCAGTGCTTTGTTTAACAGGGCTATATACTATTGCTATACTCTGTTACAAAGTTAAATGTTCTTTAAATAGCTGTCAGTCCATTACCTGCCTCTGAAGTACTTTCTGAAAAGATTCCTCAGTTTTACTTTTCTTGTAGCGTATTATCTGTGTAGAAGATTTATGGCAGATCTGTGTGTGTGTGTATATACAGATGTGCACACAGTATAGCTGCATTTGGGTGGTCTGTGAAAATTATGGAGGAAGTTGTTCACACTTCAGCTACTTCCTTTAAACTGATTATAATGCTCTTGCTATTGAAAGCTAGTCTGATGTGTACTGCTATCTTGCTAATAGATGATGTACATGACACAGGTTAAAACAAAAACAAGGTACCATTTAAAAAATGGCACTCGACATTTCTGGCAATGTTAAATGTTGCAACCCCATCAGTTTTGAATCAAGTTAGACTTTATCATAATTTATAATTCATTTGCATTCCTCTTAAACTCTGCTTCCAGCATCTCCTAGGTGTTTAGACTGCTGAAAGAGAAAATGGATAGGTGTACATTGATACCTAATAAATCTCTTTCATGTTTTTCACTTTCAGAGGCAGAGTAGCCTGACCTTGGAAAAAGCCTGTAATCTAGTCTCTTTATAGAGATGAGGAAGCAGCTTTGACAAGTAGAAGTTAAACCCTAGATGCTCCAGGACTATCTAACCATTGCTTAATCTTCTTAATATGGTAAGACAAATCCCATTCTTCATTTTTATATTAATATATTTCAATTTTATTACAGTTTTTAACTCTTAAACAGAGCAGTAGGAGCTTGGATAGAAATTCCAGGCAATCACACATACATACATGAAAAAAGAATAAGTGCTGCTCAGCTCAGCAAGCTCATAACTTTCAAAAAGCTTACTTTAAAAGGCTGTGAGGAAAATTAGGGCATTAAGCAAGCCCATTCACTACTGCAGTGACAATATAATAAGAAGTATAAGATGAGAATTCATTATTTTAAACAAAATTTACATTTATTCTGGGTAGGACTTTTTGTCAAGATAGGATTGCTAAGTGGGCACAGGTTTAGGTACATCCATTCCTGGTTGTCACCTGAATAATTAACAAATTTCAGATTTTAGGGAGCAGGATATAATTATCTCCAGTTGTTTATGAAAATGAGTGTATAATGTCAAGTTGAATCTTTATGAGGTGATTGCCTGTTGTAGTCTGTTGCAGTGCACAGAGACTGACCAGAAAGATTTTACTTTGAAAACTAATTCTAGGACTGCATCTCTTCTTTCTCATCCCACTTTTTCATTTCTCCATCTCAAGCTATATAACAGGTATTATTTTGTATTTGAAGAGATTCTCTGTCACTGAGTGGGTTACATATGCAATTAAAATGGAGCTGTCAGTTGTTGAAGTTGGGCAGAGTAATTATGGGCATAAATAATATTTTTAACAACCTGTACTTCTTATTTGAATAATAGTTAAGTATTTTATGGTTAACTTTAAAACATCTGAAGTCCTTCTATAAACTGTAAAAAAAATATCTACTAATAGCCCAAAATCCAGTATTAGCAAATATTTGTGCTAAAATTAATACGAGTAGTATAAGATAAACATTCCAAATTAAAATTAGTTCTGCTCAAACAAGTGGTTCTGAAAATATTCACCAGCTCTAACATTTACATTCCAATACAAAATAAAATTTTTAGAAAATGAACAATTTGCAATCCAAGTCAAAACACCACAAGTCAAGTTTTCTACCTTCACTGTTGGAATGTCACTGATTTTGGGAACCTGAATTTCAAAGTTTTCAGTTCAGCTGCTCAGATATCAGTTTATTTTGGCATGCTCAGAAATAACCTCCGAAGTGGCTGATTAGTTATGAGATACAAGCTACTGATTAAGTATTTTGAATACTCAGAAGTAAAGCAGATTCTAAAGAAGTAAAACATGATTTTTATGAAGCTGAATGACAGATGAAATTCAGTTTTAGTAAATGCAAAGGAATGTATGCATTTAGATATGCATTTTGTCTTGGTAGTTACTGTTTAGGAAGTAGGTTTTCGCACTATGACTTGCACTGCCACCTCAGCCCCAGCTGAGGAGGAAAATAGAGTTCTACAAAACATCCAGGGGGAAAAAAAAAAAAAAAAAAAAAAAAAAAATAGCACAATCCTTTTTAAATCTATGTTGCATTTTTACCTTGAATGTTGCAGACAAGACTGGTAAAAGTCCCCAAAAGAGTGAGAACTACAAAGAATAAGAAAAATAAAGGCATGGAAGGGTCTTTCGGTGAGGACCAATTAAATGGCTATATACATTTTCCTTGGAAAAGAAAAGATTAGGGTTGTGGTAAAGGTGTAACTAATAAGAAATGGTGTAGGAAGGGTAGAGGTTTTTATATTCTTATAATGCTAGGATGAAGATGTACTGAATAAAATAATCATGCAATAATTTTAAAACCAACAAAAGGAAATACTTGTTTCATAAATGCATAATCAATTTGTGGAATTCCCTGTCGGAGGGTACAATGGAGATCTGAAATACAAGTAAGTTCAAATAGGATTTGATTACTTCATGCTGTAAAGAATAGGCCTAATTTTGTGAATTTAAAAGAACATGCAATCTTCAGATACAATTCCGAGCTGCTTTTAGATATAATATCCTGCTGGCAGGACATGCCATTCAGTGTTTTCCTTGTTTCTTTATAATATTTCCTTACTCTGGACCGTTGTTCCAACAAAGTATGTCTGTTCTTGTGATATTCAAACACTTTCAAACAGGATTAATTTTATTACTATAAACAGTTCCTCTATGAAATATGATATTAAATGCTTGCATATGTTTACACTTGTGAATAATCTTGTGAAGTGCGTGTGCAACACATCCATGCTAAAATGTGCTCTGTTTGGAAAGAACTCATTGATGGACCATGTGCTTTCTCAGTATGGTCATGCGTATCATGTTTGCACAGAGTGAGTAGTTTGGGTATCCATGAGTGACTGTAAGGACAAAAGTGCAGGTGCAAATGTAGAGAATAGGCTTTGCTGCTGTGTGGTTGCTGTTGCTTTTGTTTGTAAAATTTCCTTCTGGTAACATAATCACATCAGCTGTCATCTTGAACAACTAACTTTTGGCTAATGATTTCATGTTGGTGGAAATTAAAGCCAAAGAAAGAACAGCACAGAGCTTTTCTTGTTTGGAGTCTTGTACCCTCTGCAGTATTCTGTTACCAAGTTGCAGATCAGTCCTGGATCCAGAGCTGAAATTTACCCTCTTATGTGCAACAGTGTTTTTTCCTTTACTATGAAGAAACAATTGAAATGATTTTGTGATGCCCATGTTTCACTCCATTTGCTTATTAATTTCAGAATAATTTATTAACTTTAAGGCTGTTGTTTTTTGTTGTTTTGTCGTATGTACTTGACATTCTTTTGCTTCATGGTAAATGATACAACTCTTTCAGTTTACTGGATTCCTTTTCTTGTCAAAAGGAGTCTCGAGGAGTGGAAGAAAATGGGCTGAGGAAGAGCTAAGGTAACAAAAATAGAAGGAGAAAATAAATTCACTGGAATTTTGAAATGGTCCTTGTGAGAAAATGTATTCTCAGCAGATTTTAAAAAGTTTTTTTGGGTACAGAATGAGGAAAAAACATATTTCAGATATATACAGATACATACAGAACGCATTTCAATTCATCAAATCCTCTCTTTTCTTCTTTGGCCTAAATTTGACATGAGCAGCATGTCTTCCACATAGCAAAAATCGTGGAAAGTGAGGAGTGTTGCAGCTGGTCTCTGGCTAGTTCATTGCCAAAGGCAAATCTTAAAGCCTTCTTCATTACATATTACGGTGCCAGAAAGGGTAAGTTACATAGAATACTCCATGTCATTGAATGCTTCAGAGGATGCTGAGCAAGAAATACAACTTCTCTGAAGGTGTTACAGTCTGGGGGGGCCAAGAGACAACGACAAGGCCTTGTATACCCCCAAAGTTCCTTTGTTCCAAAGGGGCAGTTGTCAGTCAGCTGCCACAGAAACCAGGTTCATTAGCACCAGAACAACCAAGGTATTTTCCTCACCCTAGCTAGAGCCATTGAAGACAGGTTCGCCTGGAGGGAACTTCCATTCCATCAGGTCTTATCTCTTTCCTCATCACCCCCTGCCCTGCAACAGCCACCTTAGCCAGGTACATCAGCATAAGTGCAATCAAGTGGCTTCCTCCACCCTGGCCAGGGTATCCCAGCATTGAAGGCTGGCCCTCCAAGAAGGGGTTTAGTCTCCCCCCAGCCATTAGCTCTTATCTCTTTCTGGGTGACACCTGCTCAGCTCTGGCCAGGTACATTAGCATCTTCATGTACCCTAGCCAGGGCTAATTCACTTTAAAATTGCCCTTTTGAGGTAAATTCCAATCAGTGAGATCAGTGAACTCTTATAGAAGGATAGGGTGTTTTTAAAATAGGTAACAGTACTCCGAGGTAGAGTTTTGGAAAATTTGGCCTTTGTTTTGGATTTGCAATGGTTTGGGCACTCTTCCTATAACTGTGCACTCACATTCTGGAATTTCTGCCAGTCACCTGCCACTTGATAGGATAACATCCAGACATGCTTCTTGCCAAGTCCCACAGGACTCCTTGTTTCTCTGTGCTCAAAGACTTAAACCAGACTGGAAGCAACCGTGACAACCAGAGCATGAAAAGAACCCTTAAATATCTGGGAAGCATATGCTGGCTTCTCATGAAGTCACAGTGCTCACTGGCACCGTTAAAATTGCATAAGTTCCAATGGATATCTGCTCAATGAGTGGACAAGGTGGCTGTGCAGGCTTCAGACATTTTCCATTAAATACTCTGGCTATATTGATAGCTTAAGCAAAATGTCGCATAGATTCAAAAAGAGCATTTGCAGTCTTTTGACTGCAATATTTCCAGCTGGAGTAATTCTGCTTGAAATTTATACATAATTTTAATATTCCTCTCCAGAAAAAAGAAGATAATTCAAACTAATCACTTTCATAGACTACTGAAACTGCATTTTTAGCAATTGTTTTAATAAAAAAGTATTCAACTTGGTTTCCAGGATTTGAGATTAATATTCTTGACTAAAAGTTACCTTCTCTTCCAAACAGAATCCTGTTTAAATTTCTTGCAGACTGTTCACACTGACTCAGGATTAGGTCTGTATTGACATGAGATCCAGTGATTTTACAGGCTTCTGTACTTATAAACAATTGATTTATATGGGTAGTAGAAGCAAACCTTTCATAAGCAAATCATAGAGATGAAGAGCATTCAGTAAAATGTTTATATTTTTTTTTATATTTTACATAGGTAAAATGTTTATATTTTGTTAGGGGAGCATTACAAAATCTTCACTCCTGCATAGATTCAACTTAAAATATTTGCATTAGGCACAAATGTTTGGCAACTTCATCACCTTTCATATGTACCGAGCTATGTCTAGGAAGATCAGTTATTTCTTTTAAAATTTGTTTTGCTTTTCCTTGGTTCTTCTCAGTCTCAGCTATTTCTTAAATCTTAAAGCTGATGTATTTGGAAAACTTGTCTCAATATGAGAGCAGACATGGCCAATTAAATCACACAATGCATCTGTCAGGACAGCTGAGTGAAGAGATTATTGTATACACACATTTGTCTAAATACCATTGTCTTTTGCTGAGGAACTAAGTGAGTCTAGCCAAATACATAAACAGATTATGCTATTTTTGTGGTGTTTTAAATGGTATCTGCTGGAATACTTTGTTTCTATTTTGCAAATAAGAACAGTCCAAGTCTCAAATATTTCACTCGCTGCTCCGTAGCTCAGTGAAATGAAACCTGCAGTACATAAATACATTTTTAAATCAAGATATCTATATCTCAAAAAAAAAACCAAACAAAAAAAAGAGTGGGATCATACTGACACTGCTGCATATCAGACAACTCAAAGGGTTTTGTAGCGAGAGAATAGTTAAATTTTTAACTTATTCAGAGGATTTTGAATTTTCAGAATTATAGGATCAATTTGGCAGCAGATGAAAATGTTTTTCCCCTTTCTTCTTGAAAATGTTTGCATGTTTGAAAATATGTTTCTTCACAGATATAAGTTCTTTTGGCTGTATTTACCATATTCCCAGTATTTCCTAAGTCAACAGCAGCATTCAAGGACTCAAAAAATCAGATTCTGGTTTGAGCCACAGTAGTGTAAATGGTAAGATATGACATGTCAGTGGTTTTACTGTATTTTTAAGAATAGAATATTACTATGCCAATTACAATTTTGAAAAAAAAGAAAAAAACCACAACAAGCTCAACCTACTTTAGAACCATAATTTAATCTAGAACTTATTAAAAAGAAATTCCACAGAAGTAATCCAATTTACATTTCAGGCACAGACCGTAACTGAAAAATGCTTTTATATACAGATTGATACCAACAGCTTTCTATCCAGCAGGTTATTTTTTATGTTAAAAGGTTTGTAGGAGAGGAGACTGTAATAGGATGAACAACCTTGATAAAACACTTTGATTCTTATCTTTGAAATGTTTCCTTATTGCATTTGCCTTAGTTGGTGCTGCTGCAGCTAAGGGGATGTCAATGTTCCTATTGTAAACTCCTTTGATGGGGTTTTATGACTTCATGGTAAAAAAATAGCTTTTGTATGAAATACAGCAGATTTTTTTTTATATATATATATAACTCTTTGTTCAGTTAAATAGGAAACGTTAATTTGAAAAAAAAAAACATTTATCGTAGATAAAAGGGCTACCTTTCAGCTAGGTAATGTCACCTCAGATTAATAAAAATGACAGTATTTTAAAAATCCAATTTTGTTTTCACAGTTAAGGTTGGTTTTTTGATTACATTTTTTGCATTGCACTTTGTTTAGACAGGGAAAATCAATGAAGTTAGTTTCAGTATGCTGGTAATCATTTTCATTCTCAGGTTGTTAGTACCACAATTTTTAAGATGCAATTGCTGCAAGGTAAATTTGAAGGAAAAAAAAATGCCAGTATTGGATTTTTCTGGAAAGTTCTAACATATCCATCACTTTCTGGTTCCATCTATGTGTTACAACCCATCAGGGCTTGCCTGCTCAGCTTTGATTTCTAAGCTCTTGCCTATGAGTCTTGTTGTGAATAACCTGATCTTAGAAGATGCTATCTGCAGTCCTTCTTTTCTCCTGGTTCTGAAGGGCTGTTTGCACAAATGAGAGCTGAAAGATGAATCAGCATGGAATTCAGAGGGGTGAGCTCCTTTCCCTGCCTTCCTTGTTTCATTGCAAGCCCAGGCTTTGCTCTTTCTTGTTGCCAGTCTTATGACAATGCACCTGACTTGCTTTTTGAGTTCTTTTGGATTTATGTTCTGAGCAGTAACTTTGCTGTCATCTAGCTCAGCAGAAATAAATTGTAGTGGAAATCTCAGTCACTTCTGTCACAGGAGCTTTGGTGCATTAACAAACAAACTTCTGAGTGGAAGTATGAGTTTAGTGTAAACAGCTGTTTTTTGGGCTATCCATTAGGGAAGAGTGATGCTTCCCTTTAAGAATAGGGGTTTGAAAGTACTTCTTGGTTGGAATGCAGGGCTAACTGAGGCATGAAAGGTTTTAAGGGCTTACACGTGTGAATCTACTGCAAGAATTTAGGACTCAGGAAAAGAGAAAATGTCAGGGAAGCATAGGCAACTTTGAAGTCTTTGGACTGTCAAAATCAGCTAAATAACTAGTAATTTGTTACTAAATACTTTATTTTTGATTATGGTGTTTCCCCCTTTTTTACAGTACAGCATTAACTACTGTTGGGTAATTCATTTAAGACAGTTATGGTGGAGATACTGACTACCTTTGTCTGCTGGAAAAGATTCTATCAAAGGGTAAAGAGTGATAGTATAGGGAATAGCATGCAAACATTTGCAAATACAGGATTTAATTCATCATGAAATTGTGTCACTCCTATTTTTTTGGAAACAGGACCCATTAGATTTGACTGTAAAGTTTTTTTAAATGTGCAAAGTCTTTAAGAAGATGTTTTCAGTTTAACGAAAATCACCCTCATTTGAAATTCATAGACTGAATATGCTGCTTTTGTAATTCCAATCATTAGACATATTTGTTTTATTTTGTGTTAGGAAATATTGCATTAATTTCAGGACCATGCAAAATAGTATGAAAACTCTAACTAGATTTGTGATGCAAATGAATCAATGAAAATGATCCATTTGCAGTAGAGGGATAATGGAGCTAAGTTACTGGAAAGTAAAAATAAGGAAAGTATCTCTGGGATCTCCTTGTTCAAGAATTGCCTGTAAATATAGTGCATGATTACTCGAGCTTTACCAGGTTATCTCCATATTATTCAAATGTATGTGAAACACGTGAAACACTTTTTAGAATCTGTGTAAAAAGGGTATGAGAAGAATTGGCCATACTGAGTTTTGGTTGTTCATATTTGCCACAGTGCAAACTGAAAAATGGGAGCTTGAGAGAGGTTTTCTTCCCTTTTTTTGTTCATTCCCTTCAATTTTAGTTATCAGCAAATTCAATTCAACTCTGAAAGGGAATAAGTGAAGAGAGAGGCCTCCTTGCTTCTGCATTGCAATGACTCCTTCATATTATTTAAGCGAAAACTGCTCTGTCATTGACAAATCTTTCTCCTTCCACCCGTATTTTGAGGGAAAGATTGAAGTGTATTGGGCTCTGGCTACCAAGTACAGTCAGGAGAGACTCTGACAAGGGCCAGAAGTGAGAGGGGACAGGGGTTTTACTCCTTGTGTCCATCTGAAGAAGGACAGCTTGGGCACTATCCCTCTTCCAGTGGCTGATTTATGAAAAAAATTTTATAGTAGAGGCTGACAAATGCCCTGAATGTTTTCCCTTCTTGTAGTCCACAAGACTACAAATTCATCTGTTGTGCAGTGGATCATTGCAGTACAATTGCCTCCAGTCAGTGACATCAACCTATATCTGGGAAGCCATGATTTTATTTTTTTAAAAAGAGATGCAGGATTAAATCCTTCAGCAGAGAAAGAAAATGTTTTCATTTTCTATACTCATCTGTATGATTATTTTAACCATAGAGGTATTTACCAGAAATGTGTTCAGTAAACCTTCTTCTCCTCATCTAGTTATCTATTTATTTTTTTAAAAAAGCATAGGCTTGCTTAGTTTTTCAGAGAGAAGCAGCTTTCAGGAAAGAGCTTCAGACAGCATACTGCAAATGAGCGTGTGAAATGTGTTTGAGGACCCAAGTGCTTTCAGCCTTCCCCTGTTGCTGTTAAATATATATATATATATATGTACTGCTCTTTTTCAGTACAGCACTATATGGCAAGGAAGTTTATTCTTTCCAGATACGATTAGGTGATTTTATCTATCTTTTATCTAGGCAAACCTGCAGACAGTTTGGGCTACGTGCACCTTTGGGGAGAGAAGTATAAGGGTCTTTAGAAACTCAGGTTAATGAACAGTAATATTATTGGGCAAATTATTGTCTTTTTCCTTTGGTTTATTCTTAGGCTACAAAACTTTGTCTATAATACAAACGAAGAAGAACAGATACCTTTGACATTCTTGCACCCTCTCTGTACCTTTGTGTGATACAGAAGGGTCAGCATTGAATACAGTTCTTCCTGTTTAAAAAAAAATATTGGCCAGGCTGTCATCAGGGAAAGCATCGTGCTCATGAGAGGGTTTCTGTTGCTAATTTTGCTGTAGTAGATGTCTATGTGAGAATAGTGGTTTTCACGTAGACAGAGATTCTCCACCTCCTGATGTCTTCCTGGTAAAGTAAGTAAAGTCAATGCTCACTGCATCTCTAGTGATGCTCCATATTCTCATCTTGTTTCTGTTTTTTAGGGTCTTAATTGTCCTGAAAGAATTCAAAGAGATTGAAGTGGGTGGATGGTTTTGTTTGAGTTTTTTTGGTTTTGGTGGGTTTTTTTTTGTTTGTGTCTTTCTTTGTTTTTGGTTGGTTGGTTTTCTTTTCTGTTTTTTGTTTTTGTTTTGGCTGGTTTTTTTCAGCCAGCAAGAGAATAAAAAGTATAATCAAACTACTTGAGAGAAAAAATATCTCGGTGCATCAGATGAAAATAATACAAAAATATTTTATAATAATTTATATATTTCATAATACTCTTGTATTCAATATGCTGTAAAAAGGGAACGAAACATCATATTACTGCTTGATTGCCTCTTCTTTACTCCCTCTAACTTCATTTCAGTTATTATCTCCTTGTCTTTTCACTTCAATATCAAATTTCTATTTCAGCAATTATTTAGAAATATTTCAGTGTTCATACAATGGATAAATTTGACCATACTGGAAAGTGAAGTATTTTATTTATCTCTAGAAGCAGCATAATGAAGACAGTTGAGCAGCTAATGGAGTATGAAAAGTGACTGTATTCTCAGTCCATTCTGATTTTGACTTTCCTGTTTAGACCATTTTACTGGCATGTTATTGTTATTGTAATCATGGTGTGTGCTTGGGTTGTTTTTTGTGTGTGTGTTTTTGTGTTTGTTTTTTGTGTTTGTTTTTTTTTTGTGTGTATGTGTGTTTTTGTTGTTTCTTCTGATCCGCCCTCATGCTGCACACTGGATCTCACAGGCTATCTCATAATGATTTTTGGCTTATGTCAACTTAAGCACACTTTCAAGTGAGCATTACCAAAAAAACCCAGTATTCATCTCCCAATTTGATAAATTCTGCTTATTCATGTGAAGTTCCACATTTTCAGAGGAGCTACAACATGGCAAAGCAGAAATACAAAAGTGTATGCTCAGAATCTGTATGCTGAAATAGATTTCTTATGGTTTTGGAGTCTTAGTTGATTTGCTGTAAATATGTTTCCTACTCCTGCATCTCTGCCACAATCTTGTCTCAACATTATAGAACATAAAATGACCAGGACCGTTTTTTTTATTTGTTTGTGTGTTTCTTTGCTTCTGGTTGGTTGGTTCATACTGTGAGCCTGGTAATCCACTGAGTGACATAATACTGAAGGTTTTTGCATTTGATCTCACATCTGTATTACATAACCATAAAAAAGTTAAAATCAGTTGAATTACCAGAAATAACCAGATTCCTAGCTGTTATTAAAATGGAGTTTAAAAATAATGTAAGTGCATGAAAAAATTAGTGCAATGTTACTATACCTGTCATATGCTATTTACAAGAATTTTTTCCTTTATTTCCACAATGTTTTTTAGAGTCTTTTCTGTATGCAATTGGAGCCTGTGTATTTTAGCTCAGTTTTGTATTTTAGTGATGCTGTTAATATATAACACATACTTGCTTACGTTTTAGTGCCTGTTTCCTTTGGTGCATTCTAGGGTAGAAAGACTTGTTGGGTTATTCTGTGATTAAATGCTGATATATCTGTCCCACAGACCTGTTTAAGACTGTAGGTTTGTAAAATATTCTGTGTTTATTAAAACATTATCGTATAATATACTGCAGTAACCATCTCCTTGGAATATTAAGTAAATGCAGAGAAATGACATACTATCTAGGTGCACGTGGAGAGAAAAAGTAATTGCAACAGTTTTCATCACCAGTTGTGAAAGGCAAAAGAATACTTTATGGTATTCTAAGTAACACAGTTCTGAAACAGACCTTGCTGCCCCACAACAAGCATAATCCATGTAATTGTGATATTGCAGTGAGGATTAGATCATCTTATAAGTACCATAACAGTTCAATCTCCCATGTTTTCCCCAGCTTTTTTTTCTCTTCCCAGTTCCTGTTTTAAATGAAACATAAGTAGGCTCCCAGCGGTAGTTTATCTGTGCTTCATCAGAAGATAGGTGTTTTAGGTTAGTGCAAACATAAAGCCCTGTAAATAGTAAATGCTGTTCCCTCGTGAACAGTTAGCAAAGAGCATTTAATTCTTCAAAAAGAAATAAAAAGGAGGTTATTATCAGGTACCCTTACAACAAGTAAACTGTAAACCCTATGTATTTAGTGGGGAAAATACAAGCATGTGTAAATAGAAGGGCATTTACCTCAGCAATGAGAGATTTGTTATACTGTTAAAAAACACTAGTGTTGACAAGGACAGCTTCAGAAAGCAAATAATGGTCCATTTTAGTATAAGTTGTGGTGTTTTATAAGATTTTAGAAGTACTTTAGCAGTATTTTAGTCAGTAATTTACCAAGTGCTAGCAATGTATGGTCTAAAACATGTACATAATGTGGTTGTTATCTGCATGGCCGAATGCATTTAAATGATTAGTAAGGTAGGAAAACTGCTTTTCAAAGCACTGAGGAAGAGATTTGAAGCTCTTCTTTGTATATAATCCTTAACAGAATTATTCTGATGAGGTTATCTAGAACTTAGCTATACATCACCCTGATAAATAAAGGGTATTGATCCATTCAACATTTTCTAGGTTCGTAGAAATATTAGAATGAGAGTTCACCTCATGATCCATCTTCACAAAAATATGACAAGTTGCTTTTATGTTTCATCCCTTATGTTACCATAATACCTTTTCCCTGCAGTACAAACCTCCATAACCAAGCATATAACTTCTGCAACTCTTTCACCTGTAGCATTGTCTTGACTTGGGGCGATCAAGAAAAATTATTTCAAACTGTGGGCAGGAAACAAAACCAGAAAATGGCAGGAAACGTTTCCAAAAGGAAAGTATTACATTATAGCCTTTGAAACTGAATTGGAAGCTAGTTTGAATGAAGGAAGTGCAGCGAACAGTGCAGCATTCAGTCTCACTCTGGAAAGACCACAACTGGAGTGTAGTGTCCACAGCATAAGAAGGACATAGAGCTGTTGGAGTCCAGACAAGGGCCACAAAAATTATCAGAAGGATGGAACAGCTCTCCTATTAAGACAGGCTGATAGAATTGGGGTTGTTTAGTCTGGAGAAGGCAAGGCTTCAGGGAGACTTCACTGCAACCTTTCAATACCTAAAAGGAGCTTATAAGAAATATGAAGACAGACTTTTTAGTAGGGTGAGTTGTGGTAGGACAAAGGGAAACGGTTTTAAATTCAGAGAGTAGATTCAGACTAGCTATATGAAAGAATTTAATATGTTTTCATTCTGAGGATGGTAAAACACTTGAACAGATGTCCCAGAGAGGTAGAAGTTCCTTCCCAGAGGTAGAAGCTCCACACTTGGCAACATTCAAGGTCAGGTTGTATGGGGCTTTGAGCAACCTGGTCTAGTTGATGATGTTCCTGCTCAATGCTGCGGGATTGGACTCGATGACCTTCCAAGGTCTCTTCCAACCTAGGCCATTCTATGCTTCTATCACATTCTACTACTAAGTAGTGTTGTTTGTATTCTGAATATCTGACAACAAAAGAGAACCAGGTTCAGAGGCAATTTACTGAGCATGCATTGTATTCATGCTTCAAGTAGAAGAAAATCTTTTCTTCCCATTATGCTTTATTTTCCTTAAGGCCCAGAGGCCTCTGGGTTCATGTTGGATTTCTGTACAAAATTCCAATGAAGTAGGACAATTCAGGTGTCTCGGACTTCAAAATTCTAATGCTTTTCCTTTTTTCATTGATAGCTGAGTGAGAGAAATAAACAAAAAAATCTTGTTATTGCTTTAATTTTTACAGAAAGTGCAGCTTGTTTTGGATTTTTGTCATTACTTGTGACTGAGTTCCAGCTTATTTCACTGAGAACTTGTCTGTACATTAGGGCCAAACAGTGTTTAAACATTTCCCAGACAGTTTCTTCTTTTCCAGATTTTTCTTTTCCAGATTTTTCAGTTCTAGTAGAAATCTAACTTGTCCCTTATTCCATTCGGGATTTTATTACATCATTTTATTTCTACTACTGTATCCTTTTCCAGAAGGCCATAAGAGGCAGGATGCTAGATAGACAGGCTTAGCCCAGGGTCTGAATCCTGGCCAGAGCCTCAACAGAACAAAATAATTGACTCCAAATTAGCTTGGACCAATGACTCTGGAAGATGCAGTTCCCCATCTGTGACTCCACTTCTATTTCTTGTTCTCTTCCAACTAAAATGCCTTCTCAGGAAGCAAATCATAGGACAGTTATTATCCCTTATAGATCATCTACACTTTTGGGTACTTAATACGAAATCTGTGGCAGGTATGAAACTGTATATCCTATAAAGGTAAATGAAACATGTAAACAGCATATTTACTTCTCTGATTTGTAATGCCAAGAAAATTGGCTTTGTATAAGAATTATTTGACTTATGCATAAATAAAGTGAGGTGTTGTGCTGCTTTAACTATTTTAAATTTCCACTCCTTTTAATAAGGCCCTCCTTTGTGGAGTATCCTTTTTTTAAATGACAATCAAACAGTGAGTCACTTCTTGGCCCTTTAGAGTGAAAACAAAAGCTTTCAATGTCACTCACCATTCTGTCGTTTTCTTCAGCTGACAGCCAGCCTTCAGAAGTCTAGCGTGTTCCACCTTCGGATTTGTTGACTTCTTGTTATTGTCCCTAGTGGCCTGAGAAATGGAGAATCAACCCTGCATTTTCATGCATTGACCTGCTGGGGTCAGGCCCGGGACCATAAGCTTTTGATACTGGGGATGTTTCTAGAGAGTAGGGATTATAAGGCTTAAGTTGGAGAAAGGTAACTCCTTGGAATCTGTCTTTCTCTGCTTTCTGTTTAATGAGAATAATGAAACTCCAGTTAGTGGCAAATTTCTAAGGGCCATAGTTTCACTGTCATGAATCAGCTTGCATCCTTTTAGCAGGCTGCAGTGTATCCTCTATCGTTTGAAATATTAAAACCAAAATCTCCTAAACTCCTTTAGCTGGAAGCATCTTTCAGCATCTGTTGCACTGTAACATCTTTAGATATGTAGCAAAAAAAAAAAGAAAATAAATACCTGCTAAAAATTAAGCTCTTCCTGCTTGAGTGATTTGAAAGTGTTGGCCCCTCAAAAAACGTGCCAGTTTCTGTGTGTTCTATCTATGTTGATACTGGAGAACTGAATTGCAGTGTGGTCTGCCAAACTCATCTGAGACTGCTGTGCTGAGCACTGCACAGACACATAGAGGGATAGCTTCTGCTTCAAAGGACTTGCAATAAACTATTTTGTTTTTTGATAAATGCACAGATGATATCACTTGCTCAAGGTTATTCATCTGGTCAAGGAAGAAGCTGTATAATCCTGATTTCCACTTCAATCTGGTGTCACATAAATCATTCTGCCTAAGCGTTAACCGGTTTGTTTCTTCTCAAAGTTTTTTATAATATTCCATTTTATTTGGACTTTTCAGTTAAAAGATCCTTCCAGTCTCCAGATTGATGATGAAGATGTAACTGTGTCTCTCCTCATTATTCCATCCACCATATATCACCATGAAGCTTACAGGCTATGAATTGTGGGTAATAATAAAATTGGTGCTTATTTGCTGCTGTTTGTTCTTTTTGTTTTATTACTGAGGTTGGGTATTCTGATCCCCAAAAAAGTATTTGCTCTCTTTGTGAAGTTCTCTTTTAATTGTTTCTCTTGGCTAGTACTCTGTTCCTTGATGGATCTCTGCACAACCTAACAAATTTCTGTCTGCAAAGATGAATGAAACCTATAGGTGAATACAGATTAGTGTTCAGCTGCCCTCCAAATTTTTATATTTCTAGAAATCCATCCTAAGCACTGTAATTTCACAAGATGACTCAGTTGCCATAGCTTATTTATAAAATGTTAAAATGTTAAACACAATTAGTGTTTAGCATCTTGCTAGAGACTCATAGCATATTATGAAGTATTATATTATGCCCATAGTATTGATGGAGCCTGTGTAAAATAGCCTGGAATATTTTTCTTATTTTCCTTCTTGCAGGCTACCATACTCTTCTGGTAAAGCTGGTAGGCTGCATCTATCCTGGAGCAACATTATACAATTCAGGTACCTGGGGTTTTAGTTGTATGTGGTGATTGGGTTTTATCACCATATGATGAGATCACTGTAATGTGGCCTGTGTGGGACAATTTCTTGTCATCAGATAAAACTTTGTTAAATTTTTTATTTTAAGTTTATTAAGTAGACGATGATGCTGGGTGAATGTAAAACTAGCTTTCTGTTTGCTGTTGTCTGTGTCTATCTAGGAAAGTCTCAGAAACTATGTGAGATTTCTGTGTATTTTTTTAAAGAATTGAATAATTTTGGGCCTAGCCCAGTGAGAATTTTTTCTTGTGTGATTCTGTCTCATTTGACAGTCAGACAAGGAACAAATGCTACTTTGTCCCTTAATGAGTGGCAAGTGGCTAAGTTGCAGAGCTCCCTCTGTGCAAAGTCTTTCATGGTAGACCTCATTGTTTCTTTAGTGAAGCTAAAGAACCTAGTGGCATTCTTTAAAGTCCTTTTAGTTTCTTAAGTTTTGGTGGTGATGCTGGTCTTGAGTGATTACAATAACTGGATGAAAGGAGTTGTTATTGTGGGTTTACTGTAGCAGCAAACATGACATGATGTAATGATGAATTTGGATTTAAGGTTCATTTTCTTGTTTTTTTGGTTAATGTGAAAAAAAATCTGGTGTGTATTTGATACATACTGGTCTGGCAAAGAATTTCACATCTCTTGTAATATGCACATAAGTAATGGATTTCAGAAGAGGGTCCTCTTTCTAATTGGGATGTCTAGGCTGCTCATAGTAATTCACACATAGACTCTTAAACACCAAGAAAGAATTGATTTGAATACATAGATTGTGAAAAGGACCTAGCCTCTCATCTTTGTGGAAAAGTGTCAGTTTATGGATACAGTGTAAGCTAAGTACAGCTGTTTATTTTTGTCTGTTCAGATAGCTAAAAAATGTGGACAGAACATTGGAGGTTTTGGCAGAATTCCGAAGTCATATTTATTTTAATTATTAATAGACATAAACAGTTGTGGAATAAAGAAGCTGTCTTCATGAAATCTCACAAATGAGAGCTTTAATGCCTGTCACAGCATCTCACTTTAGCCATTGCATCTTTATAGGAGAAAGGCCAGGTTAAACAGGACTTGATGTAAAGATTATATGATAACATAGAAACTTCTCCCCAGTCTTCAGTGAGTTCTGGGCTCACGTTTTTTCTGAATTTCCTAAGTGTTCAACAGCAAAGGCATTCAAACACTGAATAATCTTAAAGATTCAAGGAAATATTTCTCACTGTTTTTATCTAATAAAAAGTGACTTTGAGTGCCAAGATCATGTGTGAACAGAAAAACAAAAGCAACAAAAATCCAGCCATAGGAAAGCTTTATCGGAACAATTGCTTATGGCACTGTTTCCTGAGAAGGATTTCTGTTTCTAGTCTTCATGGAGGAAACCTTTAAATAAGGATTTGTATAAAACATGGGAAAGGGTACAGTGAATTGCAGTGAATGTTAGAAACCAGAGAGAAAGAAGAAACTGGAAAAATGGGAATGGGGGAAGTGAAGTAAGAGCATAGGCAAGTTTGTTCTTCAGCTTCTCCACAATACACTTTTCAGTATTGATTTTTTAGCCTAAGAACATCAAGTAAAGGGGAGACGTAAAGACCTGGTCATGTTGATAGGAAGATAACATTTTAGTGAGAACATACCTGCAATATGTCTCCACACAGAACCTCAAGAAGTATAGTTTGATCTTCCTTTGTGCTAACACATTCCCCCAAGAGTCTGATTTCCTTTTGCTGTCACTGATTTCAATAGCAATGGTTATCCTTTTAATTTGTCACTAATATCATGAACATAGCTGATTGAAAATACCTTCCATTTGTGTATCTTAGGATTCTGCTACAGCGATTTCTCTTCTGGCTTTTATCTTCATATCTGTAATGGGTCTCAGACAAAGATTTATATGAAATTACTTTGCCTATATGACAACAACCAGACTGTAAATGAGATGTGACAAGGCAGAGGGTTTTTTAACTACAATTAATCAATCAATCAATCAATCACACTATGTCCCCAGGGAAAATGATATATTATCAGGATGCAATTGCCTTGTTTTAGGATTTATTGCATTGCCCCTGGGGATGCTCAGGTTCTTATGTGTGATAATCATCTACTCAGAAGTGACAGCAAATTTAAAATACCACCTTTAAAATTTCCCTAGATTGGTGGGTCATCAAATATAAACTAGATGTATAATTTACCAGAAAATCTATCCAGGTCTATCTTTTACAGAAATCCTAATTCAGTCTGAATTACATAGATATATTTTGTTCTCTGTGTTAAACATAGCCATAGTCTTTGAACTTGAAAAGTGATTGCTTTCCATCAAACACTGAAACCCTGCAAAAAAACCAGAAAGGTAAGAGTTTTTTCCTGACAGTGAATGTTTTGACCCTCTGTCACTAGCTCTGAATCCCCAGTTATTTTAACATAACACAGGCTCTTGTTTGAATGAATGTTGTAGAAAGCAGTCTGATTGAAAATTCTTTCTGTATCACTTGCAGCCTATTTTTTTTTTTCATAAATAGCAGGATATTTAGCCCTTGTTACAGCTTACCTATTTCTGCAATTTTTTCCCTCCCCTGGGGTAATAATCCTCTTTTTCCAGCACTGTTATTATCCCCACAGCCATCAGCCACAAACAGTGGATTATGACTTCTATTAAAGCAAGCATTTTTGGCAAGATGATATCCTTAGTTATTCCAATGAGGAGTGACTGTTCTCTGGTTACTAATTAGCTCTGATTTTAATAGCTTTAAGGAGTAGATAACAAAGATGAAGTATAATCAACCATATTGCTTCAAGGAAACAAAGATAATATGGAGTATGGGAGAACTAATTCCAATTTAGCACTGTTATATTTATAATAACGCTGGTAGGTCTTGCCAAAGCAATTTGCAGTTTTCTGTACTTCATTAAGGAAGAGAAGTTCTGAATTTTTTAGGAATTTATATTCTCTGATCTTTTCATAAAGAGTAATGTGGTGTCAATCAATAGCCCCTTCTGAGTGTGTGAATTGGAAAATCTACACAAGTCAGCATTTCAGAGAACAATATTTTATTAGGATAAAGTTAGAAAATAAAAAGAATACTAAGAAAAGTATATGAAAATATTTCATCCTGATCTTTTCTGCTTTCATGGAATTTAAAATCCAACTGACATTTTCAACTTGCACTCTAAAGTTAAAATCAATGAAATGTTACAGTCACCTCTCAGTGAATGCCTCGGAAATGTAAGCTATTATTAATGCCTTACCAGTTACTTACTTTAAAAAAATATCTCATGTGGTTATCAAAAAGGTGGCCTGGGAGGCATTTAATTTCACAGTTCTCACTGTGTTTTGATCTGAGTGCAAGAATCATCTGCTAATTTCTAATTTACCTTTCCAAAGATGGAAAAAGAACAGTAATAATTGGCCAGTAAATAAAAGAAGAAACCTGATCAAAACAGTATGCTTTTCTGGAGCCTTCTTAAACACACATGTTCACTAACCAAGAGGTGGTCTGCATCATGAGTCATATTTCCTTTGAGATGGCCCGGCAGATTTAGTGCCAAATAGTGTTTCTGAAGCTTTAATTGGTGAGATATTAGCTGTGTCTGAGATGGGTAGGGCCATCTTGGCTGTGTGTTTCTTTTATTATAATGTTAGCATCCGAAGGTAAGGTAACTATTACATTTAATGGAAAACTACCGAAGCTCACTCTATGATATGACACTTAAAAAAGTTATGAATGAGGTCAGTAACCATAATAGTTCTACCTCAGTAATTGGAAAGATACGCAATATGTTTGAAACACATGCAACATATACAATAGTTTATGTAGTGAAAAGAGGCAACCAGGTGGCACTAATTGCCAGGTAGTGGGCATGAGCTTGTGTTAAGCCCACCTGTGCCTGATTAGGGCGGGCACCTATTGTGCATGAGCAGGATTAGGAGGCCAATAAAGCTCACACCTGGAGAAGCCAGAGGGGAGGCCCCTTTTGGAGCAGTAGCACCGATCCAGGCTGGTCAGTCCTGAGAGCATCAGACTCAGAGCACTATTTGTGAGTTTCTGCTGGAACACCTGGTTGGACCTTGGAGCATCGTGCCCTAAAAGAGGTTTGTCTTGCTACAGTTTACACTTGAATACGAGCACAAATTATGTTGATTTACATAAAAAATGTGGTTTGGTTCAGGAGTTCAGTGAATAACCCAAAATAAATGGCAAACATTCTCAGAGACATGATGGTAAGCATGAGCAGTATGGCTGTTGTGTGGAAATCAGCCAGTAGAAATGCAAAGGTTGGATTCATCCTTTCCATGCATGGGACACAGTAGCTTGTGGCATATTAGAATGACTGACGGCTGTCTCAAGAACAAAACCTCACTGTTCTATCAGGAGCAGCAGATATTTCCTCTCCCTTGCAAAACAGCTTCCCTGTGTTACCATGGTATTTGCTGGTGTAAGAAAAATAGTGCTCATTAGGACTGAGAGAATAAGTTGTAGAAAACCAGTTAGTTGATTACTTTTAAGCCTTGATTTTGTTTGATTTGCAAATTGCATGTGGCACTTCAGTGATACAAAATTTTAACTCTAGAACTGTACTCTCAGCTATTTGGAATATCTGTTGTTCATACCGTGTTAGTTAGGTACAGTTGCTTGGATAGGCTGTGGGGTCCTGCTGTGTTCTGATCCCTTTTCAGTATGCAAACGCTATAGACTGTGTAACTATTTTTAATCATGACTATCTGTAAATAGATCTCTGAAATTCTACTTATGTAGACCTTCATGAAGAAAACTTGGTTGTATGAGTGTTGCCAGAATGAATGAACAAACGTGCTTAACGATGGTAAGTGAATTGCAACCGGGTATTGTTACTCTTTTCTGAGTGAAGTTTTTCATTATGTTTCAGTAGAAGAGGGAACAGCTGACAGGATTTTTTTTTACGGAAGGATTTTTCAGATCATAGAAGTACAGATTCTCAAGTACAGATTTTCCCTTCCTTTTAAAATAAAGTGAAATTATGTGTGATGATTTTTTTTTCTACCTTTACGAAAAAGCTCTTTCTTTTCTTACGAAAGAATTTACGAAAAAGCTCATTAGGAAATCCTTATGATTTTTCCCCTATGCCCTCCCCTTATGAAACTGACCTTTTCATGAGAAAATATCCTCTTAGTCTGTAATGAGAGTTTTGGAGCTCATACTGCCTAGAGCCTAGAACTCAAAGTTGTTCTTTTGTGTAGGTAGGAAATATCTTTTTCAATTAGTTCTTCAGAACAAGCAAAACAGGAGTAGCTTCATTAAGATATTTGTACATTTATAAGACAAGAGCTCTTAATTAGACTCTGGTTTTGCATATATTTCAGCAGCCTAATAATTTCCCTGTCTTAAGTGTCTCTAATGCTGGTTAAATGCTAAAGATTTGCTTATTTGCAAAAGCAATAAAAATTTCATGTTCATACAGATTTTTTTTCTTAGTTGAATCACTGCAGTTTCATTATTTTTATTTTTATAACCCAAAGTAATGGTTTTGAATGTATATTTTGAAATTTTGCCCATTTCAACATAATAATGCTGAGGACAATGTTAATTGCCTCAGATACATTACCTGGATTATGGAATATACCTGTTTTTTAACAGCATTTATTAATGCTCTCTATCTGTGTGTGTTACATTGTTTGCAGCCTAGTTGTTACGATCAGTTCACTTGCTCTGGTATAAAGCAAGCCATTATCTGGGATCAAAATATCCTGTACAAATAAGAAAATCCTGGTTTTACTTAATATAAGAATGGGTTCATCTATAGGTCATTGCAAAAATTTCATTATTTTAAGCTATCATTTACATTGACTAGGATTTTCATGAGCACCATTCTTAATGACTCGTGTTGTTTCAATTAAGTTGTTCTCAGGTCAAATCAAATACTGGCAGGATTTGTTGATCTGCAAAGCTGCCTTCCCCATATGGATTGGTATAAGATTTCATTATATAGGTGATAAGGTTTTGTACCCTGGAAATTAAAAAAAAAAAATCTATCTAAATGACTAAATGTTTTCAAAAGGAATAATCTATGATAATGAAACTGAATCTATTTTAAAATGCCAGGCATCCCCTTGAAAAGCCAGTACTAAGCACATTCAAAGAAAACATTGTGCGCTAAACACCGTGCATTACAATTATGCGTCTCATTTAATCCGTCAATGTGTTGGTATGGTTAATATTTAAATAGTCTTTTTAAACCATAACTCTGAAAACTCTGGAACAAAAATGATTTTGGAAACAACATAGCAGACAATAATGGAACATAATTTGACCTTTGTCACTGTATTGTGATTAGTAAAAGAAATTCAGCTGTAGCAGTAGTCTGCATATATATGCAATCTGCATCTTTTCAAAACAGAATAATCAGAGCATTTTTCATAATTTTGAGACTTTTAAAAATCAAATGCATAATAAAATGTGAGTCTAATAAATGCAATTACGCATCCCAAATGTATGTCAAATGTTTTTTCTTACTCAATACAAGGAAATGCAGATGGTTGAAGGAAATTTGTTTTCAGTTTAATCAATAGAACCAATTTGAAAGAGTACTTACGGAAGCTGAAACAGTGAGTCATCTTGTTCATTTTATCATAATACAGAAAACATCCCCTTCTCAGCTGGAGTGACCTGAATATGTTCTTTATACTAGGGACTTAGTTCATAAATGAAAAACTGTTACAGGAAAAATATATGTTTTAAAATAAGTAATATGGCTGTATTATATGATTTGAATTAAGGTAATTCTATCAAAGCTTGCCTGAGACATTGTTTCATATGGATTCTTTCATAGCATGTATTATTTTTACTCAGGATGCTGTGCACACTGAAAGGAATTCAGGAGCTACTGAGTTGTGTAAAGACACACAAACTGAAGCTGCATTTCTTTTACTCCCTCCTGAGCTCTGCCATGCACTATTTTAATACTATGTATTTCACAGTATTATCAGCTATAACTACTATATATGTTCTACAGATATTAAGCCATATATGTAGAAGTGATGATTTATAAGAGTAGAAGGCTGATAACTGCTGCCTCTGAAAGAGGTCTTAACTGCACACACTTGTGGATTCTGTAGCTCTTACCATGCTAAGTAATACATATATGTGTGTATACCTGAGTAGTGCCCACGTATGCACCAAATAACATTCCAGTCAAATTAGGATGATGAGCTTGGCAAATCCTCTGCTCTTACTTTGATATTGTGCTATGGTCTTCAATTTAGAGGATCATGTATTTTCCAACCCCTCAAGTGATGTTTATTCATTGTGGGGATAAATGATGAGAATGTTGGTGCTTTATGTTGAAGATGGGGATGCTGAATGTCTCTATTGCAGAATGTGTATAGTGAAAGAGCAAATCACTGCAGTTAAAGGTCACCTTGAAAAACCTCTGCTCTATCACATGGAAAGACATGAATAATTTAACCTACTAACATAGATCTGCTTAATGTAATTCATATAATTAGATAACCAAGTTCCTGTGAAGTACATGACTTGCTACTAATTCAGGGTTCCCTCTCATAACCTGTTTTTCATGATCCTGCTCAGTGGGTTTCCTCAAGAGAGGATGAGGTTATTAAACTTATGGAATCCAGGTGGCAGGCGTTTTGCAGAATTGATATGTACTGAGGTATATGGTATCAGCTGCATCATTTGAAGCGCCACAGAATGCCAAATACTCAGAAAAAGTAACAGCTTTAAGTGAGCATAAAAACTTTACTTTTCCAGGGGCAATGAATTTTAGGGACAACTAAATACCTGTTTGTAAATACCTTTGGGCAGCTGGATAAATGCTTCAAAGTAATTTACACGTCATAGACAAGCTGCTGCTGGCTTGTTTATATTCTGTGGATGCCTTTATGTTACATTGCTGTCACCCTGTCACAGGGTAGATATGCTCTCTGTGCCTCAGTTCCCCATGAGATAAAAGAATACTATTTTACATCCTAATGGTAAATCGATTGGTGGTCTTTAGTCATCCAAATGATACAGGGGAAACCTTCACAGAAAAAAATTGTGCATTAAATAAAGAGATATTCAAAGCACGTTTTTGAAGTAACATGAAAGACCTATGGCATCACATTGAATAATGACCATAGAATAAAGTATAATACTTCTTTGTTCATTCATTGTCATCCATCTTATTTACTAAACAAGGTGGAGTCTTGGGGAAAATCTAATATATTAAATAATGATTGCATAATGAGTGCCGTTGAATCTGCTGTTGCAATTGAGTAGAGAGTTACCTGAGTTACTGCTCTTCAGCTGAAAACCAGTAATCCTTCACTGGACCACAACAAGGCTCCTAGTCCATGTCAGATCAGAAATTAAAATAGGGTTGCCTAAAACACTTTTGGTGATGGTTAAAACCTAAGAGCTTCTTCCTCTTTGGAATAGTCAGTGTGCCTCTGAAGATCTGAGGGTAACCACTCATTGAGCTCAGGCCCAATTGCAGAAACATGTCTGACTGTGCCCTCCATCTCAGTGCTCTCAGCCATGTATTCTCTGAGCTCTGGTCCTCTCAGGTGTTAAGAAAATCTTGATAGCACTCTCATCATCAGGCAAAGCAATATCCAGTTTTGTGGACATGCATGTGGATTTTGCAGCTGTGATTAAGAACTGAAGGAGAGGAAGGGCCAATTTGTCTATCCTTGTTTATTTCAGGACACCACTAAGAATTATTTCTGTAAAAGTTAGACTAGCTATTAGGAAGAATTTCTTCACTGAGAGAGTGGTTAAGTGCCGGAATGGTCTGCTCAAGGAGGTGGTGGAGTCACCATCCCTGGAGGTATTTAAAAATAGATGAGTATTTAAAAGTAGATGAGGCACTTCAGACAAGCTCTAGTGAGCATGATGATGTAGACATATATTTTTTGTTTTATTATATTTTGTGGGGGGTGTGTGGGGAAATGCTGATGATTGAACACAGTGATCTCAGAGGTCTTTTCCAACCATGACAATTTTGTAATTCTGTAATTCTGTAAATTCAATTTATATCTATGTAAATGTCATAATGTGAATGATACCATTGGTGACAGTATGAATTGTTCATATTCTCAACTGTTTGGAAGTATTCTGCAGCTGGGAATTTCACACGTGCTTTCTCTGTAGAGAATAATCAAAGCTAATTATGCCCAAGCACAGCCTGTGTATGTGGCAAATAATTTTTAGATGTATTTCTTTCATCAACACTTTAGCTACCGTGAGGAATCTTGACTTTAGCAAGCTCCCACTTTTTACTAGTTCCTTATCTTTAGTTTCTCTTCTGCACGTTGAAAACTATTTTGTCCACTTGTAAGCTTGTGAAGCCTCTTTATTTTTATTATTAGTGGTGCATATTGCTTTTCATTAACAGTAACATGAGAAGAAATAATGAAAATTAAGCCTTTACACAAGTTGTTTATTATTTGACTTGTCCTTTCAATCCACCCCGATACATCTTGATTGATGGCAGTACATCACATCCAACACCAGTCTGCTGGGACAAAATACAAATATTTCAGCAGGGTTTTTACACTGCAATGTGCAGTCAGGAGTCTTTGTAGTGTCCAAAGACAACCTGAAGGTAAGAGAGCATTGCTTGGCCATCAGGGTTTCTTTGGGCTTTATTACATGAGAAGTCATTATATGGCTCAGGCCTTGGCTTTTTCCCTTCCTTGGTAACAGGTCACTGTGATGAGTTCTACCTAGAGCTTTCAAGAAAGCCAGTGAGGGACATTTGAGTACTGAATGAGGGTGGGGTAGATGAATGCATGAAAGTTAGTTACAAGCAAATAGGAAATGGCTTTAAGAATCTTCAGGTTCTAAGTTACGATAGATAATCTGACAAATAATAACATGAATATTGTGAATTCATTTAAGGATTCCATTTTTCCTTTGTAAAAAGGATGGGAAAAAAGAGATGTCAGAAATTTTTTATATTACAGAAAGTTGGTGGTTTTTTGCTTGGCTGTTTTCAAATATTTACATAGGTATATATATACCACTCTGTATTTGGAAATTACTGTTCATGGAGTAAAACCTTTGAATTTTAAAATGAGTATTTATTTTCAATGTTAGTAAATAAATACAGGAAGCAGGGAAGGAAGATTTGGTTGCAGAAGTGGGTTTTCAAACATTTTTAGAAATAAGAATGAGTTAAATATGGTAAGAAACTCTGCTCATTCCTTTTTACTTTAAATTATCTGTTCAGTAATTTATTGATGAGGACTACTATAATACAGAAAAAATGTAATAATTTGGCCTGATAGGCAAGGCAATTCTAAGTGTGTGATGCTTGTCCATCACTCAGTAATCTGCCATTGTCTGGTAACCATGTGTTTGTTGGTAAATACTAAAAGTCTTATGCAAGAGGTTAATACAGTTCTCTGGAGCTCTGTCCTGTATGTTTATATAATGCTTACTAAAGGATACGGTTTTTCTGACAAGTGACAGTTTGATTGCATCTTCTGTAAAATCTCTGCAAAATCAAGAGCTTCAAACTATGTATGAAATGTTTATACAGGAAGGCTGGAGAGCCTCACTTTACCTGATACATTTTAAACTCTGCTTCCATTAATGAGAACGTGGTAGGCTCATAACAGCTTTCTTCAGTGTGGCCACTCACAAACCCCAATCAGGGCTTTTCTGAATGCCAGTTCCTGGGTTTCTATTTCTGTCTGTGCTTGTAGTGCCTCATGAAAGCAAGTGGAATCCTGGAACATGAAGCATGTGTATATTATTTTCAAATTTCTTTGAGATTCTATCTGAACAGCTCAGAAAGAGAAGTACATTTCATTTTTTTGCAGTTGGTCAGTGGAGATGACCACCATTTGAATTAGCACAGTGCCGACAAGTGATTACCAGGGAAGGCACTGACAGCAGGTGCTCCAGTGAAGTACTCAGTGCAAGTAGTATTTAACATTCTGAGAGAGAGAGTGAGCTGCACAGGAGTGAGTTGCACAATTTTGCTGGCATTGTGGAACCCAGTCAGCTCTATCTGCTTGATTCTGCATTTTGGTTTATCAGATAACAATCAAAAGTCATGTATCTGAGTCGTGCTGCCACACGCTTTGACATGATTATGGACCAGAGGCTGACTTTCTGAAGTAGGCTCCTGGTGTGTGTGAATGTGGGTGCAAGGTCTGTATGAGACCTCTTCAGAATCACCAAGCAGAGAACCATGGTGGTGCCCAGCCCGAATCATACAAAATCAACTATGCAGGTCTGCGGGCTCAGGAGGTGTCACCCACATGGCAAACTCACTCCTTAAAGTCTGTTTAGTTTATTGGTAGGTATTTCCATTTTGTAGAAAATAGAGGAGGGTAACTTTATGCCGTTAGAGGTTGCCTGGGTTTTTTAAAATACCTGTCAACAACTAGACTGCAACTGGCAAATAGCACATTACTGATAAGAAAATCCATGTGTTTAAGATTTAGTGGATTTTGGTTGCTGGCTGGATCCACAGTTCTCTCAGTGTTTGGTAATGTAACAAAAGTACTTTCCTTTGACTGTAAAGGGGTTTGATGATTACTGAATCTTTGTGTCAATCAGATGCTGGCCTTTTTCTTCTGCAAACTAGGCCATACCAACCACTACTAGCTATTTCACTAGCTGACAGCTTTGCAGAAGAGAACAAGGTGAGAACAAACACAGAAAATGAATGTGTCTTTAATCCCTGTGGGAAGTTTGCCCCTGACACATCTGGGTTTAGTTGTGTGGCTGGTCAGTGTCAGGAGATTGTGCTTTCTACTGTTGACTGTACTGAACTTGTTCTAGGAACAAAACTGTTTGGTTTCTGATGATGTCAATTTGACTTCTTAGTAGCACTAAATTAAATTTAAAAAAAAAAATCTTTATGGAGTGCTTTGCCTTTGTGATGTGATTTTTTTTCTTCCTTTTCTCTTTTTAATTTGATTATTATTTTTTTTCTTTAATTAAATTTGGCTTGATGACCTCTGCATTTCATAAAAAAAGTGCTTCAGACCTGAAGACAGCTTGACTTCTCCAAATTCTTCCTTTGAACTTTCAACTCTAGATTTTAATGAGCATCCATCTGATTCTACTAAAGCAGCAGGTTATTACATCTGCTGTGGTTCTGATTTAATTGTGTAGCTACATTACTATGCTGAGATTCCTGGAATCAGTAACCATTTTGATTTAGGGTACATTTAAAAATTACAGGTTTTTTTTTCTCCTCGGTTAAGGTAATGTTTTCTAATTCAGACTGAAATTATAGAAGGAAAAAGGAACATTAGGAGGCAGTGAACATGGTGTAGTGTTGCTGATCCACTGGTGGCAAGAATTTCAGCTGCAGTATTACACGTATGCTCTAATGGCAATATGTCAAAAGTTTTATCCTTTGGCTTTAAATTGGCATCTTTCACTTTAAATCTTATGAAGATCCCACAATACAAATATCTGTAGCTGATTTTCACTTCTAAAGTTTACTTCAATACAGTGTAAGAGTTTCTGTTACCACTTAATGTACTGTTTCTGTTCAAATACAATGAAGTCTTACTTTGTGTGTCATTTATATTATTTTCATAGTTCTTTATGTTGTGTACTTTTTTTTTTAATATTTTTCTCATGAATCAAGGACTTTGAATTAAAAAATTATAGCATTAGGAAAAATTAATTTGTGAAAAAAAAAAAGAATTTCAGAGGCACAGCCCTGATAAAACAACGGTATACGAGGAGGTTTTTGATATCCTGTTTAAAATTGGGGTATGTTGTAAATAATGGGAAGGGGCTGCTATGTAGCATAAATAAAATAACCTTTTGGTATAGAAAAGAAATGTCTATATAGTAGAAGTTTAATTTTATGTATAGAAAAATATCTATATAGTAGAAGTTTGATGTTCTGCCTTAGAAGAGGGGACAAAAGCTTTTTTAATGTTTTATGTTGTACCTAAAAAACCTTATGAAAAATGTCTAAATTTGTAACAAAAAAAATATGGAAAATCTGAGAACATCAATTTCAAACATGAATGCTGTTGAACAGGAAAGAATGGTGAAAAAAAATTTTGTTTGCTTGTTTGTTTTAAATGGATATATTCAGTTCCTGCAGGGAAGTAATGTAACTACTTTTTTGACTAAAACACCTTCCTCCTTTTCTGTGTAGCCAGCCTGGTGTGTTAACTATTTCTTTGATACATGTTAAATATGAGGAGTGATTTTAATCAATTGAATCTCACAGGACTGATTTTTTTATTATACAGTGGTTTGCACACAATACGTTTTCAGAAATATCTGTTTTCCCTTGTTTAATATTTATATCTGAGTATCATAATTTGGTTTTTTTCTTCATGAGGTTGATGTATAGTTTCATTTGACATCTTCATGTGTATCTTGACACATGGGCTGTGTTACTTTATCTCTGCTTGGCTTTGTAATATCTGTCATTCAGTGGAAGAGATTGCATCTCTAGGAAAGAAACTCATTTGTTGATTTTTAATATAATGATCTTTTAAAAGAAAAGATTATTAATCTGTCTTTACATGGAGCTACATTGTTGATTTTTTATTTTAGGTTTGGATTATGCACTGACAGTTTATTAGTAGACATATTCAAAAGTTGTCCTTTTTAAAACATCGGTGAGATGTTTTCTCCTTTCAGTCTCTGATGATCTATATATAAATATATAAATATATAAATAATAAAATTTTCAATTTCAGCTAAGTTTAGGTTTTAGTATATAGAAGTCTGCACATAACTGTTGTCAACTTAAAGTAATTTTATGAAGTAATTTTCTGTCTTATGGGTTATGATGTT
Source organism: Heliangelus exortis (assembly GCF_036169615.1). Lineage (NCBI taxonomy): Eukaryota > Metazoa > Chordata > Aves > Apodiformes > Trochilidae > Heliangelus > Heliangelus exortis. The sequence goes on along the minus strand of NC_092429.1, from coordinate 20,468,388 downwards.
TTTGAGCATCTCCAGTCTTTATCTGGAAGGATACAGCATTGATGGTTTCTTCCTCTTCAAGCTTAGATACACTTGGAGTTTGCTGTGACCACCAGCATGGTCTACTTGCTTGTTCTTTCTCCACTTGTCTACAGATTTTATAAGTGGCCTATTTTGCATGTCTTGGATTCTGTTTTTTGCTAGAGCTAGTTTTGCTCAAGACTTTCTTATTGGTTGACCAGAAGCTGACCACTGGTAAATTGTTTGTGTCCCTGTGTGCCTGGGCTTTTAAACCTCACCTCTCATCCCATATGAGCTCTCCTGGATTTTTATTTTAAGGTCTTATAAGTAGTTCATTTCACGCATACTAAGTGCTTGCTATTATCTATTAGTTAGAATATGTATATAACAGTAGATGGTACACTATACAGTTGTACAAAACAAGGTGTACCATCACTTGTTACAAACGAGGTAATAGTATTCAGTGGTTCTTTAGACAGTTTTCTTGCAGCTAAACAAGCTAAAGTGAAGCTCCAGGCATTCCCAGAGGTCTGACAGCTCCTGAAGCTTGAATGCTTAGCTTAATGCAAAGCCTATTACTAGCACTAGCAGCACCATGTCTACTTGATTGCAAGGCTATACAGAAAATAATAATTCTTTTTTATTTTTTATAGGAAAAAGAAAGATTTCTGTTGCAATGAGTTTTGTGAAGTATCACTTGTGATGTTAGAGCAGAAGATAAAACATATTTTTTTCTAAAGGCCCTATATTCTCAAGTGTTTTCTTAGTTCTTTTTCTAACTTGCACTCTCCCTGTCAGAGTCACTCTTTATCAGACATGGGAGACAAAACATAGGAAGCTGCTTGTAGAAAACCAGCAGATCTGAAGGATCTGAGCAGCATACATCATGGGAGGAACAAATGGGCTAATGGGCTTGTCCTGTTGAATACAACAACTCAGCTTTGATGCTTGAAGTCTGCTCTAGTCTCATCTTCTCAGTCCCAGATTTAGGCTCTGCTTCTGTGCTTTACTCAGTGCAAAACCACATCCTTTGTGAAGACAGAAAGAGGACTTCCTTCCCTTGTATACCACCATATGTCTGTGGCATGGGATCTAGATGAATCCAGATGAATTTAAGCATGCTTGCTTTATTGCTTTGGAGTATTCAATTACAAAGGATTATTACAAAAGGCATGCAGGAGACAGTGGTTTATTCAGTCCAGAGGATTGTTGGAAATACTCTCATTATTTGCACTTAAGTTTAGTCTCTTTTTAACCTTTTCTACAAGTGCAACAATTAGGTGCTTCATCTCTGACATTGTGCAGTCCTTAACAATGAAGTTCCTGCTTATGTTAAATGTCTCTTCAGAAGTCGAAGCTGGATATTCTACATACTTTTTAAAGGTAGAAATTATGTTGGAACTACCTTTTAAAATCTTTGCAATGATTCTTCCAGTTGCTGACCTGTATCAGTATACATCTTACACTCAAATGCAGGCAGTAAGTGCTCTGCTTTTAGCTTAAGATTGTTCATATTACTCCTTTTCTAGCAGGTTTTTATGTATTTCTAGTTTGTATTACCACTGATTTCATGGTTTCTCTTATTCATTTTGTTTTCGGTTTATGCATTTTAAATTTCGATTATTTTGACTGGAGGGCCTTAAAATCTCTGGGATTGTGCTTGTTACCTATAATTTATACATTGAGACATGCTATATTACAGAGATAAGTAAGGATTTTGGTTTAGTCACTTTTTAAAATATGATCAGAAAATATGGCAACTTGTGATTTTCTTTCCATTATTTCTAATTAATTGCTTAAACTTGCTGCACAATAATGCTGTTGCTGATGCTTGCAATTGCATATTGATCCATTTGTTTTCCAAAGTGACTTTAAAATAGAAGCTGCTCTGAAATACTGTGTATAATTCTATAATTAAACTGGTCGACATAACTAATAAGTAAGAGAAAATACAATAGTCTCCACTTGTGTTTAAACATGGGAGATAAGAATTTTTGACACTACATTTACCTGAACTGGTTCCAGTTATAGTTCTTCATGTTGAATCTGCTTTAAAGGCTATACCTTTAAAGGTTATACCCTTTGTGAATTATGACTGTCAGTCCTGGGAACAAAGGAAGAAATTATATAACTCACTGTAGATGCAAAAATAAAGAATTATTACAACTCACAGAAACAATGTAAATAAAGTATTCAACTTCTATTTACTGTGCATTTATTGTGCATCTCCTTACCAATATTGTTTTGGGAAGAGAACAGTTAACTGAATAAGGTATTTTATTTTCTGTAACATCTAAAATGTTGTTGGCTATATGATGTATGCAGCATAAATAATTTCATATGCTTATTATAGTTGATATTGTATTTATTTGTACCAGGTTTCAAAATGTTGCATATGTAAAAGGTGTGGGTTTTCTTCCAGTTATAAGCGTTAACTTCTGCAGGTAAAAAGAAACAGAGCTAATAACAACAACAAAACCCAACAAAAATCTCCAAACCATAAAAACCCTAAATCACAAACCTGTATGTCCTGGGCTGGTGTACTGTACCAATAAAATATGATCTCCATTATAATAACCTACTTTATGAAGATTAAATGGGTTTGCAATTCAAACAAGGTAAAATTGGTTTAAAGCAAAATCAAACACTACTTTGCTAGTTCAGGATTTGAATAGTGGAATGAGAAATCTTTTTTTATATTGCTATTGTGCACTGGTCAGCTAAGAAGTAATTGCTTTTTATAAGGCAAATTTGCTTTTACTTTTCCAACGTAATGAAATGAACCTGAAACATTTCCTTTGAAATCAAAGTCACTATCACTCAAATGTCACCAGCAGAATTCCATCATATGGTTTCAGCAAACACATAATCAGAAAATAGTGCTTGGAAATGATTGACAGAATTCTATTATAGAGCTTTACTACACACTCATCCCTAATTATCTGTGTTGTGAGTCGATGGTGATTCAGGTTTTTTCATACTTGCATGTTACTACCGTACAGAAAGAGATATCTTGAGGCTGTTTGGAGAGAAATAGCTTCAAGATCTAAGTTGTAAGCTGCAAATGTATTAAGAGAAGATGCTTTGAATGTAATTTCTACTATTTTAACACCTAATGAAATTCTGTGTAAAAAAGTATGCTCATTGACACAAAAAGGTACTAAAATATAGTATGCAAAATTATTCAAGGTAAAATAATATAAGATTGAATCAGAACTTTAAACAGATATGTGTAAAGGTTTAATAGATATTCCCAAGGGTAAAGATATTCAGTTGCATGAAATCAAAGCTTCTTAGGGAAAAATTATGTCAAATAAATTTCAGCTCCTCTCCAGCCTCATCATGTGTAAAAAAGAGCAGATTTTATCCATGGTCTGAAAGTGTTTTTCAGGGGCATTAGGACAAGGGGTATAAATTCATCCTCAGCGACAGGGCTGCACACTTTCAGCAACACAAATAGGTATTGGAAGGAATGCTGCAGTAGCTCCATAGAGAAAAATAATTTTCAAGCTCCATCCCAATGATTCTGGTATATTTAGTCTTTTAAACAAGAATAGAGTGATGCTGCTAAAATGTGGATCAAACAAACATGGCTTCATGATGATATGAAGCTATTAGGGCATTATCATGGGACACTGTATTTAGAGTATATTCTAAAAGTTGCTCAGCAACTGAGGAGGAAAACTAAAAAATATAATAGCACTATGGCAACACTGAAGCCAAATGGCATGATTCATATGATTTGATATTTAGCATACTTGGAAAGACTTCAAGTGGCGGAAGGGGAGGAGAACGATGCTTATTGCCAAATACAGTTTTAGCCTTTTGAATTACCAATAGCTTGGGAAGCTTGCAGTGACAATGGATAAATCTTACAAGAACTGAAGTGCAGAATGATAACAGTGGGTGTCTGCTGCATGGTGATCAGACTCAAGAACAGAATGACAGTTCTGTGAAGGGGTATTTATATGTAGCAAGCCAAAAAATATATACTGCACTGTGGAGATCATGGAAATTTTGCATACAGTTTTCATGCTAGGGTATGCATTAAACTAATTTGAAAATAATTCCGAAATATCTCAGTATGTTATATGACAGTTCCCTGCTGAATTATATGTTGAATATTGCTAATAAAAAAAATGCTAATTTGGACCTTACCCAGACTGAAAAGAAAGATTCAATCACAGCTCAGTAAAAAGTATGTGGCAGGATTCTGTTCACTTAAGAAATGTGATCAAATGAATTGGAAGACAAAATAAAATTGAGGTATTAAAGTAAAAATTGGCGACTTTTATAAAATATTCAGTGAATGGTGTAGAAAACTTTTGTGCCATCTTTGATACCAAAGACCCTCTTTTGAAACAAAGAGCTGTTTTGGAAAGAAGTTAAATGCACCTCTGTAACGTTAGAAGATTAAGTTTAACCAAAGGAAAAGTACAGAAATAGAGAAAACACAAAGTCAGAGTGAAGAATTGCAGAAAATCAAATGATGGGAAAAAGAACATTAAAAAAAATGTCAAAGGAAGGTAATTTTTGGTTAAATTAGTATAGTCTGATAATAGTGTTGAACTGAATAAATGTACTTGAAATACAGAACCTAAACTGTTATGTTCTATTGAAAAGAAATTACCAAAATTCTGCTGAGGATGAACTAAATTAAACATCTGTATCACACTTCTGATTGATGATACGATTAACAATATATGAAATGTAGAGGATACATAAAAACATTGTATGGTGTATATAACTGAATGAATGTAACATGAAATGTTGCAAAAAAATGGAAAGACATTCAAAATATCCACCTACTTTTCAAAGCGTTCTTTTAAAAAGTGCCTTATGAAGATCTTCATTGTTGAAATATTTTAGTTCTTTTTTTCAGAAAGGCGAAAAACTTTTCTTTCAAGAGATCAAAAGATAATTAACATTTTTTCCAAATGTTATGACTCAGTTTCTGGGTTTTCATCTTTACTTCAGTCCATGAAAAATAATCAAATGCTTGAGATAAGGCTTGAATACTGAAAAACTGGAAGTGGGAAGTATAGTTAATGACTCTTGAAAAGGCTTGATGGAAGACAGAAGTTGCCAAGTTGGTGAGGTATAATGTTTTGTGTGATTTATATTGGCTTATACAGACAATGGTGTTTTATGCTATAAATTCCAGAAAACGTTTGTCCAAGATTTTGGTTGAGAAAGCAGAAGGATGCTGAGTCATGTTGTGGACCTTGAAAAAAGTGAATTCATACTTAATTTAGTAGTCGTGGCAATATTTGGTCTAGTAGTAGATTTTGCAGACTCTTATTTGGAACATTCTCATTGACCAGAAAGAGAACAGAAAATGATTAGAAGTATAGTGCAATGGCATATGTATAAGGGAATGATGAGAAATTATACTGATACTGATCTATAGTGTGCTGAATGTATACTTCTAGGGTGATTGTAAAAAGAAAGGATAATATATTTTTAGGTGCTGAAACAGAGCATCTAAATTAGAGGTGTTATTTTCACTGCATTGGTCACTTTTGTAATCAAAGTATAATACTGTGATCAGTTTTGGAGTAATAAATTCCAAATAGATTCCAATAAATTGATACAGATCTATAAACCCATGACTTCAATGGAAAGCATGGCTCATGGTGAAAGATAAGCATTCTGTGTGATCCTTAGGGTCAGCTTGACTGGTACATGAACATCGCCAGAGAAAACATCCAAAAAATATGCAGTGCAGGGGATTTGTCCTGTGTTTGCCCTGGTTTGAGCCAGGGTTAAACCAGTTTTCTTTCTTGTAATTTTACTTTCAGCTAAGTCCCTTCTGAGTAGCTCTACTTCCCGAAATTAATGGCATATCCAATCGTCAGTGTCAGCTTCTAGGACAGAGAATGCTTGATGTTTATGGTTATGGCTGGAGAATGGTCTTCTCTTTGTCTGTGGCTGGCATCCTGGTGCGATTCTGTCCATTCATCTGCCTTTGATCCCGACATGAGTGTTATTTGAGAGAAAGGGGGAGGAATATGATATCTTTTTTTGTGTATGTTTGTATTTAATAATTTTCTTGTTAATCTTTACAGTTTCAATAAAGCTGTGTTGTTTAGTTTCCAACTTGGAACTCTCTCTCCCCTGTTAGCTATCATTCTTCCTTAATAAGGAAAGAGAGAGGGATTAATAGAGAGCATGTGTCAGTTTTTAATTGCCAGCCCAGTGGTAAATTGTGACATTGTTACTTTTGCTTTACTCTAAGTTGGCTTTTTCTGAAGAAATAATTAGCCATCACAGAAACTGCTAGAAAATGCCAGAGGACCATGGTACCATTTGTAGTCCTATTCTGTATCAAGTCATAAAGAATATTCTGCTAATAATACTCCTGAGGAAACTGGCAAAAGACAATAATGTTCCGGTGTTCAGCTACTAAAGTACAGGGCACTTTTGTGTGTACCTCTCTGTGGCCTTTAGAATGGCTGGGCAGCTGGAAAAGCAGGAGAGGTTTGAGGCCTGGTTTTCCCTTTACTGTGCTCCTTTTGTCAGAAAAAACTATGTAGCATTGTTCACTTTGTTTGTGGGGTGAGAAAGAACCTAGCTGTTTGAACTTGTCTGATGGCACTGGAGGTGGCATTATCCATGCCTTCTCCAGACAGACCTAAGTGGTGTGGAGCAAGAGGCATCCAGTGAATCTGTACTGAGGTCATGAGGAAAGCCAGTCTGGGCAGTGACGTGTAATCAAGCACACTGCCTTCATAGCAATGTATTTTCTTTCAGAAAAAAACCCCACATAGATTTCCACGGGTCTTAGTGCAGATTTCTCTGGATCAAATTCAGTGTGGTAGACCTCACCTCTAGGTGAATTTTCAGATGCTTTTGGCGTTTGTTAGCTGTATGATTAATCTTTCTGAAGATTAAGAAAATTTCAGGAATCTTCTAATAAACATGCTGATGCCTCTCCCACAGCCCCAAGATTGTCTGCATTTCCTGGCATAGCTTTTTTTCAGTGTTTATCTGAGGCTTGTGAAAAATAGAATGACATACTGATCCTTTAGGAATTCACAGAGCTGTTTACTTACTGGAGTATTGTAGTTTGCAATTAAATCTCACACAAATTACTTATCAAGCATTTTTCCATCCCTCTCATATTTATTTTGCAGGAAAAGGAAGACACAAATCTGGATCCTTTGAATAAATTTGCATTTTTCCCAATAACTCAGTGAAATGATGCGGATTTAAACCATCTGTCCTTGATATCCATAAGCATGAAGACACTCTGAAATTAATTTCCAAGGCAGTTTAAAAGTGTCTTGTACAACATCAAACTTCCTAGATTTGCCAATGGAAGAAATTTTTCTGTCTATTGGTAAGCTTTTATTATGTTTTTCTTCTTTCTAACCAGTAGCTGCAGTTACATGGTAATAATTGGCCATGATAGTTTTCAGAGTCTTCTAGGAGAGAGCCTTTCTTGTGAAAATTTTCACTTGGGAATCTTGAAAGAGAAGCAAAGCAACCTTTCTTCATACTGTAAGGTAATCTTTTAAGGAGTATGACAATAGAAGTGATCAAGCTCTCCTACATTAAAAAGGTCTTGATTTCTGCAATAAATATTTTAACTTGGTTTATGGTAACCCACATGTCCTCTGTCCTTGAAAATATTCCATATGTATTTATGTACCAGAGGTATGAAAAAAATTACTGGAGTATGTGACACTTGTAACTTCAGCAGTTTGTTAATGTATTTATTATGTTTTGGTCCAACTGTCTTGAGGATCAGTGATCTGAGATAATACTAAAATGCCTAAGTGTTGAGTCAAACTAGCAGGATTTGTCATGATGTTTCTAAAACTACCAAATTTTAGAAACTTTGCACAACTAAAATCAGACTGAAAAGTTCACTCTAGGAGACAGGAAATTATATGTTTAATGTGATTAGCATTGAGTAAATTGAAGAAAATATCTACAAAATGGAAAATTCTACAGCTTGTGTTAGGATAGTCAGAGCTGATTTTTCTAATTAGAGGGATGAGTGACAAATTGATACTAGACATAAATTGGTTTGATTCATAAGTAGTTAATATTTTTAATTGTTTCGCAGTAAGGAAATGCTGCTGTTCAAAACACACCTGAGAGTGTTTGTAGTGGACGATGCAGAAAGGTGAAGTGTTTTTCTTTTTTGATGGTGTGTTTTACTCTAATGTGGTTTCATGATGAAAAGTATTGGCTACTTTCAGTAATTACTTTCAGTAATACACGTTTTCCATAATTGCTCTTAATCTGGAAGGAAATTTCATGCTCTTTAAAAGTGAAAAGGTTTTCCTTTTCATCTTTTGAAATATATGGATCAGTAAGTTTTTAATAGATGAAAAAGATCCCAACCAATCAACCAGACAAACAAAACCTCCTTGCTAGAATTAGGCTTCTTGTGGCTGATAACTATCAGGCCTATTTTTTGTGAACCATGTGCAATTGCCACTTATGGGGGGTTTTTCTGATGCCTAATTGATATGCAGACCAGCTATGCAGCAGGGCTTGAGCCATCGTGCTGTGGCACTTTGTAACGGTTCTTATGTATTTAGTAATATGTTGTTGGTGCACTTTCCTATTGTGTAAATACTGTGAAAAGCATGGGGTAGTGAAAAAGTGTAGAAAATAGATGCAGGAAGTAAAGCACCTTTCTCACTGAACTCAGTCTTTGAAACTGCTCAAAAAAAGCCTTTAAGTGGGCATTTGTGAAATACATTTCTGAACTGAAGGAAGAGTGCTGAATGGATTCTTTCCAGTGCTGCACTTCATCGAGGGGTTCGCTCTGATAAATGGAACTGCTATAAATGATACTTTATTATATTGCAGTTAATTTAACACTTTTACAGTCCCTTCATTGGTAATGAAAGACATTGTTGCCTTTTAAACCTTTGAAGTTTGTTGTGTAAGTATACTGATCAAATGTATTTTTGTCTTATCTGAAATATCTGAAATACTGTATTTTTTTTCCCCTCATAATTAGGAACAACTAGTGGCAATATATAGTATCTTATTCTTGTGTGTATTATAATTATTTCAGAGTAAAGTAATAGTATGAGTCTTAGTTTTTTGATATCTGGTCTCAAAATGAGCAAAATGAGAAATAAAGATACTTGCAAACACTGCAAAGAAAGAAGGAAGAGTCACTGTGACAATGGCTTCAGCACAGTCCTGCCATTTTCAGAACAGATAATAAAGACCTGTGCCATTCTTCCTCTTGGATAAGACAGGGACACATATTGCCCATGTAGCTTTTATGTTCTTGCTGTCATCCTTGTACCTCTTCACTGACTGAATTACCTAAAACAGGCGTGAATCAGATGACAGAAATGTCTAGGAGAAACAAAGTAGATGATGAACATCTTTGTTGTGGCTTACTCTTCTCTCTTGTGATAGTTCAGAGTTGTAAATGTATTAGTATGGAAACTCTGGTCTTTCTTCCTTTGGTTGGCTTCTTCATTTGAGAAGCTTATCCAAAATCTACTGACTTAGTTGGGAGTCTAACCTTTTGTTACCAGCTATTATGCTATTCTGTAAACATAATGAAAATATTGCTTGTTGTCTTGATTAATCCAGTGATGCTTCCGATACTCTGCATTAACCTGGTATTTGCTTCAGTCTGAAAATAGTGTTCATTTGCTTTGTGAAATAGAATGAGAAAGTTAAAATCAGCTTTTTGATAGTTCAATTTTTGCTTTTCTTGTTACTCTCTATGTATTTATCCACCATATTGCATTGAATCACCAGAACCATCATCCTCACGTTTTGGTTTTGTTTTTTTTTTTTAAAGAGAGGGAATGTCTGGCAAGGGAAAATCTCTGTAAATATCCATTTTTATTTCAAATTCTAACCCTTATGTAGACTAGAAGGTAATTCAGAAATCAACTGAATTAAACAGAAAGTGTGTTACAGTTGTAGGTGCTAAAATACAGGAAAGAATTTCTGCAGATTTCCTTCCTCTTAAAAAACTCCCAGCAAAAACATTTCATGGTTATGACACGACCTTCTATCTGTGCAAGTCGGTGCTGATTGAAACAGCTGAAAAATGAGAATTCTTCTAAAATATGCTTTAATGCTTTCTGGTTTAAAATTATGTTTGTAAACTATACTTTAACCCATATGGATAATTAGTTCGGTTTGTTTTTTTTTTTCATCTTGTACTCATTTTGCACTTTAATGTTAATTTTTTATAGTATTAAATAAACTGACATATTTCCCTGTATGTGGATGTGACTAACTTAAACTGACTCTTTACAAAGTACAAAAGAAATAACCTGCTGCAGGTAGAAAAGTGTGTGAAATAACAGGAAAGATACTAGCAGAAATCATCTGATTCATTAGCATGTTTCCCAAATATCTAATACCCAAACACACACATACATACACTTCTATTTAAAGGAAGAATTAAAACATGATACATTTCCATAAGTATAGAAGAGTCTTCCCCTCTCTGTATTTCCTAATGTTGCAATCAGAATCAGCTGGTTTCCTGAAATAATCCATCATGTTGATTCACAAGTGCTGCCACTGTCTCTAACGTGCTAATAGGGAGCTCATGATATCTGTCCTTGCACTGAAAGCAAATCAGCAGCATAAAACACGATCACTACGTGATGTACAATCAGTCAATAAGGGAGGGGAAGTTTGTGCAAGATTCTGGACAACTTCTGTATCCAGCCAATGAGCTGGACTTTCTTAATTCTGGGATTTTTTTTTTCCTCCTAAATGCAAGATCTTAGTGTCTTTTTATGTGAATGGGAATCTCCATTTTACTTTTGTTGGTCTTCTATCATTTCTCCACCTTGTAACTTTATAACAGTCTCTAATTTTTAAGTTGGAACATATTTGTTTTTTTCAGAAATGTATTCATTCAGAAATGTTTGTTTTGTTCAGAAATGTATTTTGCAAAGAACCGTGGAAGGTGCAAAATAACAAATTTAAATTGATTCCAAGGGATCAAGGCTGTTACTCACTTATGGATCCTGAATGATACGTAGTTCACACAGTAACAGCAGAGGCTGCAAAGAATGCGAGACCATGAAGTGTGAGAATCATCATTCAGAGTTCTGTCTCTTTTTTCAAAACTAGTCCTGAAGTATTATGTCTGTTTGGTTCATAGATGGCAGGATTAAATTATGCTTAATTCTTTATGCAATGCATGTTTATGGAAAGCAGACAAAAATGCTTGCTACCTTTCTGAGAACCGGAACTTGTGAGAACTTGGTACTCCAGCATATGCCTGGATGAGTGCAGGACCTCTAAGAATTGTTGAGGATCCTACTAGCCACTTGACGAAGAAATTTTTCTTCCATTTTAGGTATTTCTTGTGTAGACAGGGTGTGCTTTCGACCTGAATTTTCTGATGATTACTGGTATAGCTTCTGATTTTTGTAGCTTGAGCTCAAGTGTTGTGTTTTGAGTGATGTGTTTTGAGTGCTTTGGTGGAACTCAATAATTTTAAATCCATTTCTCCCAGCAGGCTGTAAAAAAGGATGGTCTTAGGGAGTGCTGATGGGCTAGTACAGTTTATAATCTCTTAGTGTTCCTAGGGGCATTAGGGAATTATGGAGGTTCATGTGTTTCTGGTTTTCAGAAGGCAGCATTATTTGGTGGCTAGGGTTTGGGGTATCACACACCACCCCATCTCCCACCGAGTCTTTGTGATCACCAAGCAATGATGCAAGTAAGATATCATCTGCAAGTACCAATGGCAAAAACCTGGCATAAATGTTTCTGCCTGTGACACAGAGATTTCTTGATAATGAATGCCATAACTGTGCTGTACTCTATAAAGACCTAAGCAATTTTATACAGATGACAGCTTTCTTAATCTAGATTCCCTTTTTCTGGGAATTAATTTGTATAGTCCCATGATGAGGAAATGTCTTGTTTTGCTGAGACTAGTCAGCTCAAAGTGTCTGCATCTTATACAACAAATAGAGGGAGACTTCAGGAGAGGATTTCACTTTCAATTACAAATTCAATTTACTCACTGAAAATACAGATGTTATGTTCTGTAAAAATAACCTTTCTATGGATATCTGTCCAACAACCAGGGAGTGTAAGTCTTTACAATGTGAATAAGCACACCTTGAGACACCACAGTTGGTTTGTTTGTGTGGTTTTTTGTTTTGGTTTGGCTTTTTGAAGTAGATATTTGTCTACCCTCTATTTAATCATCCGCCTTGTTAGCACAACTTTCTTGAGTATTCTGGGACCAGTTAATTCGATTGTAAGAATGAGCCAAAGCATATGTGTATTCCTCATGTAGTAATTAGAAAACATGTCTAGAAATAGTACAATTAAAATCATATGCAGAAACTCAGCATGTAGTTAGTTATATTTTGGTAAACTCTAAAGGCCAGGATGTTTAGTAATATCACACTGTGTTCATGTAGGACACTTTTAAAATACTTTAGGTGTTTTTGGAGAATATAGTGTTCATCCTTTAATTCAAAAAAAGCGGTAATTTCAGTGTTCTTTTCCATTACAAAATTTAAGAACAAAAACATTATTTTTTTTCTTTATGAATGAAATTATATTTCTTAAACTTTCTTTGTGTTTCAGCATTCCATGTTGGATAAAGTCATATAAAGATGTGTGAAAGTAATCTGTCATCTGTTTGATGCTATTTACTAGTTTTGAAAGGACACTATACTGAAATGGTTTGTTTAACAATAAGATGCAAGGCATATATATATAAAGACTTAAGGAGATTATACATGACTCCAACTGCATTTAATGGCATAAGCAAATCAAGCATTTTACCTCTGAACTCTCTCCTCCAATCCTGCAAATAAAAGAAGAGGCTGTAATTATTTCGGGCTTTTGGAACTATTCCCAAGGCTCAGACTCCCTGAAAATTATAAGATTCCTATAGTAACAGTCGTAGGTAAAAATGGGCAATGCAGTAAGGGATAATCAATAGCTACAGGGATCCGGCACATTAGAAGAATTTTTAGAATCCTAATTAATTAGAACCCATTTCATTTGTGAATTAGGAGCTTAAAAACAAACGAGCATCTCCTACATGCCATTTAATTTAGTTTGCTAGAGAAGGAGAGATGGTTTGGGATGAAAAATATGTATTGCCTTGGAATGTATGTCTGTATTGGAAATTTGGAGATCTAAATACATACGTGACTTGTACTCTGTTTTTTGGTATTTGTTTGGTTGGTTTTTTGTTTTGTTTTTTAAGAATAACAACTTATCTGATGAAGAACAAAAAAAGCTTTATCGCCATATGTCTTTTAGTTTTATATTTGACTAGCATGTTCAAATAATTGGTGACAAAAAGTATGAAAATGTAGATCTTTCTATAATATTTTTTTATCAAAATAAATAGAACAACTATTTTCTTCATTCTTTATTTAATATATCTTCCCATTGACAAACTCAAGTGTATTAGACAATACCTGGAATATGCAGAGTGTAAAAAAGGTATTAATAGGTATACAAGTAAATCAGCCTGCTTTCTTAATCACACTTAGATTTTGATCCTAGTGTCTGGCATTAATGCAGTTCTTTTGGGGTCAGATCATTCAAAAAAATCTGTGCTGTTGATTGCAAATCTACCTTGTCTGAATGCCCATGTTCTGCTACTTAACACTTGAAACCAAACAGCTCCACCTATCTTGCATCTGTTCTTAAAGCCATGTTCTGTTGCTAAATGACAATTTCTGAAGAAGTTCACAACTTAACCTAAGAAACTAATGTGTGGTTGGTGTGTAATGAACTTGAAAACTCTACTTAAAGATATTTTGAAAGAAAGTGAGAACATCTGTTTTAAAAATTGCCTTTTGAAAGCCCTATCCTTGACAGCCTAGGTCTCAGCCTGTGACTGCTTACCCAAGGTTTTGTCTTGGTGCATGTAAAGGTTTGATCATTTTTTCTGATTTAAGTAAAAAGCATCTTTGGCAGAGCAGATATTTGCTGCAGATATTTGCTATACCTAAGAGGTACTTAATTGTACCTCAAAATATTTTTAGATATTTTCAAAAATATATTGCAGATGTTGGGTATTTAAGACCATATTGTTTTTTAACTGTGTGGGAACAGGCACCTGTGAAAGCCCCACATGAAAGTCCAGACTTGTATCAAGTTTAATATTAATGTCATGAGTAGCATTGCGTGTGTCACCACTTGAGAGAGAATTTGGCTGAGAGAGTACTTGAGAAATATTTTGCTAAAGCTACAAATATTTTTTGTGCTGTACATTCACAGAATAATTTAATAATGTGCAATGTAATAACTTTTCTTGTTTTCAAGTGCACAGAATTGGAACTGACTGTGGTTTGTTTTTTTTTTTTTTTGGTTCACAAAAGAGATGTGAGGGCTGAAGAACCCATAAATAATGTTATGGTCCTGCCATTCTGACAGCATATTTTATAAACAGAAATAAATAACAGTCACTGCAGCATATCAGAGACAATTATACCATGCCATCAACCCCATTATTCTTATTTACTGAAGTCTTTGAAGAAAAGAAATACTCACCTGTCATGGCAAACTGCAAAGCTCTAATATGGTTGATATTGTTTTTTCAAGGTTCATTATGTTTGCTTTTTCTTTTCTGCAATTTTCTGCTTGTTTTAAAATAAAGTTGAGAATGAACCTGGATTTTATTATTTTTTATTTTATTTTTTATTTTATTTTTTATTTTATTTTTTATTTTATTTTTTATTTTATTTTTTATTTTATTTTTTATTTTATTTTTTATTTTATTTTTTATTTTATTTTTTATTTTATTTTTTATTTTATTTTTTATTTTATTTTTTATTTTTTTTTTATTTTTTTTTTATTTTTTTTATTTATTTTATTTTTTATTTATTTTATTTTTTATTTATTTTATTTTATTTATTTTATTTTATTTATTTTATTTTATTTTTAAGCAAAATGTCTGAATGGCTGAAACAGACTGTGGATGCAAATCCCCTAGTGCTGCTAAGTAAAATAATGCTTTTATGAAATGACTTATGAAATAACTTTTTTTCTTCTGGCTCCTATGAGCAAATTCCTTTTGTTTTGGAAGTGTCTCAAAGCAACACAGGATTAGAAAGGTAATGGGAAAGTGCTAGGGCCTGAGGACAGGGATGTGTGTTTCTGTGATGCACTATTTTGGTTGTTTTTCCAGAGAATAGGCTGCAGTGAAAAGCACAGTAGACTGGTAGGTTCTGCAGCAACAGATGCCAAATAGCTTCACTGGCAAAGGGATCACCCTGGGCTAGTTTTGAATGAAGGTTTAATTATGTAAAGCACAGATTCCTGTTCAAAATATTAGAAATCAGAGTAAAACAGCAGTCTTGGGAACCTGAACATTTTTCCAAAAGTAGAACTGTCTACTCAACTTCCCTTGTTTATCTGCTACTTTGAGACTCACAGATCCTGTGTAATGTTTAGAGGAAAAAGTGGATGGAAATTCTGTGGCAGTTTCCTGGGTGAAGAGGTCAAGCAAAAGTTTAGTAGTTACACGTGGTTTGGTGATCCAACAGGTGATGTTCATTGCATTTTTCTTAATGTTAGGTACAGGTAGGTTTCCTTTTATTGTAATGTGAGACTTGTATAGGGTTAGGGTTAGGGTTAGGTTTACTCCAACTGTGCAGGGAGGTCAGCACAATTTATCCTTGACAGCCCAGGTCTCAACCTGTGACTGCCTACCCAAGGCTTTGTCTTGGTGCATGTTGAAGGTGTTAAAGCCATTCAGTCTGGTGGTGTGTGCTGGCTTTTTGTTTTGTATTGGTTTTGAGGTTTTTTTGTGTGTTTGGTTTTCTTGTGTGTTCTGTTTGTTTGGTTTGGGGGTTTTTTTGTCTTTTGGTTGGTTGGTTTGGGTTTTTTGTTTGTTTTTTCTGTTAACATTACCTCTCATGTAGATGAATCACTGCAATAGAGCAAGACTAAATTTAATCCCTATAAATTTAAAAGGTCAGAGTTCTTATCTGACTTTGCTATTAAGTATCCTACAACACCTTTTAGAAGAGAAAGCTTGACTTGATAGCCTGGCCAATAATGCAAGTGAAAGATTTTATTTCATCTGCTTCCAGTTTCACAGGCTGGTGTAGCTTTTGGGCAGTGTTTTGAAAAGCTCTTTGATGCCATTTGTAATTTTAAAAGCTGTTTTTCTCAGGTAAATTAACTGTATGCTATAGTTCACAAAGCTTTTGAAGTAGGCTTTTGGAAACACGTAGTATTAGCCAATGAAACTGTTTCAAAGTTGATGTTCTTCAGGAGTAAAAAAAAAAACAAAAAAACACAGCACTATTTAGCTATGCTGCAGCATGCAAAACATAGCAGAATTTTGTGATTTATGGACACTTTTGAGAAAAAAAGAAAAAAATTACTTTCTGCCTTGCAGGAATTATGTGTCAGTAAGAAGTATAATTCAGCAAAATAATGCAAATAGTTATTAGATCCTAGCCATCTGGTGTAGAAACAATATTGCATGGAAAGTTTAATGAAGAAAATTTTGTGTGTAATGGGTATCAGGGTATCAGGCACAAAAGTGCCTACATTTTCTGAAGTTGGAACACTCTTGTAATTCTAAAATTTTCACTTTCAAAATCAGTAATCATAAAACACCTTCTTGCAAATATTACTTTATCACTTCCCAAACATGTCAATTTCTTCCTAATTATTTATTCTACACACATCAGATGTTAACTAGTACAAATAAAATATTTGGATTATAGACTCATTATAATAAAAAGATACTAAAAATACTATTCAAAGGATGATGAAGCTGCAGGTTAGTTTGGCCAATGAAATGGGCCAAATGAAATGGGACAGATTTCTATACCTTGTTGAAGAGGAATCCTGGATAGTTACTGTAGTTTGCTTCCAGTTTATTCTTCTGGATTCTTCTGTAATTACAAAAGAAACACATTGGGTTTTCTAGCAAGTGAAACGCTTGGCTATTTCTTGCCTTCACAGGCTGTTTGTTTACCAAACAGACCAATATGAATTGACACTAGGTAGGCTTTTTTTAAAAAAAAAAAACTTAGAGGATTTATGATTAAGGAGGTTTTGACATGCTTTTTACATTCTGCAGGCTGCTGTGTACACTGGAGCACTAGCTTCCAGTTGTGCAAGACACTTCCATAGGATTTTTCTAGTATACTCATTGTCTAATCTTTTGAGTCTTCCAACAGATGGCTTCTGTTCTGTGTTTTGCATATTCATTGTAATTTCTATGAACAAACATTTAACCACTTCTCTCTTCTAATTTAAAGAGGCTTTTGATAACTTTTTAGTTCCCAAATAGCTCTTTGTCGGTTCAAGTCCAGGACCTGACCTATTATTGAAACAATATCCTATCCATATGTAACTCAGCTGAAAATCACTTGTAAAAGTAACTGAATAGAATCTAGGCCTCCACTGGATTCATGGGTTCACTGGATTAAATTTACAGAATGTTTAGATTTGAAGAGATGTCCAAGATCATCTGGTTCAACCTTTGACTAACACCACACTCAACTACTAAACCTGGTCCAAATGCACTTAATGCCTTCAGGGATGGTGACTCCACCACTGTCCTGGGCAGGCCATTCTAATGCCTGACAACCCTCTCACTGAAGAAATATTTCCTAACATCTAGACTAAACCTCCTCTGGCTGTACTCTCTTCATTGAATGGGTACTTCTCGTTATTATATCATCACTACCCACCTGAAAGACCAGAAGTGGGTAATAATCTGAAGGACTCACAAGGTTGGAAAGCTTACCTACAACATCCTTAACCCAGGCACCAGGGAGACAGCAGACCTCCTTGTGAAGCAGGTTTGGTCTGCATATGGGGCCCTAAGCAGGGAGTCACCCACTACAGTGACCCATCAAGTTTTCTTTTTGGGATAAATAAAGTTAATTTCTGCTTTCTACCCACCTCACTTATGCTTAAGAATAGCATGAATAGAGACTGCTATTTTTGTTATTTTGTAAAAGTCACATATACAAGTTAAGTGTATAAGTAAAAAAAAAAAAATAGTGAATTAATTATGAAGTAGAGGGTAGGGAAGGAATTCTATAATCCTACCCAGAGCATCCTTGGTTGTGTTATTTTTACTAGAATAGTGTCAGAGGATCCCATTTTTCTCTAAAATCTTTCATGAGAGTGGGGGTGGCAAGGTGTGACTGGAGAAAGCAGAAGAGAATGGCTAAAATATACCTGAATTAAGCAAATACAGTTCTTTTTTTTTTACTCTGGGTACACTGGGTAACTGTGTTACATAGCAAACTTCAGTTTTGTGTTACTTTTAGACCCTGTTCAGTTTTACTCACAGAAAACCCTCTTCAAAGATTCAGAAGACACTTGTAGCAAGCTAGTGTGTGATTTCTCACTGCCGCCTCTCCAGCCTCTTTTAGCTGTCCTTATCCTGCTTTACAGTATTTGCAGATAATCTGGGCCATCAATATTCACTGTGGTGATGCAATGTGATAATACTCTCTAAACTTCACTGAATCTTGGATTGAGTGCTTTTCTAATTGGGTGTCCCTTGAAAGAGAAGGATGCCAACAATTGAGTCTGTAAGGCTGAAACTGAAGGGTTTAAAAGATCACCAAGAACTAAGCAAGGTGTGACAATTGCCCTTTCTAAAGTATCTTCCTATCAAGGGGATGAGCCTTGCAGTGAGTGTTTCAACCCAAATGACAGCCCCTTCTTAGAGGAATAAAAAGTTTCAACACCCTATGATCCTATTAATGAAAAACTGGCTATTTATAAACCAAATCTGTTAATGCTCATTGGTATTCAGGCCACTATAAAATTAAAAGGAAGAAGAGGAAAGATGATGAAACATGCACCAAAAGTGCTGTGAGAGTTCTGACTGTCAATGTGCATTGTCCTACTGCAGTGGCTGAACACATAGGATGTAAGAAATGCTGACATGCTTGGTTAAACTGAAATAGATCAGGCAGTAATGCCAATCATTGCTACAACTGGCAGAATAGGTCCAATAAACAAGGATAATTTTGAGATGAGTGGAAGGTGAGAAGGGATTTCATAAAAAAGAAGGGGGGGGAGGAGAGGGGTGGGGTAAGTGCAAGTATTTAAACAGAGCAATATGTATTGTACTCTGAACTTAGGAAGTTCTAACTGGAGTGGGATAGAGCTAACTCTGAAAGTCAGAAGTTAACCCTGTGAGTGTTTTGAATTTCTGGGTTAAAACCAGTGTGTCTTTGAAGTGTAAATGAGAAGGGGAGAAAAATGAATGATGAAATCTATGTCAAATTGTCATGACTACTGCCATGCTTTAACACTGGGCTGGCAATTAACTTAGCTGAAAGCAAAATTACAAGACAGAAAATTGGCATTATCCTGTCCCAAACCAGAAAAACTGCTATCATTGATAAAATGAGATTTTTTTAAAGAGAGATGGTAACAAAGGTTAACAAACAAGAATAGTAGACTAATAAACAGTTTATAAGAATACTGAGTAAAACTAATTAAAAATAATGCTCCTATTAATAGACATTTCAGAAACAAACATACTTTGGTCATATTCTTAATATGACCAAAAAATCTCATGGTGGGAGATACTTTGTGTTGGATAACTAAGGTAGATATTGGCTAAAAGACAGCAATTTTTCTCTACCAGTGGTATCACAGGATATTAAGTGCTCCATTCCAATGATTTGACTATCTTTAATTACGTATTGTTGAACTTGATGTTAGCTGATTTTCATTTTGTTTTATTAGCTAATATTCATATTTGAAAAAAAGAAATCTATTGGGGTTTTTCCAGGTCAAGTGTCATGTCGAAGTTAAAATCAGAGACAAATATGCGTAAGAAATATAAGGAAAAAAGAGATGCAGCATCAAGTGTTTCTATATCCAAATAAGAGCAACTTTGTACCCTTGGGTGAGGATAGCTGCTCCTCCTGTTATTAATAATGATTATAACCAGTATGGTAACAACAAACAAAGCCTAGTTTTGTAACATTTTTTATATAATCTAGAAATTGAATTTACTATGTTCATAAAACAGTATTTTCAGAGCTGTAAGAAACAAAGGTGAATTGCTCAAGTTTTTTGAAAATAAGTGTACTGTTTTAAAGTGTATTTTAAAAAAAAAGTCATACTAGCAAGTATGTAACATGTATCATCAGGACTAAAAACACTGTACCTTTGCTATATTCTGTGTGGGGATATTTTAAAACATAGTGATTAGCAAGTGGTGTGTAATTCTCAATTATGGAAATATCAAAATGCTACATATATATAGTAACAAGTTTTTACTTTAAAAACCAGTTCTTTTTATTAAAAGGGGGCTGATTTGGTAATTTTGGAAATGTGTTATAATGTTTCTGAGGTATGTATCTGAGAACAAGCTAAGTGAGAAATTAAATATTTGAAAATATCTCCAGTGAAGGTATTTTATTTTCAAACTTCAGACAATTTCTTACATCAAAATGTGATTATGGAATTTTTCTGTTCTATGTCACCTATTATTGCATATGTGGAAACGAATTATGTTTGCAAATTTACTCAACTTAGAAATTATTCTAAAATACCTTATTGATTTAGACCTGCCTAAAAACAGCTGCTTATGTTAAAGGGTGTGATTTTAATGATACATTATCCTTAAAAATAACACTGTGGTTTTCAACAGATGCAGGGATTTTGAGCTTAGCTTTAAAACCTGTAGTTTTCTGTTCTGTAATCATAGGTTTTGTTACAGTTTATGATAATTTCTTTACCTGTAAAGCTCAATCACTTACAGGTGAAGTAATAGTTGTGTAGTATGGTAAAGAAATGTGAGCCTCGCTCAGACCTATGCAGGTTGTCATGAGACACGTTGCTTGGTTTTGAAGACTTGTAGAATTTGCAAGGTCTTTGCTGCACTCTTGAAAGATGATTTCTGGTTCAGTGACTATGAAGGGGAGATGAGCTTAATATTTTTGCCATTGCCAGTAGAAGGCCAAAGGTTTGTCCTGTCCTGGGGAGCAGAACCTGGAGAGTTGTTTAGTCTTGTGTTAGCTACAGCTGGTTTTGGTTTGTTTTGCCTATGTCCAGCAGCCTCATGCCTTTGGCCTTTTTTGCTGTAGCTTCAGGTGTGCAAGTGCCAGAGCTGAGAAAGGGCTGGTAGCCCTGGGCTGTTAGTGCCTCTCAGTGCTGTCAGTGGTTGACAACCCACATCTGGTGTCAGCTGAGGCTGGTCAAGGCACATAGGCTGCTGGCAGCTGTCACACAGTGGCTGGCATCCAGTGGGGATAATGTGTAAAAACTAACTTCAGCGTAATCAAGACTTCCCTTCCCAGGGAAGAGACCTCCTTCCCTCCATCCCGTCCTTCCTTTGTTGCTTCCCAGCTCTTCCTTTGTTCTGTAAACGTTTCATTCATCCTGGCAAAAGCGTCAGCATACTGGTGACTCACCTTGTTGAACACTGGAGTAGTGAGCCTAAATGGTACTTTGTGTTGTTTTTTCTATTAAGTGTGGTTTAGGCAAGCCAGAAAAAACTCCAGTTGTAACATTATGGTACTGTAGACATGTTTTGATGTAACTTACTTATTTTTTTATTCTTCCCTAAGTTTTGCCTTAAACTTACAAGAAATTCTTGCAGCATAGAGTTGACAAGGTGAACATACTACCTTGGATGTCTGGAAGGGGAAATGACAGGCGACAGTTTAAGTCATTCATTGAAAACTTTCTCCAACTCCTCCAATTGAGTTTTTTATCATTATGGCTTATGGGGATTAACTTTATGTAACTACTTGGATATACGGTTCCCTGATCAGCTAAATATGCACATAAGTGTTCTTATGGCTCACAGAATTGCCCAAGCCTTCAATGGCAAGTAAGGTATACATTATGCTCCTAATTGCTATTCTGTGCTGCTGTGGGCAGATGCTTCTCTGCAGTTTCTGACTGAGAAATGTTTATCTTGGTAAGAAACAGCCAGGTTTATCACTTGGCATCCTGCCTCGTATCAGTTCTCTCTCTTTCCTGAACATACATTCCTCAGAACTAGTATGGTGTGCATACTGCTACATTTAACCATTTAAAGGATGATTGTGACAATTAAGAGTAGAAATATTTACTTCTACTTTTGATCTAGAATTGAAATTGAAAATCAAAGGAAAACTTGTATTAATTCACAAGTTCAGTGCAAGAATTTATTTACTATTTGAAGAATGCATTGAAATCTTTGAGTCCACCCTATTAGGAGGATTAGGTCTCATGGCAGCTGTTTTATTAGGTGGATTTGTGTGACAGAGGTCTCAAGTGAAATTTTGGGGTGTTATTTAAACATGTGCTTCAAATAAGTCTTTCCCAAATAGGTATGCTTTTCTAAATAATCTTGCATGGTGTTTAATGTAGAATAAAGGAAGGAATTATTTTTAGTATCTTCATGCTTATTTTCTGGTTTTGAGGTGAGACTTGAATTTTTGTGAGGCTTCTTCACTCACTGCTCAGGTCTGCAAGAAAATGAAGGATGTCACCTTCCTTGTCTTTGATGTGCTTCAGAGACATCAGTCTGTGTGTGGGTATATCTTAATTTTACTGTAAATCTTTGCTTTTCCTGAGCCATCATGCCATGGTCAGATGCATCCTTTCCTTCAACCTGTGACCTCCCAGCTGACAGCTGTTCTGGAAAGCACTGTGTGCCCTACTCTAATGCTGGAGCCAGGAAATACAACTGGTATTTATATTTCCAACACCCCTCATAAACTGTGTTTTAATCTGAAAGCCTTCTCCCGGTTGTCCCCTGCCCTCTCCTAATTTTTTTTCACAATGAAATAAAATGGTCACTACAACATACCCAATCCTGACCAGCAGGGTGACTTTCCCAGCTTGGCCTTGGACCTCTTTTACTGCTGCCCTGTGACCTGGGCTGGTGGCTGCAGCTGGCCCTGCCCTGAGGGAGCCGACAGCCGTTGCAGTGCCCAGTTACCCGCTGCCACCTTCTGCTGCTTGAAGGGCAGAGGTAAATTTTTCAATATTATTGTGTGTAGGCAGCAAATGTGGTACAGGAGAGCGTTTGGTTTGTGAAGAGAGTCACTCAGTTGACATTTGAATGTAAGCAGCTACGTTAAAGTCAAATAAATATATTACCAGCTGCATAGAAATTTAGCGAAACTTAAAAATATTTTCACTCTTGAGCTTGTGATGATGCGACAGATATGATAACTGAGGCCCTGGAATGCAGGTAGTGTTTTTTTAAAGGGATTAATTAATGTAAGGATAGGGTTCTTCCCAGTGGAGGAGAAAGCTGATTTATAGCTTCAGGTATTGGCACCAGCCAAGGAATTACATTATCTTTTTGCAAACCAGAACAGTGTGTTCTGCTCTTAGGTCAGGAGTGGCCAACTGGATTCCCCTTCAGTAATGAACACCTTAATGAGGGGAACCTTGCTGAAACTTTTGACATCCTGAAATTGGTTGTATGGGGGCTATGAATTTGCAGAATTCTAAATAAAATAAGTTCTAGGGTTCTGGCTTTCTAGATAAAAATAAATATCTCAAAGCAGTGAATCACAATTAATGAACAACTCCGTGGCAGTTATTGACAGCCCCTTCAGAATATACTGCACAGCAGGAAGATACTTCCTTCTTCTAATAAGGCCTTATGTGAAAGGTTCTATCTGAAGGACCTTCTTGCTTTATTAACCTCATTACATCCACTTGAATTGCTACATCCCCTGTAATGATTAAAACATTTGACTCCCAAGTGTGATATTATAATGAGGATGAGCTTCATAACACATTGTATCATTCTGCAAAGGCTGTCAGCAAATGGGAATATAAATCAAAATCCTCAGTGTAATTTCTCAACTGTTTCTATCGAAGACCCAACTCAAAAATTTTACATACTTACCTATGTATGCAGGTTTCCAAATCCACCTAAGACTGCTTTCATGGAATTTATATTTTTTTATATTAAAATCTAAAAAAAAAAAAAATAATTGCTTTGAGCACAAACTTTAAATGGAGTCTGGTTTACTTAGTTATGTGAATTGCGAAGCTGAAGTTAAGCACTTGTAATGTGGTATGCCCTCGTTTTTCCACCATGTGCATATTTTTGAGTGTACTGGCCAAAGTTCATTTTGACAAACTGTGTATTTTCTCCGGTGCCTGTGCACTTCTCTCGTACTTGAAAATTTAAAAACACTTCATTTTGTTGAATGTACCATTGCTCAGTGCAAGGATATAATTAAATACATATTCAGAAGTATGTTTTTATAAAAAAAATACTCATCTCTTATTAAAAAAAAACCACTTAAAAAAATCCTGCATGAAATTTGGAGAGGAACTGCCATTCTTCATCATTACGATCTATAATAAAAAAAAAGTAACATGTCAGTCAGGCAGTCTTGAGGTATGAAATTGTCAGGAAGAGCACAGTGGACAATACGGTGAGCTAATCAAAGTATTGCCGTTTATTGAGAGCAGCAGTAGTCTTTTTATACATAGTCAGGTTGATAATATAATCATATTGCTGATTGGTACAACACATTCTTCATATGCCACAGGGCGCTATCCAACAGGTTAAATACAACTGTTTATGTGCTGTCTATGCGATGCTTTCCCATCCTGTAATTCTTCTTTTCTGCTGCCAACTCCCTTATCTTTTGCCCGTAGCTGATCTTTTAATAACCTTGCAGCTGGGCCTCAAGGCCCTTAGTTCACTCTGGCTAAAGCTAAATAGTCAGGATTGCTCGTATGTCTGTTTTCTTCCAAAAACTCTTCCAGCAATTACCCCTTTTTGTTTTTGAGCAATCCAGACTTTCTTCATTGCACGAGATAGCATCCTAATGATACATTGCCATAAACAACATACTAATAATACAAAAGCAATAATAACTAATGTAATTGATAAGCCTTGTCTAAATAAATCTCTAAGCTATCCCCCTATCCCGAAGCGATTTAAGCATTCATCTAACCCACTATATTCAACAGTTAATTTTGTCATGTTATCTTAATCAATTGCATTTTGTTGTGGCAAGTGATCAGACCAGTTCTTGCAACACATTCCATCAAAGTCTTCACAATCATGACCTAGAAGCTAACAATAAAAAGTCAGTGGCAGCACGATTTTGTAAAACTGCATGTCTGACACTATCAGCATCTTTTAGCATCTGTGTTAAAATACCAGAAGTTAAGTTCATCTGCTTCGCAGTGCAACAGGCTAGTTTGTGTATATCACCAAGGGCTTTTCCTGCTGCTACATGTGGGACAAATGAAGCAGCAAGAACCCTTTCTGTTGTACCCTAAATTTCAAATTTGTCATTGCATTCTGGGCCCAATTGTTGTATTGAGCATTTTGATCAAAAATGTTGCTGTTTGCTTATTAGTGTTTTCATGAGGTCAGGCTCTTTTTCCTTCTCATGAGGGTATATGCTCCCCATCCCCACCCTTTTTTTTTTTTTTTTTTTTTTCTTTGCTGTGGTGTCTGCAGCAGGGCTCACTTTCTGAGCAGCAGCAGTGTCTGTGGGGGCAGAGACAGCAGTTGCAGCTGTAGCAGATACTCTGGCAATGCTCACCGGCCGTATCTGAGTTGTGCCCTTGTGTGAGGGGGGCGAGAAGTGGCTGCAGAGGCAGGAGTGGGGGTGCTCTCTGTACCAGGGTCAGCTCTCACTTTCCACAGTAACTCTCAGCCTCCGAAAAGGCAAACTCATTCTCATGACTGTGGTTTTTATCTTACTCCTCACCAATATATGAGAAAATTAACAACACCCACCAGAAGATTCAAAAATGAAATGCTATTGCTACTAAAATCTGGTGGAGTCAGCCTGAAATAAGATGAAGTGGTACAATCTCCCAAACCAAAACTCAAAGTGTAATTACCAACCAAGTTTTTTATCTCTGTATGAAACACCAGTGCACCATGCACCACAATATACATCAGTATTGAAGACCATATTGCAATGATGGTTCTTAAGCAGATTTATCTGCTTCTAGCATTCGCTCAGAAGCTTCTAACGATTGGGCTGCTGTAGCACCTTTCAGGAGTGGTCCTAACACATGTTTAGTTTTATCATTAGCATTGTCATATGCTAACATATAAAAAAAATTTGTTTTCATCTCTTCTGACAAATCAGGATGTGATGTTATCGCTGATTATAAGTGATCCACAAATTTTGAATATGGCTCTGCTCCCCCCCTGTTTAATATTTGTAAAAGAGGGGGTTGCTTGTGCAGGATCATGCACAGTTTGCAAAGCTCTATACGCCAATTCTTGTGAAAGTTGTAACACTTCTGTTTGAAACCGTGTCTGCAAATCTGCATGTACAAAAGGACCAGCACATTCGTGCTTGCACTCCGTATAATGCATCGGTGTTCTGTCTAGGAATCACAGATGCATTTTCACACAGCATTTGCCACTTATATTTCTTTCAACTAGGTGTAAGGAGTTTTTTTATTTCCCATAGATTAGTTAATCCAGCATTTGCCTGGTTCTACAGAAAAAAAAATGTGTTGTGGGCACAATTGCTACTTTGAAAGCCTTCAGCCTTGGCTCTTCTCAGCATGACTTTCTGCCAGCAGTTCTGTGCCAGCACCAAAACCCCAGTGGCTTAAATTAACTGGGTATTCAGGTTCTTTTTTTCAGGCTTCTTTATATCTAATTACTTGTCTACTGGATACATCCCATTCCCCAAACTGAGTCTTGTTTCCTAATATTGGTGAAAGCTGGAAGGGAGTATAAGAGAATATGGTCTGTCAGGGAAAAAAAGGTTGATGTTTCAATGCAAGGGAATAAATATGGGGAAAATCCTGATTTTGAAGTCTCTTGGGAGATATTTCCCATGTAGTTACAAAATCAGCCAGGTTGCAAAAGAGTTGCAAAAGAGTTCCAAGATCATCAAGTCCAACCTTTATTCCACTACCACTGTGGTACTAGACCATGGAACTGAGTGCCACATCCAGCTGCTCTTGCAATAGGGCCTGTTTATTACAGTAGTTACCCAAATGAGGGTCTCTCCTTGAGAGAAGAGATTCCAGATGGCATATTGAATGAGGCCTCCACCTGAGCGCAATGTCCATTTTGTCAGGGCAGCTGTTTTGATACAAATATTCTTTTTGGGATTCTAAAGTGGGAAAGAATTATTTTAAAGTCCTGAATAGGAATCTAATTATCAGTGAGGTGGAGAAACCTGTCCATAACCTCTGGTTTAGTCTTGTGTGAGACTGGGTAAAAATGCTAGATCACTTCCTGTGATGCTATTTGAGAGCATCTTATGCAATTGAATTAAAAATAATTTCCTTTATTTCATGGAAGAGATTGTGAACTTATGGAAGCTGCATGGTTCCATAACTCATTGTCATTGAGTTGTCAAGTTAACTGAATTCTCTGCTTCGTCTAGGATTGAGTAGTTTGTTCCTATTAATCTTAATAAAAGAGAGCCAACAGTTGCACCAGGAGGGATCATATTCTTCTTAATGTTCTTTGAAAACATCACTGCTTCATGTCATTGCAATACCTCTATGTGATACACAAATACTTACCAAAATACTGAAATGATTAGGACCCAGTAGTTCAGAAGTATTGAAGGAGTATAATGTGTATACATAGCATAGTGCTCTGTGCCTGTAATGCAGCATCGTTGGTGTAGTGCCATTATAGGACAGTGCCAGATGCCAGAGGCACACAGCATAATTAGTTATTATTCTAATCTATTAGATTAGTTGTGGGCTTGAGGCAAGTGTTCCATAGACAGTGCTGTAACTCCTCCAAGGCTGGAAACCCCAGCTTTTGCACCTTTAATTTGTTTGAACTACAAAACCCCCACCTGATAATCTCTGTGACCTTCATTAGGTGATCCTGCTCTGGCAGGGGGGTTGGACTCGATGGTCTTTCAAGGTCCCTTCCAACCCCTAACTTTCTGTTATTCTCTGTGTGTGTGATTCTCCAAAAGACATTGTTGTTTTGGTTTGAGGTTTTTTGTTTGTTTGGGTTTTTTGTTTTTTTGTTTTGTTTTGGTTTTTGGGGTTTTTTTTGGGGGGGGGGTTGGGTGTTTGTTGTTTGGTTTTTTTTAGGATATGATTTATCTAACTCATATTTCTCAATATTACTGCTGTGAAGACAATGTGTGAGTCTAAAAAAACCAAGAAAAGCAAAGTGGGCCACAAGAAAAAGAGTGAAGTTTATGTGTTTTTTTGGGTATATATGATGTTGGTATTCAGATAGAGTGTTCTCCAAACTGTAATGAATTATAGACCTTTAAAAATGGACCTCAAAAAGGTTTCAAATAAAGATACAAAAATCCCAAATCAAATTTAAAAAAATCCTCACCAGATCCATTCTGACACTGCAAATATCAGTGCACAGGTGACACTTCCACTTTATGTTGAAGAAGCTTAATTTGGGGAAAACGATCTGGATTGCAGGCCTTTCATTGTCCAGGAAAACCATGTTTAACATTACAGCTGTATTTGTACAGGTTTGGGGCTGAGTTTTTGCAAGTTTTTGCAACAGTGGGAGGAGCACATGTCTGGAATGGCCTCTCAGTTATTTTGGCTAAGGATTGGTTTAGTTTGCTGTAGTACTCTGCTGTTTGTAAGATACAGAAATAGACACACTTTTAGCAAGCAAACAGAATGTCACAGTTCAGCCTGATGATCTGTTCCTTTTTGGAGATTCCTTAGAATGAGAGGGAGAAGTCTTATTTGATAATGTCACAACAGCCTGCCATTCTTTCCAAGGCAGGAATAACCAAATTATTGTATAGTCTGAGACAACAAGAGGCTGTTGGTTTTCTTATAGTCATTTGGAATGCTTTCTTAATAAGGAAATTAACAGCTGTAGAATTTTTTTATCTGACACTGACTATGCCAAACAATGTTTTTTTCAAAAAAAAGTTCCATGTACTGAAACATATGGATACTCATTTTTTGCAAATGGTTTACTTACACATTAGAACCTTTGCACATACTTACATATGTGATATTTTGGTAATACATTATATTTTTGTTCTTTTTAATACAGAAAACCTTCCACATGCAAGTTAAAATTACTTGGAGGAAAAATTGGGGTTTTGGAAAATACCCATCTGTACATACTTTTTGCCTATGTATGACTGTCTAGATACTAGTTTGCTTCTGTCAAATAATGACACTTTGCTATTAAAGAATAGGCCTGGGACCTAAACAACATCTTATAAAATTAAGTCAGTCAGTCAGAAATTATCAAAAGATTGAAAAAGTTTGCCCATACATTTTTGGTGGTTTTTTTTCCTGCTTGTATGTAGGCATTAAATACAGTCTTGAGTCACAAAATCATAGCACTGGGGGTGATCTTAATCTCCCCTAATTTTTGCCATGGTCCCACATTTAAATCAGTTGTACTGTGTATTCCTAAAAAAAAATACTTATCTTGCCATTTAAAGAAATGCAATTAAGGAGAGTTTAAAACCTCACCTGATAGTCTGTGGTCTCAAAATATTTTTTCATTAGGATGGCTGTTTACTTAGTCCAGGGAGTTGCTCACTGATAACACAACACTGATTGCCTTCTATCTTATCTAATCCACATATGTATATGAGTTTATTTATTGGTATGGTGCTTCAAACTTTGCTGTCAAAGGCAGAATTATTAATTTCTGAGGTGTTAATTGATGGAAAGATTATTTTTTTTTTGCTAAATTTTAATGCATTTTTCTAGTACCTCTGTAATTCAAGAAGCTGATACCTCTATCTTACAATTTAAGGAGTTATAAAGTGAGAAATCTCCAGTAATGCTGCCACTTACATTTCAGGCATTTAGAACCCATTTAGTGTTTGTCTTCCACTCCCAAAACATCTTGCACTGACCTTTCTGAAAACTGTGAGTGCTCAGCTCTTCACTGTGAGCCCTCAGTTCTTCTGCAGATCCCTCAAGTTCCCAAAGAATTGATCCCCACCTTGTTATTTGAGAGATAGTGTTGGAGTGAGAGTTATATATCTGGCTGGTACTCTACTACCTAAATGGAAAGAGTGCAGCCAGTCTGCATACATCATCTTGGAAGTGGGAGTCCGTTTTGCCTCCCTCTCTGATGTGGTCGCTTTGGTTGTGGCTAAGGTGCAGTCATTTTTTGAATTTATGTAATATAGTCCCAGTCTACTCCAGTTCAGGTTACATCAGCTTTCTGAGAGTGGACACGCTGATTTGCAATATGATACAAAAGATTTTATTGTGTCTCTCTGTTTCAGCTCCTGGGTAAAGAGAGTGGAATATTGAACTCTTCACCTAAGCCTCTGTGTGGCTTTTCTGACAGGAGAAAGCTAAAACTATGAGCCCTGCTCAGGCTCTGGAAAGAACTACACTTAATGTGAGGACAGGTATCCTAGCTTATCTCCTTAGCCCTGGTTCCCCAACATATGGTCTGCATCTTCTGCTCAATTATTTCTTATGACTCCTGTTGCATTCACCTTTCTTGCAACTACTCTCTCCATTCATCTCAAAATTCTCTAGACATATTCTCCCATAAGTCAGTAGTTCTCTGTGACAGCCTCCAAGAGAGCTCTCTGAGGGCTTTTGCTCCATTTCTGTGGCTGACTGAGCTCTTTCCCTGTAGCAGTTCTTACCAGATGTCTCCTTGCATCCCTGTCCTGGTGTGGGCCAGGATAGACTTAATCTTCTGCCTTGTAATCTTGCAAGACAGAAAATTGTCATGCTGGCAGAAGTTGTCCCGTTAAACCAAATCCCCTGTGTTATGGAACAGTCTGTCTCCCTTCTAGTTCCTTCTGCTATTGTCCTGATGTGTTTTTGTCCAGGATCTTGTGTGAATTAGGACCTGAGAGAGTTATCACCACAGCATGAGAAATGTTCAGCTCTGATGTGGTAATTATTTCTCAGCATCTGCATAATCAGCTCTCACTAAATTAAGGTATTCACATTCTAACTTTACGAATATATACATGCCAGGTAGGGATGATTTCTACTTTACTTGAAACTACCACCAAGTTCCATGGGATTAAGCAGGACAGGTCCTAACTCTTAATGTAATGTGTAGTCCCTTTGGAGCAATGAAAAGACTTTTTGAATAAACCTTTTTAGTTAGTTCCAGCTGTTTTGATTTCTGTATCCTTGTGATTATTCTGAAGGACAGGAGAGTAAGATGTAGTACAAGCCATCTGAATTTTAGTGCTTGATTGCCTTTTTCTGTAATTTTATTCTCTACTTATTTTCTCATGTAAATGGCCACTAAGAGCTCTATTAAAAGTTCTTTGCTCAGGGTCAAAGAATTATCAAAGCAAGCAAGCTAGAAGTTGAATTTGCAACCAGATGTTTTGAAGAAATGAGCACCATTTGGCCATGAAATACCTTTAACCAAGATTTAATTACAATATTCATTGCTTCAGAGACTAGGAAAATTCAATATGACAACCTTAAGGGACTGATAGTAATAAAATAATGGATGAAAAAAATTTAAAATGAGCCAAGTGAGAGAGTATAGCTATATCAGTAAAACAAACTATCATAATTAAAGCAGTCATTTAATTTTAAATGCAATTGGTTTGTGTAGCCTTCAGAGAAAAAGGATAAAAAGATAAACCACAGAAAAAGCACAAAAAGGGTCTGCTTGTGCTGCTGTTGGATGCTGAAGATAGTTTTTCTGTTAGTTCTGAGTACTTTCTGCTCCTTTGTATAAATTGTTACATATATCTTGCTGCAGTAACCACAACTTTTTATTCCTCATTGGCCTATATGTTTCAGTAAACTGTGTATCAGCTCTGGACATCTCATATATTCAGTCAGAGGTTATATTGTCAAACAGTCTTTTTCCAAATGTCAGAAATTTCTGAAACTGCATTTACCCTGGCATTAATATTTTAATTTGCCCCATGCTATGAGATACTGACATTATCCATTACTGTATTTTTAAATCATACCTTTTGTAGACAACATATTGCCACTGAATGGTTGCAAGTGCTGTCTCCTACTGTTATGTATATGAAACTCCTGAAATTGTCATCATGTGTAAGTACCTTAGGCATACCTGAAGTACTCTCATTGATCTCAGTGAGGTTTATGTAAGCCATGGAAGAAAACAAAGGATCCTACTTTTAAAGTACTTTTAAAAAAATAATAATTTTAAAGTATTTTCAGCATCGTATTTACAGCTTGCTAGCCCATCTACTTTTTCTGTTTTACAGACTTTACTTTTTTTAAATACATTACAATAATATAATTAAAATTTGAAGGTTGAAATATGTATTTCAATTCACATTTCATTCCCATCTGAAATATAAGGGGCTGTTTTGCTATTTATCACATGACAGTTTTTCAGGTAACATTGTCTGTCAGTCAGTTTAGCTAAATTATTGAGGATGTAATTTACTATTTGTATTGCACAAGGTATTTTCTTTTCAGTAATTTATATGCATATGGATATAAGAATAATGTAGTCCTGTGACTGCTATTATCTCCTTCTTTCATTGACTGTTTAATTTTCTGCCATATGTCCCTAAGGAGCAAGGCTGCTCAGTTTCATTTGATTGGAAATTTAAAATCTATTTTATGAATTAGGTCCACTGAGACACACCCCTGATGCAACATAAATTCTATAGAAAATATTGGGTATAGAAGAAAATGTACTCGGATAATTTTTTTTCAAAGCCTTCTCCTAAAAATGCACTAGAGTTAACCTAAACAGGTGAAGAAACACAGAAACTCTATATTGTGGAGCATACAATGGCATATATCTTCCTTAAAACCAAACCCATAAATTTATGCTCCTCTATAAATCTGTTTTAGTCAAAGAAGGATGGGATATGGGTGGAATATGAAGAGATGGTAAACTCAAGTAATTTTTCATGAACAGTTTTTAGATTGTTGTGCTCCGCAGAAAGTATATGCAATGAAAATTTCTGAAATTGTCTTCTGGGCATCAATCATGGTCAATGGCACTTTGCTAACAAAAAAACTGTAAGGTGGTTGTATCTTACCCACAGCCAAATATCAGTGTAGATTATAACCAACAAAAAAGCAAAACATGGACCCAGATATGGATTCAGCAAAGACAGATCTGACAGTTAGTGTTGATTTACATCAATACATTCCCCAAGATCCATAACAATGCAAGAGAGCAAAAGTCTATGTATCGCAGCTTCTAAGTCTGTAGTTGAATACAATGATATTCTACTAAGCCCCAGCTGTAGGCTTGCATGTCCTCCCATATCACTCAGTGGGATTGCTGCTGTGTTTATTGAAGTTCTGAAATCCAAGGCAAAGACATTAGTTTGCTGGAAACACAGCTGTAAGCTATAGACACCATAAAAGTCTTGCTGAAGTTTAAAAAGTTGAAACTTTACTGTAAAAAACACTTTACCTTAGAATTCCTATTTATTCATACAGGGTTGGGTTTTTTTTTCTATTGAGCAGAATTTCTTTGGACAGTACAGAAGAACCTTTGATAGAAAGAAAGAATAATATTTAAAAAAGGAAGTCTTGCTATGGTCACAGTGTTCCATAAAATTCCTTAAAATCTATAATATGCCATATCTTTCAATGAAATAATCTTTTGACTGAAACCTCAGAAATTCCTTGATTTTTCTCTATAAAAAATAAAAGGAAACACTATTAAAATCATCACAATTCATTAAACTAATCATTACTTTATTTCCACAGTGGGGTACTATAATTTATAATATTGCAGAAAGTGAAACAGTGCATGAGAAAGTATGTTTTCAATAAGTTTTGAGGGAAGTACATTTGACTATCAGATAGCTGATGTGAAAGTTTTGTTTTCTAAATTATGTCTTTTTCTGTTATATTTTTTGTCTACATCACATTCCTGAAATGCATTGCTTAATATTTTCTTTTTACTTATTATTGATGAAGAATAAATGCTTTCTATTAAATGTTTTTAAGTTCTGGTAAATAAAATACTCAAAACTAGATGGCTCAAACTGGAAACGAAGTTGACTTTTATGATATCTGTTACAAAGCTTTTCAATATGAATAAATACCACAGATGCCTATTTTATTTTATCTATCGTCTTTTAAAGCTGTGCAATAGTTTTTCCACTGAAGCTTCTGCAGGAATTTAATGTTTTGAGTTGTAGCTAAAGCAATGACATAAGCATTTTATGGTAATGAATGGCATTTATCTAAATATAATATTTAACTGTAATTTCTTAATTTCTGCTAAATGAAGGTTATTTAGAATTCTAAAGCTGGAATTCATTCAGGGAGTTTGCATTTATTTTCTGGCTTGGAAATACAGTGAAATACTGAAAACGTTGGAAATACTTATGTACCAAAGGCAGTTTTATGTGATCTGCATCCCATGTTTTCCATGGAACATTCCATGGAGCTGTGGTAGCCAGCATCTTGGTTTTTTAACTGCTGTAAAAGCATGAACAGAATTGATCTGTGACCTAAGGTGTTGATGCCATAAGGAACTGCTTACAATAATGTAAATTGTCTTCTGTGCTTCCTCAGTGCTTTCCCATCAGAACATAGGAAAGCCAGTGAAACCAGCAAAATATCACTGGTTTACTACTGAAGTAGTATTAAGAGTTGGCTTAAAAGTTAGCTTGCTAATTTTTAAATTGACTGTGAATTTTCTTCATTTTTTTCAAACAGTTCCAACATAAAACAAGGTCTGCTTATAAATACTGGAGGGATGCAGGCTGAAAAGCTGCATCCTGTGTGTTTGCACAAGTAAATAAAGGTTTGCTGTACTTTGCTGTTACTCCATTTTACAGTTGTAGAACACTGAGATAACACAATATATGAAAATATAAGAAAACTTTACTGGAATTCTCAATACTTCTATTCCAAACTTAAAGTGCAAGCCTGCAATTCATATTATGATGCATTTTGTATTTTCTCTACCCCTGGGTTTGCTATATTTATTTTGTGTGTTCGAGGCGTATTGCTATATAGCCAAGACATATTTGCGACTGAAGGAAAGGCACCATTATTACCTGAGATGCATTTAGCAGTCTCAGGTATGAGGTTGAGCAGAATGGAGATTCTCATTCATGTATGAGAAATTATAGCTCCAATGTACTGGCTAGCTCTATATAGGGAAAAAACCCCAAAAACAAACAAACAAAGAAAAAAAACAACAAAAAACCCCCAAACTACAAGTGTTGGCATAGATAGGGTGCTTCTTAAAAAACAAAGTAGGTTATCTCTAAGCAGCATGGTATTCTGGGAGTGCAAAACTATGAAAAGAAATACATAAAATATATACATAAGACTAGAGTAGTTTAGAGTTGTTTAACAACCTAAACTACATCACAAAATTTGCACATTCCTACTTTTATTCACAAAGAAGCAACCAGAGTTTAACTGCATTTTGAAATTTTATGAAATTATAGGAACAGTCTGGTCCTTATGACCCAGTATACCCTTCTGTGTCTGGGACAGATGCTGCTTCCTTATTTCACAGTTTGTATTGCTCACAGCGTGAAGAATTCAAAGCCTTGCTTCTGTCTGAGCATTTCATTATTACCTGTTTGTGTTAAAGATTCACCTTCTCTCCATACATGCTCTGAGATCAATTATTCTTTGTACCAAACACCCTATAAGCCAGTATCTACAGTAGTAGTATTACAATCTTAGCTCTGTCTAAAAAGCAAAGAATTATACAAATTCTGTAACTTTTAACACATTAGAATTAAAAGTAGTTAAACGGACAGTATGAGAGCAAGACTAATTGATAAACTAGAATAAATCACATCAGTGATACCTTAAGATCATCATGAAAACAACTGATATATAGGCCAACATTAATTAAAAGTAGAAATATTTTCAATATATTTCAGTAGCACTCCTTGTACACTGCGGTTTCCTCTGCAGACAACAATGATTTTTCTTCCCTGTTACAAACAGTATGAATTCTGTGCAATATGAACAATTAAGTTTCTTTCACCAATAAATGATGCATATCACATGGATTATTACGAGGCCAGCTTTGTTGATTTTCAAGAGTGTGACAGTCCTTAGTGAAATGATTTGTGCAGAGCATCCTCAGTTTTATTGTCTAGGAAATTTCATAATGGAACCAGCTGGGGTTTCTTCAGGTTGAGTTGAATCTGTAGTCTGTCTTTAGTTTTGATACGTAATAATTTTTCACATTACTTTATACTGTTTAAGCAGGAAATTGTATACTTCCCTCTTGCCCCCCAGTAATATTCTTGGTCATAATTTTGAATCAATAGTGTCTGTTAGAAGTCTGAAGATTTTGACCGGAGATCAGATAAGGTGGTTTTGTTTAAGTTTAGGCCTTTATCTTACAATACTTTTAATGGTTCCCACAGACTACGTAGCATCTAGAGATTGATAGTTTCAGTCCCATTTGTAGGTAGATGCTGGAGTTATGTTCCTATCACTGTTATGTTTTTTAATTATAGCTTACATTTTACATTATTAGTGATACACTTCTGTTTCCCTCCAAATGTCTTGTTAAATGTTGCCTGTGTGCTCCCTAACTCAGCCTTCTATGCCACACTATTACTACAAAAGCACGTTGACTGGGAAAGGTTGTGATTGATGACTCAGGAAAAAAAATAATGTACATTTTTATCCTGAGAGGTATCTTCAGTTAAATGGGAGGCATATTTTTTTCATTAGGCAAGACTGTGAGATGTTTTCTGGTATATTGTGCACAGTCTGATTGTCTGTGTATGAGAAGACTTATTCCAGTTGGAATAACTGTCTGTGGAGGAGAGAGCTGAACTTCAAGTGCTTTCAAGGAAAGGGAGAGAAAGGGAAGGCTGGGAGGAGTGTTTGCATACTAATATGACTGCATTCTATAAATAGATTGGCATTAAGAGGCAGGAAGGAGGAGGGAAGCTTTTGTGTTTGTGTGTGCATATTTAGGCATAATTTCAGTTTACAATATAAGGATGAAATTAATTTACTTTCAAACATTCATACCTAGGGTTGATATTTTAAGTATGTATCACATGGTGATATGATCTCTTCTGAGAGATGGAGATAGTATTATGTTACAAGACTTTTAGTGGTACTAAGTGCTCATTTACTCTAACAGGTATTTATGAAATATAAACTGGTTTGAGGGATTAGAATTTTTTTTTATATCACTGTTATTTGCAAGAAATAAGATTGCTCCTTCCAACTGGAAATCCATAATGGTTTTCCAGTTCCGCTGATCAGTGCTATGAAAGAGTGATTTTTAGCTTGGTTGTTTTGACCCATTAAAATTTTTTATTACATTTTGATAATGTAAAATGGAAACTATTGACCAGCCTTTGCTTTTCTGTTCTACTAAAATCTTTTGAGTAATTTTATAATAAGGAATTCTAAAGATTTTCCAAATCTATCCTCCTTAAGTTAGTCATTCACTTTCCAAAAGTGTTTTCTTATTGTGTTGGTCTGTGCAAACAGTACAAGCCATGTCTTAACCTCTAGGATTTTTGTAGAGGTTACATTCCCAAGAGCATTTTAGAAATCTCTTGACTGTTGTATAAAGGTGAGTATATATAGAGCATGTAAGAGTATAAAAGCAGCTCCTTCAGTGTTGCGGGTTCTTCATCTGACAATGAAATTGTTTCATAAGGTAAATTAAAATGGTTTGAGAGTCTTAGAGATTAGCTGGTGCTATTCACTCTGACACTATTGAAGAATACAAATTACATCGTTTCAAGTGACTTTCAATTTTCTTGCATTCAGGGTCAATGGGTATTTTGGGCCCACTTGATACGACTTGCTGAAAACTCTTCCTGAGAGTGGTTCACTTGCCATTGAGATAGAAGTTTTGAAAAGCTGCACATAACTAAGCACTTTTCAAATATTCTACATTAAATTTAGACAGTGGTCTCCCATTAAATAAAACAGTATATTTAAGTTCAAGATTTAGAACTGGAAATTTACAGCTTTTAATTCACTACATACCCTACTTGTAATTAGCATTTTATATTGTATGTGTAGCCATGTGCCTTCATAAATCCCTACAGAAACTAATGGCAATGTGTTTCTGTACCTTTTATGCATACATGGAGTTTAGTTTTAGCATCCAGTGATATTCTGAATAATTACTATATTAAATAGAGGTGAAACAAAATATTCATTATGCCATTGCTTTTTTCTGATATATATTGTACTTGCAGGTAAAAAGCCTTTTATGTTAATGTACATAATTGCATCTATACTGGCACTGATCATATATGTGGGATTTTTTCCTGATATTTATAATCACCTCTACTTGTGGGGGATCATATAGCTGAGAACACTACATATTAGGGATTTTCTTGGTTTTTATAAATCTTTGAAAGAATCTTCACGCAGCAAGGTTTTAAGCTATTTTCTGCAAGTTTCCAAACAAGACAGATCAGTCATCATCATGCTAAAGGCTGAAGTGATCTTAAGTACTGGGCTCTTTTTAGGATGGTTTGCTAAATAACAGTACAATTCTCATGTAGTAGCAAGTGCCCTACAAGCAGAATAAACTTACTGAAAAGGAGGTGATGATATGTATCCATGTGTGTCATATTGATAAAATGCATGTAATAAAATCTGATTCAATTTTTGAACTGACCTAAAATCTTTGTTTCATCCCTGGATTGAACTAGATACAACCAGCAGCACAGCTACTTTTAAAAAGGGTAAATAGGAAAGGTCTTACTGAAAGATGATATGAAATTTTATCAGGGCTTTATGGGATCATTTTACTGAGATCAACTTTGCATTTCACTAGATGAGCAATATTTCAATACTGCATTTCTAGAAGTGTGTGCAGCACTTGGAGACAGGAGCATCCAACTATGGTCTCATTGCAGAGCACTAACTGTATTATTACTAACTCTACTGGAGCTTGTTTCAACATCATATTAGCATGAATTTTGGTAGGATGCACTAGGGTTTTTCCTATATTTATGTAATGTACTGGGTTAAATTTCAGCCACTTTGAAAGTTCATTACATTAATCAGTAAAAAGGCACTCTCTTCTGGAATAAGAGTATGAATGCAAGTGTGAATAATTTGTAATGGCATATGCCTAAGCAAATATGTACATAAGATCACTTTTTGAGTCAGGCATTTTGTCTGGTTTTGCTCTGAATGTTTTCATTGAAGCTCTCTTTCTGATTTATCAGAAGTGCATTGATGACTTACACTGTTACTAGTTATACCAAAAAGTGCCTTTTTCTTTTTTTTAATGCTAAAATAATTAATGTCTTAACCAATTTGTACATAAAAAATGCTTCACAGAGCTCCAAGGTGGGGAGTTGGCTGGTCCTGATGAAATATAGGTGCAGGGTCTTCCTTATCTGATAAATTGCCAATTCCCCTTCATTCTACTGAAGATCACAAGCAAAACTGGCAATTGGGGAAAGTGGAAGAAAACAAAAATCAGGACTAGCAATGGTTTAGAGAATTTTTAATCTGAAACTCATCAAGCCTATGAATGGCCCTATGACCACT
Organism: Heliangelus exortis; assembly: GCF_036169615.1. NCBI lineage: Eukaryota > Metazoa > Chordata > Aves > Apodiformes > Trochilidae > Heliangelus > Heliangelus exortis. The sequence goes on along the minus strand of NC_092429.1, from coordinate 20,429,082 downwards.
CCAGTGTTTTTTGATTGTCAGAATAGTTCACTGACCATTTTCTTCAAAAACACATGTGCAGTAGAAATAATGTATTTGGAGAGTAGTCAAAATTAACAGAATTTTTGTGGGAAAAAAAATTATGGAGCTTCACAACAGCCTGATACATATCTTTACACATCATTCAGGCTTCCCACAGAAATGAGAGTAGGAAATCATTAAGGTCTCAAATGTATGGCAGCAAGTCATGACCCTTTGTTCCTAGCAGACTGGAGGATAATGATTTTCCTGTGGTGAAAGCCACTGCACCCAGTGGAATAGGTAATAGAATACTGCCCTGTCTTACTATTCATAATGTGTGTTGCAGTTTCAATTAAGACATTTATTTTCAGGTTCTCTGAAAATGTGAATACTGTTTCAAAGGGTAAGTGTGCAAGTTTTTCTACTGGTGCAGTGGGGTATTGGTAAGTATATACTGGAAAAAACAGTCGGTATGCAAACACTGGATTGGTTAATATAAAAAACTTATGCACTAGGCAAATGTGTTTAATAAGTAAAAGGTAGTCTAATATCCATCTCTTGTTAAAAGTCTGTATTGCTTTTTTTCTGTTTGACTCAGTGTCCCTGATATGTTTTTCATTATTTTATCATCTATCTATCTATCTATCTATCTATCTATCTATCTATCTATCTATCATATTTTAAGCCATTTGGCTTAAAAGCATTTTTTTTGTGTGTGTGTGAGAATATGGAACACAAAATACTAAAGGATGCATAGTAACAAGTTTGTTGCATTTGCTAGTAAAACCTCAAATATTATATTTATCTGAGAAGTGCTATGCATCTGTATAATATTGGAAGTGTAGGATTTTAGAATTTCTCCAGCAGGCATCTGTAGAATATTGGAAGTGTAGGGTTTTAGAATTTCTGTAACAGATTAAGGCTTAGATACAGATTTTTAAAGTAAAAAAAAAAAAAAAAAAAAAAAAAGGGAAGAGTAATTTCCATCAACACCTAAATCTGTGATCTGTGTGGTGCATGGATATTACAGAACAAAATAAGTTAATTGCGGGTAGTTTCAATTTAAATATGCGGGATTACAGGATTAATTCCATATGACTATAACTAACCTAACAATATGAATATTAAAATGTCACACAGCTAAATGTTTCTATAAGAATGATTCCAGTGCTTTAAAATTTAGTATACGACATTACATCTGTAGATTTTTTCAGAAAAAGAATTCTAATAATTGACCGAAGTCTCATTTCATATTCCCAGATGAGCTGATTAACCAATGTTCAGCCCTTTCCAAGGTGATTTTTTTGCAACTTTTAGCCTGCATGCATTTTTGATACATTTGGAAATTGACTTTCATTTCCTACATGCCTAAAATAATTCCATGTCTTGTTAGATTAAGGCCATACATCATATTTACCTTAATAAGTTAAGAAAATGTCTTCAGAAATTTCTCCTTCAGAGCTAAATCTGGAATTGGGTCTTAAAGATTAATCAGTTGGTGGATAACTTGCATTACATAAAGTGGAAATAAGAGGCTAGAAAAAATAATTTCAAACAGCATAGTGATCCCTTGATTGGTATGTTTTTATATATTAAAAATCTTTAAAACATGGATAACTGCCTCTGAAGCTAGCACATAGAACCTGGTTTTGGTTATAGGGAAATATTTTTTAATTTAAACACAATTTTAAAAACCTCTTAATCTATGACTTTCTGTTATTTCCTGCTCTACATTGCAATTGTTTGAAATAGGATGCATTTCAGAGGCAGAGATCAGATGTCTTTTTTTCCAAAATATGCAGTAACTTTTCATTTGCTTGCTGTTTTCCTTCCTCCACTTGCAAATAAAAGTATGTATACATATAATCCTCTCCCTGTAAGCTAAAGGCAACCTAACTCCGAATTGCAACAAAGGGCTAGTAAAAACAATAGAAATTTATGATTTAGTTTTAGACCAGCATGAGACTCATAGATTTTAAATATTTTTGTTGAACTCTTGCCCTACTTCCAGTTCGTATCTGTAGTAGACCACTGAAAGGAGTTCTGTGTGATTATTTGGTACAAGATGTGATGGGTCCCTTACTTTCTTGGTGTTCAAGTGTACATTAGAATTTAGCCTTTGTGACCCACACTTCCTGTCCTGAAGGAAGAAAAATGAGTAAATATTTTCAGTGCTTCTCATAATGCTCTGCTGTCAATGACCTTAGTCAGGAGTTTCCAAGTGTGATCTGGCATGTGAAATACAGTGTTCAACGTGCTTAGCTGCAGGTACTGGTGCAATACTTGGATGTATTTGGATGTGAGATGTCTGTTACTGCATCTTCACATCCAAGAAGTATCTACATATATGAATGGAGAAACTAAGGTCACAATGAAAAATTGTGTCCTTGAAAGGCAACTCCTTGGTTTTGTTGAGATCTGCCAGATTCTGGTACCATAGACACTAACTGGTACCTTAGGCACTAACCGAATAAAATAACCTTATTGTGTATGTTAATAAGGTGTTTAGTCCCACCCATTTACTTGTCTTTTTCATATATAAGGAGCTTGCATTATTACTGTATTTTTGAACGAGTTTGCATTAATAAATCTTGCCTTAAGTGTATTTGTCTGATGCTGTCTTCATCTGCAGACTTGACAGTATTAATTTCACTGTGTTCATTATACTGTGGTGAGATTTTGCCATATGTTTTCCTGTCCGCAGCATAATATGATGTTATCAGCAAGATAAATTTATCTTAAGTGCTAATCTTCCCTTGCAAAACTAGTACATGCGGGGGATGTTCTCCATCAGACCTGAATTTTATCTACAAGTTGAAAAGAATAAAAATATAGCACTTGAAAGTACTGCTTGCCTTCTCAAAGGGCTGCAGGAAGCCCCTTTGTAGAAACTGTAAAGCTTTTCAAACAGCTTTTTGAAGGTTTTTTTGTGTGTGTGTGTGTGAGAGAGAGAGAGAGGGGGCTTTGTCCTCCTGGTTCCTTTATGTAAAAAGCAGGCTGTGTAATACAGGAAAAAATTCTTTAAAATTTGTACTGCAATATATTTTTTTGCCTAGGAGCACAGAGGACTTTATAGCATACTTCTTGGTTCGCTCCTTTATTTTTCACAATACATTCCCTGGTCCTTGGACTCTGTCAGAGGGAGTGGCGACATTCTTGAGATGCATCCTGCCAATACTGGGTCAGATGGTTAATAGCATTAGCTTGGGGAAACCATGCTGCCTGTTTCTCCTCCCTGTTTTGCATTTATATGAGCCATTGTTCTGTGTGGTTGAAACAAGAGCCTCAGCTGAGAAATACCTCACTTGCAAAGCATTAGAACAGGTTTAAACAAGCATTTCTCTCAATCTGTAGTTTTTGTCCTCCAGGGAGAGGCGAGGGTTCTGTATAATTATATCTGGTATTTTGCAGCAATACAGGGATAGTTATGGGGGAAAATGCTTTCTATAGAATACATAGTATATTTTGAAACAGATATGCATTGATGATTTTTTATTCCTGAATTATCTGTAGAAATGCCAACACAATTTGGGAAGTATTATATAAAATTATAATAATGTAATGTGTTTTCATACATTGTTTCCTAACTTATCGTTGCCAATTTGTATTGTACAATTACAGGTTTATTCATTCTAGAATAAAACTTAAGAATTGCTAATCTACCAGTATGACATTAGAAATGGGTAACATATTGTTTCTGTTTACATATTTCAGATTACACATGACAAATATTTTGCAAGGACAGTATGACTTCCAGTTATCCACATGCTGAACATATGAAGGAGTTGAAAACTGTTAAAAGCCATTGAATAAGGAGCTTTTGTCAGGGAAAGATAAATTTTTCAGAATATAAAACATATAAGTTATGAAAAGATTTTATGTAGTATATCTAAAAAGTTAAGAGTCATTTATAATGGTAAATACTTTTGCTGGTTCAGAAACAGACCTAGCTCTAAAGCTGTGAGCTTTCTCTCTGTCTTAGACCAACCTTGTTTGTTAGCTAATAATAATGATATTTAAACAATTTTAATTTTTTTTCCATTTCAAAAGCAGAGAAAAAACATGCAGAAACTAGGTTTGCAATGTAAGTGACACCTCACTAGTTTTGCAATGTAAGTGACACCTCAGCCATAGTGTCAAAACTGTGATTTGGAGTTTTCTCAATTCATTTTAATGTAACGAGGGGTATATGTACTTTATTATACACAATGGGCATAACTTTACTCATCTTCAGCATGTAATGTAAATATGTCTTAGAAAAGAGAATGATTTGGCATCATTTGAGCTATTGTGGGAAGTGCACAGCAGGGAGTTGGGGGGAGGCAGGGATATAGATGTAAATGTAGTAGGTATAAGAATGAGAAACTCATCCAAACCATCTTGCATTTCCATAAGAATTTTAAAAGCATGAAGAAGTCAGTGTAAGACCAAGAACCGAAAGATGTCTTCATTCCTTTGCATTTTTTAACTGTTTTCTGCAAATACATGTTTGTGCTGTCCTGGGAATTTGGATGAGGCCTTTTAATCACCACCACAGAAAATGAAATTTTTGCCCATTAGCTGGGGCATGATTAGTTTTGTATATGGTCTTAATTTTACAAACACTGGACAGCTTTGTCTTCGTAGTAGTAACTTCTAAAGAGAAGTAAGGTGGTTTGCTTGGTGTGACCTAAGTGGTCTACTAGCTGTTGAAATATCTGTGAGGGAAGAGAAGGAAATGGCAATTGAAATGTGAATGCAATGCTGTTATAATCAATAGGATAATATTAATCAATTAGGATAATATTATCTTTAGGATAACCAGATAAGGGGAAAGAGATGATACATACAGAGAAAAATATACAGAAAAAACAGCACATAGCAGCCTGTCCTATTATTCAAACTACGGCTTACAGTCACGATCAAAGGTACAGTTTTCACATGCAAATCCATTGACTCATAAAACAACTGAAAACAGAGCAAAAGTTAGTTTTCTGCCCGTATGTTTCAATGCTTCAATTCAATCTAAAATGCCTCACACCAATATGCATCCTTATGGTCGAATTGTACTTATGTTCATTTGATCCATAGAGTTTAAAATCAGGTTCGTGCTGGCTACTTTTCAGCCCCTAAGGGTACAGTGGAAGAACAGATAACTGCCTTTAAACTAATGGTATCAGAGTTGTACTGATGGATATACTACAACAGCATAGTTTGAGATTAAAATATTCACTGGAAAGCTGTTTTGCATTATATAAGAAAATCACTATATTTACATAGTACAAATTCAAAAATTTCAGAGATATTGGGCTTAGTTCCATGCAGGCTCCAAGTTATTTGTAGGATCTTCAAGCAAACTTTACATGTTTGTGAAATACATGTCTTTATATGTTTTAAGTTTTATTTGATCCTTTACTGAATGATCATTTTCATTTGTCATCATCTTCCCCTGCTTCCTAGGAAGCTGTTGAGTTATAAGAAGAAGTTGTTAATTGGAGGCAACCCAAAGGTGGGGCTTACATTCTGATGGCATACTTTTATTTTATCTTAAAAGGAATCACATTACGTTCTCAAGCCATGTGAGAACAGGATTTCCAAATTCTTAACTTCTCAGATATCGTTTGGAGAACAAATAATGTGAAGAGTGCTGGGATCCTGTTAATAATCCTAAAACTCTTTAATATTTAATCAAACACATTTTTTCAGCTCAGTTTTTGACCTAGCAGGAAAAAATTTAGTTTAGACTTCATTATAGAAGTTAGTGGAGATAGAAAGAAAACTTATCTTTCTAGAATACAGTAAAGAAATGGATATGATGTTTTATTGAAAGAACATTTTTAAAGAACGCTTAAAAGGAATGTGAAATGCTGACTGGATACTTGCTTTGGGAAGGGAAGCTGGTGAAATTTCATATTCCTTAAAGACCCATGTTGGTATCAGTGTTCTAGAGGAGCTCTTCTTAGCTTTTCATGAAGTACAAGTCTCTGTATATTATCAGGCAACCTAGCAAGGAGGTGTGACAGGTGTTGGTTGCTATTTTGAAACTGCATGATGTGTTGATCTAATTTGTTTAGAGCAAGTAATCTACATTTCTAACTGGCAGCAATTTTTTTTTTTTTTTTTTTTTTTTTTTTTTTTTTTTTTTTTGTGTGTGTGTCAAAGAGGGGTTTCATGTTAGGATATAACTGGTACATTTTCACTGTCCTTGTGTGTATCACTTGGCCTTTTTACCTTCTCATTTCTTTTACTTTTGTCTTATGGACTTCTATCTTTTCTTCTCACATTGCTCTTAATCCATGTAGAATTCATAAGTTTGTGTTTCCTCTGTTGAAAATATGTAAAGGGCTGTTATATCAGAGCTTGGGCCAGTACTACTGAAGATTAGGGAGATGTTTTCATGGAATTCAGTGAACACAATTCAAAATTCAAGCTGTGACAGTACAAAGGGATATACAAAGGGACAATACGTTTGGGTCTTATCAATACCTTGTTACTGGTATCTATTACATGAAATATTAGTTTCTCAAGGTACTATTTTGTAGGCAGTTACAAATAGGAAGTCACTACTTGCAGTCTAGCTTGAACAGGCAAAGACAAACAACTATACAAGGAAGAGAAAATTAAGTAGTGGACAGATTATGTGCGTTTTTAAAATTTCCTCAGACTCATAGTACTTAATTTCTTAATCTCTGTTACACCTGTACAAACATAGGTGGTTGACAGAGAAGAGTCCTGTACCTTAAATAGAACACCGAAGTTTATATAAATGTTATTTTCTTCATAGTTTTTCCATGTGGTAGGAGATTAAGTTATGCTGAAAAATGTCACAATTTTTTTGGATGCAGCTGCATTGGATTTTTAACTAGTGGAGATCAATGAAGCTTGATTTTAAAAGCACTAGGAATATTTAGACCAGTTGAAGTTTTTGTGGTAATATCAGCATTTATACAACATTATCTGAGTGTTTACTTTACTCCAAGGAAAAACTTTCATCTTCATCCTGTGCTCATAAAGACTTTCTGTACGATAAATCACCAACTGGTCTGAAAATAGTTATTTTCTACAAAATGTCTAATTTTTTTTTGCAGTAGAGTAATGTAAAGCTATAAATTAGGAAACATGTAAACAGTAGAATATCAGTAAGTATAAGTACTGAGTTGTACCAGAACAAATGGCATGTTTAAAAACAAAGAAACAGCAACTGTGCCATAAATGAGGTTTATGGCTTTTACAACCATGTCATTTTTCAGATTATCAAATGTTGTTGTTTTTGTTAAGGAATTTCTCTGTTGTCATGTACTTTTATTTTTTCTCCTTTTTTTTTACTCCCTTGTTTGTGGAAGGAGGGTAAAAGAACCATAAAGTTTAAGGCAATTAAGTGTACCAATTATAGCTAACAGAACAATGTTCAGAAGTTAATCACAAAAGGAGAGGCAACTTACTCAGAAAATGGGTACTAAATCTCTCTGTGCATCAGAGAAGTGCTGGATGAGGTCACAGATCACAGACATGTAGGGCAAAACAGTGTGTTTAGCTCAGAGAGGGAAAAAAAAAAAAAAAGGTTGATTGAAAGAAAGCTGTTTGAGTTCAAATATGGAAAACTATTTTTACCATTTATCTTTCAGAGTATTTCTCCTTTGTGCCCTTCCCCTTGTACTATACTAGTCTGGCAGCCCAGCCCAGAATGTACTTAAAATGCCTTCCCTCATGCCTAAAATGATAGTTTTTATTTCAGGACTTGGCTTATTATTATTTGATCCTGTAACCCCTTAAGGGCAGCATTAGCAGTTAGTGTCAGGAAATCCCAATTCCCAGTTCAAAGAGGTTAATTGCTTTTTACTGTTTGATCTTTCAATACACACTTTATATGCTACCTGACCCTTTTCCTGTCTGTAGGAAGTGCACATACTTTTCTCTGCTGGCTTACTTCATGAATCTCCTCATAGCTTTTCTCATTGCTTCCTTGTGAATTTTACATTATATTTTTTTAACAAAAAAAAAAAAAAGCAACTGAAATGTTTTTTTCCCTTTTTATGCTTTCCAGTTTTTCTGGAAGAAAAGGTGCAGTGTACTGTCGTTGTATTTCTTTGAACTAAAATAGGTAGGATAGACACCTGGTAAATTGGGGTGGAAGAGGGAGGGAGGGAAATTGAATATCTATAGAGTTATGACATTACACTACTGATGTGTTAATTTTGAATAGAGTTGTTGCATGAAAATAATTTTTATGTCTTTTTAAGCAATAGAGCTCCAGTGTGTGGAGCTGTGAGGAGGAAGCCCTTAAAATTAAATCAAGATATCTCTATTACTAAGTAATCATATCTCCTTGTATTTTCAAGGCTTTCCCTATATTTAAAAAAAATTTTGTTTTTTCACCAAGTTAGAGTCATAATACTTTGTTAGATCTACTTGGTCTAAAATAGAAATTTTATTTCTTTCTTCATCTTTCACAAAGCTAGCAATCAAGCTGATATTCTGCCACAGTGTGCTTTTTGAAATCTTTGTTGCTATTTGTAAGCAATTAAAATTTCTGTGATATTCTTCATTTTCCTTGAGAAACTGACAAAATATTCAAAATAACGGAGAAAATAATAAAAAAAAAACCCTCACCAGTTTTATAGATTTTATGGCTGAAATTCTGAGATACTTGTTCTAGATTTTTAATGTCTTTGAAAATTTAATGTTTCACTCCAACTTTCAGATTTTTTAAACAGCTAAACTGCCTCGTAAAGTAAAAGAACATAAATAGAGAGGAAAGCTCATATAGTAAATCTGTAGGGGAATGGTCAATGTCTGGTCATTATATATATATATATATAAAATATTAGTTTAGATAGTGAAAAAGAAGCTGAACCAGCACTAGAATTTACACACATTCCACTCTGTGTCTCACAGTGAAATGGTCTTGGTTTTCCATTGTGACTTTACTACATTTCTTCCATGAGGATTATCTGGTCTGACAGCATGAAAACTCACAGATGAAGATTTTTCCTCCAGCTGGGTGCTTAGGTCCTGTCACTCTTTTTTCAGGCTTTCTGTTTTTCACAACAACAGTGGATATTTGGTTCTTTTGAAAATCTTGGTCATATTCATGTTTGAAAAAATTTATTCCTTGGTTAGATATTTTTTTAGGAGGATTTGAGAGGCAGATAAAGAAGTATGTAAAAACGTAGTTGGTTCATGTAAGATTTATTGACTTTGGAAAACAGATTAAAAATAATAGTAAAGTTTTAGTTTTTGTGTATCATGATGTGTTTAAAAGCTTAGTTCTATTCTGGTAATTCTTTGAAGCATTCAGTAAAACTGCAGGTCTTTCAAAGTTTAACTTGAAGCAAAATTTACATACTCTTGAATTTTGGTATGAAGATAAAAACCTGCAAAGATTATTTGAAAATCCACATGGGAATTAAGAGCTTCACAGACCTTTATGCTGATAAGTTTTTCCTATTTTGAGTTAATTTCTCTGCTCCTCCGTTTGCTTCCCCAGCAGATCACCTTAGATGAGGCTGCTGTTTTGATCCTGGCACTTGACTTCAGGAGGCCACAAGGATAGAGCCTCTTATCAGTGTTGCAATTGCCTGCTCTCTCTTCAGTGCTGACTTCTCTCACAGCTCTTATTCAGTGGTCAGAGTACATGAATTGTCATTCAGGTGCTGCTGTGCTAGATTCTTCTAATTCTGGGCCTGAATGGTGCCTTCAAGAACAGATGGCCCTTATGGCAAGTTGGGAATTTCATTAAGCTTGCATACTGCCTACAGGGATTTCTCTCTTTAAAGGGTGAAAAACTATATAGTAAGGTCCTTTCCATTTTGGCTGCTTCCCAGTATAAGACGAAGGTTGATCTTTAGATGTGTGGGATGGCCTGGCCCTGCCTATCATTGTTGTTTACTATCTCTCAGGATGTTGCATGAGAACTGGCTACTCCCTAACTAAAATGAAAGGTGGAGTGATAGAGGCTTAAAAAGTAAAGCTTTTTATTATCACTAATGTGTTTCTAAAAAAAGAAGGCTTAGGGATTTTTGGAAGTAAACACTCTGTGATATTGGTAGATAAGTTTAGTATTTTCCACATATTCTGGTAGTGTCTATAAATAGACTACTTCAGCGTGAAAGGAAAAAAACCAAGATCCATCTTACAGACATTTCCCACAGCCAGAACCCCATGAGTTTGTTTATGAATAAAATAAATAATTCTGACAATATGATTCTCAAATTAAAAGTGTTTTCATCTTGGCTGCCTGAGCAATGGGTCAAGTATCAAGCTTTTGGTACCTTTCTCATTATTGAGACTTTTATCTTGCTACACAGTAATAATTAGCTTAATTTCCCTTAGGCACCTCTAAGTTTTGCTGTTAGAGAAGTGCAATTGCTGTATCCTTTGTGGATGTCAGTATATTTCCTCCTCAAAATGCCAACTGAGAATTTCAGTTGGCAGAAAAATTTGAGGCAAAAAACATTTCATTTCAACTTCTTGATGCAGTATTTCATCTATTTCCTGTTGACATACCTCAACAAAATTACTTATTAAATTTATTTTCTAAAGGGCAAGCTTGAAGTCTTAATTTTCTAGAAATTATTATAAACTGGTCTGAAATGTTGCAACTACAGTTACATTGGAGAACTTTTTTGCACGGACAAAGCCAAAACACAGAAAGTGCTATAGAGTTAGTTATCTACCAAAAATGTCTTGCTTCCCAGGATTTTTTTTCAGTGGTGCAGAGCTACCTTTTCAGAAAGCTGAATGGAGAGGGAGATGTGTGAAGTGGTTGGAAAATCTTTATTAGTTTAGGGAGTCAGCAGAGGTGGATACCCATCTCACTGGTCTTCTGCCTCTTAGCTAAACCAGAGCTTGAAATGTATTTATAGAAAACTGTCTTCTAAATGAATAGCAACAGGACCAAGTCCCTGAAAGACCTATGATGATGAAGGATAAATAGATAAGAAACAATACAGAGAATGTGCTGGTTTGAGGAAAAGGGTAGGTGAGAGGCAGTACTCTTCCACTGCATTTTCTGACTGCTTCCTTGGACCTTGATAAAAGGATTTATTTATTTAGCAGGTATCAAGTTACAAGATCAAGAAACACATCAAAATCTCTGAGCTTCTGTGTGCTTGAAAGCCAAGGACAAACCTACCTGAAGTGTTCTTGTAGCTATTTCAGTTTTAAGCTTGACTATGACCTTTTAATATTGTCATTCCCATGACCTCTTTGTCCCTCTTATCCAATATGAAGGACGTCATATCTGTCTGGCACCAAATGGTTCCAGTATGCAGGACTTTGAGTAAACGTTAGAAAGTAAGAGCAGCTAATTAAAAGTGTGTAGTGTTGACATCTGATTAATGCATGCAATATTTCCAGAACTTGATAGCAGTCCACCATAGAGTAGCAAGGGTCTAAGCCAGACTTTTTAAATAAAGTAATAATGAAGTATTGTGATATAGTTGTAAACTCAGAGCTGTTCCAAATGAAGTAATAAAATGTGCTAATTGGTTCTGAGAACTGGAAAGCAGTATAAGCAAAATTTTACAACAGTGACTATAATGCAGTGGAATTAACTTGGTTGCCCTAGAGGTATTAAATATAACTAGCCATTAAGAGGCAAAGTCACACCATTATAAGGATTTTACTTGATTAATGGACAGATTGACATGTCCATTTTCATTGCTGAAGATTAAGAACAACTTAATTAACATAATTAGTTAAATGAGGGGTATGTACAATGCTGTTTGAATGAATTAGTAGTACCTACAGACTTGATTAGGTAATGTGTTGGAACAGTATCCAAAATTTAAGTAAGGATTTGAGTCACTTGTTAACATGTCAAAATATATTTAATTAGTTGCACTACCATTATTTAATCAAAATTATGGAGGACCTTAATTTCATTAAGTTCATGAAGCTAATAAGAAGTACAGAGATTGCTGCTTTGATGGGCTGAAACGTAACATTTAAAGGCCTATAAAACACAAGCAACATAATATGGCACGAGAGAAGTAATCTCAATGAAATGCATAACAAATGTCACATCTATTTAATATATTTCTGTAAATCAAGACTAAATGGAACTGTTAAAAGGTTTCTACTTCAGTGGGTACTGTGTTTTCTGTGGCAACTACTAAGTTCATTTAAACCTCTTTTCTACTTAAGTTGGTGGCTTTTTTTGTTTGTTTTTTAATATTTTTTTTAATATCACTGGGGATTGTTATGTCAGTTTTTATTACATCTTAATGAAAATGTCACCATTCTGTAATCCTTTCTGTATCTGTAAGGCAATAGTTACTGGACTCTGAACATTAACAGACAAGTCAGTAAGTCATAGTTATGCCAATCCATTCTAGTAGTCTTACCAGATTAGTCCACAGCTCTACCAGTCCTTCATGCTTTCTGGCAATATATGTATAATATATTATACAAACTTAGAAGAAAAACACAGAGTACCACTTTCTGGACAGGTATACCCAAAGTGGCAGATAAGTAGCGTTTGATTACTCCACAATTATTCTGTGAGACTGTTCTAATCTGAATTTATCCTCTAATGGGAAATTCATAGTTAGTGGCTTAATTAAAGCCAGATATTTTGAGTCCAGTCTCTCAGTCTTTCCTGGTGGGTAGTTTGGTGGTGTTTGTTGGAAAAGAAGTCTGCTGACTTTACAGGATGAGTTATCTGTGCAGGTGTCTACCAAGAGCCTGTTTCTGAATGTGGAGGAGCTGTCAGGTATTGAGAAAATGCATATTGGAGAAAGGAGGCAAAGTAGTAGATGCAAGCCAAGAAGGTCTATTTTTATGTCACTGAATTCTTTGTATCTGAAAAAAACAATGTAGAAGAATTCAGTTTAAAAGGTGAATCATAACAGATAAAAGTAAAATTTAAAAAGAAACAGGCATTGTATGAAGTTTTTGTCTTGCATGGTACTAAAGCACATCAAAAGATAGCTGTAGCAGACAATTCTCATTAACATTTCAACTGGAACCAGGTGCAACAGTTGAAGTATTTAAACTGTATGTACAAAGATGATGTTAGTTTAGTATCAATCAAAAGCTGTGGAATAACTACCCTTTCAAATGTGTTATAAAATTGTTGGCAACAATAGCAGTAAGCAAAACCTATGATAATGTTGCTAATTGATACTTGGATCACCAACAGATGCTCAAAGAAGGGTTTCCATTGCTAACTGAATTTGTGGTTAACTTTTTTGCCCACATGTTGTTGTAGGAATGCTCAGCTAATAAAATGTTGGCTTTGTCTGCTGAATTTATATTAAAACTTATCTTTTATTGTACAAAACTGTCAGTAATATGATGTAAAATGAAACTTCATGCTTGAACAATTTGTTTTTAAAAGAAAACATTTGCAGTTAAGCATTGCAGAGCTCAGTGGAGCTTTATAAAAGGAATCTGATTCACATCAGATTTGCTATAAGGGAAAAGCTTAAATGATGCTCATATGATTCTTAAGAACTGCTGAGGTAGCAGACGCAAGATTGTTAACACTAACATGTAGTGTGCTGCCAGAAAAATGGAATATAGAGCTGGACAGCATCATTTGTCTCCATGTGTGAACCAAAAAGAGAAATGTGAGTTTATTGAGCTCTCTGGAAGGAAACTATAAGCTTTCATGAGTGACTTAGTTTAAAAGATGTAGTTAAAAAGGCTTCTGGAGGAATTCTGCAGGATGTCTGGAGAAAAGCCCGTTGTCGAGACCTCAAATCTTTTTCAGTATTGTGATCACTAGAAACTAAACACAGAAGCTAAGTGGGGGAAGATGGAGTAGTAGTTACCTTTTCACATACATTGAAAGCAGCTGCCTCTTGTCCTTTTATTATAAACTGAAACCTGTGCTTTTATTTTCTTCTCTGGCACTAAACTGGAAGAGGGTAAGATTGGTGAATTCAAAATCAATATTTTATTCGTTGGTTTGTTAGTATGTTATGGAGGTGAGTATGGTAATAAGGTGATCAGAAGAACTGTGTATTAGTGTTCTGAGAAACCCACTCAAATTGTTGCATCTAAGCTGTGCAGATCTTTAAAGTTGGAATTACATTTGATATCTTATAGATTGATATATTGCTAGAGTGAGTAGAAAAACGTTCCTGTTAGTTAACCTTCAGTATCAAGGGCCAGAAATTTCCAAATTGAAATTATATGAGTAAATTTGTAAACTATGAAGTAGAAAAGATGTGATTACAGGAAATAGAGCTTCGTTTTATGTTAAATGCTGCTAGGTCTATGCACTGGCCTAGTCATCAAGAAGAAATCTCAGTGCTGAGATCCTGTTTAATTTGATTTCAAAAATAACATAGAACATAGAGAAGTAAGATTTCAAACCATCAGCTTCCCTGAGGTTGCTGCATTGTTTGAGTACTGTTCTTCTGGGAAAACTGAGAGACCAATTGCTGCCATATTTTCACCTCAGTTGTACAAAATGTTGAGAAAGCTCTCTTCTGTAACCTTTATTTGTCTGTCACTAAGAGTACATTGCCTGGCTTAAAGATCCATTTGTCCTGGGGCTGTGCAAGCATCTTTCTGTGTCTTGACAGTGAGGTTTACAAGAACTGCACCAGTAACAAATCATCTTTTTGTAATTATAAGAATTATTGTTTTAGGAGAATTGGAGAAAGATGTTTTTCCTAGAGTGTGTAGGTAGCAATCTCGGTTTCCTCTCACCTTGTCATCTGCAAAACAAAATGGCGGAGACTGCTGGAATTGATTTCTTACACCCATTCTTATTTTTAGTTTCATCACAATTTATTCTGTGAATAAACAGAACAACTTTGAACATATGTGAAATATTTTAATATATTCTTTGTCCGTCATTTTTTAGTGTCAAGTGATGTTAATATGATTTTTCTGATTTATGTTTAAATTGCAGTATTTGGGGTTCTTCCAGAAATTAGTGCTAGTTTTTCTTCAAAATGTAGATAAGCAACTTCATGGTTTTGGAAAAAAAAGACTTAAATTGTCTCATTAATTTTCCTTCTCAACATATCAGTTTTACATCTCTTAAAAGATATATAGTAGTTTAATGGCACGTATTGATTTCTCTTTTTGCTTGTTTAAAAAGATGTTTTGTTAGCATAATCTTACTTTGTTAATCTGACTACAGGAATCATGGGATATTATATAGTACTTCGAAAGTTACAAAATTTGAAGATCTAAAGTAAAATGTCATTGTGTATTTTCCCATTTTTCATTTAAATAGATTATCTGATACCAAAAGAAGCATCTGTGAACTTTTGTATATGTGTCTTTGTAGTTATGTTAACATCTTATAGTTACTCTGTTTGTATCATCAAATGAATGCAGCTGTGGGAGAAAAAAGGTCAGGAAGCATTTGGGTAAACATCAGTAAAGAACAGGCACAGAAAGAACTAAATTTGAATTCCTAATCAAGATGTTAAATTACTTTGAAGATGATCTTACAAGACTGAAGGTCCAAAACCAAGACATTTGTTTTTTGCTCTTTGTAAGGTATAAAATCAGTTGGTTATCATAGAGGATTTTCAAGCTTAAAACTGAGTAAACCATCCTTGGACTGTTATATTTCAGCAGCTGTATTTCAGTTAATTCTCCTGCAAAACAAATGCCATGGTTTTGAAGAAAAGACTGGGGAGATGCATCTCTGTATTTTAAAGAAAGGGGGCTGTTTTATTTCATTCTGATTGCTTTTTATTTTCTATTCCACACTTTTACTTTTCCTCTCAGGCTACAGATACAGTGCAGAATGGCAATGAGGCAAAAATCTGCATAAATTAAGGCATTCATTTGAAGAGAACTGCTTTTGGTCTCTAGTCAGCCAAAGAGAGTTTATTTTCAGTAGATGAAATTGATTCTGTTCCATTCTCTGTAGATTCTGTATGGGCCAATATCTATTCTTCCTACTGTTTTTTAAGCACATCTTGCTCTTACATTCTTGTCCCTCACTAGAGAGAGTTGTTGTTTTTAACTTTCTGTCTTTTCTGTTGAAGATGTTTAGTAGAATTTTAAGAGAGCAGTGCAGATGGTAAAATTGAAAAGGCCATGCCTAAACTTTGCATTTGCTTTCAATCCATATTTTGCGAATATAATTTCAGATTATGAGGAGGCACGAGTTGTGTAGTTGTTCTTCTTTTATCTGTTGCAGAATATAATTTCTTTTTGAAGTTTGATTTTAGTACCACATGCTTGGATCAAAATAACTCCAGAAAGTTTTTTATGGTGATGAGATCAATTTTTTTTTCTCTAGTTTTCTGGCAAAAAGCTTAGCAGGACTCACACAGCAGTGCATTAAAAGCCAATTAGTAACTATGTATGCTGAAATAAGAAAACCCATTCAGCTAGTTCTGTCAATCCATCCTGAAGAACTTCATGGTCTGTATTTGTCATGGTGGATTTCTACCAATATTACCACTCATACAGTCAGTTTGACTTGGCCAGGTTATGTTAACTTTGCTGTGCAAATGCAGACGGGTTGCCTATATCCTGTACTGCACTGAAATAAACAAATGGACACCTTCATGAAATGATTCAATCTGTTACCACAAGGAACAAAAAAGAATTGTAATCTAGTGACTTAAATCTTTCCATAATAAATAGCAGGACAGACACAATAACTACAGGTGACAGACACTCAGTTACTAAAATAGTTCAAATCTTTTTATGGTGTGCACTAGCAGATTTAGAGTTGCTAAGTAAAGAAAAATAAAAATTTTAACAATTTTTAAAATAATAATTTTATGAGTCAAGATTTCATTCTACAGGATGTAGAAGCTTTACAGGTAATTACTACATCTACCTGTCAGATGTGAGAGAAACTCTCCGTTCTTGTAGCTGCTTGTTAAGCACAGGAAAACCGTGATGTGTTCTCCCCCAAGGCTTCTTTTCTCCAGAGTAAAAAGACCGAATTCCTCAGTCTGTTCTCAAAGGACAGGTCCTCCAGGCCTTTTTCAATCTTTCTAGCCATCCTCTGTACCTTACCCAGTGTTTTTGAATTGTGTGGTTCAGAACTGCACATAGAACTCCAGGTGCAGCCTGACAAGTGCTGAGTAGCGGAGTCAGCTGACTATATTCTTATTGTTTGTCTACTGAAGTAGAATGTGTTGTAATGTTTCTACGTTGAGATGCAAGTGATAAATATGCTTAAATTACCTGTTATGAGAAAAAAGTTTATAACCTTAGTTCTCCACTTAAGACTATCTTAGTTTCCAAAATGAGGACTGTTTTCAGTTATGAAATACATATTAAATCTGCACTATATCTGGGTCAAACTTTTGTGTGAGCAGTAAATAATGTGGTGAATATAAAAAAAAAAAGTTATAGCACCTAGCTTGTGTGGTAGCTGCTGCTCCATAAATATCTTCAACCAAAATCAATGTGTTTCAGGTGTAAGATGCATTTCTATATATCTGAAAATGAAGGGAGGAGACCAAACACAAAAGCAAAGGAGCCTATCTGATACTAAAATACTGGAGAGGACAAAGGCTTCATGGCTTCACAATCCCAGGCCCCAGCATAGCTAGAAAAGTAAATAAGAGACGAGTTATCACAATAGCTGACATTACACTTTGTTATAAGACCCTTTTCTAGTGCCATGGAATGGTTTTGTATTCCAGCAGCACCGGGGCAACCACCAGCATTAATGATAAATCAGATCAGGCAATATTGTTAATCTCCTTTGTGATAAAGTATGTTTGTCCTTAAAGAAGCAGATGTTCCAGACTTTGTTTCTGCTACAAAATCATACTTTGTAGCTGAATCAAGCATGTGACTTAGAATTTCTTAGCTGAGTGGAACTGTCTGAATCCTTTAAAGATTTCACTCTGCAAGAATGTGGAACAGCATAAGATACAAACAAGGGATTTCTGATACCTGAGCATTTTCATGTGCTTATAGCCAAACAAAATTTCCCTAAAAATAGCTGCCTGGGCTTGTACCAGTTAGGACTTTGTTAATATTTAGCACCAAAGAAATAATAAAGAAAAGGAACATAAATAGGAAAACAGAGAAAATGACAGTCATGAGAGACAAAGCAATGCTTTTTTAATTGAGAAAAAGAGAAAATAAAATAAATTTCAGAATTCAATTTAGATTAAAATTTAGATATGTGTTGCACTGTCATTTTAAGTATCTAAACTTGGCCACCATATATTACTTCTCAACAAGATGTAGAGTTAACATTAGGTTGTATGATTCCCATGTACTTCGGATTGTATCATGCTTTGTTTTAATATGCATGCAAAAAGAATCCTAAAATTCAATCCTAAAATTCAATCCAGAACTTTTCATATTTTAGTTAATTTTTTCAGTGTAGTAAGTAGTAAATCACAGATCCAAGATGAGACATGGTTGTTTATGCAGTTGTTTTTTTTTTCTTCCCTTTTGTTTTTTCTCCTTGAAGTGTGGAGTAAACTATTTCTGGATAATTCATATGATATTAATATTCTTATTAATGCTACTAAATGTGTGTAATGGCCACAGTCAGTGGCTTGTTTAATAAGTCTGTGTGTATATATATGTATACACACACAAACACACACATACATATATATATACAGGTTACTTTTCTAGCACATTTTGCTTCTGTCTTGGGTAAGCCAAAACCTTTTTCTTTCTAATTTTCGCTTTCTTTTCAAATAGACCTAATATTGCCTTTTTGATAAATTTGCCTGTTTCTTATATATGGTACAATTTAACTAGTCATTTAGCAGAACTCTTCTTTCTTTATTTCTCCTCAAAAAAATAATCCACTGACAGAAGCTTAGTAATCAGTCAGAAATTGAATGGCCAGAATCATCTGTAACCAACCAGCTCTTTAGTTTCTGGCAGCTCTTGATTTTCATGTAATCAATATATTTAGCAGTAATACAGGATGAAGTGGTCAGGACCACACTGGACAGTCTGTGTTCTGAATATGGAATATATATATAATTCTGTATACGGAACTTGTAAAATTGAGAATTGTTTTTGTCCCAGTGTGGAATGCTTAAAATAAATCAATTAAAATTTTCAGCTGCACTGTAGAAAAATGATTTAGATGCTGTTACCTGGGTTCAGAGCGGTTTGTCCTTTTCTTCACAGATTATCGTGGTAAAGTTAAACATAAGGACAGCTTTAGCTTCAGAATATGCTCAAAATGGGGAAAGATATTCCTTTTGTCTTTAGGAGTAAATTTCATATGACTGAAAATATCCTACCTGGGTCCAACAAGTTTTTAATTTTTGGTAGTAATAAATGTAAGTAATAAAAATTTATTGCTTTATAACATATTAGTCCAGACATGCAAAAGAAAAGAGTGACAGAATATCAGGAATGTTCTATGATTCTCCACTGAAAAAATCCAATTACTTTTTTTTCTCTTACATTTGCAGTGTCAGCTCAAATAAATACAAAGCTTTTAGCTATGATTTTTTTAATTATATTTTTTTCTGTAAATTACTGTTTACTATCTGCTTTTCTATTGTTTAATACATTTTTTTCATCAAGTACTTAATAAAATATTTAAACGTAACTCAGTATATCTTTCCCAATTAACTCATACAAAGTTCTGCTTTTCATATATGAATTTTTAAATGTTTGTTCGGTAACGTTGTGTCCTTAAGAAATGGAAAAAACAAGCTAAGCTATTCCAAAGCATCCTGAAGCTCAGTGCTGAATCTGATAACATTACAAATACTCATTCAGAGTATAGGGATTGGTTAAGCTTTACTGTCTCCTAAGGTCTAAGATTTGTCCTTAGGGGTTCAAATGCATAGTTTGGATTAACCCATATGTAGGAGATGCGAAAATAGATGTTGGTTTTGTCCAGGATAATATGGGCTGCTTTATTTCCAGTCTAATGATCAGACCACATCTATAGTTTCTGCTTAAAGTAGTAATTTAAGGTTTTGAAAGAATGAGTAATGAACCTGCTACATAATAGAATAGTGTTAATATTTTAAAGAAAAAAATAAAGATGGCAGTGTAGCCTTTTTTTTTCCCCTCAAGTGTCAAATAATTTTTGAATTG
The DNA here is from genome assembly GCF_036169615.1 of Heliangelus exortis. Classification (NCBI taxonomy): domain Eukaryota; kingdom Metazoa; phylum Chordata; class Aves; order Apodiformes; family Trochilidae; genus Heliangelus; species Heliangelus exortis. The sequence goes on along the minus strand of NC_092429.1, from coordinate 20,409,123 downwards.
TATGCTACTACCGCTGTCACTAACAGAGCTACTGAAAAGCATGAGCCAGAGGTCTGGGGTTTGGTTGCTGGATTTTTCTTTTGGGTTTTTTGGAGGGGTGTGTTTTTGTGTGTGTTTTTCTTCAGTTTGTAGTGTTGATTTTTTTTATTTTTTTTTTTTTTTTTTTATTTTTTAATGTGAGCAACTAAAGGTCACTATAACAATGAAGTTTCTTACTCCTATGGAACAATTTTAAAAGCTAATTCCATGCCTCCCTTCTTTCATTCCACATGGCCTGCAGTATTTCAGCACAGCCAGGAGTCAAATAAAAAAGATCACTACCTGTGCTACTTGTGTTTTGGTCCATCCAGTAGGTCTGCCTGCTGCATTACATCGTCAAAGTTAGCCTTTCTATTGACAAGCATGTGGATTCCCTGATTAATGTAGCTCTGTTTTATTGGCGCTTACTACAGGAAACATCATTTTAATGTTTCTATGATCAATAGTTCCATCAACACCAAGAATTCCTACTGTTAGTCTACACAGCTCTAACTATGGGGAGTTGAATATTTCTTGATAAATACTGGATGGGAGTTGTAAACACTAGAAAAGCAGAGAAAATTGATGTTCTCTGTAGATTCCTATTGTATTTCACCTCTAGGAGAGAATGCAAAAACTTTCAAGTAATTCTCAATAGGAAGGGCAACCAGCAGGTACCAGCTCTCTGGGTATGGGAAGTAATTACTTTTAGAATTCCCATTGTGTAGTCACTTCATCTCAAATGTGTAAACATCCATAAGAGAAATTATAGCTTTTATTAAGAAATAAAATTTTAAATACCTTTAGTTAACTTCATTAGGGGAACAGAATTGTGTGGCTTTCATAGATGCTTCTAGACTTGCAGCTGTCCATAAATTACATAAGGTACCTGAAGGCATCTACTTAAAACATTGCTGAAAGAGGTTTGTTTTTTCTTGGAATTATAATGGGCTTTACAATCTCTTGCTTGTTGCCAAATAGTTATTTTCGTTCCTTTCATCTGCCCTTCTGCCCCATTTCTACCTTTTAAAAACAGAGAAGAAAAAGGACTTGATTTTTCTACTCAAGAAAAACAGTAAATCAAAATTGTAACTTTTTTTGTAAAGCTTTGAAATTCTGTCATTGAGAGAGTGACAGTAAATTATGCCATTTACTAGAAACATTGTATAAATAATTTTCAGATTAGATTTCTTCATTTCATTAAAGTTTAGATTCACCTTCACTTAGCTAGTTTCCTTGCTTACCTGAAGGGGAGACCTAAATGCCATTTCTCTTTGGGAATGTTCTTGGGTTTTAATATTCTCCTGAAGTGCATAATTTTGTACAAATGCCCTGTTTAAATCAGTTCTGGTTTATCCTTTCAGAGACAAGAAGATTCTGGCTGTTTATCAGGTAATTTATGCATTATATAGCACATATTATAAAACTTGTTCTTTCAATCAGGGACCACAGCAAAGGCTGTGTATTTTGAGAGACCAAGTAGTCATCATTAATTAAGAAAACAAAATGAAAGCAATTGCAAATTCCCCATGTGCTGGAAAGCAGGTACTGTTCCCTAAACTTTCTGTAAATAAGGAATAAAATTGTACTAAAAAAATAACAACAGTTTCCAAGCATCCACGTTAAGTGATTTGGTCTTTTGGTACAAATTCCAGACACTGCAGTATTTATGACCTGTTGCTGACACTGATGTATCCAATGGATGTAACTCTAAGGTGAAAAAGAATTTTAGTCCGATGATTAAATCCACTAAAACTAGAGCTGTGATGATCACTGTAGAGGGAGTTGATGATAGGCAGCTAATCCACTGGTATGTAAAACTAGATAGTAATGAAGGTGTAATTTAATACTGATTTCCCTTTTTTGTCCATGGAACTTTTTTCAAATATGCCTCTACTCCTGAACTAAAAAACTAATGTCATACAAATATAGAGATATTTTTTCCCCTGAAAGTTCATGTAGCAGTATGACTGCTTGGCTAAAACAATAATAGAATATTGTAAGTAGGTGCTGCTCCTCATATCTCTACTTATGGTTGATTTTAATAACATATTAGTTATTGTACTTGCAGCAAGCCAGCTAGTTTGTCAGAACTTTCAAGTGATTCTTTTAACTGTCAGAAATTCTTTAAAGTCACAAGGTTTTCTGAGGGGATGCTGATGCTTTATTTCAGTGACTTTGGGGCCCAGCTTCCGTTTCTTGCTCCTCTTATTGAATAGAGACTTACTGTTCTGAGTTTTCACTAATTTGATTTGAGTTCTATGGGATTCTAAGTTCTTACAAAGGGGCTGTCACAGGATTGCAGTCATCTACTCTCTAGGTCATAGTAAGGCAAATGAAGTTACAGAGGGGCATGGCTGTTGGTGAAGTGCTTTCTAGGTAAGCACTGCACTATACTCAAGTGCAGGTTGGGTTCCCATGAGGAAACATCTATTTTACAATTTAAGCTTTAAACTAATAAATTTTAAGGCTTTAAATGCTGCGTTTGATTAAATATTTGATACTAATTTTGTGCTTCCTCTATATTTTGTACTAGTGTATTCATTACCTAATAAGCTGAAATGTGTGTGTTTCTGAACATTCACTTTTTTTTTTTTTTTTTTTAAGTAAGGGATTTTACATAAAAATCTTTATATGAAACAGTAATGCAAAATGATTGAGTTCAGGTTTCAGGAAGCAATGACCTCTTTTTGCCTTAGGCTTCTTATTTAACTTCCTTGTGATTTATATAATTTTGTGTTACATGAGGGTAATTTTGTTCCCATTTGGTCCTGGAACAATAAACTATAAACTTGCTTGGTTAACTACCAAATTAATATTACAGACTTTCTTTCACTGTTTCACCCTGCTCTTTTTTTATGATCCCCTCTAACATTGGTACCAAACAGAAAGAATTAATAGAAGAAAGAAGCTACTTTTTAAAAAAATTTTCATATAGGAGAACATACTTCCTTACAAACAGTTCTAGCACAAGTCAAGAAAAATGGTACTTAAGTTTCATTTTCCAGATTGGTCATTTATCGCTCTTTTAGCCTCAGGGGTCTCCACAGTTCAGCTTTCACTTTTTCTCTTTTTTAAGCAATCACTATAGCAACCTGGTGTTATCTGATGAGCAACGCATATGGAGGACAGAGACCCATACATGCAGCTAAGAATAAGAACAAAAAAAAGAGAGCCAGGTAAACCAATGAGATACTCTATTAGCCTGCTACACAGAAGATACGAACCCAGGCTGCAGTTCATTAGTGAGGACAAATTTTGAGATGTTATCCACGTTAGCAGACATTTCAGCTTGTCTGGTGATTTCTCCTATAAGGGAGTCTCTGGTTGAAATAGCAATGTAGGTGGTGGATCCTGTGGCACACAAGAGCTGCATGAAAAAATGACCAGGTTTTAAACACCATTTATTTTCTCTTATAAGTGCGTAACCTGGTGTCACAGGTATCATAGGGGTAAAATTCTGTATGCAGACAGTATGAGATGAAGAAAAGTAGGCTTGAGAGAAGTTTTAGTTAAAGACTTGCATTTGAACTTAAGAAAAAGCTCCAGCAGCTCTCATAGACTGTGTAAACCTTTGAAAGTTGCAGTCTCGTAATACATGAATTCCAGTCACTCAGTCTTTGGTCTTTATTCTTCTTGATTAATCCCTAATTCATATTAATTGTAACAAAAGATTGCATTGGAATGGAGCAGCACCCAAGGGGCAAAGCAGTGCTGTGCTTCTCAGCCCCAGATCTGTGGAGTTAATGAAGCTGTAACAGGCTGTTGTACCAATTCACTTCAAGAAAAGGTGAACCCTATTCCCCCTCTGAGAACTCCTGTATTTCCTAGGGACTCCTGTAATTTTGGCTTTGTTCAGGAAGAATGTAATGAGTGTTTACTTGCTTTTCTGTCCCACATCTCTGTCTTCCTGATGAACAATAGAGGACATCCCTTAATCTCCCAAGTTTGTTCTTGTCACTCTGTACTGATCACCCTGCTTCTTTCTACATGGTTTGTTCCAGTGAGAGCAGCATGAAGAGCAGCAAAAGGTCAGCACTCAGTCTGCACTTAAACTTCACTGTGTATTTTTGTTATAGTCAAGGATTTTGATTTCTTATGTCATATTAGTCGCAAAAGAAGCCCCTGAAAACTTCTAGATAATATATGAGAAGAAAGAAGGTTGTTACTGTGCTCTATCTGCTGTTCTGGACTGATACTTACCCCCTTTTCTCTGTGGTGCTAATTTTCTGTGCAACAGGAAAAGTGTGAAGAGCACATTTTTTTTTACTTCTTACTATGAAAGAGGGGGCATGTTTTAAACAGCACTTTTCAAGAGATGTCTTTTACTTGCTTTCATAATGTGTGCCAGAACCTTACCTCTATGCATGCCTGCAAAGATTAATTGCATCTCATCCTTCACTTTTTGAATAAACATTATTTTACATTGATTTATACAGGTATATTTACTGATGGAGATCATTGTATTCTTCAGCTCAAAAGTTGTCAATTGACTTTTTCTGTCCACACTCTAGGCTCTAAAAGGGCTAGACAACCTAGTGACATTATCACAATGTTCTGGAGGGGCAATGTATGCATCTACCTATATCTGTCCTCATTAGCAGGACAATGTCTGAGTTAAGTATTTTCACTGTGGTTCAGGAGATAGGTGTGTGCATCCAAGTTGAGCCATACTGAGGGTTTCCCTTCAGAAAATGTGCAGCCCTGCTAGGTGCTTTCTCTACAGCACAAAAATGTGATGTCTCCCAGTCCAAGTGTCCAGTGCTTGGCACATAGCTCAGGAAGAAAAGACTCACGACTTGCTCAGACCTTGAGCTTTGTTTTCCAGTTTTGTCCTGTAGACATGTAAATTGAGAGAGTATGTTTATCTGATGTCATTTCTCATCCCTGAGCTCTTGTGACAAAAAGTTATAGACTAAGAAGCAATTGTGGAAAAACATTTGCAGGGTGGACATGTTAGGAATGCCTTGGTTGTAGGAAGTGGAAAAAAAAAGTCGTGCCAAAAAAACCCTTGTATTTCAGAGAATGGGGAAAATTTCATGTTGGAGAGACCATATAATTTACATAACTGGGATTAATGTGTCAGCTTATGTTTTACAGGGACATAAATAGTTCATAGAAAACAGACATCAGTTTTCAATAATATAAAGAAGCTCCGTTCACAACTGTTAACTACCATGTGCTTCATAGTATACAGAATTTAAAAGAGGAGAATCTCACCCACTTTTGTAGCAGGTAGGAAATTAAGCTACAAATGATGCCATTGCAGAATAAATTAGATCTTTATCTTGAAAACCTTTAAAAACTACCATAGGATAGGGAAGGTTATAAAAATATGGTCAACTACTTAGGTGCAAAGTTTATAATCCTTATAATGCCTCACTCTGCATGAAAATTGATATACTGAATCTTCCTAGGAAAGTGAAATTTCTCTTCCAGTTCTAAGGAACTGAGTTCTTTTGATGCTTCTTTATCCTAAACAGTAGAAGGAATTTGGGCTGTGGAGAACAGCCAGTTGTATTTGAAAGTAACTTCATTCTTCTCTACTCCGTTTAAAAACAACATAGCAAACTCCTCAGTCTTTGCTTTCAACCCAGTTATTGTATGCTTTTTATTCAATATATGAAATCAATATCACTTTAGCAGAGATCTAAGAATCTATGCCTTGAACAGTAGGTGTCTGATGTGAACAGTAGGCATTTGATGAATAACCTTTTAAGGGTAGATACCCAAAGTTCAGATGTTTTTTAAAAAGAATGCAGCAAGCCATAAATGCTCTTGTGAAAGCTGGAAGGTGGTGATTCAGTGGCAGAGGCAGTTTAGATTCCTTGGTCTTCTGAACTTCAGTCCACATTTTTTTTCCCTTGAACAAAATTTAAACTTCCAAGCATGATTTGGTGTTACCAAGGTAACCAACTGTAATTAATTTTAAGCACCAGCTGGCTTTTGATGTTCATGAAACCTGAGAAAATCTTGCAGAAACACTGTTTCCCATTTTCTTAGCCACAGCAATAAGAATATGAGGAATATCTTTAAATAAAGCATGTGGAACAAAAATCAAGCCACACCTTTGATATTGGTCAGTTAAAATTTATGATTTTCATAGGTAGCTAAGAAGAACCCTGCAGCAAAAGATCAGGAACTGGGAACTCAATAGACCAGGGAGACTGGTCTTATTTTTTTCTTTCATCCCATGGCACCAGAAATGTTTTCTTTGATTGCTAGCTTTTCATTAATAAGTACTATAATTCCTGTACTCCATCTTCTAGTATTTTGGAAAATCATAGTGAATATACAGAAATTTAGCAATATAAATAAATAATCTTCACAATAGTGAAGCAGAAAAAAGAACAGATTTCATGGTCTTTGTGTCAAACTAAATGTACAGCAGACTGTTCATATATGGAGATATTGAGCTAAGCTGTTGACATGACTTGTTCATTTTACTTTTTCAGTTTCAGCTTTGTTCTGGAGAGTTTTTTATTCTCTCTTGTGGGGTTATACAATGTCCAAGCAATCAGAATTGGAGTGTTTTTTCTTTCATTTTTAAAAGCGAAGGTGTTCTAATCTAAAAGATTGCCAACACTTTACGTGAAATCTTATGAACTTCTTAAACTCAAGTACCAAAAATACTCAATTTTTCATTTGGTTTTGATCCTGATCTCCTCAATCCCAACTAAAAGTTAAAGTTTAATGAAAGCTAAAACATTACTTCTGCTCAGAGAGAATGTTTTTTTCAAAGAAATAATTTCTCAGTCCTACTTTAACCCTGTACAATATATGTTATATTCTGTTTGGGATGACCCCTATTCTAACCTCATTTATGCTGGAGTATATCCACAGGAAGCTAATGAATGCTACAAATACTATGGAAGTCAGTGAAACTATACCTGAATTATTCCAGATAACTGAAATAAAAATCTTTCCCATTTATTGTTCCACTTGGCACAGTGTATCCTTAATCAGCCACATTTTTCCTGTGTTTAATTTTGCTGGTTAGGACTTTGATAGCAGAAAGTTAATCTCCAGAGGAAGCTAATCTTTTTGGGGTGAAGAGGCAATTGCAAACACTCATTCCACAGGCAGGTTAACAGCCAGAAAAAATATATAGGGCTAGAGACAGCTAATTACTGCTTATTGGCTGATTCAAAGGATTCTCTTAGACATCAAGTAAAATGGACATCCAGTGGCTCTCTTTCAGAGCCAGAATTGGATGTCTCTGGCAGGATCTGGATGGTGTCAGGCAGGTCTGGACAAGCCTGTCCTTTTACTTAGTTCTCTTGCCACCTGTATGTCTTGTCTTCTTTCTTTTGGGTGTTTCTTCTCATTATCGTGAGAAGGAGATTCTCCCTATTTAAAATATTTTTATCCTCATTGCTTTGAAAGGAGAAAACCAGAATATTGATAGTAAATGTCAGTTTTCCATTGGTAGCTTATCAGAGCAGCAGCCTGGAATTCATATAAATCTTAAGGCTTTACTGACACCAGAGTTCTGAATGGCAGTAGTAAAATGAATCCATCTTACTGATTTAATTTCGCTATTCTATAGAAATGTAGAAGGGACACTGGAAACATTAGTTATTAATATTTATTATTGCAGATGCCTCTCCAAACTGGCATCACAAATAGTGTTCTGGTTTTAAATTCATTGATGCTTTGGAATTTTCTGTTGGTGCAGCTTACCAGAGTTAAGTCCACACTGCTGGAGTGACAACCCATCCAGCTGGTCCAGCTACCAATCAAGTTTGCTCTCAAAGCATTCTTCTAAATCTGTGTGTGTAATGCCTATTAGCTAATTATCAGAGCACGAAAATTGTGAAAAGAAAATATTTGTTTTGAAAAGTCTTACTCTAATCAAGAGTTGATCTGTCTTACAATTGATCCCTTTCTCAATTCTCACATTATATTTTTGCTGTGAACTTAGAAAAATAAGAAGTGGTCTATTCAAATGAAATCATGTATGTCCAGGCAGATAACTTTTGCCAGAACATGGGTGAAATCTGACGAATTGATGAAAGGCAGATGGATCTTTTACTTATTTTTATTGTGGGGCTTCATGAAAATTGCGTGTAAGACTACATGTGATCGCTAAACAAAGAACTGAGAAATTTCTAAAAAATTTGAAGGATAATGTTTGAGGACTGAAAGCATTTGCAGCCTCAGGCTATGCCATGAAGCAGTCACAGCATTTCTCTGCCTCAAAATCCACCGCAGTTCTAAAAAATTGCTGTGGGAGTACTCAAGGGAGTAGGGGGGAAGATTAGGAATTTTTACTTCTAGTATTTCTGCATACATATAGGATAAAAAACATTATATTATTACCATATCTAAACCAGTTTTTATTTTTTTGTTAAAAAAATCTCATTGGAATTTTAATAAAGGAACAGGAATGAAAAGAACATGACTGGGATGGAGGGTTAGAAAGAACCCTTCTATTTTCATATTAAAACATCATAAAAGTAGACCTTAAAGCTGTTTAAGAATGGTTTTTAAGTTCAGTTATATCGACATGTCATAATAACAACTCTAATAGGTAAAGGTAACTCAAAAGTTTAATAATAAATACTTAATAAAATCACCCACACGTAGATCAGAACATTAGGTTTTGTTATCTGATTTTTTATTTCTGTGTCATTTTTTGATGCAGCTGAGTTGCATTTGCTCTATACTGTGTTGGTTCCATTTTAAACTTAATCCTGGCAATACAGTCTCTGTCACCCATGAGGTTTACCCTGAATGATTGTTTCTTAATAGCCCTCACATTAAAGCTGTTTACTACCAACAGTGAAATTAAGAGCAGTGCCTGGCAGCCCAAGAGAAACAAAATTTCCAAATTAGAGGCTCAGCACTTTTTGTTTTTCAGGGACCCTTTATATCAAATGCTTCCAGAAAAGCAATAGAAGGCATTTTGCAGTTTAGATCTTAATTACTTAATTGTTTTAAGTTACTTGCTAACCAAATCAGCTTTAGTATTAAAATACTGCTTAAAATCAGTTAGGATTTTGATGTTTATCTGGAGTAGGAGCATGAATGAGAGAACATGCAGTGCAAAGGTGGATTTTATGTTTTGCTTTGCTCCACCCTACAGTGCTACTGCTATTCCTGTCCACTGCTGTTCCTGAAAGAATAGGTCCCAGTGCTTGTGGACTAGCTGAGGCTAGGAGTAAATTCCTACAGGGACTGTTTAAGTAATGAAGCTTAGTTTCAATGTGAAATTAATGTTATACTAGTGTGTTTGACTCGGATTGAAATGTGTAGTCCTGTAGCACAGTAGCAGTGTGTTTCCATTTCTAGGTATAGGCCCCAAGCATTTTACTAAGTTTATGTGGCTCCTGGGCTGAGGCTTCTCTGGCTTTGAACTCATCTTCCATGGAGCGACATTGTGACTCGGACTTGCTATGACATTTTTTCATGTGATCAGATGGCTGTGCCTACTTTGTTTTAGTTAAGTATATCTTTGCATGGCACAAAATTAGTTTTCAAAGAGGTAATAGTAAGAACTAGTTTTTCTGTGTAAAATGAGATATGTATGACTTCAGAGTAATGCAAAAATGCAGAATTGGTATGACAGCAGAGGTCTTGAAAGTGAGGATATGCGATGTAGTTTAGCAGAGTACAAGGAATGATAGGAGGCAGGACACAAGGCTAATGCTGGAGACACTGAGAATTGAAATGTAGGCGGCAGGTGCCCGCCCCGCCTGGGCCAGCTGGGACTGGTCAAGATGCGCATGCCCGATAGAGAAAAGGTGTGGTTCCGACAAGTCCCGAGCCAGGCGGATCGAACTTAGTTCTCTGATACCAATCCGAACCAGCACTAGCTCGACTGACTCTGTTCACGAACCGAGCTCGCTCCCACGGCGAGACTCATCCCACGCAACATCTGGTGGAGAATGCGGGCATGCGCATCTTGACCAGTCCCAGCTGGCCCAGGCGGGGCGTGCACCTGCCGCCTACAGAATTGTAAAAAAAAACATCTACTGTTCAATATGCAGATATGAGAATTGGACAAAAATTTGCTTTAGGGATAAGAAATATTATCTAACATATGTAAAGCATACCATATATAATAAACTTGTGTAAAACATGAACTTGGTGACCAATAAAAAAAAACAATGTGTAAAAATGTTTTAGGAAACATAGAAATTACCCCAATCTGACTCTGGAGTAACAAAAAGGAAACCACAATTGTTGTATTCATTCCAGTGGAAGACCCAGCATGCATGCAACTCACTGTACATCTCCCATGGCCAAGGTGAAGCCATTGTCATTAGGACCCAAAGGAACAAAACAAGTGGGAGAATAACAGTGACAAAAGGGGTATCTACTAGCAACTGTGTGTATAACATCTTTAACTTGAAAGTTTTAAGACTTTTTTTTCTTTTTTCCTGTGGAGTAATATTTTCTGTAATAAAGTTGAACTATAATAATTCTTTGATTAGGCTGGTTTTAGTTGTATTGACAAATGGAATTTTGGCTTTACATGTAAGGGCTGTTTCAGTTTTGTGTATAACAAGATTTTCAGTATTAAGAAATCATTAAAATGTTTAAAACTAAAAAATGCTAGACCCCTCATTGACCACATCTTTATCATCTGTCATCTCCTCCCACTTTCTAACTGTTTTGTTCTGAAGGAGAGATGTGCCAGGATTCCTTGGCACTTTTCCAAATGATCCTTCTTGTGTTAGGCTGGTTCTTCTTTTATAAAACGCGAATGTTGCTGGATTTTATTTTCCTTGACTGTTGGTTTGGGGCTGGATTTGAGTTTTTGGTAGTGTAGATGTTTTTTTGTTGTTGAGGTTATATGTTTTAATGGGATATTACGCTGATTTGATGAACTTCTAAAATCCTAATCCGTTGTGTATCACAAAATGCTAAACTTGGACATACTGACCATCCCAGATGAAAAAACTCAAACTCCTCTCAGTGCAAAACTGAAGTTTCTTGCAGTGGTGACTCAAAAGTAGGGGAATTCTATAATGTAAAGCTGCCCTGGAAGTGAAAATGTAACTGATCTTTAGAAAGAGATAATTGATTCTTTTTTTTCATGTTTAACAAAGTAATGCACCTTGAGATTTATTTCTTATTTCTAATGCAATTTTGACAGAATAACAATACAGAATGTACCTGCTCCTTTGCTTTGATCAGTTTCTTAGAGAATAGCATGTGCACATATTGAAACAAATACAAGTGGCAGAGCAACCCTTGGAGTTTTAATTAATTTTTCCTCCTATATAAAGCTGGCCTTACCATCCACACATACTTAAGAAAAATTTATTGTGGAGAGGAAATCCTCAGAGTACCTTAGAAGAGTTGGAAGGCAAAGATCTGTAATAACATTTCAGAATAGGTGAGCTGAGTAAAGGGAGGAGCTTTGTAATATTATCCAGAAAAATGTGGGAAAGGCAAAACCTTTGCTTTTTTCCAATTTTTTATTTCCTGCCCATGATTCAAAGAATAGGCCATGAAAATAATGTGTGGACTTGATCAAATTCTGTCTTTCTTCCCATCCTGCCTCATTCAGTACACAGGATAAATGACTGTGCTGATCATTAAGGTTGGTGTCAGTCTCCATCTCTACGTAGAGAAAAATTCTTCACAGGCATAAGCATCATGTCATTCATGTGGTCCTAATGTCTGTTGGTCAGCTGAAAGGCCAAATTCCTACTGAGAGTGAACCTTTGCATCAGCAGTAAGTAAACTGGAGAGAGACAGATGGTCAAAGTACTGTTGATTTTACAAATATGAATGACTTACTTTTCTTTCTGCTCGTTAAGAATGGATAAAACGCAGTATTTTTCAGATAAGCATAATAAGCTTAGAAAGATTTTTTTTATTTTGGAGCAATGTCTACACTTAATAAATTATTTCTTAGATTGTGTCTTTTTTTTTTTTTTTTCCCCTGATTTAAGCTAAAGTGCATATGAGGCAAATATTTTCAAATGTAAACCACACTGTTCACAAGACTTGATTGCACAGACTGGAAGAGAACTAATTGCCAATTAATTGCCCTGTGTTTTTGTGCTATGGAAAGTATACCAATTTTACAAAGGTGTTTGCATGAAAACCTGGGCCTTATAAAAGAACCACTAGAGAAGGAAACAACTGCATGGAAAGGCAACCAGTTCTGGGCTTGGGGTCTGGCATAGCATATGGAACATATGAAAACATGGTTTTCTTCATGAAAGTGGACACACTGTGTTTGGGATAATAGGTGGCAAGTTCACAAGCAGTGCTATTCTCAGCTCCTGGACTTCCTGGCAAAGGTTTCTGTTGACCTGGAAATCGTCATGGTCCTCTTGTACCACTGTGGCTTGGAGCTCTGTGATGATGAGGGAAGGTGGGACTTCCTGTAAAGGTTTTAAAATTTCTCTGCATTCATTACAGAATCAAGAGAGAGGGCAAGTCAATACAGACTGAAGTTATATATATATGTATATATGTGATAGCAGTGAAATTACACTACACTACACTAGGTCTAGACAAACCCTTGCTGAGGGGGATGAGATTCTGGGGGGAGGCAGAGCATTTAATATGCTGTCCAGTGCTACATGCTTTTGGTAGCACAGTAGAAGGGCCTGGGAGAAAAAGAACTGTGAGCACTGAAACCAGAAAAAATGTAAGTAGCCAGACTTGCCTCTCCTGCATTGGCCTTATCAGCCTTCAGCATGCTTGCAGCAAGTGTGGGTAAGAGTCTTTCTTAAATCTTCATTCACAAAGCCAAGCTGTGATTTTGAGAATGGGCTGGGAGAAAGAGCTATGACCACTGAAACCAGAGAAAATGTAAGTAGCACTAGATGAGAAAGTTAGGAATTTAATAAAGAAATAGTCGTGGAAATAGGGATGGGAGAAGAGAAAATTTATTTCTGGCATGTTATTTTCCCTTAAATAAATAGGTGATGTATTCATTAAAAACACAATAATTTATATTCTGGGGATTGCTGCTATTTACACACCATGCTGCTAATCTGTTTGCAACATCTTCCTTTTTGTAGAGCAAGAACTATAAACCATCATTTTTACTTACTTTACCTACTTTATTTACTTGACACTTTGGAACACAGTGCATAATAATGACTTGTGGACAAGGATTGCTCAGTATGCTAAACACTATGAAATTTTAGGTTAGCCACTCATCAGGAAAAGTTTTATTTTGCATTCGCCATGACTATTTCTTGCCATAGGTAGATGCTGAAAGGTGTCTACAAATAGCCTGAAAATAATGAGGAACATATAGTACTGAAAATATGCGGTCGATTCATAAGATTTATATCTGAACAGTGTGTTTTCCATGTGTCATGACAAGTTGTTCCCCTGAGGTCACTGTTTTGGACAGAATGATTGACCTCTAATACAGAAGACATGTTTTAAATGTAAATCAGCTGTATATGCTACTTTCTGGTTTCTAGGTGTAAAAAAGAGGTCACTAGTTTTCCCTAACATGATATAAGGTGATGGATCACATAAACGGGAAGGAACTTTTAATGTCATCAGGTTTTGTCCCCTAATACTGCACATTCCATGTCATGTAATTGATTAATCTATAAGCCATAGTGACAGGATGTCATCCAGAAGAATCTGGACAAACTGGAGAGGTAGGCCCAGGTGAACCTCATGAAGATCAACAAGACCAGGTGCAGGGTCCTGCAGCTGACTTGGAAGAATCTGCACTGTCAGTACAGGCTTGGGGACCAGGTTTTACAAAGCAGCCCTGCAGAAAAGGAATTGTAGGTACTGGTGGATGAAAAGATGGATATGAGCCAACAGCATGGACTTGCAGAACAGAAGGCCAATTGCACCCTGGGCTGCATAAAAAGAAGTGTGGCCAGCAGCTCAAGAGAAGTGATTCTGCTGCTTTGTTCTGCTAAAACCTTGCCTGGAGTCCAGCTCTGGAGCCCTCAATACAGGAAGGATATGGACCCGGTGGAGTGGGTCCAGAGGAGAGCTACAAAAATGATCAGAGGGCTGGAACACCTCTCCTAAGAAGACAGGCTGAGGGAACTAGGGTTGTTCAGCCTGGAGGAGAGAAGGCTCCAGGGAGACCTTATAGTGAACTTCCAGTACCTGAAGGGGGCCTACAGGAAGGCTGGGCAGGCACTGTTTGCAAGGGCATGGAGTGATAGGATGAGGGGCAATGCTTTTACATTGAAGAGTAGATTTAGATGGGATGTTAGGAAAAAGTTCTCTACTGTGAGGGTAGTTAAAAATTGGAAGAGGTTGCCCAGGGAGGTAGCTGAGGCCTCATCCCTGGGTATATTCAAGGTGAGGCTTGATGAGGCTCTGAGCAAATTGATCTAGTGGAAGGTGACCCTGATTAATACAGGGAGGTTGGACTAGATGACCTTTAGAGGTCACTTCCACCCCAAATTATTCTATCATTCTAAAATAACCTGTTTATTATCAGGTGCATTCCCTTTCACTGTTGTGATTTTTTTTTTTTTTTCCCTTGAGCTCCTTAATTCCTTGCATGTTTTAAATTCTGCTGCTAATCCTCACTTTTTGACTTTACTATGAGCTCTAATGTGACACCATGTGTAATGCTTTCCTGAAATCCTGTTAGATAAGACTTTCTTTGTACATCACTTATGTTGTATTGAAAATCTATTGAAGAAAAGCTCTCAGGTTAGCTTAGTGTGATCCATAGCTGGCAAAATCACATTGTGTTAGAATTGTGTTAGATCTTGCTTTCCAGGTTCAACTAGGTTTCTAATTTTTCCTTCTTGCAAAATTTGTTCCCGATTTTTGCCTGGTCTTGAAGACAGTCAAGAAGGAGTTGCAGAAAAGGGGTTGTTTTTGTGTGTGTCAGTAGGGGAGAGAGGTTTATCTGTATTCTTGTGTGTGCTTTCAACAGGGCAGTAGCATTAATAAGAGTTAGCTCCAGGAATAAATGCATTGCAGACTGCAAGGCTCATGAGTGTTAAAGTTAATTGGTATTTAGAATTAGGTTTTGGACTACTATTAACAGTTTTAAGCTGCTTAAGTATATCTAAATAAACTTGAGATTTGCTCATATTAAATAATACTGATCAGGATTTTTTTTCCTGTGTGTAGTACAGTGACTCAAACAAAATTCAACAGTTATTACTGAAAAGGCAGAATTTTATCAGATCAAGTTTCATCTGAGCTGTAGGACACTACAAGGAGAAAGCTTCTGGAGAATTTAAAATTTTGCTGAAGGTCAAGGAGCTTTTTTGTGTCCCTGGAACACTTCCACTCAATGTAATGAAAGTAATGTTGTTACCATTAAGAAAACCTAAAAGTTGCAGTTTTTGTTTTAAAATCCATGTGGTTGAAAGGTAATGTTGAAAGTATTACTGTAAGTTTGCTTCTTGGCAACCTTTTCCCTGCCTCATTTCAGTTTTCTGTGCCATTGCCTTTGTACTCAATGGAAATATTTCTAGCTTAAGTCAGAGCACACAATGCCAAGGATATTTAGTTACAGAAGATTTTCATTTTCTGTAAACATTAATTTAGTAACGCAAGGCAGCTGTGAATGGTCTGAAGTAATTTGCTGAGTAGGAATAATTGATAGAAAATGTATTTTAATCTAATTCTTTAACTTTCTGGAAAAATAATTCTCATTAAATGAGCCAGTGTCAATCCTGTGATAATAGGATGCTCCAGAAAGATTTGTGCTAAATGCTCCATTAAACTGTAAGTTGTATACACTATGAGATAGAATTTGAGAAGGGAACCAACTGTGAGTACCCTTTTTGGGTCTCCTGTGATAGCTGATCAAATAACTCCCATTGATCAGACACTTCCCTAGGGAATGTACATATTCTATGAAAGAATAATGCAAGATGCTATAGCTCAAAAAGTCAACAGGCTTCATTACAGCCTTCTCTACTTAGTATTCTGTTTAGCACCCTCTTCATGGACTTCTGAACAATTTTACAGACTCTTCCTTGAAGTTTTAATTCATTTAGAGGGGCTTGAACTTAAACCAGTTAATTTCTCCTATTTTCCCAGCATTGGAAGAAAGTGACATCATTAAAACTGGACTTGTAGTTACTGTTGTACAGCATTTTTCCCAGCTTTCATACAGCTGGTTTGCTGTTTATTTGCTACACTATTGGCTAAGAGCATTTCGATTTCTGCGCTGTCAATATTTCTATTGCAGGTTGCTCTGCCACTTGATATACTATGAACTGATCCCCTTGAAAAGGTGGGATACCTGCAAAATTAATTGTTATCATTCTAAGATTCTGTTAAATGAAATAGTTCTGCTGGGTTTCCCTTATTATCTTGAACCTGATCCCAGAAATAAACCATTGTAATTTGTTCAAACCATAAACCTGGTTAGTTCGCAATTTGTAGGACGTGGATGTGCAGTGGCTAATATTTCCTCACAAACAAAGTATAAAATATTAATAGTTACAGACCGTGACATATGGTCTTTACAGAAATGCTAAACGTGACAGAATTTAAGAGCTGGATGAGTACAAAAATTTTCCCTTGGGGCATTACGATTCTAGCTGGAAGTCAGTGGGTACTATACCTACAGAAGAATTATGGAGAAAAATAAAGGAAATTAACTAGAATATCATACAATCACGCTCTGCAGATTAGTTCAAAGGGACCAACTCTAAGTGAAATTGCCAACACAATATTCTAGAGAAATGCCACTACTTGATAAATCTCTGTAAATATGATTTGTGGAAAACAAGTCTAGAACTTGGAAAGTTATAGAGAGGGGTATGTTTATTGAGCGCTGGCATCACAAGGGGATAATTCCTCCAAAATCCATGTGCACCAATCTTGCTATTAGGCTTTTGTTATATACACTGAAGTTTTACATATTCATTAGATTTTGCAATACGCCTATACATGTGCATCACCTACTCCCACTTTGTAGTAAAATCAGTCCCAAGAAGTCATTTTCATTATCTCCTCCCTCCTGCGCTTGCATAGTGTCTCCTGGTGGTGGTCATGGGGATCATGGGGATGAAGTAAAAATGAAGCAAAGGTCTTTCTCTGGGTAAACTTTTCACCTCTTCTTCTCCAGGCAGTAGCATTTCTTCAGTCTTCAGCCAAGCTGACAACGTTCTGTTCCTTATCTCAGTGTTGCTATAGTTATCAGTTTAGCACATATATTTGCCTCATAAGATGATGACTACCTAAACAATTTTTAGCTTCTATTAAACAAGCATTCTGTGTTAGCTTCCATCAGGTAAATTACTAGCAGGCGTTTTACATTAATCCTATATTAACATCAAATAAAGTGTCTCCTTTTTCTGATTTAAACTTGTATTTAAATAAATACAAGGCAGTGGTAGGCAGTGATGAAAAAACAGTGATATCTAGACTTGCATGAAGTCAAGGACTAGCCTCTGACTTCAAGCATACAGCTTAGATTTGGGCTTTTTGTCTAGGAATTTAAGAACAAAAAGTCTTCCTGTTTTTCCCCTGCACTTCTTTCAGCTCTGCCTCCTGGAAGTTAGATTTGGCATTCCACTTTTAGCTCAAATATTAATGACTGAAGAAATAATAGCTTCTAAGGTGATAACCTTAAGTAGCTATGTGCAAACATTGCTATTATGGACCTCAATACACTGAACATAGCTTTTTATCTGACAAATTTTGAAGTACAAAAATTTTGCTGGACTGCAGCTTAATCTAAAAAGACCTTGGAAAAAACCAAACACTAGAATGAGGTAAAAAAATATTATGAGGATCTCTTTTGTTTTCAGCCACTGTTTCCAAAATTAATGCCTTCATTTCTGGAGCCCAGGCAGCTACAGGGCAAGCCTGTGCTGGAGAAGTGTTACTCATCCTCAAAGCAAGATAATAACCAAATGGAGTAACCAACTTGACAGAGGGAGATTTCGAGTTGTTTCTTGTCCTGTTGTGCTAATGGTAAGAGTGATATGTTGAAAATATTGAAGATGGATTCCTATTTCCTGCTGACTTCAGAAGCCATCAGGGCTCAAACATTGTGCCAGTGGCTCCCAGGAGGTTGCAATTGGCACATTTAGCCTCCAGCTACAGCATTTCTTGGTTGCCTGCTGTATTAATTTTCAGTACTGTTTTGATAAGTAGTTGATTCCATGTTGAGTCAAAATGTTAAGATAAGAAGTCAATTCATTAACTTCACCTCCCCCTATGAGGGCCAAGAGGGATGAAATATGATCTAGCTTCTGTGGGAGCATATTTTTTCTGAGGAAGCATGTTCTTGTTTAGTTTTGGGAAACAGGAAAGGGGAGATCAAAGGAAAGAAAACATCCAAGCAAGAAAAAAGCTTTTTTTTTTCCTCCACTTTTTTCTCAGTGTTATTAATCCCGGTGCATTTTCATCACAGATTATGCAAATTTATTGCTGGAGGCAGTGCTTTCAGCCTGAATGCTATTCATGGATTTTTTTCCCCAGACCTGTACATCACAATATCAAGAATTTGAATTGTGCCACCTGTAAACCAGGGCATTTATAAGTTATCTTGTGACCAGTGTGTTAGGAAAGTTTTGGAGGTAAGTGCTACTCAGTCACAGCTGGTTTTCTTGAATCTACAGACTTGTTAGATTGACCACATGTGTGATTAGATGTGCTAGCTAAAGCAGTGTGAAAATTGCATCCTGGCAATATTGGTTGAAACCAATATAAAAATCAAGCTCAACTGTTGATGGAAATCTGGTTTTGAGTCCATGGTGGAGAGACTGTTAGTGTTTTAAATTATTGTATGCAAGTGCTTGTGGCAGTAATTCTGAGAAGACTGATGCTAGGAACAAAAGCTTTGGCATGTGACTTTATCATCAGAAGTAACCAAATTATGTTTTCCTGTGCATTGCCAGAGTTCTTATAAATACCAGCTGTGTTAGATGATCACAGTTTTGCCTTTCTGTCCATAGGTGTAATATGTACACCTGTGGTAGGAGCACACACATTTGCATGCCTACTTTACAGGTAAATTCCAAGTACCCAAGGAAATTAAGTAATCATAACTGTGAAGAATATCTTAGCAATGAACTTTTCACCCAACTCCAACAAAGAGAAAGCAGAGCTCAGTGAGCAGACTGCAACAAAACTTGTCCAAAATTGAAAAATATGTGGATGTGCATGAGCATGTCATGTAATCATGACCTGTGTGCATGCACCTTATTATTTTGGCATGAAGTGACCACTTACCATTGAATTAACTAGAGAGAAAAGATAGAAATCTCAACATCTACTGAGATTTGGTGCAGGGTTTTCTTCTCTTCAAACTATATTTCCAAAATAAGCAACTATGGATATATATACAAATGTATCTATATTTTGGTCAGTCTTTTTAGAGGTTTTTGTTTACTGTATGAGAGATTAAATTGGGAAAGGGGAACTTGTAAAGAAATTTCACACTGATTACGACCTGCACACATCTATAATTACAACAAAATATTTCTCACATGCTGATTTAGAATGTGTCAGACTATGGTCCTCTTTCAAATAATTTCTCATCTCTGATACCAAAATGACTCCTGAAGATGGTCAGGAATTGTTTTCATAGTTACCTTCTGTAGAGATATTTTCAGATGTGATTATCTTTGGTCAGTGGAAGGTTAAAGTTGCAAGAACCCTTTTGGTCTTAAAAAGGTTGCTCTCTAATAATTGCATTATTTACAGATGTACATTTTCTGAATAGAATTGATCATTTATATCAGTAGAAGATTTTACTAGTTCAGATTGCTGATATATTTAGATTTTTTTTTTTTTTTTTTTTTTTGAGAACATGTTGCAGGGTGGGGTACGATGCAAATACTGAAACTATTGAAGTCTCAAATTTAGTATAGTTCACATTTGGCTATTCTGTGTCTATTGAACAACGGCTTGATCTTTGCATTTGATCCTTTTTTCTAGAATTCTTCTCTCCATCTGTTGTTTGTGACCTGCTTCTTTCACTTAAATTTCACAATTCACTTTTCCTTGGAGTTTCTGAGATGTGTTTGCTGAGTATTGTCAACACACCACTCCACTCCTGTTGTACATCTTCACTCCTCAGGACTGCAGTTGTGTTCTGAACTCTCTTTTGTTAAAATTTGATTTGTATCATTGGTTTTACACCACTGTTTCTAACTCTTGTAGAAATCTTTGTGTGTGAAATTATTCTAAAATAATTACAGCAGTTTCAGCAGCATTAAATTCCCCACTCCACCCTCCCAAAAAAACACAACAAACCAAACTAAAACCAAGCAAACTGAAAGCAGTATTTCACTGTTGTCTCAGTGTTACGTCACTGTTACAAGGTCTCAAGATTCATCTGAAGCAAGTAACAGTGGTGGAAACTCTTGGATTGATTTTTCCTGGGGTTGCAGCATGCTTGATGAAAATTCTAGTTCTATTTACTGAGTTCAACTCTTCTCTATAAAGTTCACTCAGTAGAATTGCATGGCTTTGACCTTAAAACTTCTCAGTTAGTATGGAAAGAAGGGAATTCCTGCAAATACCTTTCCAAAGGTAATACCTTTCCAAACAAAATTTGAAGTAGCACTGAAACTGGCTATTCAGCTGGTTTGGATTATTTTGTTTCATTTTCTTTCTCTGCTATGTGGGTCAAATATATGATTAGCCTAGCCCAGCCTGTGCCAACAGCAACAGGCAATGCTGTTTGGGGAAAGCATACCAGCTGGGCTGCTTTCTGCTCTCCCATCTCATTCTACCTTGCTGCCCATCTCCCCCTGTTGTAATGATCCTATTGGAGATACTGGGGATACGGTAGAGACAAAACAGTATAAATGACAGATGCAGCTGTATAGTGCTCATTCAAAGATTTTCCTGCTTTGTAGTAGAAAACCATTAGTTTTTAAAAACAAAGTGATGCAAAACAGTACTTCCGTTCACCCCTGCAGCCTATTACTTCTTATGTATGCACTTTTCTTCTTTAGCTGAACATGTTGCTCTGACTTTGTAGCAAAAAAAAAAAAAACAACCTACCCCTTCTGGTTAGTCCTTGCAGAAAATATTCCTGTAAAACAACTTGTACAGAATCAATTCAAGAACAGAAATAAGAGACTTACCTAGGTCAGATTCCTGGGGAAAAAAAAAAACAAACCAAAACAAAATCTGCTTCAAAATTTCAAGATTCCCAGGTTGTGCTAGGAAAGTTCCAGAAAACTACATTTTTGTGCATTTGGCCACGACCCAAATTCTTGAGAGGCTGAGCAGTAAGGCTTCTGAATTGCACTGCAACCCTATGGAGTACTGGAGCAGTCATTGGTCAAGAGGGAGAGAGGAGGGCCCTACAGTTACATCCGTAGAGAACTGCATCTGCTTTAGTTTCAAAAGATGCTTGGAGTAAATGGAAAGAAGTGTCAGGTTCCCAGGACTTCAGAGACTTGTGGCCCCTCTAGTGCCAATGAAAAAAACCCAAAAGAAGAAGAAATTTTTCTGGAAGACTTCTGCATGCTCAGGTCAGAGAAGAAAGATCATTTTCCTCCTAAGTAAATGTTTATGTTTAGTCAGTGACCTTTCCCCTGTATTACCTTCCAAACTAAAGGGGAAATGTACCTCTTTTATCAGCTGTCCTAAACCTGCAACTAATGACATGGAGATTTAAGCTCCAACACTCTCTCAAGTGTACCTGTAACACAGGCATACAGAGAACCTTCATGTTATCTCTTTAGGCAGCCTGCATAAAGATCTTCATGGTATCAGAAACTCAAATATATCTCTAGAATATATTACACTTAAAAAAAGAAAAAAAAAAAAAGGCAAAGGGAAGACAAATGTTGCCTCTTTTAGTGTCTTTGCTTTGTGTTTTGTAATCTGTCATCTAACACATGCATGGGTGAATTTCTTCTCAATGGAATACATTTAAAGTACCTTGCACTTTTTTTGGGTGTGTAGTAATATGTAATCTTGCTTCTTGAAAAGTTATTTGTAGGAGTGAATGTGTATATCTTCTTGGAATTGGAAGCTACTGCTTTAAAGTTCATTAAAAGCTTTTTTTTTTTTTTTTTTTTTTTTTTTGTCTTCTCTAACATGTGTGGTGAGAAGTTTAATCTTGAACTGTTTTTACACAAGATGGAGCTTTGTATTAGGACGGAGACAGTAGGTGGTGCCTAGAAGATTGCAAAGTGTTTATTCATTTGTCACTGTCCTCTAGAGTGCATTTACAACTGTGTACAATTGAGACAGAAAATATTGCACAGTCAGTGCTATGTTGTAGAATTGGAATTTGTTTGTGCATCCTGGTATCTGGAAGTGCATCCTATTTACACCTATGATACCTTGACAGAGGTCACTGATCTCACCTTGACATCTTCTCACTGAATTCAGAATAGTTGCATCCCAGAAAGATGTGGGATATATCCATTCTCCTCTAAAAGTGTGTTGTTGATAGCCTACTGTTCTCTGTACTCTCCCTGTGCACTGTGCTGAGTTTTTTCATTTCATGCATCATCATTCACAGCTTGCTGGAGTAATTCCATAAAGTCAGTACATATCTTTAATACACACGAAGAGAAGAGGGAACGTTTTTTTTTTTCTGTTGTTTTTTAAAGCTGGACACATTTGCATAGACTTAATTTTCTTTTTCATCTCCTGGTGAAGTCTGTTGAACAGGGTCAACCCAACCTCTAGTTGTTTCAGAATATTTGTAAGCTTGGATTCTATTATTAATTTGTTACAGTGTTTGGTTTTGTGTATTGGTTTTATCACTTCAGTTAATATGGAAAAGAGTCCTGATTTAAAAGGAAAGAAGTGTTGTGTAGTGTAGGTGAAATCACCTTTCTGGTGCCTCACCTGTCAGAGTTAAAGCATTTACATAATTACTTCTGGTATAAATGCCCTCTTGGCTCTGATCTAGATGTGCAGATGGACTTCAAAATTCACATTCTGCTCCATAGCCTTGTTTATTAATGCATGACTAGGAGTGAGGTTTGTTATCTAAGAGTTTTAGAGTGTGTGAGTCCTCAGCTGGTGAGGAGAGACAGTGTCAGCGATGTGGGAAACATGCTCTGTGAGCTTGAATTGGTTAGGCCTTTTAGTATGCTGTATAGTTTAAAATGTTAAAATTAACCTAAAATCTATGAGGCAATTTAAAGTTGGCTTTTTTAATCCTTGTGGTGGGAAATGTAAGATCTGGTTCCTGTAGTCAAGGTATGCTGGATGCTGCACATGCATCAGGCTGTAGCTGCAAACCTTTAGTAGCTCATGTTGAACTGAGGGTGTCCCATTACTGATTTTTCCTTTCTGTTCCTTCCTCAGTCTCTGGCTGCTTGTTCATGTTTTTGTTATTCAATCAGACATGGAGCCATGTGGAGAACAGGGAATGAATGAAGAAATAGCATGCCATGGAAAGAATGGCAAACAAAAAGTGACTCCTTGAACTGCCTGTGTGTCTGCCTGTTTCTGATACCTCAGTACTGCTGATTGGAAGATTTGGATATTTAGTTACCAATGAATACTCAGAAACAGAGACACACTTTTCATTCTATATGTATGCAAGGATATGCATCCACTCCTATAAAAGCTAGCTGAAAACTATAAGGAACTTTTTCTAGAACAGAAAGTGTCAGGGTTGAACTGTAGCTGAACTGTGTGATCTGTAGGCTGACAATAAACATGGGATTTAGTCAGTGTTTAAAAATACATGTGTTTATGAGAGAAAACAACAGGCAGTTCTGAAAGGCAGATAGAGGGAGCCAGCATCAGTGTTGTATTTCAGAACAAAATGGAAAAGAAGGTTGCTGTTTTGTGGGTCATTGCTCACTTACTTCAAGAGGAACAGTATTAAGCAAAAGCCTACTCCTTTGAGTTTTCCTTTGTCAAAAGAAAAAAAAAAAAACTGATACATTCTATATGAATAAATACATCAGCATTCCAAGATAAGATTGGTGCTTCTGATTGGCTGTGTGAAAAAAAACCCTGTTGTTTGGATTTTGGGTTTTTCTTATGTTTCCAAAAGTGAGATGTTATTTTTTAGAAACAATATTTCATACATTCAGCTTTTTGAAGTTAAACCAGATGCAGTGGTTAATATTGCTCACTTAGGCTAGATATGATTACTTGTGGCAGCTGAGCCCTGGTTTCTCTAAGTCATGTATTTTCTGTAGATTTTTTTTTTTTTAGAATTTTTTTTTTTTTTTTTTTTTTTTTTTTTTTTTTTTTTAGAAAATTACTGCTCCATGGCTTTGAGACTGCATCCAAAAAGATAATATGTCATCTAAAGTAAGCTGTTATTCCACATGTATATCTACGTAGGTTTCTAGGAAGTTATTAATAAGTACATGCATTTGCAGCACCTAGCATATCTCCCAGTATAAGCAAATATTTGCTGCATATGCATCAAGCAAATGCTCTGAGGATTTGTAAATCCCTGGGTGGTGAGGTTTGTTACAGGTCACGTAGCAGCTCACAGTGTTGTGAACTTTGGCAGGAAAAGTTCTTTACTCAAAAATGAAATCTGCACTGGACTACATAGCAAGTACAGGCAGCACTACAAATGAGTATTTGAGGGTGCATCAACCCCTGTGTGCTGTTCAGGTTGTGGCTAAGGTGATGTGTAGCTGATGAGAAGTCGCACAGTACTTGCACAAGTGTGACCTGCATGACTTTTGTCTGTCACATCACATGAAAAGTGATCATTCTATATCAAGAAACCTTCCGTGTTCTTTGAGCTTTTATAAATAATATATCTGTAGGTCTACTGGTATCTTGATAGAAAAGAGGATGTCCATGTTTTTAACTGAGGGAGTTTAGTCTCAGCCTTTTTTCTAACTTCAGCTCAAGTGTAAAAGGAAATGTGAGTATGTTGGGGTTTTTTTTGCCATTTCTGATTGTATCCTGTGCATTAACTTTCTGAGCTATCCACAAATGTTTTTCTAAGAGAAGAAATTAAATCCTTGTTTTCCAGTTTCAGCAATATTGCCTGACTAATGTGCCATGCACAGGATGGACTCTACTCACTTCAGCAGCACAACACTGCAAGAAATGATGATGTACTGATTTGGATGCTTTGTGAGGAGCTTGGTGGTTTATGCTGTAAAGTAGTCTGAGGAAGTGTTAAAGAGAAACAAGAGCAGTATACTAAGAATTTTAGTTCAAAGCATTAACAGTTCTCTATCTAGGCCCACAGCTAAAAAGAAACTGACTTGTGTGTGGCAGGGTACTGCTAACAAAGGTGATGAGTCCAGAGTAAGGATATCTGTGCCGAGGCAGTGCTGTACAAAGAGGCAGTAGTATGTGGCCATTGAAAGTAACAAGGTATCTTTAAGAAAGCTACAGTTCAACCTGTAGCTGCTGGACTTCCTAAATTTTCAGCGTCTGCCAGTTTGTTTATGTGGACAGTGCTGATGGAGAAGTTTAGGTATTAATTCTTCCTGGGTTTTTTTCTCTTTTGTAAGATGATTTGAACTATGCTGTGGTCAGCGTTTGAGAAGGAGTGAGAATGTGTGGCATGGTATCTTGCCAGGGAAACTGAGTTGGAATGCTACCATTCTTTGCCTATGAGCAGCCTCCCAGACTATCACTTTTCAGCTTTAGCCAGTACCAGGATCCTGATTTCTGTAGGTATAGTTGAAACCAGCTTGTCTGGGAAGTGATGATGACTTCATTTCCTAAAGATTGCAAATGGATAGAAGTATTGCTTATACAATATGTTTATTTAGGCCACCATAGCTGAGGTCAGGAGTACCTGCCAGAAACTTTGAGAAATGAAATATGCTTTGCCTCCTCAGAAGATGAGCTTTTTCCATAAAAATACCATCCTGTGGCTGGAAACTGTACTTGAATTTATTCTGAAACTCAGAGATCATCTTTTTAGTGGTAGTAGGAAGCTTATAAAATTACAATAAGAAAATGTGGTTTTAAATTTTTTATTGTATTTCACTAGTTCAGACTCAAAGGTTCCAAAATTAGTTCTGTAACACTGTCTTCAATAGCTAGAACTTTATTTTGTTAACTAAGTTTCAGCACTGAACAGTCATGACACAATTTGATTTTTAGTTTCCATGGAAAAAAAAAAAGAAGTAGTAAAATATTTGTGTAACATTTTAAACAGTGAAAAGATCTCATTTGTTCTACTTTCAAGGATGATCAGTTTGTGTTAGTAGGCATAGGATCAAGCTCAAGGAAGTGAAACCAAGTACTGTAGTTAAATTACTGTGAGAAATTACCCCTCTCTAAATGTTCCTTCTCTCTCTCTTTTTTTTTTTTTTTTTTTTTTTGTACATAGTTTTTCTCAAGTGTGAACATGAATAAAATATAAAATCATCATTTAATACTTTCAAAGGAATACACAGTAAAAATCTGTAAAAGAACTTAATCGTTACTCTGTAACAGAAACAATTTAATAAGTTTATTGTCAGTTATAATGAGACAAACACGCAAAACTAAATAGATGAAACCTTGAAGTCCAAATTCGAATCATAACACCAGCATAAATCTACAGTAAATTCACTGAACACCAGCATCACTGAAAATAGATTGGAGTGTCAAAGAACACAAAATGCTGTGTTCTTCTTATGAATTTAACACAGCTGCATTCACATAATATTGTAAAGATAATTGTCCAACCCTAGGTTAACACATTATTTTGGTCTGTATCAATTAACAGAGAAGGGCTTTTGAGCCACTTGGACGTACACTGTATTTTAAGTTTGCAAGGAATTTAGGAAGTATTAAATCAAAGATAACATCACACATAAGTCATTAGAGTGACAACTTCTATATTCTTACATATTTGGTTTAGCAGCATGGTTGACTGTTGCCAAGTACACAAACAACTCTCATGATTCAAGTGGTAGCTACAGCCCTTTTCCTCCTTGGCTTCTTGGATGCAAGGGCAGCTGCTTCCCCCAAAAGTAACTGGCACTCCCAGATTAAAATTTGACAAATCACTCAGGTGTCAAAACAAGCAGCATAAATTTAGAGTAAATATGTCACATTTGTAAAATTCACCTGCTGTATTTTATGGGTAAGAGCAATTGAAGAGAAACTGTCTTTGCATTCATAACAGTGCAGTTGTCAGAGGCCTAGTAAGACAGTAGTATTTTGATGAAAATTCCTTGTCATAAACCTTTTCTACAGTGTTATCAGTGGTTTTCAACACTGAGTGGTAATAAGAAATCTTGTTATCATAATGGCACAATGATACAAATACTATTGTGTTCAGAATATGTCATAAATTATTGTCACATCTTATGAAAAAGAACATATTTGTATAATTTTAACATATCATTAGGATACCAGATGTACCCTAATTCTTGCTTTTATTATGGTAAGATAGTAACAGGTAAAGAAATTGCTACATCAGTTAAATTTTAGCATCTGATCTAGTGATGTGAAGACATTAGGTCCACACACCTTGCATTGAAAAGGTGAACTGCTGTTGCAAAGTCAGGATGAAACCAGTGCTGGGCAATCCTTTTGTGATTTTGGAGAATATCTCTTTCAAGCCAGTATGTGTTTTACTACAGAAGCTTTCCAAAATTCCAACAGTGGGTCTCTGGGCATTTAAGAGTTTTAATTTTCCTCTCCTTTAACTTTTCAATGGAAACCAAGTTGAAGTGCAAAAGCATACTGTAGATCTTCCCTCACTCTTCCTTATACTTCATGTTCTTTGAATAGAAAAAAATCTTAATGCAGACCAGACATGTAAACTGAAAACTCACTTATTTTCCTTCTTTCTTTTCCCAGGAGACATGGGAAAATCAAAACAAAAATATCCTACCTTGATTTTTTTTTCATTTCCAATACAAGGATCATCTCCAAAGTAATATATAATGTTAAAAATGGATAATGTACATTGGGAAGTGTGGAAGTCTTCTTCAGCCTTGGCTATGTGTTTATCCATTTTCTCCCACTATCTGTCTTTCCAGTGGATCCCAGCCACAGCCTGTCAGATGCCCATGTCTCTGCCTCAGCTGACACCAGGCTGTGGATTGTCACCCACTGACCCCCAGGGGCTGCCAGTCCTTTCACAACTCTGGTACTCACACAGCTGAAGCTACAGCCAAGAAGGCCATGAGCACAGGGCCATTGGACAGAGGAAAAGAAACCCTAGCCAGCTCTGGCCAACAGATTTCCTAGGGCCCTTTTCCCCAGGACAGTGCAAAACTATGGTCTTCTATTGGAAATGACAAAAAGCCTATTTCCAGGGGTACAATAATTGTGCTTACATTGGATTTGAGAGTTGACATTTTCTCAGCACCATGTTCAGGGTTATGGATTTTGTTTACATACCTAAATTTCATCCCCTGTTTTATAGTTATATTTATGCCTGCATCAGGGTAGGGCCAATCCCAAGCACAATTACAAGATGAATACAGACTGAGAGTGGACTGAGAGTAGCCCTTAAGAGGGGGACTTGGGGGTGTTGATTGGAGAGAAGTTCAACATGTGCTGACAGTGCACTCATGCAACCCAGAAGGCCAACGATATCCTAAGATACATCAAGATGAGCATGGCCAGCTGATCAAGAAAGGTGATTCTCCCCCTCTACTACGCACTTGTGAGACACTGCCTTGAATATTGCATCCAGTTCTGGCTCCATAAGAAGGGCACAGATCTGTTGGATTCAGTCCAGAGGAGGGCCACAGAGATAATCCAGGGGCTGGAGCACCTCTGCTGTGAGGATAGGTTGAGGGAGCTGGGATTGTTCAGCCTGGTGAAGAGAAGACTTGGGTGGGGGGGGCGGGGAAGAGGAACCTTATATTTGCCTTCCAATACCTAAAGAAAACCTACAGGGAGGCTGGAGAGGGACTTCTTAGAAGAATGTCCAGTGATAGAAAGAGGGGAAATGGTTTTAAATGAAGGAGGATAAGTTTAGACTATATCTTAGGAAGAAGTTCTTCAGTATGAAGTTGTTGAGTCTGGAATAGATCGCCCAGAGAAGCTGTGGATGCCCCCTCCCTGAAGGTGTTCAAGGCCAGGCTGCATGAGTCTTTGAGCAACCCAGTCTGGTTGAGAGGCATCCCTGCACATGGCAGGGAAGTTGCAGTGGATGATCTCTAATGTCCCTTCCAACCTAAGCCATTCTATGCTTATTAGATCTAGTCCATAACATCTCTGTCCTGCCCGGAAGTCAAGGGACAAAAAAAGCATGTGTTTGTACTAAAGAGAATATAAGCACCATATGATGTAAAGCATTCAGATAATTTTTAAAAATAGTTACAGAGGAAGATGGATATTTCTTAGAAATCATAGTTTGATGGTGAACATGTGACAGCACAGTTAGAACTAACAATATTGACTTAGTGGTTATGTTGGTGTTCAGCATGAAGTCCAGTTCTGATTTGATGGAACTCAGTCTTGCAGTATTAGTAATGTTGGCATTTGGTATGCTATACCTGTAATAGCATGCCCAGAAAATTCAGTATAAACTTAGTATGATATTTTCTAGGGTGGTACTGAATAGAAATTAACAGTTTGTGAAAGCTCTTTGCAGAGTTTAATCAAAAGAGTAGAAGCTTCATGGGACAATAAGTCAAGTTTCAGGAGGTGTGTTCCAGTTAGACTTTGGAAATATGATTGGTTTTGATTCATGTGGGAACTGCAAATAGGAGCTCCTGGAGCAAGGGCTTGGTAACAGTCTTAGACCAAACTATTGTTATTCTCTCCAGGAATTCAGTATGCTAAATTTAGTTTACTAATAATTTCATATTACAACTTTGGAAATTTGTTTTTAAAAATATGCTCTCTTACCCTTAAATAAAAATGTAATTTGTGTTTAATGAAGATCTGTACAAACATAGGTGCCAATTAAGAGTATTTTTCTTTTACTGGAAAGATAGATTTTTAAAAATCAAAGTTGAGTCAAATCTCTGACACCTAAATTATATAAATTTATTCTGTGTGTTTTATATTAAAATTCTTTTATATTTCTTGACTATAAGTTAAAAATAATCTAGTGAGATGCTAATTTTTCACTTTTTCAGTCACTGTTTGGCTTTGTTATTTCTTGTGTACTAATGCTTGTGTTCCCTGGTGCAGATTTTTTACTTGACCTTCATTTAAACTCAAGTTTTTTTGAATGAAGATTAATGAAGGTTAAAAATATTTGACCTCTATCTGCAGACTGAAGGATGAAGAAAAAAAATGATAGTGGGTTTTGTTCGTTTTGTTTTGCTTTTTCACAGAGAAATGTCACAGATACATAAATGTATTTTTTGTCCTGAAGTAGATCATTATATCATTTGGTGTCACCTCAAATAGATGTTCATCTAGCATATTGGAGCCTTCCATAATGAGGTGAATTAATCAAAGCATATTTCTGGCTGTTGATCTTTAGGAAATTCATGGTAAACAGCTGTTTTGTTTTCAGAAACAAGAAAACTGTACAAAAATACAATGTTTTTGGTACACTTGGAACTCAAATTTAAATTCTCTGAATTTAGTCCACTCAGAGTTTAGATTTAGAGATTTCTCTCTGCTTTTAGGTTATAAATGCTGATTGAAATCCTGAAATTATGGAAGAAGAGGTGAAAGTGGACTTATGTATGTGATTTAAAATGTAGTCATAACAGTATTATGAATGTTCTGCTTCAGAAACACATTTCCATTTTTCATAGACATGTACTGTAGATTTTTCACAAACTTAGGATAGAATTAGGTACTTAAAAATCAAGCTAGGGACATAACAAGGAGATTCCAACTAAACCAAATTATATTGTAAAGAAAGAACCAACAGTTCATGTTTCAGTAATACTTTAAGTAGGAATGGTCTTCACACTATGCTTGAAAGTCAATATATTGGCACCTTTTCACTATCTTGAAAACATCATTGTATGATGTTTGACCTGTTTGATTGTATGACCTCCTGGAAGTCTAAAATGGATTAATACATGCTGGAGTCTGGCATTCATAGAGGAGATTTGGTAGAAATAACTTTAATTTTTTTGGTTTCATAACTTCAGAATGTGTTGATATACAGTTTATGAGATAAGTTTGGCAATCCTCTGGAATATTAACACTTTATGTTGATATACTGGTGGTTTGGGAGGTTTTATTTGTTTACTTGTTTTTGTAATTTCTCTTATTAATTTTGTAATAATTCTCAGTCATCCTGCAGTATCGATCTAATGAGTATAACAATATTTATGTATAATGAAATTTTTAGCTCCTGTTAACTTGGAAAAAAAAATTTATAGTGCTATAAATAGTAGGTACAGCCCCTAATGACCTCATTTAGAAGAAAATTATCCTACATTTTAAATCAAATAATTTTATTGTAGAGCTTAAGAAAAGTTGCAACCTTCTTTCTGTGCTGGGTTTTGTAAAATTGAAGTAATTCTGTTAAGAGCATTGTCTCCTGTACGACTGCTTAATAACTGAATTACATCTCTCTGCTATAATACATGGGTTTTGTATCTTCAGGCAATATAACTGATTCATCCACCTTAGCAACTACACTTTCTCTATATGTAAGGGAATTAAGGTATGACTTTAACTATACCAAAAGGAAAATAAGTGAAAATTATTTCTTAGTAGAAGTTGGCTTTGTTGTACTTGCTAGAATGCTTACTTAGAAAGTCTTAAGGTATTTACATTCAAAGGTCGAACTTTTTCAAGAGAAATTTTATATCATGGTAATTTTCAGAAAAGAGTCTTCAAAGATATGTAGGTTCTTTGTGCTGACTTTTTGGAATGCTTTCTTGGATATTTCAGGACTGCCATGGTATTGCATTAGAGAAGAGGCTCTCTTAAGATAAACTGGAATGATCTCTTTCAGATTGCTAAGACAGATCAGCAGTTTAAAGCATGGGAAATGAACTGGGGAGATAAAATGCTTGACAGTGTGGTTTACATATTGCAGCAGCAGCACTTTTTATACATGGGTTGTTGCACTCTGCCTTGACTGGTCCTTCTCATGGGCCTTGGAGTGCATCTTGGAAAGAACATGTTCTTTAGAACACCTTCCAAAGTGGCAGTGACACTGTCCCTGTACAGTATCTGCCAGTATGATCAATCCAGACCTCTCTGCATGGCATGGATGAGCTGCAAGTCCAGGAGATGACTTCCTGTTTGACTTAACACTTTATTTAGAGAAAGATGAAGTGCAGCTGACTGCAAGGTAAAGTATTTAATTTAACTAATCCCAGACAGGTTTTTATTCAACACTCTGAAGTTGTTTAAAATATAATTTATCACAAATGAAAGTTTTGGAAGAAAAAATAGTGAACATGCTCTGAACACAATCCAAAACCTTTGCCTTAATATAGACCTCGAATTAATTAACTCTGGTTGCTTAATTTTAAATAGATTACCATGTAAAACCTAACTGCTCGAAAATTTGTCTTTTAAAGGAGTAAATTTCTTTTTATTTTTCCTATTTCACAGCCACTGCAGCTCAGTAGCTTCCTCTCTGAGTCAGGTTACCTCCTCAGCTGCATCCATTAAAAAGTATTAGATTCATTAGCAGAATATGAAAACAATCAAGGCAGCGATGTTGATATGTTGTGGCACCATTTCTAAGTTGAAATCTTTTGGGGTTAGGGCTGTTATGTTTTGTATACACACTTCTGTTGAAAATCTGTTTCCTGATTAAAAAAACAACAGCAAAAAAGTCGAACCCAGGATTTGAAACAATAAACATTGCATCATCTAGACAGAAGCAGCTGGGAATTTTTTGAATTCCATTTACTTCATTTTAACTGAGCTATTTGAAAATATACATAAAAGTAATCTTTCCTGCTGTTAGATGCATGGGACTCTTCCTGCATTTGTTGCATGCCTTTTTGTGTGTGGGGGGGAGCAACCCCTAAAGCCCTGAGACCTGTAAGTGTGTGCAAAAGCTGCTCAGTGAGAAGACAGACCATAGGCTGCCCTTATCAGCAGCATGCAACTGGATTTTGAATGGCAGTAATTGCTAAATGTAAGATACGTGTTCGACCTGGTTAATAAAAACACATACAAAATGTGTAAGTAATAGCTACATAGTGTTCAGCTAAGCATAGAGGCATACAGAATTTTTCTTTAGTGCAAGAGAAAATTTCCAGAGGTTTCAGTTCTGAAAACTATTCCATGAGAAATGTAAAGGAAGAACTTTTATAAAGTATTTCAAGGAGACAATGTTCAAAACATTATTTTTTTATGTTATTGTAAGTTGTGTTTTATGTACTCAATTTCCTTCAAGATTTATGTACATCTATAAAAAGTCAATATTTTCTGGATATTTTATTCCAGTTACAGGGAGAAGACAGGACAATTTGAGCCTATACTGTTCCAATGATACATTTCTAGAGGAGAAGTAGCAAGTCTTCCTGCTGAGACATGATTTACAAGGTAAATAGCAAATGCCAAAGTTTAAGTAATTGTTTTCCCTTGTTTGGTGCTTAAGGGAAGAAGTAGGGTTACTCCCATGTTTAAGTTGGGCAAAGTAATGCCATTCTTACACTTTATCATTCTGTGCAAGTGGTTCAGTTCTCCAATATAAGCTTCTTGGTAACTGTTTCAGGCATGAGGCCCTTTTTAGACAAGGGAAATCTTGTCTAAAATTTTAAAATTTTTTATTTAAGTTAAGTTTGTCATCAGAAAAATAACTGTGTCCTAAAGAAAACTTTTCCAGACTAGATGACCATATAAAATGCAAGTTAAGTGGTACATACTCAATGACTGCAATATCACAAGCAAAGCTATTGACATGAAAATACTAATATTGAATATTATCTGTAATTATGTAGGCTCCAAAAGTAGCAGAGAATCTGTAGTAAATTTCTGTAGTGAAATGAGGCAACCAGGTGCCACTAATTGCCAGGTAGTGGGCATGAGCTTGTGTTAAGCCCACCTGTGCCTGATTAGGACCGGCCCCTACTGCACATGAGCAGGATTAGGGGGCCAATAAAGCTCACACCTGGGGAAGCCAGAGGGGAGGCTACTTTTGGAGCAGTAGCACCGATTCAGGCTGCTCAGCCCTGAGAGCATCAGACTCAGAGCACTATTTGTGAGTTTCTCCTGGAACACCTGGTTGGACCTTGGAGCATCGTGCCCTAAAAGAGGTTTGTCTTGCTACAAATTTTCTTAAACACAATAGATTGTCAAGTTTTCTTTGTAATGAAAGCTGCTGGCATGGAACTAAGAAAACCAGAATTATTCTGGGCACATTGCATGTGCAGACAAAAATGTAGCATGCTGAGCCAGGGTTGCATGTTTTATTTCTGTCCTTTAGAAAACAGCAGCCCCTGCTTCACCAGCTTGGAGCAACATAGAGAATTATTGCTTTGGGAACACTTCACTTTTGGGCAACATGGGAATAAAAATCTACTGTGAATTTTCAGGAGCAGTAAGAGGGAAATCAAGTAATGAGAGCTTTAAATTAGGTGGCTGGAGATCAAGGCCACAGGTAAGGTGGCATTTAAAAGGAAAGCAAACACATGACTGTGGAGAGTCAGAGCTATGGTATCACTGGGATTACAGAACTGCAATAGCTCCTCTAACTGATCCCTTTGTTAGTGCCCTTTGTTAGATTCAGGGCACTTTAAGGAATCCAGGAAAAATGACAAAGCGGATTGTGCTCTAATGTGTGGAGATAGTGGGTGATGAGCTTGTTGAGATCTTGTGAGTCAAGGTGAGATTTGTAACAAAATATTTCTTCAAATTAAAAGCGCAATTGGGTGTTTTCAGGTAATGATATCCTTATTACCGTTGCCTATGTATGTTCTTGAGACTTGCGTGTATATATTACCATCTAGTGGGAATAGAATTTCCAGGTGCTGTACCATCTGCTTGGGAAATATTGTCCTGTACCTGACTTTTAATTTTGCAAATTAAGAGTAATGCTTAGTATTTGGGGATTGTTTAGAACAGGAAACATGTTTGTAACTAACAATGAGTATCTCTTCTCTCTAGAAAGGAGGGGTTGTTTTATTATGTTTAAATAAAAAATTGTGTTGGAAGGTCAGAGTTTTTCAGTTCTCTTTTCCTACTGCAGATAAAGAGCAGCCTAAATGCTTCTTGTGAATGCACATCAGGAAAATGGTAATCACAAGGGCTTTAGTAAAATTAGTCCCAAACTCTTCAATATTCTGTATTCTGGCTGGGCAGTAGAATTGATTAGAAACGGTAGTGTTTTGTTTACGCATGGTGGTTAGGAATTGCTGGTGCAGGTTTTTATTTTGTATCTTCTGTACTTAGCATTTCTTTCCCCTGAACCCTGTATTTTTTTTATCTATTACAAGAGTACATGTAGCCTCTCAATCGAGATTGGAGCTTGGTTCTATTGAGTACTGCACATGCAAACACTAATTGATTATCCTATCTAAAAAGGCAAGACAAGCCTCATATTCAGGTAATGGTTCTATTCCCAGTTGAATGAGAGTTGCTCTTTTCTGGAATTTCATTCATAGTAGTCTTTTACTTAAGGGTCAAGTAGAGTTACACAAGGGGTGAGGTAACAATTGAACGGAACAGTGACAAAATGAATCAGTTGTTTTAGGGTTACAGGGGAAGCTTGTGGCCAAGCTCAGCACTAAATCCTGATTGCATTTTTAACTAGAAATTTGAATTCCATTGTCATCTTTCCTCTGCATTTGAGTCTGCACTGCTGTGTTGATCTTGAAGGCAATAATCTGCCGGTTTACTCTCTTAGAGTAGCTCTGCTGTGTCCTAGTATGTTTCTCTCAATGTACTTGTGGCTCTATACATAATTAAAATTGGGAGAAACCAGAGATTTAATAAATGAGTGGATTTTTTTCTTCAGCTAGTATTCTAGCTCTCTCTGTATTATACAGGGACCCATAACAGCATTGATATGACTTAAGTTACATATATTCATAAGAATGACCAGATAGTATCTTATCCAGATAACTGGATCCTTATAACTGAAGAAAATACAAGCTTCAGTTGTTTCTGGGAGCACCTTCACTGGATAAGATACTACTGGTCATTCTTATGAATATATGTAACTTAAATCATATCAATGATGATATCAATCATATGGGTCCCTGTATAATACAGAGTGAGCTAGGTGACACAAACAGCTAATTATTTATATCTATTATATATCTCCTTTATTTTAATATGACTTTTCATACCAAAGATAATACAAGACTAAAGTCATGTTCTAATGCAGCTGGTAAACTAATTTCATAAATACTAATACCAAAGTACTGTGAGCACATTTCCATTGAGCCCTTTTCTGCTCCAGAAATGTTTTAAAGGCAGTACAGAATACACAAGTGTAAAAAATATTTATGGAAACTCAAAAAACTGCAAGTTTTGTAGTATTTAGTCATTGCTACTATTTTTAAATCTTGCTTTCTCACTGAGAAGTATGTTCTTTCCAGTGGTTAGTCTGAATAATTTACTGTTTTACAGTCTGAGGGACTACATACTAGGCTAATCTTGAATTTCTTAATCATGCATATTTCAATAGTGCTGCTTGATGTTCGGCTAAATTAAACCCGAGTAAAAGTCTCAAGATGTATTTGATACAGAATAGATAAGCCAGGAGCCCAGTCACATGATGAACATATGCTTCTCAATACATTTAGATCCAGTGAAATGTGATTTTGGTCTTGGCCTTGGTTCATTTGCAAAATAAATTGTGTTTAGAACTCCAGTGGAACCAGAGTGCAGCTAAGCAAACAAAAGATTGTAGTTGCTGACAGTTTTTAAAATATATCCTTAACTGGGAAAACAGTCCAATGACAATGCAGGTTATTAATTGTACAAAATATGCTCTGTTCTTGCAGTACGTTTTTTTTTCAGTGATTTTTCTCTGTGTTACAGAAACATAATATATGGACCTTGTTATAAAAAAATGAATTCTACTAACATTGAACTTCTTACAAATACATTTTTTTAAGCATATTAAAACTCTAAATTGTTAAAACCAATGAGGAGACTGAAGCAAGGAAAAGACTTGCAAAGTCTCAGTGTGAAAAAGGCATTTTTTTCTTTCTAAAAGTATAGCTTTTATTTCTAGTTTGTTAGATTTATGCTGCACAAGAACACTGGAACTATTAATGCCAGATGTGATTGGTTTCTTTTTCCACCTGGAAGTATGCTGACATGTTTCATTTTCTTTAATTATGGCACAATTATTTGCTACTCAAACTATTTCTATTATAAACTGAGTTACCCTCTTGGCCTTTTCTGTTACTAATCTATCTTTTGCCTCTGAAAGTGTGCTTTCCAAAGTCTGAAATACCTAGAATTTATCAGCACTATTATATTTGCAAATCTGCAGAGTGAAATATAACATGGGAATGCCATCATCAATATTAGACATTTAGCCAAATGCCTTTAACCAATACAGCCTTATGATAAAATGTTGAGAGAAGAGCTATATTTCATTAGATAACACAAATTGAATAGTTCAGTGCAGTAAGCTATTGGCAACATTGTGCAGAGATATTTTCAGACACTGCAGCTGTGCTTCTTCCAAATGTGTCTTATCATCTTCTTCCTCTTCCTGTTTGAATTTCCTCACCAGCCCATGCATGGCTGTGGTACTATAAACTTTTTATAAATATAGACTTTAATGGTTCAGATAAAACTCAAACCAATAGAGAGCTTTTATTGTAAATATAAATACAGCTCTAAACTTTTGCCTTGCAAGGAAGGACCACTTGAAGTTTCACCTTTCAAAGTACTTTTTTGCCTTATGTTCCCATTGCTGGCAAAAATTTAATGGACTAATTAATAATTCATAAAATATGTGGCACGATAAAGGGATTTGATTCTGTGTCAGGTTGTTTTAAATATCAAGAAGCTTGGTACTGGTTTTTGAGAAAGTGCAAAAACTACAGTATCAGATCATTTTTATATCTCCTTGGAGGGTTTGTGAAAGTGTATACTGCACCAGAAAGGCTTGTAATGAGATAAGTCCCTGCAGGGAACAAGTAAATAAGCAAGTGTTTTTTCACTGTTTTTCACCAAATGCAGTGATTTGAGCACATTAAGAAAAAGACACATTTAAGTGAATAGGAAGACAGTTGAATATAATTTTAAGTTGACTGGTGTATACATGGCCTAGGTTATATTTTCAGGTAGTGCAAGAACTGTTCCATAAAGCCTGCAAAATAAAAGGATGTGATCTAATATCCAAGGTGCAAAGCTTCCCAGAAACTTTCAGGACTACTGATTACAGAGGATGCTGAGCATATTAACAGCTGGTCATAACCCAAGAGAGTGTACAAACAGACTGACAAAAGTGGAAAAAAAACCCCAAAAGTATCAAACCAAGGAAAAAAAGACAGGCAACTAGGTTTGAATAAAATGACAAAGATGCACTTTAAACCAGTTTAGGTATTGCAATGGAAGAAGAGAACAAGAAGAGAGTCAGTTAAAGCACATCTCACTTAACAGATGACATTAATAGGCTTGGAAATTGTAGAAGTACTAATCTTAAAAAAAAAAAAAGAAACCTGAATTTTATCTCCTCATTTTAGGGAACATGCATGAGCTTTGTCATCTGCTTGCTTGCTTTTATTATAGCACAGCTTCTTTCACCTGAATGGAGCTACACTGTATGTACATCACTGTAAAAAAAAAAATTAAAACACCTACCAACCTAAATTTTTTCAATGAAAAGTAGGACTACTTTCCTTATTAGGAAATTAATGTAGAAATCTTTATAGTTCTGATTTTAAAACTTTTTTTTTCTGATGAGAAGATAGACAGTGAAGTGTATTTTTAAAGGCTTATAGATTTATGACTTTACTAAAGGAATAAGATTGCATCACAGTGTCTGAACTGATTTGGCATGAAATAAAATCTAGGATTTCCTAATAAAATCTTTTCTGTTGTGAGAACAATAATAAAATTACTAAAAATGGCTTTAAAATGATGTTAGAAAACTAGCACTAAATTACAGTGCTGGAATTATTTGAAATGGGCATTTAGTCTAAAATCTTGTCTGCTGCAATGAATATTAGTCATTGTTTGAAGAATTATGCAAAAGAAAATCTCAAGTATATTATGGGATGGGATTAAACATAGCTGCAGTGATGTTTAAGACACTTAAGATCATATAATGTATTTGCATTAGTGGTTTGTCCTTGTTTTTTTACAGTATTACTTAGTATTACTTAGTCTCACTTCTCTAAACATTTGTGACCTAGCGACCCTAAAGCCCCTCAGTATTCCAGAATTTCTAGAGTGACATCAGCTGTGTGTTGCCTTCATTTCTCTGGATGATGATCTCCAGGCATCTTAATTCCAAAATTTAGCCAGAGTAATTGCCCTGATTTCCCCAGCACTGGAATGAGACCAGCAGACCAGCAGGAGCTGATAATCTTTTACTTCAGAGAGGAACAAGACCAGTGTCCTCTTTTGCATAGGCCCCCACAGCACCACAGCCTTCAGAAGATAAATGGAGAAGGAAGGCTGTATCCTCACAGAGAGCTGCAGCTGTCTGTGATCCTGTCAACACTCCCCATCTGAGAGGTTATTAAAGATATAATACATTCAGTGCAAATAGATCTCCTTTGGTCTTGTATATGTAAGTGAGCATCACATGCCTTTGAGGAGCTGTTCAAGAAACTTTTTCTCTCACGTGACTGAAGCTGAATGTAGTGCAGTTCTTCTTCATGACATAGGAAACATGACCAGTACCATGGGAGTGGTATCTCCATATCCTTTAAACCAGATCTTCCATCAGCTTCTGTGTGCAGGGAGGACTATAACATATATGTTTGGAAAAAACCAAAAGTCACTATTAGTAGAGAAGAAAATACTTGCACACCATGAAACTAAAGGGTGAATAAGATGCTGCATGTTATTTCTCATTCCTATACTTTTCAGTGCTATTTATCTTTGCATTTAACCTCAAAACATAGTTTACTTACAAACCTGGGAGAGTAATATGACAGTGGCTTTTCATGGTGGTAGAAGTACTTTCTCTTTGTTTCTGCAGATTGTTTCTGAATTGCAGCCAAAAGCATTTTTTTAAGCATAGTTCTACTTATTACTGGTTCAGATCTTGTCTGAAGTGCTGGCCTAAATAATACTAAATAAGAGAAAGCAGACAGGGCCTTTGTTTAAATTTTTGAATGATCAGTTCCAGTTCATATTAATTAAGTTGAAAAGCATTTAAGAGCTTAATAAGACAAGGGTTTGACCGTAAATGTCTTTTTCATTTGTTTGTGTTATTCAAGACTGTTGTAGTCTGCTGCTTAATGGTCTGTGTCATGCAGGTGTATTATTAGCTCTCATTGACACATTTTACTCAGTTGTCATTAAGGGCATAGAGTTGCATTCCCATAATTTTCATTTCTCAGCATCCCAGACAGTGAGCAAGATCAGTGGCAGGTCTATCAGTCACTTACATTAAGCTGCTCTTTGCAACTCAAGAATTAATGTATTTTCATCTCAGACTGGTCCCTACTCTACGTATGTCAGTGCCACCTGACTGTCTGACTTGCCAAATGAATAAAGGAGTACTCACTCAATTAATGCTGTGAGGTTTTGCACTGGATTACCTGCAATATGTCCACTTTGCTCTTTGGATTTTAATGAAAAATGGCTCTCAAGTACCAAAGAATAAATAACCACAGTTAAATGAGAACAAAGTAAACAAAATTATATTTCAATTATCAAATCAACCATGGTTCTGGACTGAAAATTCAGCAGTCATTGGGAAGGATTGAGGCAGTGAAGCACATTATTTCAGCTTCCAGACTTGTAGTGTGATCACTTGTTCTTTGTGTTAATACAGAAGGGAGAAGGGAAGAAAGCAACCTCTTCTTAGTCACTCTCTTCTTGAATAAGTCTGCACCTGACAGGCATATAGCAAGAAAAATATTAAGTTCCTACTAGCTTTAAGTGGATTAATTTTCATTTGCTGACTAAAGAAAGCTGAAGAACCGTACATGGTGTTAGGACAAGAGCAAGAGTTTAAAACTTGAAGAGGGGAGAATTACATTAGATATTAGAAGACAGTTCTTTACTGTGAGGGTGGTAAGACACTGGCACAGGTTGCCCAGGGAAGTTGTGGCTGCCCGCTCTCTGGAAGTGTTCAAGGCCACGTTGGATGGGGCCTTGAGCAACCTGATCCAGTGGGTGATGTTCCTGCCTATGGCATGGGGCTTGGAACTAGGTGGTCTTTAAGGTCCCTTCAAACCCTAAGCCATTCTATAACCAGGAGTTTCTGAGTAATTTCATTATCTCTTATGACTTATTCAGAAGTATTTATGAATGGTTATTAGGTTGATGCTTTTCTATTCTGATCAATATTGGCATATCTTTTTCTTTTTGTACACATTGTAGTTTATTGAAGAACCTACTACTGCAAAAATAAAATTAAGCCAATGCAAATGAAGCAACTCCTAAAGAAAATTTCAGCAGCAGTGATTAGTTTCAGACAACTCAAAAGAAAAAATAATTTTAGGTATTTTCTCACTTACAGAAAGTAGAAGACCATACTTCAAATGCTTTCCCTGAATTTTAAGGGCTAGTAATCTTCTCATGCCACGGTCTCCTAAGGGAAGGAGATAAGGCCATTTTCTTGCCCTTCTCTGTAGCAACCAGAAGATAAACCTGCTTTCTCTAAAGTATGCTTTACTCTGCAGAACATGAGAAGCCTGCTGTGCTTCCCAGTGTAATATGCATCATTGTCAGCTTCCTGCTTTCTGCGCTGCCCCTTTTATAGGGCTTTAGGACACAGGCCTATCTCATCAGTTGCTGTATGTTTTCTGAACTGAGCAGGAGAATGCACTGAAGGAAAGCAATTTTGAAGAGGACCCAGAGTATAAAGACTGCTTTAGCATAGTGGGAATATGGTTATAGAAAGAACATTTCAAGTTGTGTGCGAACCATATTCATGTGAGCAATATCTTATAGCAGACTTGTATACGTTACTAGGTCACCATCAGAGATATTGTTTGCATAATCCTGCTAAACTTTGGTTAGCAGAGAAACTTTCAATCAAATAAATCTAGGAGACTTTTTTCTCTTTACAAACAGTCAGCTGTCCATTTGTTGTGTTTATTTCAGTGTCTGTCAAAGGATTATATTAGCTGAATTCTATGTCCCATAATATCTGACATTTGCAACAAGTAAATGGCATGGCAAAGATCAACATAGGAAACTGCAATAAGAGCATGGTGAAGTTAATTTAGTAAACTTTTTTTTGTATTTTAAGTTTTTCATATTTGTCTATGCTGTCTTGATTACTTTTATCACTGTCTTTTTAATTTTCTTCTTTCTGTAAAGCTACAGAATTTGAAAAATACATACTTATCAATAAAGGAAAATAATTGGAAATTTAAATTTTTCTTTAAAGTATGAAGTAACATACCAATTATCTCACACACTGGAACAGGTTGCGCAGAGAGAATGCAAATCTCAATCCTTGCAGATTTAAATCACTTGCTATGAGCAGCCTTATCCCACTTTGAAGTTGCTTTGAGCAGCCCTTCAGATGTGCCTTCCAACTTAAACTTTTACACTCATTTGGCGCATAAAATCTGGCTACAAAATTTTGTACAGTTCTTCCTTTCAGTGTTGCTCATATGCTGAAGTCTTTGTAGAAGCATCTGAGAAATGGGGTTGTAATAGTTAAGCTGTTGTTGCACAGGTCTCAGTTAAACAGACTGATGACAAGTAAAATGATCAAAGAAACATATATGAGCTATATAGAACACTGTGGAAAACATATGTTTGTAATATACAGTTAGCAATACTCATTTGTTTTTCTGCATGATTTGCACATATAAAGAAGCAATATAAACCTACGTATTATTTGATTTCTGTCATAAAATATTTCCTGGTTTTCTTTCCTAAGATACATCTTGCTATTTACAGCTTGTTGCAGAATACTCTAAACTGCAAGGGTAGATTTTTCCCTCTTTAAATGCAAAAAGTGATATTCTTCATAGATGTGAACATAGACAAGTTGTAAGTTTGCTTTGCCAGGAAGATGGAAATTTGTTTTTCATTTTATTCAATACTAATTGGATTCCAATTTTAAATTACAATATAATACATACAAAAAAAGAAATTAAATATGTTGGCATATCTGTTAGTTCTGGAGTTTTCTCTAACATGTCAAGAATGGTGATACCTGGGTCACTGTTCTGAACATCCTTCTGGAGACTTCGTATAATTCATTTTGTAATCCCGTAACTATTCTGTCACATCAGCCTTCTTGTTGGAAATAATATTTTCTTGGATAATAGAACAAGGAATGACCCCTGAGATATGTATTTTGCAATACGTTTTCTTGGCCAGTACTAATATGCTGACATTTCTGCTGAGAGAAATCTTGTGAGTTTGACCTATCCTTGAGAATTGCTCCTGTGAAAAGCACATACCACAGCAAAAAAAATTGGAATTCTGGTGTGAAGATATCAGGTTGCATTCATTAGAATTAGCTGGAAATTGAAATTTTGTTAGAAAGAATTCTAATTTCCGATTATTTCTTTATTTCTGACCATGTATTTTACCATATTCAATCAATACTGAAAAAAGATGTTTGAGAAGGGAATGACATATGAACCTCTGAATCTGAGAGGAGATGAGTGGAAGGTGAAGTGAAATATTATTTGTTCTTTCCTGTTTTCTGCCCTTCTTGGGCTTACACTGTCTGCACAGATAGAGCTGACCAGTGAGTCGTCTTTTTTTTTCTTTCTGTACCCAATTCGAATCAATCTGAGTACTCTTTACCTGAGTAAAGTACCTGAGTGTTGTACTCCAAAAATCTCAGGTGTATTTCGGTGAGGGACATAGGATCCATCTGTCTAAGCAAAGACATCTGAACATCAACAACTTTTAACTTTTAGTCTCCTATACAGAGTACTCATCCTATCCAAAGTTAGAGGTTCAACATAAGTCAGCTGGATAGTTTCTCTCCTTTAACTTTTGGGAAATGATCAGCAAAGACAGAAGCTCTCTCAAGTTAATTAGATGAGGTAGATTCTTTTCTTGACTTTTACAGATAGGGGACTAAGGTGTAATGCTTACATGAAAAAATCATCAGGATAAGCATAAACCTGAATCTAACTTGAGTAAAAGTGTTTTTTTAATGTTGACCTATGGTCAAAACTGGATTTCAAGACAAAAAATGTTTCACAGGTTTAGACTCAGTTATGAGAGCCATGAAGCCTTGTGGGACTCTGTTTCTGACTTCCTTGTATGAGTAGCCGTGTGATACAAGCTCTGCCTTAGTGTCCCAAACTGTTTTTCACTACAGAATGAAGCCTAGCAATTACTGAAGTCCTGGAAGATTTTCAGGTTATCTTTTCAAAGGGGAAATAACTTTTAAAAGCAGAATGAAAGATTGAGGACTCTCTTTCAATGACATACCAGCACCCAGAGCCTTTTTTGAGACTGGTTAGAGAAAGAATTGGAAGTTGAGAAAGGTATCTTATTGCCTCTCCAGGGTTCTGATACCTGGCAAATGCATCTAAAATGTACAGAATATGCTCTTAGTTGTAAGTGCTATGTGGAAAATATTGTTGTTTTGTTATTATTTTTCCAGTATTTTAAGAATTTTTGTTACCTACAATAAAGCAATACATTTTCACAGTACACCATGGAAAAGCATGAAGGTTATTTTATCAAGACTGAAAACTGGTTTGATTGCTAGGTACTAAATTACTGGTCATTTTTCTTTCTCTAAAGTTTCCAGGGTTTATTTATTCCTTTTTAGTGTAAGTAGCACAACTGATGAGGACAGGAAGATATCATGCTTCAATTTATTATTCTTTAGCAAATAGTGTAACTCCCTTGGAATGTTGCCATTGAAAAGAAATAAATTAATGAGCATTGCTTACATAAATTAATAGTTTTTCCTCTAAACCTGTTATTTGGAAGTAGATTTACTTTTGTCACTGTATTTTAAAACAGCTTTTTTTTCAAAATGCCAAA
This sequence comes from Heliangelus exortis, assembly GCF_036169615.1. Taxonomy (NCBI): domain Eukaryota; kingdom Metazoa; phylum Chordata; class Aves; order Apodiformes; family Trochilidae; genus Heliangelus; species Heliangelus exortis. The sequence continues at coordinate 20,364,387 of NC_092429.1, read as the reverse complement.
TTAAAAAAATATTCTATATTAAAATGTTGTTTCATTTGGATTGGCTGGTAATAAAACACATGTCAGTATGTAGTTTTGAGGCTTTCTTCTTTGTCTGATGTGAAGGAGCACATTTTGTCTGATGGCTCAGATAAAATGGCAACTGATCTTTTCTTGTGATGTGGCCACTGTGCTCTCTTTGGCTTTGTGACTTGTGTGTTTTTATTATACCCTGGGTAGGTAACTGAAATTGTTTAAATACAGTGACATGCTAAAAATATCTTTATTATTAGCTAATAAAATGCATGTTTTCACCATGCAGACTCCAAAGTTAGTTGCAACTGTAAGTTCACTGATGCAAGAGTTTTGGTTATTTTTTTTCTTTTATGCAGCTCCTTGGGTTCAAGTAGCATACAAACAAACAACTTCATTGTTGTTTGTCAGAGTCAGAGGCTCCATATTACAATGCTTGTTCCAGTGACCTTGTTATAGTAACTGTGGACTGAAGTGAAAGAAAAGGTTAAACATATTTCTTTGGGTTTTGTTTTGTTTTTTGGTTTTGTTTGTTCGTTGAATGGACACACAGCAAAACCAGAAATTTCTAGTAGAAGTTCAGGATGTCACTAGGGAAAACGTGATTAAGAGTTTTTATTTTTTATGAAAAATCTTAAGACAAGATTTGAAATTATTAGGAAAAAAAAAAAAAAAAAAAGCTGAGAGAAGAAAAAGACATTGTTGAGTTTTGAAGTCTGCAATAATGTGTTAGTTGCCCTTTCTGAGACCTGATCTTTTATGCCTTGGCTATCTCCAAGGAGATGTAGACATGGTTCTGCGTTTCTTCTTTTTCCTTTGTAAAGTGGATTTAATAGCTCTCAAGTGTAAATGAGTAACAATGGCCTGTCCTTTTCTAAGATTTGAGATACTTAACTTTTTCAGATATAAGACAGACAAATTATCTAGTGAGACACCCAAGATTGCTGAAGTCTTTTAAGAAAGGCAACAATTCTACCATTGTGAAGAGTGCTTTTTCAAAATACAGCTATTAAACTGTTTGCTACTATACATTTCAACCTGTATTACTGAAGCCTCCCTTGTAATTCCATTTATTAGTTCAGAAATAGTCACTATCTGAAATTCATTTCATGACTACAATTTGCCACCATTATATTTTATTTTCTATGCTTACTACAGTTAATTTGTAGGGTATTTTAATATATGTCGTTGAAAATCGCTCTTGACATTGAAGTACTTGAGATTTTCAGTTCTGTGCATGATAGTATTTTTCAGTCTGTATTCCACTTATTAAACCACTCCCAATTCTTCTGTGCAGAGGAACATTAAATGATTTAGATGATTTAAATGATGTTGGAAAAAAAAAAAAAAAAAGAAAAAAACCTACCAACATTTTTTGATACTGGAACGAACATTTCAGTGAGTTTTCTGGTGTGACACAGACAGCTCAGAGATTTGGTGCTGAGAAATTGATTGCATCTCATGAAAAGACTAAAGATTTACAGTTCATCTTTCTTCAAGCAATAAATGATAAACTTTATTTTGACTAAAAAAAAAAAGCTCTTGTGCCAAACTTTACACATTGACCGCTTTCTTCTGCTACTTTGAGGTCCATACCATCTTAACTCCTGGAAAGCTGTAAAGATAGAATATTCAGTCTCCTTACTTCAGCATCTGGTGCTGATGTTTTTATGTGCTTTAAAGAATAGATGGTAGTTCAGTTTGTATGAATAGATATCCTTAATATCCTGTCAATATCCAGCCTTCAAAAGCAGTCCAATTGAACTGCAACTGCTTCTATGCTTCAGGTGCCACACTTACCTGAAAACATGTGCCACTTCTTTTATGGCGGGCACTGCACTGTACAGTTCTTAATAAACCCTGCCCTCTGTGCCGTGTGGCAGAGCAGAAGAAATAAGTTGGGTATGGAGTGAAGGGAGGGTAATTGAGACTTTTTCAACTTTCAGAAAAGATAAAAAAAATGCCTCTAAATGAATTAACAGGCTCTTCCTCTAAATGATGCAATATGAAGGAAAAAAAAAATCATCTTTTTTAATCTTTCCCCTTTTTATCACTGTATGGATTAGCTCGAGCATCAAATCCACTCACAAAACTTGAGTCTCACAGTGAAATTTTTGTGTTCTTGGGAATCAGCTGAATTTCAGCCCTTTATGAGACTGAGCATTACAGAGATCAGAAGGTTTATATGTGAGGGTATTTGAAGTAGTCTTTCACAAATATTAAACTAAATAAACAATGTGCATTAAAAACTGGAACCCTTAATATGCATGCTATCTTGGCGAAAATATGCTCCAGTTACACTTTTTATGACAATAGAAAGAACTTGTAAAATAAACCAAAAGCATCTCCATGCTGGTTGTGTACTTTAGTTGTAGGGGAAGGTATCTGTGAAAAACCTTTGTTTGGGCTTTTTAATAGGGAGTCAAATGATTCTTTTTTTCAGTTCAGTTCTGATTCAGATTCATGTATGCTAGAAATTAATTTAAGTTCAGTGCCAGTCCAGGCCAGTTCCAGTTTTACCTGAACACTTTAAAGTGGATGCTGTCTAGCAAGTCTGCATTAGAAAATGCAGTATCTGAGAGGAAGAAAGCTGTGAAGCTTTCCACTCTTCCAAATTTTTCACCAGAGTGTATCAGCCCTGTCAGTTCATCTCCTATAACCGTGTCTGGTAAGATCATAGAGTTGGAGACAAGTTACAAAATCATACTTTACCTGAAACAAATGTTAGTGTATAATGGTATGAATAAGGTAGAAGCTACCTTTCCAGGTGGCAGGAATGAAAAGTTTTGGTTACTTCTCCACCACTAAATGCTGTGCAGATGTATGGAAACATGTTCATATATATGCACAAGCATGTGTCCAGTCACTAAAATATGGAAATGAGAGAAAGGACTGAGTGGACAGTAAAAGGGAGTATTGGATGCAGGCTTCAGTGAACTGTCACTTAGGCCTAGCAAAATGGTCGCAGCCTCACTTGCCAGAAGTCTGTAAAGTGAGTGTGCAGAATAGTGCCTGATGTGGCAAGAGGCAGCTTTTCTTGTCAGCACAGTTTCAGCCAGAGCAACAAATCCAGGTGTTTGAGGAACTCCCTGACCTGCTTTCACCCTTTCATGGGATAAGCAGCAAGATCCAAGCTGGAACAGAGGCTCTTTGTGTTTCTTTTGATTCTTTAATTCTAGTGAGCTTATTCATGTGGTATCTTAAAATATTTGCACTGCATTTATGGACATTCTGAGAAAACATCTCCCTGTGTCTATAATTATTCCTTGTTGGTTTTACACATTCCTTCCAAACTGTGGGCTGTTGACTGCTGATGTTTTGCTAGCTGGAATGTTGGCCTGGTAAATTAGCATTGCTGTGTATGTCTGCACGTTAGCCCTGTGAATATCACTCTGTATGTGAAAATCTGTACACAGGCAGTATTTTGTCCTGTGTCAGACTCTTGGAAACTGTAATTTAGTTCCATTGTTGTAAGAGGACATATTCACGAGTACCATCAAGTACGTTGAGAACTGAGAAGTCCATTGATCCAAGCCATAGAGATATAATGGTCTGTCACTGTTAATTAGACCAAAAATTCAGCAGTGCTTTTGACAATTTGTTTTACACAAGGCTTTTGCTTATGCAGCTTGTATCCTCTTTTAAACTGTCTAGAATATCCCCAAACAATGAGAATTTCTTTTTTGAAGTTATACTTTTTTGTTATGGCCAAACCTTTTGGCATTGAGAATAGCTAGAATTATTCTTTGACAGTGAACTTGCTTCTTCTCATCTAAGAACATCTACAGAGCAATTTTCTAAGAAGTTTGTTGAGATTAGGAAGTACAGGAAAAAGAGAGAAATGCAATTTTAAATTTATGAAATGTTTCTTCAAAGAGACTTCCTTTCATCTCACCTTTGTGTTTTCCCTGTCCTTCACAGTGTGACACTTAGTGTTGGGAATGTCAGTCTTTTTCAGGTAAGGTTTTTTTGAGAACTGAGTTTGATATGTAGTTTTGCTTGGAGAAAGTGCTGTGAGATGACATTTGACACTGCTATTATAATTTTGCATGCTGATATAATTTTCATGAGGAAAGGTGAATACGTGTCAACTGGAGAAATATTTTATTCCAACCCACAATGTCTATTCTTATCCTTTCATAGCACAGAAATGCTATGATGATGCTGATTTGAAGACTCTTATGGTCTCTACTGCCATACCCCATAAGTTACATTAAAAGTCATACTTTTTCTATGTATAGAAATAGCACCCTTTGCTTCAGAAAGCAAACACACTTTGTCTCAGAAAGTTTCCAGAGACCTGAGGTCTTATATCTGTCTGTGGAATAATGTCATATATAAACAATCCAGACTGCGAAAAAGGCCAGGCTGTCCTCTTAACTAAAGATACCTCAGCAGGTGTTGTTTCATTACTACAGAACTGTACTCCTCTGCTCTAGTCCTTTTTCCTCTTCTATATTTTCTGCTGTAGAAATAACAGCAGTCTTGTGTCATTAATGGTTGTTGTCATTATATCTGATAACTGTCACAAAGAAAAGAAATCATTTGTTTTCCTTATTGTAGACTATTAACATACTTTGCCTGTCAAATTCTACAATACTACAGGTGGTGCTGTCACTCCAGATTATTAATTTGCCCCTCACCAAAAGAAAGGTACATGGTTCACTAAGTGTGAAGCTAAAGTGACAGAGTCCTTTATTCAACTAAAATAAATACATTGCTGTCACTTTGAAATCTGCAGTGTTCTCTGGCATTATTTTACAGATACTAGTGGAGGTTAAAGGAAGAAGTGAGAGAGAAGGAGCTCATTGGCTTTCCTTGCATATGTATGTAGCTATACTAATTTTAACCTTGCCCATAAAAAAGGTCAAGCATAAAATTATTTCCTCTGAGCAGCTGTCTTCAGAGGTTTGAATTAACATAGATGGAGAGTGCCATAGGAGAAAAAAGTTCATTTTACCCTAATTGGATTAAGATAAGTCTCCCACATACTGCAAGGGTGAGGTTTCATTAGACTACAAACTGCTGGGTTGACAGAAAGGGATTAATTTATGTGGCTCTTGTCACTCTGTTGACTAATAAGATATTGATCGTATCTGGAAGATATGCAGAGTGTCTGTCAGAAAGAAAGACACTCTGGAATTGAAAATTGCTAGCATATCTGACATGATCAAAGCTAGATTAATACTATTAAGCAGCGATAAGCAGGTTGCAGCATATATCAGATGCAGTGTTAATGTCACATGTCTCAATGCAGACATCATAACCAGCCGTAATACCTCACTTCAGCAATGAGTGACAGATTTGTCTAGTTCCTGATTTTTATTTTTTCTCCTGGTTTTCTATGTGATTCTGCAGACATATTGAGCTACCACGGTTTAATCCCAGAGGAGCCTGCAGGTGGTATTGTCTTTGCATTGAGAAGTTATTAAATTCTTAAGGTCACAGTAAAAAAGGTTCCATTAAATTGAGTTAATAAAAACATTGGGCAAAGGCTTGCTCAGAATGCAGGTGTCAAAGCCTTGGGAACTGGACTGTCATTTATAACCTGATGCTAAAAATCTAAATAAATAAAAGAGTATTTCAAAACATATCACAAGATGAAGATGCTAGAAATGCCACTTCTGTAAAGTTGGTTGGGATAGAGACACTTGTGCTTTGCTGAAGGAAATATCTTGTTGAATATTCATATATTTTCAGAAGGGATGAGCTCTAGCAAATTTCACTGATTAAAGATTTAAACTTTCTACAAAGTAATACTAACTCTTCTGGTTTTGTCTTCACATAGGTATGCACAGAGTGACACAAAGATAAATAGGTGCACACAAAAATGTAGATTAAATATATGGATCCAAGGGTGATCTGTTGTTAACCTCTAGTTTCTAATTAACAAGGGCAACTGAACATGCTGTTTTTTCATAATAATAAGATATATGGAATGGTTATTTTACTTAGTGAAGCTCCTCAAGAAAAGCTGATCTCTTAGAGGAATCTGGGATGAGGCCTCAGATGAGAAAAATGATCATTAATTGGACTTTTTTTTTTTAAATTCATTCAATCATAACATATTAAAAAATATTCTAGCATGAGATTGCAGCTGCACTGACATAAATTTACTTTAGTACAACACAGATTTCAGTACAAAAAAAAAGGCATGTAGTTTTGCTCAAATATTTTTTGTAGCTTTAAAATTAATAGCTGATGCTACTTTTTACCTCCAAAATATGAGAATTTGATGAATAAAATATTTTGCTTGCAAGAGGAAATTGTTACATTACCAATTAATGTAGAATCAGTCTCCCTAAGGCTTTAATTTTGGATCATAGAACCTGCAATAAATTATATATTTAATTTTGTAAATCAGTTTATTTCATGGGCTGGATATTATTTATATAACATAGCTTTTAGTCATCAGCTTTCTAATAAACATGCTAGATTTCCATTTATTTGCAATTACTTTTTTTTTTTCTTGGAGCTGAAGCATTTTAACCTATATTATATATGGGGGTGATTTTTGAAGGTCAGTTTTCTAAGTTATATTAATATGTCTGTTAGCATTTGAGTTGTTTTAAATATCTGCTATAAAATTGATAGAAATTCTGGTCACAAATAGAAGCATCAAATTTCATGCATTTGTATATAGCTTGCTGTAACATGCAGATATGAAGCGTATTAATCTCCATTGCTTATAGTGAATACTGTGGGATTTGATGCAGTGCTTGCTAATAATGAAAATATAAATAAAATAGGAATAAAAAAAGCATAACTCAGAAACAAGGACTTCAACTCAATCAGACAGCCTTCAGCTGGCCATCCCTGTGATGGTTAAACTCAGAAGAATTTCTCTAATTTTTCATATCCATATTTTAAAGGATGATTTTTTTAATCTAGTGTATGCTTTTTCATGCAAATAAGTCAATTTAGTTCTTGTCCTTAAGCATAACCTTATGTTAATTTAGACTGCTTAAGAGTATAAAAACATTTTGATATTCTTTCCAAATCTCCAGTCATAAGTGCATGTATCTCAGAAGCTTCTACAAGTTAATAAATTCTCTTGCTATATTCAAGAAGGAAAAGTAACAATTACTAAAGAGAACATATGGCAAGGGCCTTAGAACCCCCGGGGTAACAATAAAGCATGTGACTTCATCTCATTATAAGTATTTTCTTAGTTCTTTCTAATTGCTCTAGTAATTACAATCCACCCAAATTTTTTAAAAATGCAAAAAAATTACATAGTACATCCCTATTGCATGTACTGCAACATTGCATGCAATAAAAATGTTTTCTTTAAAATTTTAATTAATTTACTTAGTAATCTGTGTGGCTATAAGGGGACTTTGGGAAGTCTCATTGAATCTGATATTTCATCAAAGCCACTGATTAAAAATAACTTCAGGTGTATACATAAAAATAACTTCAGTCAAGTATGCTTTACAGTTGGAGTTTTGAACCCTTTTGACTGAAATGTGAAGACTGAGTTTGTAATAAACAGTTATTTTTGTGTATGAAATTGGATTCTTAAATGCAAGCTTTAAACATTTATTAGTAGTAGGGGTTAGATAATACTCTTGATGAAACAGTTATTTAAAAAAATATAAACTGAAATGCATGGCAGCATTGCCATTGCAAATTGCCTTTCAAGAGAAGGTTTAGTTATGTGTTTAATCAATCCTAGCTGTAAGAAAATAAGAGGAATAATGTGAACAGAAGAAAATACAGTTCTTCCTTAAAGGCAAAAAGAATTACAAATAACTGAGCTTTTAAGAGGTTTAAATTTTTTTTCCTTTGTGGGAGTTGAAAGGAAAGGGGAGGGAGTGATTATCTATGCGCAGTATTTTATTAGAGCCCAAAAGAGCCCTAGCCCTTCAGATAACAGAGAAATTAAAAATTACATAATGAAGCTAAACACTCCATCATGGATTGTAGCTCAGGTAGGGTTTCCTGGACATCTAGAGAATGAGGAATCTCTAATTAGTAATTGATTGGGGAAGATGGTTTAATATCAATTCTGCTTTCTAAAATTGTGTAAAAGTGATTTCCAGGGTACTCCTGAGGTGCAGCAAGCCTGAGGCTACAATTTCACTTCCTCATTTACTGTGTAATTTGTAAAGTTGTGAATGTATTTTCAACTCTACCTTTTCTTTACCCAAATCAAGTCTTTTTCTCCTCAACAGAGAAAAAAAAATATCTTTGGGGGAGGAACAGGATGCGTAGGAATGAAAACAGTTTTTTAGACCCCTCTTTGGTGCAGTGGGTGTTCTCCTGGCTCCTCCTTTACTACCTTCTGGATTTCTTACTCCTGTGGCATTCCTCCCACCCCTGTATATATACTGTTGTCTCTCCACAGTCACTTGGACTCTGATTTTGTATTCTTCAGCTGAGGGAAAAAGTTGGTTCGAAGTATATAGTAGGACCACCAGAATTGCAAGCAGTTTTTTCTAGGCTGCAGATGATGCTACTGCAGTTCCATATTTCATAAACTCTCATGAGGGGTTTCGTTTTCCAGATTTTTATTTTTCTAGAAATAATAATTGTTCACAGAAGGATGCTAAAGTGAAACATGTTAAGCCTTCAGTTATGCTTAAAAACTTATTTACTAGATCATTCAGCCAGAATCACAATAAAACACCTGTTTTCTACTTAGTTTAGCAGATGGACTAAATCTGTCATATGAGTATGGAACTGCTACCAAGCACCAACCAACTCCTACCAAGGCCACCCTTGCTGTGAAAGAAAAAAACAGGAAGAATGTTGTCCACACGCCACCCACCTTTTCATGACATGCAAGAAAAGCTATTTAGCTGTTTCCTTCATTTGCATCCTATCTGCAGTTACCTGGCATGGTACATGGTACAGTGGTACGTTCCTCACTTCTGCTACCAATCTGAGGAGGAGCCTCTCTACCTGCAGTTGGGATTGCCCTAAGAATGACGTGACGTAATTAGTTTTAATCTGTGAGGTTTAATCTAAATTAGTTTTCATCTGTGAGGGTTTAAGTTAGAAACAAGAGAACTGTGAGACAGATGGGTGGTATTTTGTGCTAGATTTACATGCTGGGTTGGAAGGGACCCATCAGGATCATAAACTCCAGCTCCTGTCCCTGTGTAGGGAACCCCCCGGATCATACCAGGTGCCTGAGAGCATCATCCAACCACTTCTTGAACTCCAGCAGGGTTGGTGCCGTAACTACTCCCTTTCTACTGCTCAACTGCCCTCTGGGTGAAATTTTTTTCTCTTATATCTAACCTAATTTAACTTACATTTAGTCTAACCTGCAGCATATCTTTCTACCATTCACTCGGGTCCTATTGTTGGTCGGAGAGAAGAGGTCAGTGCCTGCTCCTTCTCCTTCCCTAGTGAGGAAGCAGTCAGCTGCCATAAGGCCTCTTCTCCAAGATGAACAGACCAAGTGCCTTCAGCCACTCCTCATATGACTTTCCCTCTAAACCCTTCACCAACCTCATGGCGCTGGGAAATTAGGGGGAAAAAAACACTGGTTCTGTAAAGTTTTTAATAGCTAATATTTTATGAAGTTTTCTGTGCCGTGCTAATGCTGGTATTTCTGTCAACCACTGGTAACAGAAAAAATCTTTGCCATTTTTCGTATCTGTAATGGGACAGCTAGTGGTTGAACATTCAGGGAAGCTCATTCAAGTGCTTATTTTATGGTTTGGTCTAGGCCGAGTATGAACCAATAACAAATCTGGGTATAATTCAACTTATTTCTGAAGTGACTATTTTGTATTGTTAGACTTTGTGTTACAAGACTCCCAAAGGGCTTAAGCACTACTTGCTGCAAGGTTTCAGCCACAGAACTTATGTTCAATAGGTAAGAAATTCACACTGAAAATGTGAGACATTTTAATCCTTTATCTTGTAATTAATTATTTAAAATAGTAAATAGTCAAGCAGCCTTTTAAAAATTTCTTCTGAAATAAAGCTTGTAATAGGTAGTTAACTTTGGACATTAATATTTGAATAACTTGACCAATTGAATTGGTCACAGTCAAAAACTATCCCCACTAAGATTAAATTTTGGGGACTCTGACTGGATTCCTTTACCCATGAGAAGTTGCTGTGTTGTTTCTTTGTTCTAACTCCACTAAAGCTGTACTAGACAACCTTAGTTTCAGCAAATGCTAATGTCTATGCACTTTATTTTGCTTTGAGGTATTGTGCAGAACACTACAATTTTCAATTAATGTAGATTGCTGTGGTAGTTTTGAGATCTTTGAAGAATACTGATTTTCTTTCCTTCTGAAAAATAATAGTAAAAAGATCTTTTTGTTCTGCAGTTTGTGGGTTACTTTTGTGGAAAGAGAAATGGTATGCCTGATAGCCAATAATGGTGGTTTTCTAGGGCAAGTGATTAGTGTAGTTTTTAATTTCAGATTTAATAATAATTTATATTTTGCTTCTCAACACTGTTCTAACATCCCAGAAGACCTTTGCTGAAACTGAAATGAAACAAGTTAGCAGGTGTTATTAAGATAATGTGTCTGTTGCTTTTGCAAAATGCCAGAAGTTGATTGCAGACCAACTAGGGAAGACCTATCAGATCCTTCCAGTATACACAAAAGGAATGAGCCTATAATTAAATTACAGTTAAACACAGATGGTTATTTTACAGCATGTGCTCAACTTTGAAAGTGTATCTCTGGACTATTTTTGTTGCAACGTGGTGTTTGGTCCCTGTTGGGTTTCTGGCATCATTTTATGGTTAGATAATTTTTTTTTTTTCCAGGATACAAAGCTGTTAAGTACTGCTATGTTTAAAAAGAAAGCTAGAAGGGAAACAAGAGGCACAGTGAAAAATAAATATTAGATTGTAAGAAGGATTGGCTATATACCAATTATAAGCTCTAGAGGACTAGCATGTACAATTGCATCTTGAGCTCAGAATTTGTAGTTGTCCAAGTTAAAATAATTAGTGTGTGAGTATGTATCTTTATTTTAATGCTGAAAAAGATTATACTATAATGTTAATCAGTGCAAGAAATATTTATATAATTTATATATGTATAATATAAAATTTAAATTTATATATGTATAATATAAAATTTAAAGGACTATGTAGACTTCATATGTAACCTACTTCTTAGAAGTACCTCAGTTCAAATTTGAATCATTCCCTTAAGTGCCACATGCTGAGAATTTGCATGAAAATTAAATTGAATTTTCTATTTGATCTTAAATATGACAAAAATCTCTCTCATATAGTGACAGGTTCACAAACATGGGAAAGTATAAAAGCTAATACTTCCTGTACTTGCCCTTTCACGGTTGTTCAGATTGAGGATGCAGGTTGATACTGAGTGAAGTTTTAGTGAAATTTGTGAACCTGTTCTTACTATAACATTGTACACTGAATTAGACTTCAGAAGTTTTGATTGTCAAGATATTGCCCAAATAGGTCAGGTTAATAGTTCAGCTTGGGCATATTGATGAACGTCCAGAGAGCATTTGAATTGCTGTAACCAGTTACAGAATCATTTTAAGGGCACCTTAGGTAAGCTTTCCAGTTCTTTTATTGTTCAGCTCATGATTTTAATGCACACAGAGTGCAGACTTAATTTCTGCAGCCCTAAGGCTGGAGAAATCTCATGAGATGTCCAGAGTGAGAGGAATTTTGATGCCTGCTAAAGGAATCCACATCTTGGACAGTAAAGTGGCTCCTTTCTGTAGCTGATGAGATTGATGAATTTCTGTACCTTAGCTAGAATCCTCCTACAAAAGAGATGAAATTTAGAGATCCAGAAATAGCAAAGGATATTTTCTAGTAAGTTGACTTATTTGCTTATCTAACTAATGAAGATGCTAGTATAAGAAAAAGCTTTTTTTTTTTTTTACAGTGGAGAGATCATCACTTATAAATGGCAAGCCTGTTTCTTTTTTCAAGAAAATCCCAGGAATTTTTGCTATGATCAATTGTACAAGACGAGGAACAGCATTCTACTCTAATTTAATGTCATAATGTAATAATTGAATGCTTCCTATTAATCTTCGCTGGAATTTCACTTCTTTTACCTTTGTGATATCAGTCCTGTATTTCTCTACTACTCTCCCTTTTTTTCCTCTCTTCAACTTTCCTCTTCCTTTCTTCAGCTCTGATATAGCAGTGCATATCACCCTGCTCCCTAGTGCTGCAACATAACCTTTTATTTGTACTGGTCATATCCATTCAAACCATTCTTCATTTTCAAATTTATTTATATTTTTCTGAGCTCTACCATTCTTGTTCTTTTCCTCTCTTCTGTAGTGTTTCTCAAAATTGACCTTCCTCGTACATCTGAAATAAGTTAAATTAATTCATGAAATATTCTTCTTAGACTTGGATGATTTGCAACCATGTTGCCTTCATTTTCTGCTGCTGCTTTTGAAATAATATTTGTTGTATTCTAGCATGCAGTCATTGGTCTGAATGAGTCCATACTAGGTGGATACTGTGCATAGATAAGTGTCAGTCCTCATTCTGAAGAGTCTGAAATGCAAAATATTTCTAGCTAACCAATCCCATCCACTGGTGTCTCAATTTCCTCCTCTTCTCTTTTTCCTTCTCTCCATCTGCTCTCAGTTGGAAGAGAGGAATGGAGAAGTACACAGGTACTTTCTTTCTCATTTCCTCACAATGCCCAACTCTCCCTTTGTTGTATTCCCAGGACTTGATATCATGTGGCCTAATCTTCCCCCTCATTGCTGTGCTTTCCACCCCATGAGGGCTGAAACATTCCTCAGACAATTGTGGTGCTGGACCACCCTTTAGAGACCCACCATGTCACTGTCCCTAGCTTTGCTCACTGTTGTAGCTCAACCCCCAGACTAAGTTTTAGGTAGGCCAATGCTTGCTCTTTCCAAGACCTTGTGATGCTCAGTGGGAAACATCTTTAGCCCCATTTTGGGTCCCAATTTAATTGCAAGTCCGGGCTTTTGACCCTAACTCTCTACAATACATTTCTAAAGTTCTGAAAATATAGAAGTTCTCTACATTCTCTTTTATGTACATGAAGACTCTAGAAAACTATTACTTTGCAAATAGAGCAAATCCTGACATAATTTTAAAATGTTTGTCATCGAGTTTTTCATTTTAATAGTTTCTGCCATGGCTAGTGCTGTTATTTTATATACAACTTAAACTGATTTATCCCTTGTAGTTACATAATTTTAAATAAAACTTTAATAAAACTTACAATTAAAAAAACTTACTTCTTAATTAAACATACAATTTGATTTGATAACTTCCAGAAATATTCCTTGCACAGCTTTAATGCTTAGAAGAGACATCTTAGAATTTTTTAAAATATTCAGAACAAGAGAAATAGCAACTGCATTTTTATGCATTACATTTTAAGGGATGCATTTATTTCTTAAAGATCTACATTAACATTTTCTAGCTGCTATTTTAAGCACATCTTTTTTTTTTTCACTGATCTATATTGAAACTGGTGAATTAGTTTTTACATTTGAAATATAGAAGTTTTGCTTGAACACTAATCACATGAAACTCAGTGCTTCTTTTAGAGATTTAAGGTGAGTGGCAGGATTTATCCTGTTAGAGTTATGTGAAAAGACTACAGTGTTTTGAATGAGTATTATACAATGTTGGCTAGCTGTGCATAATTTCTTCTTGCAGTTCGTCTTTATAGTTTTTAAATTAAAATTTGCTTAGCCTTATTGAGGCAAACATTATAGTTTTATCATAGTTCAGTACAATAAAATAGAAAATGGGATGGTAGCATAGTATAAAAAGTAGTTTATAACATTATAAAATACAAAGCGGGTTTTTTTTTTTGCTTTTTTTTATGATCAATTCACATTCTTTGCTAATATTTAATCGGTCATCCTGACACAATGATTTACTTGGCATTACTTCTGATGCATTCCACTGAGGCTCTGATTCTTAAATTATTTGTCTTTGAATTCACCCTGACCTATATTCACTCTTCTGTGGCTGATGAAAATTACTCCTTTACCTTTCACTGCTGATGAATAAGCCACCAAGAAAAGAAATGCATTGACACTCTTAATAGTCACATTAAGTTAGTCTTAAAGTATTAATATATGAGAACTTCTGCATCTTGTATACATAAAAATGTTGCTATGGCAAAGAGCAGGGAACCATCTCAGACAGGTGTGCGTGACTTCTGAGTGGTATTTAGGGTGCAGCTTGCCTTGTGTGTTACAGCTGTGGTAGCAAGAAGAATAGAAATGCTGGCGTTTGTCCATCTAACAGTGGGCTCTGGGGGAAACTGCCAGGAGCAAAGATAGCAAACAAAGTGTGTCACAACAGCAGTGTGATAGACACAGTCCAATTACTATAATGTTATGCAAGATAAATTGAACTGTTAACACTAATTTGGATTCTTGAACTTTCTAGTCTGTTGTTTTGCCTGTCATTTTGGGTTTTTCCATTTAGCTAATGGAAATTCTTTCTATTACACAGGAGGACTATTTTCTTCTCTCTGCTTGCTTTTGCTGCCAACTGGTGCATCTCATAGCTGAGAAAAAACAGGTGTTTGAAAAATACTGATTTGGGCAAATATTCATTTTAATCATACATATTTTTATATTTTTTTAAATTCATTACCATATTTCCTGGAATCTCAGGCAGGCATTTTCCATAGATTTAAAAAAAAAAAAAAAAAAAAACAGAAATTAAGGTGCCATTTGATCCTAGAGCTGCTTTCTCTGATTTTATTGCCATGATCAGTGAGTGGCATAATGGTCATGGTGGAGCTAATGTCTAATGAGTTTTTTGGATGTGGTGGCATGTTGTATGCACAAAAGGTGTAACAGCCTGTGTGTGAGTCTGATTTCACTGATTTGAAATTGTCTCAAAAGAACAATTTTAAAGTGAATAGCCCTGGCTAGGGTGTAATGCACCTGGTCTGGCCAGAGCTGAGGGGGGGTGACACCTGAAAAGAGATAAGAACTACAAACTAACAGCTGGGTGGAGACTCCCCTTTTCCAAGGGCCAGCCGTCAATGCTGGGATGTCCCTCCAGGCACGATTACCCTGACCAGGGTGGAGGAAGCCACCTTGATTGTACTTGCTAATGTACCTGGCTAAGGTGGTTGGTATGGAGCAGGGAGTGGCCCCTGGAAAGAGATAAGGCCTGTGTGCTGGAAGCCCCCACACCTCCCTCCAGGTGAGCCTGTTTTCATGCTAATGAACCTGTCCTGGCCAAAGCAGAACAGGGGTGATACCTGGAAAGAGATAAGAACTGATGGCTGAGTGGGGGACTACACCCTTCCACCCTTCTGTGGAAGCTCCCCTCCAGGCAGCCTGTCTTCAATGTCCCTGATGCTAATGAACCTGGCTTCTATGGCAGCTGACTGACAGCTGCCCCTTTGGAACAAAAGGAACCCAGGGGTACATATGGCTGTCCATGCTATGGCTGTTTTGGTTGTCTCTTGACCCACTGCCATCTTGCATTGGACCCTGTCCAGGATCAGCACTATCTTGAAGAAACTCGCTAGACAGCTGGACCCCTGGTGGTGACTCTCTCTCCTCTCTCACTCTCTCTCATTCTTTCTTCCCTCTTTCTTAACCTTTTCTCTCCCATTTCTCCCTCTTCTCTCTCTCTCCTTCTTATATCTTCTTTTCCTCTCTCTTTTGCCTGGCTCATTTTGCTTGTGTCAATTGTCAAATAAAAGTCTGCTTGCACCTGACCCTTCTATGGTTGGACTTTGTCTCGTGGATCCAAAATAAAATTTTAATGTTACCTCAGACCATAACAGCCTGTAATGAGAAATCAAATACAGGGATATATGGACACTCTGTTTATCTTCTTACTATTTACAATGTGAAACATACTTCTTGTAGAAATGCTAGCTCTTGAAATGGATATCCTCTATCAAAATCTAGGCTCAGCAAATCTCATGCACATGTGTCTCCAATACACACAATTGGGTGTAGTCATGCTATATGGGTTTGTGTGGCATCTGCAAATCTTTGTGCTCCCTGTGTAAGGAGCACTGTGAAGTCCTGTGTCCTGTTGGCTACCTACCCTTTGACACCATGGAGTTCAGAAACAATAGCTATCATGCTAGAGGGCCCTTTCATAAAGGCATCTAGTAAACAGGGTAGGGCATGGACAAGCCTCCAAACAGCCCAGGGAGATGGATCTTATTCACAGGAGGTGGTGGACAACCACTTAAGTCCTTGCTCACCTTGACAGGGAAGAGCTAGAAAAAACTCTGTGTGATAAGATCATTCAGAATGGAAGAAGACTTTACATGTTATCCCTGTGAAAGGAAAAAGTGGGAAGGTTTTGGGTTTTTTGACTGATAATGAAGATTAGGCCCAAAACTATCAAGGAGTGATCAGTAGACAGAAGAGGAATAACTGAAAATCACTCAACCCTTTAAAGATTTTGATGGAGCTAGAGTTGTCAAGACTTTGAAGCAAGCTGTCTGAAGACTAACTGGAGTAGGAGCTAGAAAAAGTGTGTGGGAAGTGAAGGCAATGCCTGCTTACCTATGAGAAACCCCATAGCACAGCCTTTTCCTCTAGCCTGTCCTCATTTATTTAAAATCACTTTACTGTTGATAACTTCACCTCAGAACTAAGCTGCTTTCCCCTGTGAAATGCCTTCTTTGTTGTCCTTTAAACCTTCCTTGTTTTTCTTTTTTTTTTTTTTGTTCTCTTGCCTTCCTCTTAGAAGCTGGACCTGTCTCAGAGAAATGGTTTCCTGAGTAATTTTTAAAGGAGCAGTATACATAGGTGCATTGTGCTCAGCTGTAGTTAAACAGAAAGACTATACATATTAAAGTCCAAGCACCTTTCCTCATTGCCAAAAATCTCACATTGCAGCCAAAAGTCAGAAACTCACAGCAGGTCAACGTTATCAAAAGATTTCTCATATAGTTTAGATTCTATCTAACAATAGTGTGCACTTCATGCTCTTCTTAGATGTAAAAGTATTGTTTGCCTCCTTTTCCTCTCTGTAGATACACAGTATGAAACTGTAAAGATTACTCTACAAGCCTGGATCCTTCAACATTTCCACATGAACCTATGGGACTGCTACTCTAGAGTAATTTGTAAAATGGTTTCAGTGCCTTACTGTTGAGATGCTCAACAATCTCTGCCTTTGTATCTGACTCTCACGGAATGTTAAACTCACTTTATTATTATATTTTCTCCATTGTTGCCTTTAATTAAATTGTGAAGATGTTGTCTTTGTGTACTTGGCTCCCAGAGGGGGAATTATAGCTAGACAAACTATTACTGACAATAATGTCAGAACAGAGATGTAGAGATATTATGTTCATCATAATAATATAAAACATTCCCAAAGCTGACTTTCAGTGTGTGTGCTATTCCCATTCAGACTGCAGAGGCCATAGCTCAATTCTTCTGTTGAGTAAAGAGAATGACAGGACAAATCAATTCAGTCTGATTTCTTAGTAGAACCAAACCTCTAAATCAGCTCTTTGGAAAACACAATTGCTTTGCAGCCTGCAGTCTGAGGCTGATATTTTGTCCTGAGCACATATACCTACCTTCTGATGACCACTTGTTGCCAGAAACAGTGCATTTTTTCATAAGGAAAGAATGCAAAAGCTACACTTAAGAAAATGGGCTTTTCTATAAAAAGCAAAACAAAGCATTAGAAATCTGTTTTCTTGGTTGTATCCATAGATTTTCTAAAATTAGACCTAGTTTTGCTATAGTCTGTCTTGTCTACTGGAAACAGAAGTGGTATTTTGAAATGAGGTGTCAGGGAACTGAATAACTACTGTCTGATTAAGATGGTTGTAGAAAAACAACTTGTCAGGGTATAATGAGCACTCTGAGAAAGCAATGATTTCCAAATGGATTCTGGGAAAATATGGAGTTATTTGTATTCGGATCATTGTAATTTAGTGCATCAGAGCAGAAAGAACAAATATCCTCTCCACTTCTAAGTATTCCTGTGCACAGTCTTGTTTTGGGCAAAAAGGGGAACACATCAGATATATGTAGCTAGGAATTTACTCTTAGTATGGTCAAAATAAAAAAAAGTTGTGGAAGGGCTACTTGGAGGGAACTAAGGTGCTCCTGCACCTTGGAACAGCTTATGGACTGCTGTAGGGGCTCAACTGGGTGTTGTAGGTCTGGTGGGAATTTGAGAACAAGCTGAAAACAATTATTCTGTTGTGTCCTTGCCCCCATAGTAGGGAGTTTGGAACTAGATGGTCAGTAAGGCTCCTTCCAGCCTAAACCATTGTACGATTCTATGAAAATAAAACAAACCATCAGTTACAATGATATTGCTATGCACACCATTATGTTAATTTGATACTTTAGCTACATTTAAAAGTTAGAAGAAAAAAACACAAGTTATCAAACTTTTCTGGTTTTTGGCATTATGCTCAATCTGCTGCTGCTCTTCCAGGTCCAGAGACAATCTCTCTACCACAGTGCATCTTCAGCACCCTGAAGGGGCTCCGTGTAGGATGATATGTTGCTGACAGAGCTGTCTTCTTCCTGCTCTTTGCTGGGAGAATCATGCTGATCTTTATGCTCCTCTCCAAAGATTTGGTCCTTTCTGTGCTTTTGAAACGTTCTATACCATGCTTTTAATTCCACATTCTACCTGTATCATTATATACATTACATGGTACATTTTGAATAGGCTCAGTAGTTTTTTCTGGTCCTTTCTCTTACCCCTTACACTTTTTTTGTACAGCTTTGAAGCAAGCATCATTACCAGTAACTGACCTCGAGTTTCATCCTGTGGCTGCTGCCTCTTAATGCTGAAGTGCTTTTTTAGTGTCTGAGATAATTCACTGTACGGAGAATAACTCATTATTCTTATCTGTATCCAAATTGTTAACAGTGTGTCTATTACTATGTGCAGTCATACAAAGCTAAGTAAAACTAGAATGAATTAGGCAATAGCAACCTGCTCAGCAGAAGCTTGTCAATGCAGCCAAAACTCTCAGCAAGTCAGGCCCAGACAAAGCAAGCCCAGCAATTCTTGAGGCCCCTGGTAGTAAATAACACAGCCAGAGGCAATGGCATACTGTACAGGGCTACAAATTATGATAGAGATTTGAGCAATTTTCATTTGTCACTGTTAACAGTCCTGGGCCCAAAGATAAAATTCAAGAGCAAGATAGGATTGCCTGGCCTGAGAAAAGCTGTGATCTGCACCCTGACTGAATGGGACTTCTTTCCTACCCCCACTAGCCCAAGCAGTCCGCAGAGGTGCATGGCATCAACTGAGAAACATCTTGCTTTTTAAAACATAATTCAAATAAAGACTGAATAGAACAAGAGGCTATGTATTTTTAGTGCAATACCTGATATCCCATGAATTAAGAAATTTGTGAATTATACCCTGTTAGTGTCTTGCAGAGAGAAGTGCCATATCAGTTAAAAGCTTATTTTTTCAGCAAGATTTCCAATTGTTTGAACATCTAGTGGGTATTAATATTTTTATTAGTGTGGAAATAGTAATTCCCAGGAAAGTTTGGGATAATGTTGTAATAATATTTAGAAAATTATTCCAGAAGAATGGTCAGACAAAACAATAGAAACCTCGTATTGTGTTGTCATAGGTAGGTGTCCTAGTGCTTTATGTATATCTAAGTGTGTAGTTTGGACAGGAAGAAAATGTGTCTCCCCGTTTTTACTTTTTTTTTTTTTAGATATAAGTATGGGAAGTATGGGTTATGACAAGTGTTTTTTTGTAGAATATAGTATAGCAATTTCAATATGCTTAAATTTGGTATTATAAATCTGTCCTCTTTTGTTGCTTAAGTAACAAGCTTAAATTAGAGACTTTTCAAAAGCATTTACACCAATAGTGGCATTCTAGCAATATTACAACTTGCAGCATCTTTTAATTACGGTGCTTGGGGGTGTGTTTGCCTGAATAAAATAGATCCCTATCATATCCATAGTAAGTTGTTGAATACTTGGACTGTGGGTTGAATCACTGATGAGGGGCATAGCATGTTCTCTAAGTTAATTTGTTGATGAATCTGTAGTCTAGATTTATACAATTTGATTAGTTCCACTGGCAGATAATCAATAATTAGATGGTACACAAAATGTCATTCTCTTCCATGCTTCATGCTTTATTTCATAAATAGCATTTGTTGGCGTATGAAATCATAGGCTGAATTTAAACATCTTTATCACCTAGATAATTCCATGGAATAGCGAATTTGGATTGACTGATAAAATTTTTTATACTGATACTAACAAACAATTTTTTCCTTTAATATAAAATGTAATTTTGGTTTATTTTTCACCTTAAAATTTTAAAAACAGATCATCTAAAATGTAAACCCTTTATCTTGCAGGAATAAAGCATACAATGATACTGCCTGTGTTGTTTGTCATGGTCACTTTTTTGTTTGTTTTTATTAAAATCTGTTCTCTTTTTAAGTTTTATTTTGACATATATGAAAATCCTATTGAAACTTTGAAATATCAATTACTGGGTAGTTACAAGACAAATGACTGTAAAATTTGCTTATTAGCATAGCAGACCAGTGATGCATGCCCCATTATGTCAACAGAATAAGGCAGGAGTTTCATTAATATGGAGCCCTAGAGTATCTAGACAAGCAAAAAGTTGTCTTTAAAATGTTTAGTTTCTTGATATTTTACCAAATGCTACTCTAACCTGTGGCTTCCATTCAAGGATTAAAACTAAGGGAAAGAAACATTGTTTATGAAGAGAGACTTTAAAACCCTAGATTCTGAGTCTAGCTTCAGAAGTGTGTTACTGAGCAATTAATTTGTGGGAAAAATAAGCACAATGTCAAAATAGATAGGAAATAATCTGATAAAGAGCAGAGTTAAACTCGTGTGCAAAAAGTTATGTGATTTGGACTAGACACAAATTTAAAAAGCAACAAAGCCTAAGAACAGGGGAAGTTAGCACTAAGTTCCTCAATTCCCTAGTGCTTCTTAGGGAATTTATACTTGACTAGGTTTATTTAAGTGCTTTGACTCTACTTCACTCATAATTAAATAACATGAAAAAGAAACAAAGGGTTTGAAACAAAGGGTAAGTTCTTAAGGTACACTTATTCACCTGTGTGCTAACACTTCATAAATGATTACCCCATGAGGATGGCAGTACCCTGAAGCCATTTGGAGCAGCCATAAACTACTTTGCAAAGTTTAAGCAGGGTATATTAAGCTTTTTTTTTTTTTTTTTTTTTTTTTTTTCCTGGTTCATTTAATGTTTATAAAGTTCAAACCCTGTAGAGCTGAAAAAAAGTTCCGATAAGGTTCTGCGTATCTTTATATTGGGGGTATATAAACCTATTAAGGAAGTGAGGAAGTGTAGTGATTGCCATAAAGATCATACAGCATCCTGCTGTCTTGTCACTTCTGCCAAGACAGGTCTGAAGTAGCCCCAAGTTACTCTAAATAACTAAATAAAAGGAATGAAAAGCTGGGTAACTTCTTTGTAGTTTTGTGCATAATCTCACCAGATTTGAGCTTGTCCATGTTGACTGCTTGCCTAGCCAGTGAGGTTTTATGGCCCCAGGGTGTATCCCCTGCTCCTGCCACAGCTTCATCTTCTTCCCATCATTTCTGGCACATATTACACCTCTTGTTTCCCTTTAGATGGGACTAACTAAATCTGACAGGTTTCTGCTTGTCTACAGACTCAAACTCAGGTTAAGTGTGTGTCAGAGTCAGCACTTTGCCCAAAGAAAAGCTATTTTGCACAGAATGAAGGAGATGGGGGGCCCGACAGGGGATGATTCCCACAGAGAAGATATGGTGACAAAAGAACAGATTCTGCTGGGCCTTTTTTGTTGGATGGAGAAGGACTTTTTTGTTGGTGCTATTGTCTGAGTAAAGTGGAAGCTGAATACGGGAGGTATTTAAAAGGTGTGTAGATAAGGTACTTAGAGACATGATTTAGTGGTGGACTTGGCAGTGTTAGGCCAACAGTTGCACTTGGTGATCTTAAATGTCTTTTTAAACCAAAACAATTTTATGGTTCTGACTCCACTGATGCTCCTGCAAGTCAACATTCATTCATTACCTGAGCTGGCAGATTTGTTTTAAAATGCTCATTGGTATACACTCTGCTCACTTTCTGGAAGAAGTTGCTGTATCACAGCACCACAAGAGACAGTTACTGCTTAGTTCCTATTTTACACTGTCTTTTGCCCATATATGGAGCTTCATGCAAAGAAACATAGGCAGAGTTTGTGTCATCTTTGTGAACAGAGCTAAAAAGACCAGACTATATCAAGTCTGAAGGAAAACTCTGAAAATCTGTAGGAAGCATGGACAATCCCAACCTTTTAATAGTTGTTGGGGTTGCTGAAATGAGCAGCATCTAAATGTCAGCTAAATGGCTTACTTTGCTAAACTTACTTTGCTAAAATTTAAAGGCAGGTAGATTTCAGTTTGGGTTATCTTCGTACACAAAGTTGGAAGGTTTCTTATGTTGCCATAGTGAATAATGGTAAAACAATGTAGTTTGTCCCATGGACATTTAAATGTGCTTTCTTACATGTCTTTTAACATTGTTTGTGTGTACTGGTACATTGTGTTCATGATGAGTAACTGTTTTTACAAGATGGTCAGCAATATGTATCTCTTTTGC